>NC_062217.1:114946819-115559319 GCF_902686445.1 Sciurus carolinensis
TAAAAAAAAAAAAAAAAAAATGCAAAGTTTTGCACTCAGCTCTATTTCAAAAGTCCTTCTAGAAATAGTTAATGTAAGTATCTGCTACATATAATACATCCTGCATTCACTCATTTTCAAGATCTTCATTTCAATTGATGTTATTACCACTGCCATTTACAGATGACATAAGTTGTGAATTTGCCCACATAGCTAGGAAGTGTTAGAACCTAAAGTCTGAATCTCTAACCTATATTACCGTCCACCTTTCAGCTGACTCTCAGCTATTATGTATTATTTATTTATTTGCCAAATATTTAGCCAAGACTTTTACAAAATAAACTTGCCTGTGAAAAGAGTACTTGAATAGGAGGTAGGAGATGCTTTTGTAATATTGCCACTAACTAGCTTTATGAACTTGAACAACCAGAGAAGAGAAAATATGAATCCCAAAGTCTCTTCAAGTTCTAACTTTTGCACCTCTACACATTGGGCAGTGGAAAGAACATGAACTTTGACCTCAGAAAAATATCTCCAAAATGTAACTTGCCCCTCTTCAGCTAATGGATGGGACCAGCACACTTTCTAAATCTAATTTTCTTGTTGGTAAAACTGGGCTAATAACATCTTCCTTGCTGTGTTGCTAGGAGAAGCAGCCCTGCTGACATGTTAGACAACTCCTGGTGCAAAGAGGGCACTGAGCGAGGGGCCTGCTGGGGCTGGGGTTGGTGTTGGTGGCTTGATGGTGACTTCCTTTCATTGCCAGAAAAAGCCTCAGCCTCATCAGAGAAACTCTACACACAAACTCACCACCAAGCAACACCTCAACCTGCTCACACCCTTCCACTTTTCTGTGACTATGATACATGCCTTTTTGGTGGGGGAGGGTATCAGGGATTGAACCCAGGTGTACTTAACCACTGAGTCACATCTGAAACCCTTTATATATTTTATTTTGAGACAGGGTCTTGTTAAGTTGCTCAGGATCTTGCTAAGATGCTGAGGCTAGCTTCGAACTTGTGATCCTCCTGCTTCAGCCTCCTGAGTCACTGGGATTATAGGAGTGCGCCACTATGCCTGTCAATACATGCTTTTTAATCTATCTTAAGGTGACCTTCACTGGCACGGAAATTCTGAAAATGTACAGTCAGAGTTGCGTAACTGTGAAGCTGGCCTATAAAGGAAGCAGCTTTTTTTTTTCCTCCCTTAACTTTTTTTTTTTTTTTTTAATCAACTTGAGGCATTCCCCCTGTGGGCGTGTGATCTCCACAATGGCAGCAATAGCTCAGACAGCCACAACCACAGCCCTCAGTCTGCTACAAGTGAGCAAAGAGGCACAGAGCACCTGGCCTCCTGCAGCCCCAGAGCTCCCAAGCGGTTCCATCTGGTGGCTGTCTGAGCAAAGGCTGATTACTCTCAAAGGCCTCTGGGCTTGTCCTGAGTAGTGAATGCACAAGGGTTGCTGTTACTTTTTTAAAGCAAACTAGCAAGTGAGTGAATAGCTCCTCTGGTAGAGTGCTCGCAAAGCGTGCACAGGGACCCGGGTCCAGATCCCCGGCACCTTGGAAGAGAACAAAGAAAAAATAATAATAATAAAAAATAAAGCAAACTGGCTCTGGAAGAACTTTGGTCAAATCCCAACAGCTTAGAACTCCAAAGATAGCAGGAAAACCAAGGCACACAAATGGCCTTCCACCCATCTAATGCACCTTGTCTCTGGTCCAGAGAGGAAAACAAGTGCTACAATCTCAGCACAGCTCACAGGAACCAGTGCACTATTTCAGGAACAAGAGGGAAGCCATAGAAAGACCTAGTTTTCCTTAAGACTATTTGTACTTCTCCAACACCAGAAGAAAAAAATGGGCAAAAGATGTGGACAAGTATTACAATAGCTAATCCTTCTTTCAAGTTCACTCTGGCACTAAGAACTTAAAAGTGCAAAAGCACAAAACAGATAACATCATTATCTCCACTTTACATATAAGGACTGAGGGTCAGCTATTCAAACTCACATAGCTAATAAGTGGCAGATAACAGTGTTTCAATCCACCCAGCAGTCTTTCTTCACATGCCGGGATCTAAGTCACTGGATTTCACCAAAGAAAAATTACCCAAGACTTATTAGTACATGAAAAGATGCTTAACATCGCCAGTAACCAGGAGAAGGTGTGGTCAAATAGACATGCTTGAATACTGGGAGAGTATACATTGGCCTTTTTAGAAAGATTGGTCAGTGTCTATCAAAATGTAAATAGCGGATTTACCTTGGTCCAAGATTCCACTTCCAATGATCTACACTACTGGAGTACTCAAAAATGCATTATGGTTTGGTGTTGTCTGTGCAATACTCTCTGTCTAGAGGCCGTGAAGTGTCTGGTTCTATTAAGTACTCCAGATCTACTTGTAGGAATATGTGAGCAATAAATATTGATGTGGCTGAATAATGATGTTTCTGTCCAAGTATGTCAATAATGCTACTAACAATTCACTAGGACAACTGAGACCAGACCCACGTTCTGCAACACTGAAAGAAATCAGAAATATACTCTTGCCTTCCTGGCTCTGGGTGCTGGGAGGATGGTCACTACCCTCCATGTTATCCCAGATTCCCTGTTAGGGATCTTCTGACTGGGGTCAGCCAATGGGAGATACCAGCAGATCAATGGGGAGGAGTGAAAATTGGGGTACTTATTCCCCTCACCTCCTCATCTCTGCCAGTCACTGCATGCCAGCTCATGGTTTCCGCAATGACTGAAATTCCTTACAGCCCAGCTCTCCTTGGATAGGTTCTGGGTTTGGCAATACCTTTCTTTCTACCTCAAGTTGAGAAAAGGGGACCATCTCTGGAGCCCTCATGGCCTCCATGACATTCACTTATCTGCCTTCACCTCTCTCCGTAGCCCCTTTGCCGGACAGTCTGAAGCCTTTGAGTGGGCCATCTCTTTTCACCAGGACCCTAACCGATTCACCCTCAGATTTTCACCCACCGCACATAGGTTGAGCAGCTACCGGGGTGACCATTTCCTTCCACCTTCCAGGTCAGGGGAGCTTCTGTGTCATAGGCTTTCCACAGGCCTATGCGGGACCTCTTCCATCAAATTCAGTCAGGGCTTGTCTCTCTTCTAAGTGAAAATGAATTAAGATGGCACATAAATTGTTAAGTTAGTTCTTGTTTAGGGGTCAGTCTCAGACAAACCTAAATTTAGTTAAAATACATCTCTTAAGAGCTTTATCGTTTAGGGCAAATGCAGTGAGAGTTCAAAGAAGCTACAGGGAAGCTAAGTATAAGTAAACCTTCTCCCCCTCCTAGAGAAGACACCATCCATGATCTGGTCCCAAACCTGAAGACCTGGGATTTCCAGGGGCATCTCTCTACCTCTCTCTGGACCACCCCCTCCCAGGCATCCTCATTTCTACCGCCTTGGTCTAGACCCTTACCTCTTCTGGTTTGGTTTGTAGTTGTCACAAGAAATGGATTGTGTCCTCATCTCTGCATTCCCAACCTGGCTTAAAGAGGGTCCTCAATGAAGATCTGTTGCATGCTTTAAAGTCTACCACAGTAGCCTCCTACTCTTCCTTTCCTGCCAGTCTCCTTCATTCTACTTAGTGAGATCTTTCTAAATCAGAGACATGGTTACATCATTACCTGAAATCTTTCAATGGTTCCACCATGGCTCTTAGCTCTGGATTGCAAAATTTTCTCTGTAAAGAAACAGATAGTAGATCTTTTAGGCTTTGCTGGCCGTATGGTCTCTGTTGCAACTATTCAACTCTTCTGTTCTAGTGTGAAATCAACCAAAGATGACACCTAATGAATGAGCTTGGCTGCGTTCCAATTAAACTATATCTACAAAAATAGAAGACAGACTGGATTTGTCCTGGGACTGAAGTTTGTGGGCCCGGAGCATTGAGTTTCCAATATAGGTCCAATTTTCTGTGTCCAATCAGATCAACAGGATAGGGCCAATCTAGACATTGAGCACAGTAAGTCTTGCAAGGAGATTACAATTCCATGGGGACCTCTTAAGCCTGCCCTATCCTATGACCCCAGGACAACTCTTCCTGAAGCAAGGACAGTGGAGAGGGAGCAAAAGGTTCATCCATGTTCAGTACAGGAAATCTTCCAAGCCCAGGCCTCACCAGGGACAGGCAATTTGTGGTGTTTTCATGGACAAAGAGGGTGAATCTCATTCGAATGACCATCCCTCTTCAAGGATCATAGGAATGGATCCTGGACGAGGTGCCCAGGAAAAAAAGAAAGAGAAACCCTGAAAGGCCTCTCCCACACGCCTCCTCCACTTGTTTGACAAGCAGCCTGGTTGCCCTTGCCTCTTTCCTGAACTTCCTCCCACCTCCCCCGCACTTCAGACACTTGCATCTCTGTTCCCTGGGCCCCTCACAGGAACTCGAAATGGCCACCAGGAAGCGGCTGCAAAAGGAGCCCTCGGTTCTTTGAAAGCAATCTCAAACCTGGGGGTGATTCTCATAAGTCTTAGAGCTCTGGAGTCGGAGCAAAAGGCCAGTGAATGTACTTGCCAAAAATGTCTCCTTCTGCAAATGAGTTCTGAGTGTTAGCTCTACGGCTATGTCCACAGAGCCTCCCTCCTAAAATGTCAGACTTACCATTTCCAAGGGAATTGAGTTCCTTCTGGCGCTGAGGTTCTAACTTGTGATCTTGGATCTCTGCTCCTGACTTTTTGTTTAATTTTGAATAATCCCCACCCCAGCCCTGGCTGTATTTGATTCTCCCAAATACAGGTAACTCCCTCATTGTGTGTCTTGAAACCCTGCTTTCAAAACACTCTAACAAACAAAAATTCAAACTTAGTCAACACAGGGACCACTAGCAGACCCTCAGGAGGATTCTCCACATGATTACAACTCCAGTTTCTATACAAACTGAAAATGGTCCTGAATGTAAGCATCCATTTATATCCTTAGAACAAAGACTTCAGGCATCACTGTCAAATAAAGATCACCTCCCAAACCATAAAAGAAGGAAAACAGAGATCAATTTATTCCAAACTTTTGAAAAACAGCAACCCCATTCTGACCCATGTTAACATAAAACACAGGTGTATTCTTAATATATAACCAAAAATTAAAATAAAATCCAGCATCAAAGATAGGACACAGATCAATTTCAAGCAATGAAATAGAAGAAGCCATCAAAAAAGTCTACTAACCAAGAAAAGTCCAGGACCTGATGGATTCTCAGCTGAGTTCTACAAAACCTTCAAAGAAGAGCTAATACCAATATTCCTCAAAGTATTCCATGAAATAGAAAAGAAGGGAACCCTTCCAAACTCATTCTACGAGGTTAGTATCACCCTGATACCATAACCAAAACTAAGAAACATCAAAGAAAGAAAACCAGACCAATATTCCTCATGAATATACATGCAAAAATTCTTAACAAAATTCTAGCAAATCGCAAGTAAAAACATATTAAGAAGATAGTGCACCATGATCAAGTGGGGTTCATCCTAGGGATGCAAGTTTGGTTCAACATCCGGAAATCAATAAATGTAATTTATCACACCAATAGGTTCAAAGTTAAGAATCATATGATCATCTCAACAGATGCATAAAAAGTATTTGATAAAATACGACATCCCTTCATGTTCAAAACACTAGAAAAAACAGGGATAGTAGGAGCATACTTCAACATTGTAAAGGCTATCTATGCTAAGCCCAAGGTCAACATCATTCTAAATGGAAAAAGTCAAAGCATTCCCTCTAAAAACTGGAACAAGACAGGGATACCCTCTTTCAACCCTTCTATTCAAGATAGTCCTTGAAACTCTAGCCAGAACAATAAGACAGACAAAAGCAATTAAAGGGATTACAAAAAGGAAAAAAACTAAAACTATCACTATTTGCCAAAAACATGATTCTATTTTTAGAGGATCCAAAAAATTCCACCAGAAAACTTCTAGAACTAATAAATGAATTCAGTAAAGTAGCAGGATATAAAACCAACATTCAAACTAAAGCATTTCTATTCATAAGTGATGAATCCTCTAAAAAGAGAAATTAGGAAAACTACCCCATTCATAATAGCCTCAAAAAAAAAAAATTCTTGGGAATCAACTAACAAAAGAGATTAAAAAAAAAAAAAATAAAGACCTGTACAATGAAAACTACAGAACACTAAAGAAAGAAATTTAAAAAAAAAAAAAACTTTAGAAGATGGAAAGATCTCCCATTCTCTTGGATAGGCAGAATTAATTATCAAAATGACTATATTACCAAAAGTGCTATACAGATTCAATGCAATTCCTATTAAAATCTTAATGATGTACCTCATAGAAATAGAGAAAGTAATCATGAAATTCATTTGGAAAAATAAGAGACCCAGAATAGCTAAAACAATCCTTAGCAGGAAGAGTGAAGCAGAGGGTATCACAATACCAGAACTTCAACTATACTATAGAGCAATAGTAAGAAAAACGGCATGGTATTGGCACCAAAATAGACAGGTAGATCAATGATACAGAATAGAGGACACAGAGACAAACCCAAATAAATACAGTTTTCTCATACTAGACAAACATGCCAAAACACACACAATGGAGAAAAGATAGCCTCTTCAACAAATGGTATTGGAAAAACTGGAAATCTATATGCAGCAAAATTAAACTAAACCCCTATCTCTCTCTGCACAAAACTCAACTCAAAATGGTTCAAGGACCTCAAAATCAGACCAGAGATTCTGCACCTAACAGAAGAAAAAGTAGGTCCAAATCTTCATCATGTTGGCTTAGGATCAGACTTCCTTAATATGACTCCCAAAGCACAACAAATAAAAGCAGGAATCAATAATTGGGATAAATTCAAACTAAAAAACTTTTTCTTAGCAAAGGAAACTATCAACAATGTGAAGAGAGAACCTACAGAGTGGGAGAAAATCTTTGCCACACATACTTCAGATAGAGCACTAATCTCCAGAATCTATAAAGAACTCAAAAAACTCTACACCAAGAATACAAATAACCCAATCAATAAATGGGCTAAGCAAAGAAGATCTACAAGCCATCAACAGATACATGAAAAAATGTTCAACATCTCTAATAATAAGAGAAGGGCAAATCAAAACTACCTTAGGATTCCATCTTACCCCAATTAGAATGGCTATTATCAAAAATACAAGCAACAATAGGTGTTGGTGAGGATGTGGAGAAAAAGGTACACTCATACATTACTGGTAAGGTTGCAAATTAGTGCAGCCAATCTGGAAAGCAGTGTGGAGATTCCTTAGAAAACTTGGAATGGAACCACCGTTTGACCCAGCTATCCCACTCCTTGGCCTATACCCAAAGGAATTAAAATCAGCATACTACAGTGACGAAGTCACATCAATGTTCATAGCTGCTCAATTCACAATAGTTAGATTGTGGAACCAACCTAGATGCCTTTCAATTGAAGAATGGATAAAGAAACTGTGGCATATAAACACAATGGAATATTACTCAGCCATAAAGAAGAATAAAATTATGGCATTTGCAGGTAAATGGATGCAGTTGGAGAATATCATGCTAAGTGAGATAAGCCAATCCCACAAAACCAAAGGTCAAATATTTTCTCTGATAAGTGGATGCTGATACATAATGGTGGGGGGGGGCGGGTAAGGAAAGAGTGGAGGAACTTGGGATTGTGTAGAGGGAAGTGGGGGGGAGGGGAAGAGGGGAGGAAAGATGGTGGAATGAGATGACATCATTACCCTATATACATGTGTAATTGCATAAATGGTGTGACTCTACATCATGTACAACCAGAGAAATGAAACGTTGTACTTCATTTGTGTACAATGAATCAAAATACATTCTGCTGTCTTGTATAACTAAATAGAACAAACAATTAAAACAGGAATTTAGCCTTAACTCACAAAAAAAAAGAAAAAAAAAGATTATGGCAAAATGATTTGGTGGCAAAAGTTGTGAATTTTGAAATTGCTCACCAAACTGTTCATTTATTACACAAAATACTCCATAAGCTTAGAACAGGGGATCTTAGCTGAAGAAGGTGTGCTCCCTGTTCTCAGTGAGTTATCCATTTGAAGGAGAGATAAGACCATATATGAATAATTTACATAAGACAGAAAATGGCTTTGTAATCTTGAGCAATTTTTGTAATCTAAGTCAGCCTCTTCGTTTTCCAAAAAGAAAGTACCCATTTCCCAGGATCTTCATGAGGATTAAATGAAATGATGCAACTAAAAACATGACACAATGTTGGCGCACAGAAGAAGCCATGTTACACACGAGCTGAACTGTGCTGATAGTTCTTATCTGTGTTGTCATGGCCACTATTGAAAATGGTTAATTATGTACGTGTGAAAATATCTATAAAAACATTAAAATACATGTTCTGAAACAGGGAATGATATCATGTGAGATGTCTGAATACATTTTTTTTTTAATTTGGGTTGGGAGGCGTGCATATATCATATAATAAATACATGATTATGTGAATGCAAATATACCATAGATAACTGAGTACGTACGTCAAAAAATAAAATAAACCGATGAAAAATTAAAAAAAAAAGAAAATGGAAAGAAGAGCTATTCCATGTAAGAGAATCAAGAAAGATTGTATGGAGGGGATAGGATTTGAGCTGGGTCTTCGAGGAGGGGTGGATTTCAAGGAGAGGAAAGGGTAGGAAGTGGGAGGCTATGACCAGGAAGTGTCAGTTTCCACAGGAGGAGGGACAGTGTGGCCAGGTTCTAGAGGCCGTGGGCAGTTTTGGCTAGCATGACAGAGATAGCACAGAGAGACCAACCAGAAAGTGATTATAATAGCCTGGGTAAGAGAGAGTGAAGGACTGAACAAACCCAGAGACTACAGAATACAAGTGAAGGGGACAGATGGGAGAAACATTTTGGAGGAAGATCAGCAGGCCTAATTTAAGGGAAAAGGAGGGGGTGGAGTTATCTTTTGGTGACTCAAAGATTTTGAACTTGGATACAGATGCCTTTAAAAAAAAAGTTGGTAAATTTACAGGAAGTGGAATCAATTCAGGGCAGAGTGAGAAGACATCTGTAATTATGTTGCCTGACTCTAAGGAGGCTACTGTAAAAAGACCTTGAATTAGTTAATTAATCTTTCTGTTTCTTCATCTGTGAAATGGGGATATCTGGGTGCATTCTATGACTTCCACAAATAGCTTTACTAATGTCTTCATGTGGGTTTCTCGGGGTCTGGAGTCTCTTTACTCATGATTCACTGTAATTTGAAGAGTCAATGTATGAATCACCCTGAGTGTGTCTATTTATACTTATTACTACTTAGCCAAGAAGTCTTGAATAGACTGGCAAAGTCAACTATGGGCTCAATGTTCTAACACCTGGAAACCAGAAGATGGATTTCATCTGTTTGCCAGACATCAGGTTCTTTGGTACATAAAATTCCAACAGTGGTTACAGAGACTCTCCATTTTCTTGACACCTTGGATGAAAATTACAGTGCAGTCAGTTCTCCGTAGCCACAGGTTCTCTATTTGTGAATTCGACCAATCACAGATCAAAAATATTTTTTAAAAATTGCGTCTAGCCAGGCCCAGTGATGTATGCCCAGTGATGACTTGGGAGGCTGAGTAAGGAGGAGTGGAAGTTCAAAGTCAGTCTCGGCAAACTTAGTGAGATCCTGTCTCAAAATAAAACATTAAAAGGACTGGAGATGTGGCTCTGTGGTTAAATGTCCCTGGGTTCAATTCCCAGTATGAAAAACAAAAACAAAACAAAACAAAAAAAATTGTGTCTGTACTAAGCATTTATAGACTTCTTTTTCTTGTCACGATTTCTTAAACAATACAGTATAAAATTTGCATGGCAACAATTTGTCTTAGGTGTTATAAATAACCCAGAACTGATTTAAAGTATACAGGAGGATGTGCTTAGGGTATATTCGAATACTATGCCATTTTATATAAGGACTTGAGCATCCACAGATTTTGGTATCCACAGGGAGTCCTGAAATCAATCACCCGTGGACTTGAAAAGACAACTATACTATATAACCAAGGTCCGATCAAGAAAATAACCATACAAGATACTTTAGCAGAGAGAATATAATATAGGGATTTGATAAAGTAGATGTTAGGAGACTGAAAAAACTAAATGAGAACACTGAGCAAACACCACAGTAATAACTCCAGGAAGTGTCCACCAGCACTCAACTAAGGAGAACAAAGAAATCAGAGTTATCATACCCTTAAATATTAGTGGAGGGCCCCAGGAAGCTTTCATGGAAGGAGAACTGCCCAACTAGAGCTGCAGTACAGTGGTTTGCAGTGAGGCTAAATCTGTGAGTGCTGGGAAAACTGAACTGGAACGAACTGCCATTACTGAGGTGAAGGGCCATTGCTGGGGTGATGTCGACATGAACCGCCAAAGAGGGAGGAGCAAGTCCTCTGTCCTCTCCCCTACTTTAAGATTCTGACATGAATTCAGCTAACAAAGGAGAAGGATAGTTTACAGAGTCCCAGCATCACAAAGAGAGCAGAGAAAAAGTGGATTTGGAGGACAGAAGCAATAGCTTAGTAACTGACATAAGGACCTTTACACAGCACATGAGTTGAGAAATATCAGATTGCTGTTTTTATTTTCTGAACAAGCAACCACAAACTTACAAAACTGTTTCAGATCACATAGCACAGACAAGAAATATTAAGCTGATCTCCTATAAGACTCAAAGAAAAAAAAACACACACACAAATGAATAGTGTGGAGTGAAAGTATTTATGATAGTGTGCACAGAGGTTGAGATCAACATACCTCGTGTGACGCACCCCCCCAGGGATTTATGCTTTATGCAATCCCACCCCCTTGAATGTGGCTGTGACCTAAAATCTGCTTGTAACAAATAGGCACAGCAAAGTAAATGGGATGTCCCTCCCTCGCTTATGCTGTATAAATTCAGACTTAGCTGACCTGAGTGAGAGACATTTTCCTATCAGCCTTAAAGAAGCTGACATCCAGGTGCTACATTTTTGGTAGCACCTGGGATCTAAGGATGGCTTCCTTCTAACAGCTGCCAAGAAGCAGGAGCCCTCCATCTTTCAAACAAAAGGAAAACAATTCTCCCAGTAATTTGAATGTGCTTAGAAGTATATCATCCCAAAGGGCCTCCAGACAGACTGAGGCCCAGGCCAATACCAATTGCAGATTTTTGAGACTCTGAACAGAGGACCCAGCCAGTTTATGCCCAGATTCCTGACCCAGGGAAACTGTGAGACAATTGTTGTTTGAAGTCACTAAGTTTTTGGTAAATGATTATGCATAACAGTAAATTAATACTGAGATGATCCTTATTTCTCTATTTCCATCAGTAGTCAACAGTGATTTCTTATTGGGCATTGAGCATGGTCCAGGTGTTTCCAGTCTCCAAGAAGCCTGATGAGTAGAGAAAACAAGAGACATAACCCAGCCATTCCAGTCTGGTGTGATGTGTTCCGGATGTAGGTGAGCTGTGGACTGCAGGAGTCTGGGGGAGGGCAGAACAGGGGCATGGTGATACCTTTGAAAGTGGTCTTAGTTCAAGGAGATGAACTAGTTAATTAGGAGGAGTGCTTCAGGAGAGGTTTCCAAAAATGAGATTATTCTTGACTTCTGATCATTTTTCTCCAACTTCACTACATGCAACAGAAATCAAAAACAGTTCTTCCTTAAATTGTTTTTATTCAATCAGATTTGCACTCATATTACAGCATTCAGTTGAAAATCCAAAATCCAGAAGTTAAAAAAAAAATGTGAACTTGAACTAAGATATGTCTCCTGATAGAGATTAGATTAGTGATTGTTTGTCTTAATGACCGGCACTTCCTCTTGAAACTGTGCCCAAAACAACCTTAAAAAGTTCCGATTTCATGAAACGTGTCACTTCCTCTCCACTCACAGCCCCCATTTTCCTTCCTTCCCCTGGGTCTCATTTTTTTTTTTTTCCTTTAATGTAATGCTGTAATGCTTTACTGTTTGAAATAAAACCCCATATTTAGCAGACTGATATAATATAACTTCCATTTTTCTGGGGAGAGTTCTACAATGCAAAGAGTTTTGATCCCAGCCAAGGTCACAGACAGGGTCAGAAACAACAGAGCTGAGATTCAAATCCTTGCCCCAGGAGCTCAGGATGAGCCTCACAGCAGTTTTCTTGTCATCGTCTGAACTTGGCACGGCCTCCCTCCCACACCCACCCTTCTCTGGCACCTCCTTCCCTTCCCATAACTTCACATAGTCAGTCATTCAGGGTCCACATCTATGATCAGCTCAGCTATGTGGCTTGACCTACTTTGGCATTTATGCTACTTGGGAAAACTTTGGGGCAGAACCAGGATAGTGAGGGAAGCCTCTCTCTGTCCCACTTTCAGCTCAACTTGAACTTGACTGCCCAGAACAAAGGAGTAGAGGACAGAGCACATGGGAGGGGAGAAGCAAGGTGACCCTAGCTGGGCTTTAGCCACGCCAGAATGACCGCTTTGGGAATTTCTTTGTTTGGGTAAGGACATAAGCCCCAGTCCCACATCTATTTCACATCAGGCCACACCTGCACTGACCAACCTCACCTGTCCCCAGTCATCCCAGAAGCTGTTTGAGGAGGAACCCCATCTTCCATGAGTTCTCTAGAGCACCCTGTACTCCTCCCACCAGGGCTGTATAATTAGTAACAAAAACACTGTGGGCTACCATCTCCTTTAAGGTGGGCTATTAACTTTTCAGAGGGCGTGAAGAGCTACCACTCTATTTTAAATAAAGCTAATGCCAAGGAACCCACATTTAAAGTTCTAAAACAGCAGCGACGCACCCACCACCACCCACAGATCTAGTGATTGAGTTTTTTTTTTTCAGCTCGGCCTATTATTTATTTAGAATCAGAACTGATTTCTATCTGGATGATGCAGTCATTCAAGCTGACATCTCAAAGCATCCAACAGTACAGTCCCCTCCCCCCTAAAAAGTTCCAGCCAGGTCCTGTGACAGTCACCTCCATGGCCTTGGGTAGACTGGTGCCAAATTCAGGAGGTCTCATGACTCACCGGAATCCCCCACTCCTCCCTTACTTTGCCAAGACTTTGTTCAGCCCAGAACCACCTCCATTGGCGATGTCTGAAATGGAAGCAGAAAAGGAAGCATCCATTCCTTCCCAGGCATGGAGGGCCCATTTCCATTGGGCCCCTGGTCTTGGACTCTGGTAGCCATTAGCATTGGCTTTGAAATCAAATGTATGGCTTAACACATGGTCTAGATTACCTTTTAGTTTCCTAAGTGGAAATCTTGGAAAAGGGCTTATGACAGGTGGGAAACATGGGCGGAGAGAGAAGAAAGTCTCTCTTTTAAAAAATACAATTGGATTAAAATTAAAAATTAAATTTTTAAGAAGCATTAAAAAAAGAAGCAAGCACTAAGAGAAAAGTTTCCTTAAAGAATGTCTTTGCTGTATGTCAATTAGTGAGCCTGTTCTTGTGGTAGGTTTTCTCTGCTGCCTCAGAGCCAAATCTTCAGCCTCCCACACAGATCTGTGAAATCAATTGTCTTCCCCAAACATGTGGTAACCACAGAGAAGTGAAATTAATAAAACTGCTCCAAAAGACGATTTCTAAAGATGACATTCCTACTCTAGTTTTAAGCTTTCTTTCCTGTGGCCCAGAAGGGACCTAAAGGGGGAGCAGGAGGGGTTTCATGAGGTTTGGGGACTCATTTTTTTTTTTAAAGTTTTTTTTTCCCTTAAGTTTCAGAGTTTTAGTTCAACTTATTTGATGGGGGGTAAGAGGAGCAAAGAAGAGTTAAAGGTGGAAGGAGGAGGGAAACAAAAAGTCAATCAAATTAAGACTGTCATTCCTGACAAACACGCATGTCAAAGTCAAGGGACCACCGGGGTTCCCTCTCAACCCCCCAAATGCCTCCTCTGGTGTTTCTCCCATCACCCTGACTTGGTTGAAGGCTACCACCGAGGGCAACATGGCTGACATACTGAACCTGCCACCCAGAGAAGTCCTCTGGAGAAGACCTGCTCAGTTCTGGCCCCGCCCAACAATGCCAGGAAGACAAGCTCAGACCATCAGTCTCCATTACTGAGACAGTATTTTCCTCCCATATTATCCTGTCTGTCATGTCCTCCTTGGACTCCAACAGCATTGCTGTCTCATACATCATCATCATTTTCTCCCCACAAAGATGGAGAACCCCAGGGAGGGGTCTTTTTTTGCCCGGTGTCTCTCCCTAGATGCCCAAGGGCTTTCTGTGGGTGACAGAAGCAATACTCAGCTACCAGGGGCGACATTTGCATCCCAATTAGGTCCAGGGCTTTGAAGAGTGGGAGAGGAGGGAACTGGCAGCCAGTTTGTAATCAGAAGCTTAAACAAACTTCCACACTCTCTGGAGGCCTGCAGAGCATTCCTGTGAGACTGAGAAGGGAGAGAGAGAGGAAAAAACCCGAATCTAGTGCTTGGGAACAGATATGCTTAGTCTTGGCATGTACACAGTCTTGTCACTGAAAATTGGAATATTATTTATAGTAGTTATGTTTAATTAAGCCCCGGATACACTATTTTAATTCTCACAACAGGCTCGTTTTACATTCACAGGACATTTTTTAGGAGACAAAATTGAGGCATACAGGAACAGGCAGAATTAGAAGAAACCTATTTGTCTGATTGTAGATCTTGACGCTGATTACTGCAATGTGTTAGTTCCTCAGAACTGGAACATTCTAGAACTTCTGCATATGTCCTAAAAAAACAATGTTCATACTTACATTTCAGTGAGACCTACTATATGTTGAGCCCTGATCTATACATATTCTTCCATACACGTTCTCTTTCCATTCTCACAGAAAATACCACATCAAGAGACAGGTTTTATTATTATATTATCTACATTTTACAGGTAGGATTACTGGAATTTAAAGAATTTAAGTCACTCACTAGATCTTCAACTAGGATTCAATTAGGTACAATTAGGATTCAGAATCAGGAACTCCAGTGTCTGTGCTTAGCCAATACAAACACCAACTTGTTGTGCACAAGTCTAGAACATTCCAGTAGAAAGAAGGTGGGTTCCTCATCAATGTGGATCTGGATGAATCAGTAGAAAATGAACCTTATGGGACATCTCAAAGGAGCAAACTTCCCACCAAAGCAGAGTAAGAAAGACCCAAACCTTTCCTTGGTTTTGAGGGAGGAAGATTATCAGCTAATGGTGGGTAGGAGTTCAGTTCTTTCTTTGACATCATTTGTGAACCCCAACTTGCTCACCAACAGGCACTGCCATTGGGCAGGCCAAGGAGCACCCCAGGAACTGCTTGTCAACAACCAGAATGGAGGCGGGGCTCTTGCTCTTGGGCACACTGGTGGGGTAGGACAACCCACCCTCTCAATACTTTCTCAGCTTCCAGTGCTGACCAGAGACCCTAGAAGTTTAACTGGGCAAAGCTGCAGTGTAGAATGTGACCTACTTGCTTAGGGACAGGGTTTCTATCATGATCAGAGGTAAGTCAACAACAACGGAAATTCAAACCAACTCAAAATGATATCAGGAGAGGAGACCCTGTTGATTTACTAACTACCCATCAGCCATGCCTCCCTTTTTCCTCCTATTTTTCTATTAATAGACTCCTGATTTTATTTGGCTAGCCCTCATCTTCACAGTTTGATACTTCTTTATTCCTATCATGGTAACCTCATTTCTCTTGCGAGTGAGTGGCTACGGAATGGAAAAGTGACGTTATTCTGATTAATCAGTTGTGAAGGGTTGAATGTGGCAGGAGGATCTCTGAAAAGGTTCTGCACTCTATTAAAAACAAAAACAAAACATACCCAGAGAAAGTAAGGATCTTTCTGTCATCCCCTAAAAACTGTCAAGTTAGGATGTGGTACTTGGAATTACAGCAACCATGTTGTTATGTCCAGCTCTCTCCCCTCAGGACAGATCTAAACACCCTGAGAAGAGCAGGCTGCAATGACGAAAGAACCTGAGTCCTTGAAGGTGTTGGTAAGTCACCAAATTAACTAACCCTGGAACTGTCCTACCTTGCACACTTGATTATGTAACTTATCAAAATTTACCTCATGTATTAACAGAATTTGGTGCATAAAACACTGGTTAAATGGAATTAAATACACACAAAGAACTTTCTGAGACTTTAGAGGAAAGTTTACTTGTTATACTATTCATGATATGTGTGCACAGTTCTTAGCTCTGTATCTTCTTTTTTCCCCTTGAGTGAAAAAGCTTATGGTAAAGGTAATGGGCTTGTGTGACCTGTTCCAGATCTTCAAGAAATTGCAGAAATGTTCAGTCCCAAAAGAGTCAGTTAAACCATGGCAATACTCCAAGTGGCATCTAAGCAAAGCCAGCAGGTCCAGAGATTTGAGCTCAAACAACCACCTGACCTCACCAGACCACAAATCATAAAAACCCACAATAAAAGATGTAGTAATTTTCTATGAATCTCCTGGCCTTGTTTATTAATTGAATCAAAATAGAACATAATGTCTTTCCCCATCCTTGTAAATTGTATACTTCAGGAAGAAAAAGCAGTAATATTCCCAACCAACATGTGCGTGTTATATAATAAATACACCATTATAGATTCTTTGAAAAGGGTGTGATTTATAGTTGGATCCTGGCAGCTGCTTTGAAGCAGTACAATTTTTCACTTCAGGCTAATTAGAAGATTCTTAATTAGCAAATCTTCTATCCAATAGATTAGACAGTGAAGATATTTTACGACCACTGTAATGTCTAGGTTTCTTTTTATCATCTTAACAAAACAAACTAGAAAAAAAATCATTTATTAAAGTTTCTACCCAGGGTTTGCAAAGTTCCTAAATGAAGAGAAAGTCTGGGAGATTCAGGTATGTGGATTCTCACCCCACCTTTCACTGACTTGGAATCCAGAGCAAGTTATGTCCTTTGTGGTCTTGAATTTTTTTATGTAAGAAATGGGGAGATTGAATTAATTCAGGGCTTCTCAACCTCATCACTATTGATATTTTGGACCAATAATTCTTTAGATGTTTAGCAGCATTCCTGGCCTCTACCCACCAGATGCCAATATCATCCCTTCCCCCAAGTTGTGAGCACTGAATATGTTTCTGCACGTTACCAAATGTCTCCTGGGGCCAAATCATCCCAGATAGTAACCATTGAATTAGGCCAGGAGTCATAAATGCCAATAAAGCTCAAGCTGCTATACAAGTGAAATAATTAGATCAGATAAAAGAAAGGTAAATTCAGAAACATAGGAAGAACGCATCTCACCTCCAGTGGACTCTCAACATATCTTACACCTGTTGAAGGGAAAGCATGAGTTCCACAATTGTGTGAAACCTCTTGACATTGTTTAAAATGTTGGTAAATCATTACTTTCTATGATTAGAAAAATGAGTTTGGATCTATATTGTCTGTGTTCAAGTCTCAGGTCTGTTTTACCATCTTCAATATTGGCAAGTTCTTATAACATCTCTGTACCTTGACTTTTTTTACCTACCTATCAAATAACAACAATAATAATAGCCACCTCATAAAATTACTGCCAGGCTTTGATGGCACAGCACTTGTAAGAGACCTAGGAAAATGCACAAGTAAGCACTCCACAAATATTACCCATTATTATCCCTAAGATGAAAAATCACAACACACCAAACCAAACCTCTCTGCAGGCTTACAATTCTGGGCCAGAGGATTTCAAGAGTTTTTTCAGGAGAAGGTTTTATGGTCATATTTTATGAAATCCAGGGCACTGATTAGCCTCTGAATAATTCTGTATAATCAGACGGAGGCAACAGAACTCTAACACTAGCAAAGATCAGGTAGTCAGAAGAGAATTCTCATCAAATGCCAAAATATGTGTTCTTGGAGGTCAAGAAGAGAAGATGAAGAGCCAACTCTGCTTTTCACTTCAGAAATGACTAGTTTTTCTTTCTTTTTAAAGCAAGCACATGAGATGAGAAGAGCATCAAATTTGGAACCTGCCATCCTCAAAAGAATTCTTTTAACACATGCCATGACAATACAATGAGTTATTGTTTACTTTTCAGCTAAAATAAATCGACAATTATAAGTTGGTATCATTAGCCCAATTGCTTTTTGGTGAGATGGCTGATAGAGGTGATAATTGATTGGCTTCTCCAGCCTTATCCTCCCACTGGTAAACAACATATCCACTGCTGATCAATACTTTGATCTGAGTTACTTATAACACTGTCAGACATGAGTGTTTGCTTCACTCCAGGGTGGAGAAATGAGATAGTTTTGCAAAATTTAGGTCAGACATTAAATTGCCTCAGGTGAGTTGTTATTGTGGTCTAGAGACACACAACCAAATCAACACCATAAAGGATTACCAGAAACTGAAGGAGCAGGCTGAATCAGTGTCCTCTGCCTTTTTGAAAGTCATGTCACTGAGGCAAGGAGTATAATGAGGTCATGGTGGTCCCTGTATTCGAATTACATTTCAGGGAAATGATTTGGGATCACAACCCTTAACTCCCCTTCTGGGAATCTTCCTAAGGAGATATGCAGAAACTGGACCTGAACTTCATGCATAGAGATGCTTTATGCAACATTATTTATGAAAGATCTTAAATGACCAATATTAGAAGAATATAAAATAAAATAAGGGATAATCCTATGATAGACTTTTATGCAGGTGATTTCAAAAAGTATTTCACCATATATGGACATAATACTGTGCAAAAATAGGCATTAAAATTAAACACTCAGTGTGATGCCATTTGTGTATAGATATATATGAAAATATTGTTTATCAAAATGCGAACTGGCTATTTTTGGATGGGATCATGATTAATCTCTATTTCCATTTATGAACATCTCTGCACTTCTTAAATCCTTACACTGACCCCAGTGTTGTCACATGCAATTGTACATGTTGTATCCTACAGAAGAACATCAAGCCCAGGAGGTACTTTGTCATGTGCCCTGTACTGCATCTGTTCAGGGAGAATGTCATTGAGCTACTTAAAGTGTTTAACGTGAGACCTGAGGTTTATACAACATAGGGAGCCTTCTTTGTGGAAAAAATAATATATAAACACTTAATTATGAAAAGAGTCCAAGATGTGCATTTCTATTTTAAAATGAGAAAACATATCACAAAATATTCCTGAATAGTTAGAGATGAAATCCTTAGTCTCTGTCTACCAGAAGTGCTTATATGGAAGTGCTTCCTGATTACAACCTGGCTCCCCTTCTCACTAGAAAACCCTAACTCCCAGCAACTCTGAACTTTCTTGGGTGCCCATGCAAGGGAAGACCTTTGGAATTTAAGTTTCATCAGTACCACAGTATGTCTGGCTATCTCAGTAAATCCAGAAAGTGTTATTAGTACCCCAAAAGGCCAGTTCGTGTCAATTTAGTAAGGATATTTAATAGATGCTCATTAATATATTAATTAAATTTTGGGAGATTTCTTCTCCATCCAGGGATATAGCTATCTTCTGTTTAATATGTTATATTTTTTAAGGTTTTGTCATTTTGAAAAAGAGATTTTCAACCTCAGAAACCCCCTGCCATACATAGGGTATCCACTGAAGAAAGTCAAGTCAGCAAAGAAAATCTTCCACAGGAGTTCATACCAGCTTCCTAGGTCAGAGAAGTAGCTTAGAATTTAGAACAAATCTGTCTCCAGTGAGCCATTGCCAGTACTGAACTAATGTTCGGTACACATGCATAAAGAGGTAACAGAAGTGTCCTTCAATGAAAACACAACAAAAGTCCCAACAACAATCAAGATGGACTTTCATATAAATAACACAGTCAAAATTCAACTCCTAAAGTGTCCTAGACCAGTTGGTTTTTTGCTGCACTTTTAGAAAAGAATATTTTCAAACAAAATCTTACACTGAGTTCTAATATATGAATGAATAAATATTTTCAATGTTACCCAAAATGCAAAACAAAACAACAACGACAAAAACGAAAAACACCTGGACTAAAGCTACTTTCAAAATGACATCACAAAATGTTGTGTCATGGGATAATATCTCAACTAAAAACTATTATAAAATCAATAATGGGATATATTTGCTACCAATTTTTACTTGTTGGACATAAACTACCCTGAACTGCAAAATAACAACAATATAGTTACATCATTCTTATGCAGTGGCATCTATATTAGACATTCAAATTTGTGCATGTATTAGAAAAATACTCCACAGTTATATTTGAAAGACAAATGATAGAGTCTGGAAGGAAACAGTTACAACCCATAGAACAGACCATAGCTATATGTGTGTGTGTGTGTGTGTGTGTGTATGTATATATATATGTATAATATATATATACATTTAGTGGAATTCCAGAGAAATAAGAGAATGAAGCAGAAAAAGATGTTTGGAGAAATAATGACTATAAAAAGGAGAAAAACAAGTGTGTGGGGGTTGTGGGGGGGATGGCTGAGACTTTCCCAAAACTCTTGAAGACATCAACTCCCAAATACAACAGCAACAAACTCCCAAAGATTTAAAAACAAAGAAATTCACTCTTGGTCACCTTATAGTAAAACTGCTAGAGGGAGTCAACAAGCAAAACAAAAGAAAAACAGAAACTCTTGAAAGCAGATAGGGGCTGTTCTGAGAAGAGAATAGAGAGACTGGAAGGAAGGGAATGTAGAGAAAATTATCAGCAAGGACCTTCCAGAACCAAAGAAAGACAAGCATCCTCACATTCAATGAATGCCACTACCACACCACCAAGTACCCAAAGGGATATTTTTCAACTCAACTTATAGATATCTTAGTGAAATTTCAGAACCTCAAGAACACATAGAAAATGCAAATGTTACCCAAGAAAAGACAGATTCTATACAGAAGACCAAATTCAAACTAACCTCAGATTTCTTATCAGCAATGTGACATACAATGGAGTTGCAAGCCTCAACAAACCACATTTTAAGACAGAAAATTAAACAGAACAAATTTCAGACTTTCCAGCCACAGAAGGTTCAGCACTCACAGAGGATCTTCCAAAGAAACAGCGCTCCAGAATTTGTTCTAGTTGAAGGACAGAGAACATAGAAGAAAGGAGTGGGACGTGAGAAACACAAGTAAGTTAATTCTAAATAAATATTCCTTTAAATGACTAGAAATTTATTCAAAATGTCAGAGAAATTTTGAACTACCTCTGGAACCTTGACAATAGAAGAAGAGCAAAGAGAGGTAAAGGTTCTTGTCCTGTCCCAGAGAAGGATATAGACTGATTCTTTATTGTAAAAACATGTTCCCATGTATATGATAAAAACTGAAATGCAATAACCAATAAAAGAATAGAAATGTAGTATGTAACTTTAAACCAACAGAAGGAGAATTGTAACAAAGGGCACTTTGTAATTTTGTTTGTAAAGCATGGAAAATTATACAGAAGGATAATAGCAAGCTTGTTTGTGTGTCTGTTTGTATGCCTGTGTGTAAACCTGTACATCTGTGTACCTAGTGTGTGTGGCATGTGTCTCTGTGTGTATTTCTGGTTTGCATTCATTTGTGCCTGGGAAAAAATATTATTATTATATACTATTTTGCTTCACAAAATGGGATCGTACCCTACTGTGTTGGTAAGCTGTCTTTCCCACCAAACATGGAACTGTTAGAGTCATGAATGTTACAGTCAACCTACCTGTCATCCATAAAGGGCAGAAAACTGGGAAGCTCCATCATCCTGGGCCCCAGAGCTCACTATGAATGGTCCTGGTAAAAGAGAAGAACTGTAAAGTCGTCTCACTTGCTCCAAGGAACATTATAAATGAATGCTAACATTGGACACTAACCCCAGGCTGAGGCAGCACTAGTTTCAGCCCTTTCCTGGGGAAGAGAGACCCTGGTGCAAAGAATAGAAGAAGGCTCACATTTCAAGGTGTTGATTGCTGGACAGCACAGTCCAGTTGTTCAGAGCCTGCACTCTAGAGATAAACTGCCTGGATTCTAGTACCAACTCCACCACTTCCTAACATTGTGACTTTGTGCAGGTTACTTCATTTTTCTGTGTCCCTGTTTCCTTGTTTATAAAATGAGGATCATAAAGGGACCTTTCTAATAGATGTGGAAAGATTAAATAAGCTAATGTTTGTAAATCACTATAATAGTGCCTAGCACAAAAACGGTGTTCAGTAATTGATGGGCTGTCTAGGATATAGGAAAGTTGGACAGAGGAGTGAATGCAGCAGGACTAGCCATGGGCTGATGTTCTCTAGGGCTGGATGATGGGCACCTGGGGTATGTTTAATTCTCTAGAATTAAAATGTTGATATAATCTACAAAGTGATGTTTTAAGAAATGGACAAAAGAAATTGCAGGTAAATTGGAAAAGTTGCATTAGGGTTTCTTAAATTAGCACAAATAAATGAATACATTAATAAACATTCATTGCTTTCCAATTAAACAATGAATACAATCCTTATCGAATGCAAGTGGGACATTTTTAGTTAAGCAAATACTGTAAAAGAATTCTAAACTTTAAAAACCAAGCAAGAATTGCTGGAAGTATTTCCTTGAAGTGGGAGAGTTGTACTGTCTATCTATTTATTTATTTATTTAAATTAGTGCATTATAGTTACACATAACTGTGGAGTTAATTTTGGCTTATTACATGATTGGCTCCATTTCAGTCCCCACTACTATCCTCTTCCCCCGCTCCTCTTTCCCAGATTGACTTCCTCTACTCTGTTGGTTTTCCTTCTATTAATTAATTTTTTAAGTTGGCGCATTAAAGTGGAATTTGTTGTGTAAAAATGCTTTTTTAAAAAAAAAAAAAAAAAGCTCTATAGATATTAACTGCTATGGTAGGAGGTGCCCAGGCAGGAACCAGCTTCACCGTGGCCTTGCTATTGTCGTGATGAGAAAGTCAGTCGAGGTGTCAGCACACAGTTTTGAGACAATGGCACAGATGCCACCCTGTCTTGAACATGGTGTGGTCTTTGAAGCTTTGTCAAGGTGTTGACTCTCCTGCCGCACCCCACCTCCTAGAAATTTGCGTCTCAGGAAGCCTAATCGATGCCTGAAATAGTCTCAGGAAAACATTAGATTCAATTTTTATAACCCAGTCAAAAAGGAGACCCTCCGTTGCCGGAGACAAATGCCGTGAAGATTTCAGGAATTAAAGTCACAAAGGAATGAGTGCTTAGCCCTAACCGCATAGCTGTTTTTCTCACAGATGAGCCAGCACATATAAACCCAAAGCCAGTTAGCATCATGGGTTGGGTTGGAGAGGGGAAATGTTGATGGGTTTGACATTGTTTGACTGTCTCCAAATAGACTAACCTGGTGCCTGTATTGTGGTACTTTTTTTTTGGTACTGGGGATTGAACTCAGGGGCACTTAACCACTAAGCCACACCCCCAACCCCCTTTTTTGTATTTTATTTAGAGACAAGGTCTCACTGAGTCTCTTAAGGGGTCACCAAGTTGCTGAGGCTGACTTTGAACTCCCGATCCTCCTGCCTCAGCCTCCCCAGCTACTGGAATCACGGGCATGCGCCACCATGCCCAGCCATCATGGTCCTTTGAGGATGTTTTCTCATCATTCTCTTTCTCCCTCCCTAGTCCTCCTCCTCCTACACAAACATATCCAGAGGCAAAAACTGCCATGTAGAGTCTGAGCAAGCTCAGCCTCTGGTCTGTCTCCTTTATTTGCCTTCCTTGAGTTCAGGGAGGTTGAACATAGCAAAGCTATTAGACAACCTTGAAGCTGTGCCTTAAGTGCTGTCCTTGAACACTGCCAATATGTAGATTTTAGTCAACCTTACTGGTCAGGAATTACTATTTCTGGACCACCACACCAGTCGACAGGTGCCCTTTAGCATAATTAGTCCAGTTACACCCCTGAGCATTCTCCACTCAGAAAATTTAATAAAATACATCATATCCTCTGTGTTCTTTTCCCTAACTTCTCTTTCTTAAAAGTATGTCCATTGCAAGACACAGACAATGGGGAGGTGAAACTTAGGCAGTGGCCTGTCTGCACATTGTTTTCCCATTAAAAACTTTTAGCAAAACCTCCGATGTCTGCACATTAATTCAGAATTCACCAAGGCGATTCAGACATCTCAATTCCCTTTGTCTTCATGTGTCTCATTCAGGGAGAAGAGAAATGGGAAAAAAATGAATGATGAGTGAATAATCAAAGCTAAACCCAAGTTAAAAAGAAGTAAATTAATACATGAAAGGCACAACTTGTGATGAAGGAATGTGTGTAGGTGAAATTAGCTCTGTCTTCCCGATGCTTTGATCAGCGCGGGGATTCGGAAACTTCTAAGGGCAGACGATGGCTGTGCTGGAGTGGCACCGCGGAAGGGAGATGTGATTAAACTCCAGGCTGCCTGTCAGAGATGTTCCAGTCTCTCCTCACTTGTGAGGCTTCTGTGGAGTTTTCACAGGACAGCAGGCTGTCACCATTTGGGAAGAGAAGGTATCCTCTTGCTAACTCCTCCTCTCTTTGATGCCTGCAGAACTTGGCCATTAAAATCTGCCTTGGGCTAAAACTCGGCAGGCAAGTTTCCAGTCCGAGAACAGCTTTGACAAAATTTTAATAAAATTTAATAAAATCGAGTTCTGATTGGCATTGAGGGATTTGAGTTAGAGAAAAGTTTACCTGTATATTTAGATAGACAAACCCCCGCTGTGAGATGCTAGAGTTGTACCTCTTGGTGTGTTGGCATTTTGTTCATTACTACCAGTGTCACATGAGGGGATTGTGAGTTTTCTCAGGCACCGTTAAGGCATTTTAAATATTCCAAGTTTGGATGACTTTTGCAAACTTCAGTATGGTTCTGTACCAGCTGGCTAAAGAGGTTAAATTCTTAAAAAATAAAATAAAGGGCAAATGATATATCAAATAGTTTTTATGAAGTGAGGCATGTAGCTGGACTTGGTGGTGCACACCTGAATCCCAGAGACTTTTCTAGTTTGAGGTCAGCCTCAGCGACTTAGTAAGGCCCTAAGCAGTTCAGCAAGATCCTGTCTCTAAATAAAAAGTAAAAAGAACTGGAGACAGAGCTCAGTGGTAGAGTCCCTATGGTTCAATCCCCAGTGCTAAAAAATTAAAATTAAAATTAAAAAATAAAGTGAGACATTTGGTTGAGTTTGGTTTTAAATTAATAGTAAATTGTATCATTTAAAAATACAAGAAATATTTCTTTTAAAAATTAACTTTGTAATATTTAACCTCTCTGTAAGCTTCTTAGAACCTTAAGCTACTGTATGTAGGTGGTACCTGCACCTCTGTGACTATTATAGGTGATGTGGTAGTGGTGTTACACTCTATTCAAAGACAGAAAAAGATCAGAGCACCTCAAAATATTTAATCGACCCATTCCGTGCCTTTTGCCCCTCTCCTTCCCAAGTGCCTAGAGCACACAGGGGATCTGCAAGTAGCAGTCCTCTCTCTTAGTACTTAACAGGAACCGTAACTCTTCTTAGTGATGGAATTGTTCTGCCACTTTGAGTCTGTCTTACATGTGAACTGTTACCACCACCCTACAGAGAAGAATAGGAAGCTTCATCTCTATCAAGTTAGTCTTATCTGAAAGTTTATCAAACAGAGAAGCAACCATTTGACATATACAGTAAGGATCCTCCAAGTAAGGCAGTGAACACTAAAGATCTCCACAAAAATGCCTGTTTGTGTCCTATTGTCCTTGACCCAATTGTTCATCCCATAAAGGTATAGAGAGACCTTGTTCTAAGAATGCAATGCAAATTATCTAAAATTAGTGTGAGTCTATTTTCATCCCACCCACTCCTACTCTGTTGATTCTTTAAAAAAAAGAAAAAGAGAACTCACAAAATACAAAGCAGAGACTATAAGTGTTTAGCTCCTATGGATGCCTATAACCTGATACCAGTGAAGAAAATATATTTGTTAGGTGTTATTTTCTCCTAACTAGAACTTTCAAATACCATTGGAACCTTTGGGGATCTATGCCAGCATAATAACATAATGAAGTTTGTTTTTTCAAAGACAAAGAAGCCAAATCTGTCTTGGCTTATCTGTGTTTCCTTACTGCGCTGGAAGCTTTATTTTGTGTATTTATAGATTTCAATTCTGTTTCTCCTGGTGCACAGACACAAGGACTCTGCTTACTCTCACATGCAAAGAAGGGAAAGGCTTTCAGGACAGCTACCCTAAAAGCACGTCCTCACCTTCTGGGTTAGCTCTTCTTAAAAGTGTGCACTGACTACTAACAGAAATTTTATTTTTAATGTTTCCTACATCTTTGTCTCCAGGAAAACCTTTTGCATGCATGCAGTAAACCACTTTGGGGCAAGGTTAGGAAAATCCTTCTTGGGAGCCCATTTTCAGAGTTGGCTGATTGTCCTACCTTGACAAAGTTCTACCAATTGGATGATATTTTCCCATCACACTCTAGATCAGAACCCCCAACATCTTGTGTGTCTTATGTGTCCATTAGTCCCTGCCTAGGTGAGATGATTTCCCCTAGAGCCAAATATGAAGAAGACAAAGCAAAACCCCCTGAGCCTGGCAGCAGGGGGAAGAGGAAGCACTGTGCTCTCATGATGCAGTAACCATCCCTTCCACATCATGTACGTGCTGGGAAGGGCCATGCCAGGTGGCATTTTGCTGTCACTATGTTCACCTTGTGGCCAGTATTTGAGGCTGATACGTAACTTCAGATTTCGACTTGACTTCAATCTAATTAAAAGAGTAAGAACAGATACATAAAATGATTACTGAATTGTTGGCAAACAGATGCTAAGTTACATTTCTAGGACTAGTTAACAAAATGCATCAAATCTGTCTTTCGAAACCCCTCTGTTCCAATGGTTGATTATGCATCCATCTACCATAAATACAACATCCCTAGTAATAGCTCTTATTTCTGATTTCATCAAGACAAGGTATGAAAAATTTCTCATTAACCTCCTAATCAGTAAGATTCTATTACAAATAGGAAAAAAAAATTTAAAGATAGACTGATGCTGCCCCAAAGAGACTCTGAGCCATCAGTACACTCTTCTAGTTATTTTGACCTAAGAATGACTATTATGGCTCAATAAGTCTATTTTTGGAAATCAAAAGATTTCTTTTAAACAAGTGATTTATGTGTGAAACTAAGAAAACCCCACAAATTCAGTCATGTGTCCATGGTATCACATGTGGTGGTGAAATGTCAGCCATAGACATCCAGTGTAATTTCACTTGCAAAATCAAAACAAACTTTTATTAAATGCTTATACTGTGCCAACACCAAGGCATACAAGTAGAATGAAAACAAATGGTTAAGAAATATCTAAATGAATCAATGAGTAAAGTAGAATGTAATCATTGCTATTAGCAAAAAGAAAAAAAAATCTCAAAAGTACTATGAGGAAAATCAAATGCTTTTATAAGGAATCAGGGAAGGTAAACATAGAAAAGGTGACATTTGATAGGGGACTTGAGGGGTGAATGAGAGAGTTCATGAGAAGCAGCAGCAGCACAGCATACACACACAAACAACCGTATCTATATCTTTATACTGTTTTAAAGTATAAAGTTTAGAATTATGAAAACACACAACATTTTCAAGAGGACAAATGAGTGTCTTGACATAGCTGGAAAGGAGGGCACAGGGATCTGCAGGGCCTGAGGTTAAGAAAAGACAGCTGCAAGACCATATACCCTGCTAAAGAGCAAGGCAGGGAAACTACTAAATACTTCTATGAAGGAGAATGACATGATCAGTCAATAAAGGTTATATAGCAGGAGAGCTCTGAGGTGATAAAGAAATAGCCAGGGAAAGAGGTAGAAAGGACCCAAATTATCAATATTTGTTGCTTTGTTGCCTTCCCATTTGTTCCAGAGAAAACTGAAGATAGCACCAAACACACATAAGCAAAAAAGGGACAAAATAAGTGTTGAATAAAATAGGAATGAAAAACAAGGTTTAAAAGTCTACATTTGAAATGGAATCCAAATGAAGAGTTAAACTAAGCACTCTGCATATTGGTTACTGACTTCCAAAGAGAAAAATAGCTAACTGTTCTTGGTATTGACTCGAGGAAGGAACTTCTTCTGGGTGAAACAGGGGTTCCATAAAGTCATGAATTATACAACCAAAAATCTCCTTTCAGTTAACTCTCTGCAGATCCAGTTTGAGAGGGCTATATTTGATCTAGAAGGGCCCTTCAGGCTGTTCTCCCTTTGTGTTGCTTTTCTGGACTGAGTTCTTGATAAAAATTGGATGGTCCCAAGCTGGAAAAGACTTCAACCAAGGACCTGAACCTACTCTGGGATAGTGTTGGTCACAGGTCTTTTGTCTTAGTAAATGATAAGTTGGAAATCTGACTGGTATCCCTTATAAACATGGAGATTGGCTATGCACAAAGGTGGGAACCTTAAGAAAAAAACCCTTCTCCCCTGAAAGTGAACCAAGGGAGAGTAGACAGGTGGGGAAGGTCCTGAACAAAGGCAGAGGTGATGAGAATGGAGAAGAGGAGAGAAAAGATGATCGAGAACTATTTCCAAGCACCATTAATAGGACTGCTTGCCAATGAAAAAGGGGGAAAGAGAAAGCAAGTTAAAGTTGTATTTAACTTGGACACTAGGATGGATGGTGATGATAGGAGAAACAAAGAAAGAAGAAAACAGGTACGGTTTCTGAAAAGGGGATTAAATTCAGTTTGAAATAAGGTGCTCCAGAAAGAGTTTCAAATAGAAATTCAAGGCTCAAGTGAGAGGTCTGGATGGAAGTGATAATTTTAAAAACCATTGACCTCTTGGAAACCAATAAAGACCTAGAAATGATGCCAGCATTGGGGGAAATCTAGCAAAAGAAGAAGGAAGAGGACTGAGATAAGCACCCCGGAACAGAGACTGTAAAGGTTGGGTAGACAGCAATGCCATGAAAAGACCAAGAAAATCATTCAGAGGTTGAGAATTAAGAAAAATCCCATGGAGGAAGAGAAGGAAGGGGTCATGAGAAGCATCGCCAAACAGGGCTCAAGAGGGGTGAGGAGCGAACAGAGGCAACATGGTCTTGGGGAATCTTCATCATGAGCTTTCTGTGGAAGTTATATGGAGACCAACTCAGTGACCTGAGACGTGAGTGGAAGGTGGAGAGGGAGAGAAAGCACACATGGGCATGATCCTACAAGAAACCTGGCAACGAAAGCAAAAATAGACAAGTGGGCATACATTAGATTAAAAAGCTTCTGCACAGCACAGCAAAAGAAGCAGTCAACAGGATGACAAGACAACTGTAGGATAGAGAAAGTACTTACAAACCAGATAGTAAATGGGGGTAATTTCCAAAAATATAGAACTCCTATAATTTTGTTGAAAAAAGAAAAAAAAATCCCAAAACACAATATAAAAATGAGTGCTGGACTTAGATGCATCTCTAAAGAAGACATACAAATGGCTAACAGGTATGTAAAAAGATGCTCCTCATGATTTCATTATCAGGAAAATGTAAATTAAAACTACAAAGGGATAGCATCTTACACCTATTGATAGAATGACTATTATAAAGAAGTGAAAGATAATAAGCTTTGGCAAGATTATGGAGAAAAGGGAAACCCTTGTACACTGTTGGGAGGGGGAAAACTGGGATAGTAACTATGGAACACAGCAGGTTGATTCCTCAAAAAAATAAAACTAGAATTATCATTTGATCCAGCAATTCCACTAGTGAGTTTATATAGCCAAAATAATAGAATCTAAGATCTCAAAGAGATAACTTTATTCCACATTCATTGCAGCATTATTCACAGTAGTTAAGGAAACAACCCTAGAGTTCATCAACAGATGAATGGATTAAGAAAGTGTGGTATGTACATCCAATGGAATATTGGCCTTTAAAAAGAAGGGAATTCTGCCATTTGTGAGATGGTGAATGAACCTGGAGGACATTGTGCTAAGTGAAATAAGCCAACCACAGAGGAAAAGTACTGCATGAGGTACTTCAACTTACATGAGGGATCTATCATAGTCAAAATCATAGAAGAAAGGATTCCAAGAGTGGTGGCAGAGGCTGGGGGAGGAAATTGTCCAATGGGTATAAAGTTTCAGTTAAGCTAGATTAGTTCTAGAGGTCTTCTGTACAACAGAGTGCCATGTTAAGTGTTCTCATCACAGGGAAAAAAAGAGAACAAAAAAAAAAAAGGAGACACGGGAACTTTGGGGAGGAGTTGGTTGTGTTTATCACCTTGGGATGATGGCATCACGGATGTTTGCATGTGTTCTAAGTTATCAGGTTATACAAGTGTGTGTTTCTTTGTATGTCAATTATACAGCAATAAAGCTGTCTTTAAAAGAGAAGTCTAGCAATGAAGTGAAGAATGAAGAAGGCAGTAACTGGAAAAAGAGGTAGAAACAAACATATCAAACATTTTTAGTTGACAGATGCATCAAAGTTTTCTCACCAGTGAGTCTATAAAATTCCCTCCTAAACAAAATAGTCTAGTATTTTATATCACTAGAAAATAGTTTATGAGTTAGGAATGAAACAAGTTAAAAACAAAAGAAAACTAAACTAATGTGGTGACTTTAAAGAAGAGAAATGTATTTGTCTCACTTGACAAGAATTCAGAGGTAGTGGTGTGGACTGGACCAAGGCTCAGCAATGCTATTGGGAACCCAGACTTTCTATCTTTCTCTTCTGCCACCCTTCATGTGTGGAGTCACTGGGTGATTCACACCCATCCTCTTGCTTACAAGATGATTGCTACACCTTGACATTATTTTGCAGAAGGAAAAAGAAATAAGAAGGAGAACGGGTTAAAGGGAAATGACTACTGAGTCTGTCTCTTTTTCTCAGGAAAGGAAAAATTTTCTCAGAAACCTCACTCAGATTACTTCTGCTTATATTTCACTGGAGAGAATAGTGTCAAATAGCCCCCACTAGCTAGAAGGTGTCCAGGAAAGAGGATTTTGTGGATGAGAGTTGGGTCAGCCTTCACCAACATTCACAAAAGCATCTGTAACCCGAGAGCACAGTGAAAAAGTAAATGATCTATCATAATTGAGGCCAAAAAAAGATAGCCTGCCTGAAAAAGTAAAAGATAAGGGTTGACTCTACTCCCTCTTCATTTTGCTCACATGACAAAACCCAATCCTTATGAAACCTAATTATCTACCATGAAATCTACTTATGAAATCCAATTATCTAATTTGGCCTGTCCCCAAAGAGTTAAATATGACTGGAGGAATATACAGCTTTCTGAAGAAATTCATTTAAATGTTTGACCAATAATCCAAACAAAGGCCTGAATGCTGCCAGGCAATCCTACTGCATTTTCCCATTCCACTCACTCCTCCCCATTCCTAGACAACCTTTTCCTCCCTACTAGAACGTTAAACCTCTTCCCCATCCATTCGCACTTTTAGTGTATGACCATACCACCTCTGCCCCTGTCCTCTGCCTTCCTTCTTGCCTGTCACGCCTGGTGAACTCCAGGTTCCTGTTTAAGACCAAACTCTTCGCCCTTCCACTAGATGCCACCCACCTCTCATATACCCAGAGGCATTGCTTCACCCATGGCCTCAGACTCACCTGAATCATCCATTTCCTCTTTTAAAAAAAAATCATTTCTGTCAGTAGGCAAATACACTGACATTTCTCCTGTCTTAAAAATCCTTTGTTCCCCATATTTCCCTCCAGCTATATAGTCTAAATTTTATGATTCTCTTAGAGTAACTTTTCCCAAAGGAATTTCCTATTCCCATTGTCTCAGATTCTACCTCCTTTTTCTTTCTCGAACCTATTCCAATAAGACTTTCATCCAAACCATTTGTCCGAAACATTCTTCTAGGATACCAGTGATTTCCAAGTTGCTAAGTTAATGGTCAGTTCTCAGGCCTCTTCATGTTTGACCTATCGGTTGAACATTACAGATAATCACTTCTGGTGGGAATAGTTTCTTCCCTTGTCTTGGGGACTTCCAAACCATCCTGGTTTTCCTCCTAACTGCTCTTGGTGGTGGATTCTTTCTCCTCCTCACAAATCTTTTTTTTTTTTTTTTTTTTTTTTTAATCCTCCTCACAAATCTTATGAGGTTGCTCCAGGTCACAGCTATCAAAACTAGTCTCTTCCCCATGTGAAGCACTTTCCAGGATGAGAACACCTTAATGCCAAGTACAAGCTGATAATCCCCAACTTTGTGATTCTGGCCTCGACTGCTCCCCACACTTCCAGGTTTCTGTTGCCTACAGGACATTTCTACCTGGATATATAATAGTCATTTCAAACATAAGATATTCAAAAAATTTTAAAGCTGATCTTTGCCATGCTTTTTGTGTGATGTCCCTGCATGTACCCTACCTCAGAGGAAAGCAACTCCATACTTCCAGTTCCTCAGGCCAAAATTCTCATCCTCTGCTCCTTTTCTTCAGCTCATATCCAGTCTGTCTGCTGATCCTGTTGGCACTGGCTCTACGATCTCTCAAGGATGTGGCCCTTTTGTTTACCTCCACTTCTGTTCCTCTGGTACAAGCCACTATCACTGTTTGTGGCGAGTGTTGGCACCCCCTTCTAACTGACCCATCCCATCTTTGTCTCTTTGGTATATTCACTTGCAGCCAAAGTGACCCCATCTGTCCTTTTCGATAGCTTATTATCTACCTCAGAGTAAAAGCTGGAATCTGTCACAGCCCAAAGGTCCCTACATCAGGAATTGTATACCTGCTTTGTGAAGTAAATCTCTGGAAAACTAGTAAAGTCTAAAGATTCTTTATCAGAATAACATTTTTTAAATGCATAAAGTAAGATATATTGAATTTTTTAAAAAAACAAATTACATTGAAATACAATGAACAAAGATTAAAGAAATCTGAAAGCATGACACGTTAATACATGAGCTCCTTGATTACACTAAATAATAATATCTAGCAGCTTTCAAGCTAAGAGACTTTGCTCCAGGCACTATGTTCCCCCCACTACTCCAAACTCTGACTACACTCTCCTCTACGCATTCAGCTACTGTTAGCCTGGCTTCTCTTAGTGGTGCTGGGAATCAAAGCCAGGACCATTCACATACTAGGCAAGCACTCAACCACTGAGCTATATTCCTAACCCAGCCTGGCTTCTGATCCACCAAGCAAGCTTCAGTAGTTTGCAGTTGCTGATCCCCCAAATATCTGTGTAGATTATCCCTGCACCTCCTTCAGTTCTCTGGTCAAATTTCACCTTGCTAATGAGGTCATCCTTGGCAGCTCTCCTCCCATGCATACCTGGCACATCCTTTTATGCTTTATTTTTTTTCCATAACTGTTATGACTATATGAGAAAGTCATACAGTCACACACGCACACACACATACACACACAATTTCCATGAAGGGAGAGATTTTAATTAATTTTTTGTTTATTAATATATTTCTAGTACCTAGAATAGTGCTTGGCATATTATTAGTACTCAACAAATATTTATTGAAAGGACAAAGAATAAAATGAACCCCTCCCCTCCCAAATGACTATGAGGGTTATCTTCTTCCAAGTCAGATAGTGGCTATGTTCAGGGAAGAGACTGCCCACTTTGCACAGGCTTTTGCAAGGTCAAAATACCCATGGTCAGCTGGGCATGGTGGTGCATGCCTGTAATCCCAGTGACTGTGGAGGCTAAGGTAGCAGGATTATAGGTTTGAGACCAACTTCAGCAAATTAGCAGGGCCATTAAGCAACTTAGCAGCAACCTGTCTCAAAATAAAAAATAAAAAGGCTGGAGATGTGACTCAGTTGTTAAGTATCCCTGAGTTCGACCAAAAATAAATAGATAGATAGATAGATAGATAAATAAATAAATAGATAGATAAATAGAATACCCGTAGTTATATAGTTCTCAAAATGAGACAGATTTGTTTGAAAGCCTCACCCTGAAGGGACAAGCAGTAGCCTGAGTTCCTAACTTGGGTGTTTGACCATCTGACCACTTTTCTTAGTGCTCAAGGAGAATAGCCTCACCGTGGCCATTCTTTCTCACATCAGGGCCTCTTTTTTTTTAATTTATTTTTATTGTAAACAAATGGGACACATCTTGTTTCTCTGCACATGAAGTAGAGGCATACCATTTGTGTAATCATACATTTACCTAGGGTAATGGTGTTTGATTCATTCTGCTATTTTTTTCCTTCCCCCAGGGCCTCTTAAATAAAGTTCCACTCCAGAAATCAAGTATGGAGGCATACGAAAGACACCCCAGTGATAGATACGATGATAGATCTGATATTATGAGAGAGTCAGAACCTTAGCGACAGAATGAAATAATGCTCGGGGCCCTGTTGATGAGAATTGTGAAAGAGCACCCCATTTTCTTACCTGGGGTATATCCAATCTATGTACAGCTGCACAACATATTTCTCCTCCAAAGATACCAATGCCAAACTGTGGCTATTGATCTTTATCTAACCCTGAGAATTAATGTTCCTAAAGAGAAAAACTGACAGCGAATTTTTGGAGAATATCAAGCAATAAAAATAAAAACTAACAGGGTTGTGCAAGTCCTCCCTTGATGAGTGTGCATGTCACCGTTTTAATCCATGGTGTCCGTCACAATGTATAGAATTGCAACTAATGTTTTTGGTTTGGTTTGTTTGTTTTTAGTTTAGTGGATCTTTAGCTTTGTTTCACTCTGACTCACCTCCATTCAAAAGCACCACAGAGCCCCCCTTTTTCAATATACCTTTCAGTGCTTATGTGATAAAGTCAAGAAATGAGAGGGAATGACTCTCCACTGAGCATTTCGCTCTCAGAGAAGCATACTTTAGAGAGATGGGGGTTGTTCCCTGGGAAAGGGAGGTAACTTCCACCAGGTGGTATTAGGAAAATCCAGGGTTACATCATTAAGAGAAAGGCCCTAATCTTCTCTGATTCAATTGGGAAATCTCATGAAAGAAGTGTATATTTAGGACTTTCATTATTAGGAAAATGACTTGGCAGCCCTGGGGAATGGGAATTCTGGGCATACATTTGTCCTTGAAGAAATGTTGAAGGCAATAGTCAGAGTGAGTGGGAGAAGGGGGTTTAGTTAGAGGTTCATGTATGTTTCCCTTAGCTCCAACTCCACCATGTTCATCAGCTTTCCCGCACCATAACAAATGTAATCAAATTACAAATGTAAAAGGTTTATTTTGGCTCACAGTTTTTTGGGGGGGTTCAGTCCATGATCAATTGGCCTAGTTGCTTTGGGTTTGTGGTGGCCCATTATGGCAGGAGCATGTGGCTGAGCAAAGTCATTCAACCCATGGCTTGGAAACAAAAGAGAAAGAGGAAAGGGCTGGAGTCCCACCATCCTCTTCAAGGGCATGCCCTCCAATGGCCTGAAGACCTCCAACTAGGCACCACCCCATAAAGGTTCCATCACTCCCTAATAACACCAAGCTGGGGACCAATCCTTTACCACATGGACCTTTGAGAAACATTTAAAAATTCAAACACACACCCCTCTGTGTTCTGCTTTGTGACACTGGAGCTGGATTCTGCAAATCCTATTTCATCTTTGACTGCTGAATCCTTTAAGGTGCTGCTTGTGGTAAGGGTTTGGGGGAGAGGGGAGGAGAGAGGATTCATGGGTCAGGAGAAAAGACTGATTTTTCCTGTCTGGTTTTTGTTTCTATCGTTTCTATTCTATGATCTCTGTCCTAGTTGTAGCTGTTACTTCCAATTTCCAAAGAATTTTTCTATGTTCCCATAACTCCCTTGAGCTCCCTGTACCAGCAAGCCAGGTCCCTTCTCAATGGCCTGGACCTCAGCTCTCAGTGTCTTTTTCAAGTTTGTAGCTCCCAATAACTCCAGCCTCTTTCCTCTGTTCCCCTCGCTGCTTCCTATAGTCAAGACTTCAGTGGTACTTCTTATTACCCTCAGTGTATTTTCAGTCTTCCAATACTTATTTAACTAATTCCTTCTAAAATTATCTCTGTTGAAATAACTGGTACAATTTCTGTTTTCCTCACTCTACACTAATGGATACCAACAAGTAAGAGATAGGAGGAAGATGCAAATGCAGATTTAACTTGGATGTAAATGAAGATGAGAGAAGTGAGGAAATAACCAAGGTACCAAGATGATACCAAAAGTAATAACAAGGCAAAACCAAGATATGGCATGATGCTTTCACCGCAGCCAAAAGGTTGTGACTCAGTAGGTTCTTAGAGTGAAAGTGAGGGAAACGGTACTGAGCTTGCCTTAAGTTGATGGCAAAACATCTGTACATCAAAGTTCAGAACAGGTTATCAACATGGTTCTACGGCAGGCTTATCATGGGACGGAGGGCATTAAATGTATTTGTGTGTCAGATGCTCTTGTTTGATTATCTTAATGCAGAAATCAGGCCATTTATTAAAATCTTCAGATTTACTGTTAAACCTATTAATAAATTTTATGTTGCTATTACCAAGTACCTGAGTCTGGGTAATGTATAAAGAAAAGAGTTGCATTTAGTTTGTAATTCTAGTGACTAGAAGGTCCAAACAACATGGCATCGACATCCTGGGGTCCTCCAGTTGCTTTAAAACCTGGTGGAGAAGCAGAAAGGAAACGGGCCTAAGACAGAAGGGGTACGTGTGCAAGCAGGAAAGTAAGAGACCAGGACAAGCCAAGCTCGCTAATTTTATAACATGCTCTCATGGGAATTAATCCACTCCTACTAAACTGACCCATTTCCAAAGGACAGGATTAATTCATTCATGAAAGTGGAGGCTCCACTGGAAAATGGAAAACTCTGGGGGAAAAAAATCCCTCTGGATATGGGAGACTTCCACTAGGCCCCATCTATTACGGTTCCTATCACCTCCACTCTGCTACACTGGAGACAAAGCACCTGAACTTCTAGGGGACTAACTATACCCAAACCATGGCACCTACACAATGGAATTCCTGTATATTAAGCACAGAAACAAATGGCACTGCTTAGGGTCCTGATCAAACCCAGATGGAACACGCAGGAACTCCTATCAATGATGAGAAATACCCTACAAGCATCCTGCAAGAAAAGACAGTCCAGCAGGGAGGGTGTTGCTTATTGAAGAGGATATTGAGTACCAAGGGGGTGATCCAGGCACCATGGAGACCAGAAAGAAGCACAAAGAAGAATTTCCACGTGGGCTTAGGAGTGAGAGGATCTTCACTGATCTTAGTAAGTGTGGTCTCTATGGAGCGGGGGTGGCAGAGGCTGGTGTGGACAGACTCCAGGAGTGAGTCAGGGCAGCTTTTTGATGCATCATTTCACTAGTGCTGGGGAGTTGCAGCCTGGAAGGTAGAGTGATGGGTGGTGTCTGCTCATGCCAACCTCCAGCTGGTGCATAAACTGTATCTAAGAAAGCCTGAGGAATCACATTCTCCTCCACTCAAAACTCATCTTCCAATAGGCTGCAATGGATTTTCCCTCAATTCCCAGTGACTCAAATCCAGCTGGTGCTCCAGAAATGTTTATTACTCTTCTCCCTTTTCGTACTATAAAAGGCATAAAAATGCATCCTGTCGTTATAGGGGGAAGACTTTCTCATCCCTTTTGCTTCTTTATGCAGGGGAGATGGAGTTTGTCAATTGTGTGTAATCTCACAGAGAATGGGAAAGATGATAAAACATACTGGTCAATGCCTGAAGCTGTGGGATTGAACAGAATAGGGCTTGAATCCTTGCTGACCCATTTACTTGTTGTGGGCCCAGAAGCTTCCCTGACCTGCAGGCTCTTCATCTAGACTGGAAACAGCAGGCTGATATGAAGAAGAAATTAACAAAACATCCAGTACCTGGCCTCATATGTTGAGCAAAGCTACTGGTCAGTGGGAGTGCTTACTAGTGGTTTTCAGAGACCTATTTATAAAGTCATTAGGTTGCATAAATCTATCTGCCAAAATTCCTGCAGAGAAAATAGCTGTTTAATCGGTTTCATATGCTCTGGGGAGATCTACAAATAATTGGAGATTTCAGGACAAACCTGCTGATTATATGTTCATTTTCTCCTCCTCACACCCCCCACAACAGGGTCCATGGTTGCCTCTCTAAGGATGTCTGGACTTGGAAAAATTTAGGAATTGTTGGAGTTCATGGGAAGAAGTGAAAGCAAAACCTAAGTAGAGGTTCTTTCTCTCTGCCTTGGAGCACATTTGGAGGTGTTCTCTTCTGCAAAGAAATGTGATGGTCATTTGACATTTTTTCTTTACAGCTACTGTTCCTCCTTCTTCCTGAAACAGCAATGAATCCTTAGGATTGTTTATTGCTGGTTTGTTGTCATCCATCTTCCCTGATTCTCAGCCCCATGGGATATAAGAACCCATCCTTAGCATTGTGCATAAGCCGAGGGAATCATCTATATTCCCTGGTCATGGTGACTCTTTCAGAGGTGTACATGTATCCTACATTGATCCAAGCATTTTGAATTGCAGGGAATTTGCAGAAAACTCTAGCTCAGAATATTTGCTCCCCACCGGTGGGTTTGACCTTGTGATGGGATAAACCTGAAATTTCTGGGCGCATTCTGTAGAGCCTAAGAATGAATCCAACACAGGAGAGAGCAGAGTCAGGATGAGAGAAACTTGAGCTCAAAATGAAATCAATGTCAAATCTACACCTTGAGTTTTTAATGACCGGAGACAATAAATTCCCTATTGTGCTTAAACCAGTTCAAGTCTGGGTTTTTGTCACTCACAGTAGCATGAGTTGTGACAGATACTAGAGGTAATCCTACAGATCATCTGAGCAATACTCACCAGAAGAGATAATATCCTGATTTTCCATTTTACACATCTGCTGCCTTAGTCCATGCAGGCTACTATAACAAAATACCATAGATAGGTAGCTTATAAACAACAGAATTTTTTTTTCACAGTTTTGGATGGAGGTTATGAAGTCCCAGATCAAGGCTCCAACAGATTTGATGTCCAGTAAAGGCCCACTTTCTGATACATAGGTGATACCTTTTCACTGTCCTCACATTGTGGAAGGGCTAGACAGTTCTCTGAGATCTCTTTTATAATGACACTAATTCCAGTCGTGAAGATTCCATCCAAAGGCCCAGTCTCCTAATACCAACACCTTGGGGTTATCACAGATTTAACATGAAATTTTTGAGGGACACATTAATATCATAGCATCCACCAGAGAAAATCCCACTGGCTGCCTCCAATAGAGAAACGGAAAAGAAATCAAAACACGTTCATTAAAATTCATAAGGCAAGTGCCTTACGAATATTTTTATGTAAATTCTCTGCAGACTAAACTCCCATGATCATTTTGTACACAAATCCTGATAACAGCAGTATGCATAATAATGAAAATCACAATAAGGCCTTGTAAATACTGGTATCATTCCAGGGGATATCAGAGCCCGAGTACTTTCAATGAAATGCCACACCTTGCCCCCACTCCAACGTTGAACAAAATCTCCTCCTTCAGAATTAGAATCTCCAGTTTTCTGTGGATACCAAGTGATACCACTTTACAACCAAAAAAAAAAAAAAAAAAAAAATAGGGTTTCCTTGGTGGTGGCCCAGATGCTAATTGCCTTGAAGAATAAATGAGTCATAATTTATACCAGAGATGTTGCTGTAATTACAACAATGAAAAAGCCAGAGCTTTTAATTGTCTCCATTTCTATAATAGACATTGGGCTTGTAGGTTAGATGCTTAGAAGCTTAGCCAGCAGTAGGCTCAAAAATCTGATGTCATTGACTCTTTGTCATCCACATTTCTGCCCTGAGGGCCACCAGGTCAATTATCTCCGGATGCAGACTGGTCTCTGGCAGATTCCTGCTGGGTTCTGTGTGAAGCAGCATCCTATTGTTTCCTTTCCCCTTCATGCAGCAGGTAATGTCTATTCTGTGGAAGGAAAGACAGAGGCCAACTAGTGGCAGAGGTTTAAATGATACCAATGGAATCCACCCTTCTTTGTAAACCCAGCATCTCCAGGAATGTACCTCCCATCACTTCTATCTAGTATCTGGCAAGATGCCCAGACATGGCATGATGAAAAATTCCCTCTTCCTTCCTTCCTTCCTTCCTTCCTTCCTTCTTTTTCCTTTCTTTTGTAGTAGAACCTCTGAAGAGCTTGGAAATTTTCTTTAAGTTCTGGCAGATAAATGAAAGAGTAGACTTCCTAGACTTACAGTTTCTACTACTAATTATTTTTTCTTGTATCAGTTAGTTGTTTTATTTGCAAGCTGCAGATACTGATTCTGGATAACTTGAGTAAAAAAAAAAATATTGAAAGAACATGAAGTAGCTCACAGAAGTAAAAGAAAACTCAAGAATAAGGCATGGAAAAGTTGAGAACAGGCCAGGTTTGGAATTCAAATGACTGAAACTGTAAATAATCTTTTCATAACCTTGCAACAACCAATTAGCAAAAACTGGACTAAACTACTCTTCCTTCCTTACAATATCTGGGCTGAAGAGTTTAGTTCTCAGAGAGAGAGTCTCATGGGACTAGGTTGGTCCAGCTGCTTCTGTTCCTGGAACTTGGATCTCAGGCAAATTGACACTTCCACCAATATAGCTCCCAATAAAGGAGAAGTTCCCCATGGTTTAGTCAGGGAAAGAAAAAATCATATCTGGGTGAACAAAACAATTGATAACATTTAAAGTACATTTTATCAGGCTTCCTTCTCTATCTGGAATGCACTTCACACTGTAGAACCTACTCAACCCTTCAAATTCAATTCAGGCATCATCTCCTCCAGGATACCTTCCCTGACTCAGACACAAAACCTTGCTGCTGCAGGTTCCACTACCTCCTGAGCTTCCTTTTCTCACTGCTCAAAAACACTGGAGAATAATTATCTGACAGTCTGACTTCTTGACAGAAGAAAGAATTCATTATTCAATCCTTTATCCTGGCACATAGCACATAGTTGGCACTCATCAGGTATTTCTTGGATGATTGACTGGAAGGAAAAATGAATGAGTGAATTAGTCTGATATGTTATATAATATTAACTATACTGCTTTAGGTTATAGCTATAATTTTATGATAGAATCAATTATAATGCATTGATCTAATAAGTATTTTCTTCAAGGCAATATCCGCACAAACTTCTTAAAAGATTTGTTGCAATTTTTGGGGTTCAGAATATAAATACCTGTTTAGTTTGTTTTATTTTAATTTCTTATTTTTACAGGTTATATTTTGATTCATTGTACACAAATGGGGTACATCTTTTTGTTTCTATGGTCGTACACACCATTCATGTAATCATACATGTACATAAGGTAATGATGCCTATCTCATTCCACTACATTTCCTACCTCCTTCCCCTCCCCCTGGTCATTTCTCTCTACGTAATCCAGAGTTCCTCCATTCTTCTCTTATGGTTCCCCACTCCAAAGTTGTGTTTCATCATCCACTTATCAGAGAAAACATTCAACCTTTGGTTTTGGGATGGGCTTATTTCACTTAGCACAATATTATCCAACCCCATTCATTAACCTTCAAATGCCATAATTTTATTCTTCTTTATGTTTGAATAATATTCCATTGTGTATATATACCACAGCTTCTTTATTCATTCATCTATTGAAGGGCATCTAGGTTGGTTCCAAAATCTAGCTATTGTAAATTGAGCTGCTATAAACATTGATATGGCTGTGTTGCTGTAGTATGCTGATTTTAAGTCGTTTGGGTATAAACCGAGGAGTGGGATAACAGGGTCAAATGGTGGGTTCATTCCAGGTTTTCTGAGGAATCTCCAAACTGCTTTCCCTATCTCTCACCCTGCACAAAACTCAAAATGGATCAAGGACTTAGGAATTAGGAGACCCTGCACCAAATAGAAGAAAAAGTAGGCCCAAATCTTCATCATGTTGGCTTAGGACCAGACTTCCTTACTTTGCACTAAATAGTTCACTTTTCAACTCCTATTTCCTGTTGCTCCAGGGATTCATATGAAGCATGCAGATAGTCACTGTCACTCTCCTAGCAAGAAATGAACATGAAAACTCACTATTTCCCTAAGTATCTTGGATTTACTTGCTTTCTGAGAATGACTTTGTTTTGGTTTACAGAGTACCCAGTCTGAAACAGGTGCCAGGTAAATGCACCAGGTGAAATAAATGGACTTTTACCTCAAACAGTCACTGTCAGACACCCTAGTTTGCTTTCCCATCTAAAGACTAATACATTACACCTCCATCAGCCCTACCTTCCCATCAAGATCATCAGAAAATCTCACAAATTTATAAAAAAAAAAAAGCACAGATGATCTTTACATGGTGCTTCTTGGTTAGGAGGAGGACTGGTTCACTCACATGTTCTGCAGATTTAGGGAATACTGAGAGAGTTGGAAAAGTGAACAAGTTAGACATTCTTCCATCCTCCCTCTGGCTTTCCCAGGTGGAGTAAGCATGTTCTCAACTTCGTTATCAACTATTTGGTATATATTTACCCCCATAGTGGGATAAAATTAAAATGTCTGATTTCCCAATCACATTTTCCATCTTTAATAAGAAGGAGGTTTGTACAGGAGATATTCCTATTTACACCACCCTCTTCTTCAAAGCTTGTAAAGGGATTTTCCCAAAGCCTCTGCATGCACAGATGGTTCAGATCACTATATAACCTTCCTGGGGTGGTATGTTAGTCAACTTTTCATTGCTGTGACCAAAATACCTGACAAGAATGACTATAGAAGAAGAGAAGTTTATATTGGCTTATGGCATCAGAGGTTTAGTCCATGATTGGCTGACTCCATTTCTCTGGACCCAAGGTTAGGCAGAATATCATGGAAACAGGTGTGGTGGAGGACACTGCTTCTCTCCTGGCAGCCAGGAAACGGGGTGGGGGGAAGGGCCACAGAGAAGATAAACCCTTCCAGGGCATGCCTCCAGTGACCTATCCCTCCAGTCACTCCCCATCTGCATGTTCCTGCATTGACACAAAATCTTTTGGGGACACCATTTATCTAAACCATAACATTCTGCCCCTGGAAGCTCATGCCCATCTCAGAATTTACTCCATCCCCAAGGGTTCCCATGGTCTTAATAGTTCCAGCATTGTTCAAAAGTCCAAGTTCAAAGCCTCATCTGAGACTCAAGGCAAACTCTTGGTTGTGAGCCCCTGTAAAAACAAAAGCAAGTTACATATATCCAATACATAACGACACAAACTAAACATTCCCATTCCAAATGGGAGGAATAAGGGCACATAAAAGGGGTGAGACCAAAACCTATGTGGGAAAATAAATCCTATAACTCCATGCCTGGCATATGGGATGCATGGCCATTAGACATCACCTCCAAAGGGCCTGGGCAGTCCTGCAACCTTGCCGGTTGCAGTGCTCATGGCCTCTCTCTTAGCCTGGCTCTCTGCAGCCAGCAGCTTTACTCAGCAGACAGTCCAGTTAGTCTCATCTCTTAATCCTGGAGGTCTTCATTCCAGCTTTGACTTCATCTTCACAAATTCAAGCCTCATTTTCTCAGTAGCTGCCTGCAGGGACTCTGACCGTGATGCATTTTGCCTTACCTCCTAGGCTTTCCTTTGAAATCTCAGTGGAAGACTCCATGACTCCCTAAGTCTTGCATCCTGCATTCCTGCAGAACCAGCACCATGTGGATGATGCCAAGTTCTGCTGCCAGAAGCTGAGCCCCTGGAACTATGGCAACAGTGACCTCTAAGTGCCTGGATGCCTGAGAATAGTGGTGAAACAACTTCTTATGTCCCCTGTGTGAGCAGGGTGTCCCTATGGTCTCTTCTCCAAAGAATTTTTATTTTTACACCCTTGAACCTGCAATAGGTGTAGTATTTCCAATTTCTGATTTGCTTTCATGGTATCTTTCCTCTTTTCTCTGTGCAAAGTACTCTTTTTTGGTTGTAACCTCTTCAACAACTACATCTTCTTGGTCCCAGTTTTATGTGTACTTTTCTGGCCAAACTGCAAGTTTTAAAATCCTTCTGTTCTGTTTTCTGCTCCCAATTCTCACAGTAAACCTGGCTAAAAGCCAACAGCAATATTCATTCTATTGCCTGAAAGTTGTGTTGCCTTGAAATTTCCTCTGCCAGATTAATTATACCATCACCTTTAAATTTGACCTCATGCAGTCTCAGGACATGGACAAATTATAGGCAAGTTTTTTGCCAGGATATAACATGAATGGTCTCCAGTCCAGTTCCCAACAGAATTCTCGTTCCCCTCTGAAACCTCATGAGCACAGTCTTAACTGTCTGCATTCCTATCAGCATTGTGCTCACCACCAAAATCACCCATTAAGCTCTGCTTACAACATTCTAAGTCTTCTCCATCCTGCATCCCCAAACATTTCCAAACTACTTCTGCAAACCAGTTCCAAAGTCATCTGAACAGCATGGGCTGGTCGCAGCAACAATCACTCTTTGGTACCAATTTCTCTGTTAGTCACCTTTTCATTGCTAACTCAGAGGAGGAAAAGTTTATTTTGGTTCATGGTTTCAGAGGTTCAGTCAATGGTTGGCCAATTCCATTGCTTTGGCCAAGTGAGGCAGAACATCATGATTGAAGGACATGGTGGAGGAGTGCTACTTCACTCAAGGGGACCAGTAAACACACACACACACACACACAGAGAGACAGACAGACAGACAGAGACAGAGAGAGACAGAGACAGAGACAGAGAGACAGAGACAGAGCGAGAGTTGGTAAGAGGCAACAGAGAGAGTTGGTAAGAGGCAACAGAGATAAACCCTTCCTTCCAAGGCATCCCCCCACTAACCCATCCCCTCTAGCCACACCCCACCTGTATTTCACCTCTGAGCATTCCTGTATTGACACAGGAGCTTTTGGGGGACATCTCATATCCAAACCATCATAGGTGGTTAGTGAGCACTTCCTCAAGCCAAACTCAAATGGGCCCAGCATGCATGAGCAGACCACTATGCCACATGCTGTCCCAGTGTCAAGAGCAAGATATATGTGTAGAAGTCATACATAATTGTCACCAGTACTTCCACTCAAGCTCCCTGTCAAAACTATTAAACTTCACTCCTCACTTCCTCAGAGAGCAGTCCAGGGACTCTATCCTATATGCCATCTTCCTTATTCTTGAGGATGAGTCCCAATAAAGACTAGTTCAAGATGGTATTCCTTATTTTTCTCTTTGTGATTTCTATTTCAAATTGAGGGAAAAAAAAAAAAACACCAAAACTAAACTGATAAAACTAAGAGTTGGCAACATTGGTAACAACAGGCCCGAGAAACCCTGGTGTTACCTTAAACTCCTAGATGAGGTCTGCTTTCAGTCTAGACTATGTCTCCATGCTAATATAAAAATGCATTCCTGTGACATGTTGAAATTAGCAACTGGCTTCTCCCAGGCAACCAAATTAACAAAAGGTGCCATCTCTGGTTGGATGTAGTCATGCAAGGGATGCAGGCCTATGCCAAGGGACAAGCTGGAGGAGCAGAGACTGAACTGCATTTAGGCCCTTGGACCCCTCAGTCAGCACCTTTGTGAAGTGAAGGGGTGACACACCCACACATGCCCTTCCTGGCCTAGAGGAGCCCATTCTCTAGCAAAGAAGAGAGTCTGACATAGATTCAAACTATATATTGCAGGTCCCTGATGAGCAATAGGGAATAAATCAGCCCCACATGGATTATTTAATTGGGTAGCTAATGTGAAAGCCATAAGCAAGAAGGGGAACCAGTTCTTTTTTTTTAATGTTGAAACATCAAACACACAGAAAAGTGTAAGCACCTGTAATCATCAACCCCCTAGATTTAACAATATTATCTTATCATATTTGAAGCCCTCCCACACCAAACCACTGCCAACCCCTTCTCTTTATTTCATCTCTAAATTATTCTCAAGTGGAATAATAGTCCAGCCCATACCTGTCTTTGATATGTTCATTATGTATTTTTATGTAAACATGTATGTGTTCTTGAAAAATAGATGATTTAGCTGTCCATAAATAATAAATGTATTGTAAGCAAAATACATCATACATGAATAGATAATGGACAATAAACCATAGATAATTCTAATAATATTTACCTAAACAATATCATACAATTCAGATGTATCTATAGTTTCCTGTTTCTATTCCAATCTTATTTTTCAGAGATTGACCCACGTTGGTATAAGCAACCTTATCACATTCATCTTAATTAATGTATTATATTGCTTTACATGACTAATTCACAACTTATTTGTCTATCATTTCATTGGTTTCCAACTTTTTGCCATTACAAACAATGATGCAAAAAATATTTTTCTGCTTGTCATTTTGTACACATATGCAAGAGATTTTTCTAGGTCACATACCCAGCAGAATCATTGCATCTTAGCATACAAACATCTTCAACTTTGACAGATACTGCCAGGGAACTCTCTAGTTTAGCCTGACCAATTTACACTTCCGCCAGCAACAGTTGAGAAGGCTCATTTCCCCATATCCTTACCAAAACTTTTTTTAATCATTATTGTTATCATCTTTGCCAGCCTCAGGGGTATAAATTCATATCACACTATGGTTATGATTTTAATTTCTCTCAATAATAATAATGTTGAGCTTTTTTCCTTTTCTTGTGACTGTCCAGTTCTTATTATTTGCTATTTTTCTTGGATTGTCTTTTCCTATTGATTTGCAGGAATTTAAAAAAAATGTATTATGAATTCTGTGTTGGTTATAGGATTTATAAATATCTTCTTTTCAGAATGCAGCTTGTATTTTAACTTTGTTGTGTCTTTGTTTATACAGAAATGTAATATTTCAATACAATCAGGTTTAAAAGCTTTTTCCTTTTGGTATATGCCTTTTGAGATGCAGTTCCTTAGGTTTAAAAGTATCCTATGTTTACTTCTCAAAATCGTAAGCCATTTTTTTCATACTTAGGTCTTAATTCCATCTAGAACTTACTTGGGTATACAGTACAACAGGAATATTTCTTTTCTTCCATAGCCAATTATCCCAGCTCTTGAATAGTTCTTCCTGTCTCTGCAGATTTGCCTTACCATCTCTGTGATGAACCACGGCAGTTATTACAGATACCTGAAATGACACCATTCTTTGGGTGAGATGTGAATACCTCTAGAAAGGGCAAGGCTCTGAATCAATGACAGTAAGATGTGCATACTGTGCTTGGATTCCTTCCAGTCTGACAATCTGCTAAGAGCAGCTTTGACAGAGAAAATCAGAGGGAGATCCAGAGCACACAGGGCTCCAGGAAAGGGGGAAGGAACAAGACTTGGACAGAGAGGCTCCAGAGCAAGAATCAAAACTATGGTAGTTGCAGTTACTCAAATTATTTCTAGGCTTGGCCCTAAAAATAGATCCATTCACCTAGAAAGAGGGTATTTCAATATATAAATGCACCCCACAGCAAGTCTCTACCAACCCTAACTTAAAATCAGAATTATTAGCACATGAGCTAAACACTTGCTAGTAAGCATTACTTTATTAAATTCCATAATGTGTATCATTTTCCTGAGACAAAGATTTTAAAAACTGAAGCTAAAGAAGAAGTAGAGTGATTTGCCCGAGGTCACACAGCTCAAGAGTAGCAAACCTCAGTGTACATTCCCTGCTATTGGAGTACGCTGCCCTCCTTGTTGTAGAATGGACCACACTCGAGCAGGATTCTCCGAGCTGGAGAGGAGAGAGTGAACCTCTTTTACCATTACGTTCTCAACCCAAGCACAGTGTTAGTCACCCAACGGGCTCTCAATCAATACTTGCAGACAAGAATGAATAGATGCATGTTGTCTGTGGGGTCTGTGGTTTCTGAGTCATGAAAGGTCTGCATGGTTGATTTAATTGTTTAGAGAAAAGAAATCTCCACCTTACTTCCTCTGAAAGCCACCTCAAGCCTCTTTTCTTCTTGCCCTCAGATGGTGAGCTGACTTCTGAACACACAGCAATGTACTTCTTGCTACAGAGATCGTAGTTGTGTGCCCGAAGAGTTGGGAAGGGTGGGCATACCATGCTCTGTGCCTGCAGCCCTTCCAGCTTGGACCTTTGCTTCTGACTTCTAGAAAGAAACTTCCCAGTGTCCAGATCCCTGGCTTTGTTTCTCAGCAGAAGCAACAGCAACTCTCCCTCCTCATGAGGCTCTGTGCTAAATCTGAAAAGTATTTTGTAGCTCAACCCCACAAAGATAGCTGCTGCAGTGGGGATTCCCAGTCAGCGCAGAGCCCCTGGTTGCTGAGTGGAGTTCCCCAACATGAGAAGTGAGTGGGCCACAGAACGCATGGTCTCTGGGGGACAGTCTACAGCATGACAGTTCTCTTGAAGAATTTTGTTTTTTGGCAGCAGGGATGGGGGGTGCAAGGGAGAGGTTATAATGTATTGGTATTGGGTGCTGGGTTTTGAAGGAATGGGTCTCTCCCCAGTCTTCACAGAATATTGATTGACCAATGATGCCTTCATAGCCTTAAACTGATGGCTATATCCACCCTTGGGTTAAGCAGTTTGCCGTTTCTGAATTGAGCTCGACTTCAGAGCTACTCAGGCCCCTTTGCAGCCTTTGTTCTGCCAATAGCACTTAGGAAGCTTTCCATCTGAGAAAGTGCCTCAGCGTGCCTTAAGTTCTCTGCGCTGGGAGCTCCAACTGCTGTCCATAATGGTTCACTCGGATTCTGACATAGATCCTAGAGATTCTGTGCTTTCTGATGTTCCTCCAACTTGTAGTTCCCCAAACCACCAGCCCGTGTGTGGCCTTTTGCCTTGCCTCCATGAGTATCACTGTCTTGAACTCCCACATGACTTGACATACAACCCCATGACCTAGAGAAGACCCCTTTCTTTTCTCAATCCATTTCTTCAGTCAACAAACATTTCCTAACACCTACTGTGTTCAGGATACTCATACCAAACAAAAAACGGGTAGAGGCCCAGCTCCCAAAGAGGAGGGGAGGATAGAAAACCTACACATAAACAACTATTTTAAATAATATCCAGCAGTAATGGGCAGCACCATGAAGAAAATATCAAGTAAGATTAGAGAATAGGAAGTGATATGGGAAAGGCATCACTTTTGACAAGAAGTCAAGGAAGGAAGTGACATTTGAAAGACACCTGAATGAACGAGAAAGTCTGTGGGGAGAACAGGCCTGGCAAAAAGGTGGAGATCGAAATGTGGTTGGCAAGACTAAGGAATAGGCAGTAGGTTAAGGGGCTTAGAAGATAGAGAGAGAGAGAAAGAGGGAAGGGAAGGGAAGGGAAGGGAAGGGAAGGGAAGGGAAGGGAAGGGAAGGGAAGGGAAGGGAAGGGAAGGGAAGGGAAGGGAAGGGAAGGGAAGGGAAGGGAAGGGAAGGGAAGGGAAGGGAAGGGAAGGGAAGGGAAGGGAAGGGAAAGGAGCAGTGATTGGAGATGAGGTTAGAGAGATGGCAGGGGGCAGAGTGTGTGGATATCTAAAGCCACAGGGAGGCATTCTGATCTCACTCCAAGTATGTTGCTGAAGGATTTTAAGCAGGGAAATGAATAAACCTAATTCGCATTTTAAACCTGTGTGAAAAATGGATTGCAGTGAGCCAAAGTGAAAGCAAGGGAGCTCAAGGGAATCCATGATAACAGACCAGATGAGCAAGGGTGGGCGGTTGGACTGGAGGGCTGGCAGTCTGGGTGGTGAGAAGTGGTTCTATTAAGCACGAATTCTCTCAGGTTTTACTACCAAGTCAAATGGGCAATGTGATAGAAAGTGAAGAATCAGGGATAATTCCTATAGCTTCTCTCAGAGAAGAAAGGAATGAGAAAACAAGCATATGAAGATGTGTTCGTAATCAAACCTCTCCATGGGAAAACCAAGTCACTTGACTCAACGGAGTTCAGCCTGTATCCCCAAACCCTTCACTGGCATAATAATTACCCAAATTATTCACACAAGCATAGGAAGAAATAAAAAGTTCTGTGCATTTACCCTTTATAAATTGATTCAGTAACAATAAACATCAAGGAAAGTAGTACTGGGAACACCTGAAGCCCACCTGGGGCCCTTGGACATCCAAAAATTATTCTTAATTATGGACTGAAACCAAAAAAGGACATTTGGTAGGACTGGAAAATATGGGGCCATATATATCATCTCTCCTTACCCCCAGACCCAATTCCACAAGTCTATTACTAATCAACAGCATCATTCTCCTCACTGAGACTGGATCAGTCAGCCTGACAGATGATTGACATTCTGGCTCCTAATTTATCCTAATGGTTTAAAATTAGGCACGCTTTAGGTATCCTTTAGCAGTCTCCTATCTGGGATATCTTTCAGCTACATTATAAATAAAGCGGGAGAGGAAATATTTTTATTCAACTTTAACCTGAACACTTTACGTAGACTGTAGTGCTATGCTTTGGCAAGGCTCAACTTTGATGACAGTGTTAGTCACACAAAGGCACACTCAGGCATTCAGGGCCTTCTATGATCACCTGACTACTCCACTGTGTTGTCTTTAATGGGTCTGCCATTCTTGAATGATTCCATGTCTAGCGCCTTGCTTATTTCCTTTACAATGAAGACTCCAGTTTCCTTGTTCTGCAAGAGCTACTAGGTGGTAACAATTTAAACCATATATGCTTAGTCCTGCCAAGGATTTCTGTAATACTGTTAAGGTCTCATGCTAAGAAAGGGAATTTCTGGAATTGTGACAGAACTTCTGGAAGAAATATAATTCAGGGACTTGGGGAGGAGGGATTTTTAGCATTTGTGTAAGCATTACACCAGAAAGGCAACCACCTAGGAAGGTCGCCAACTATACTGCAAGTCACGGAAAGTAAGTCCTTCTTTGTTTGTGCCCTAGATAAAGGAAGTGAGCATTCTTAACAATCTTCGAGGCAGGAGAAAATTAATGTGCTCTTTTAAATTTTTTAATTTTTTAAAATTGTAGATGGACACAATACCTTTATTTATTTTTATGTGGTGCTGAGAACCAAATTCAGTGCCACACATGTGCTAGGCAAGCGCTCCACCACTGAGCCACAACCCTAGCCCTTAATGTACTGTCTTGATTCTTCCAATATCTTCTTCAAATTCTACATGCATAATACCTCAACTTTAGTTTCACTTGGAATTAATTTTATCCACACCAAGCTGCAGGATGAAGAGACTCGGAAGGGTAATTTCTTCACTGTGTACAGTGCTCTGACCACATCCTTCCCAGTAGGGATGGGCTGAGCTGTGGGTCATTGCTGAAGGCTTCTAGATGCACAGACATTATTTGGGTTGTTTTATTTGTGGCTATACACTTGGATTTTTGAGAAAATTCTCTGTCACCATTATCAAGATAATCTTTCATACACTTCAGGGAGTTTACTAACCCCACCCACACAAATAGAATGACTCACCCTGGAGAGCTCTGAGTTGGTGTCTGGTAAGGCAGTGAGATTAAACGACTGCTTTAAAAAGCAATGTCCTAAATTATCCCCCTAGCAGTTGCCTCTAGGAATAAAGGCTGAGAGAGAAGGCATCCAGATACTATTTCATAGTCCCAGCAGAAAACAATGGCATACTCAAATTTTGTAATTTGAGGACAGTTTGTGATAAAGAGACTCTTTTCAGAGAAGTGGTCAGGGTGTGGGGAAACCACAAGAAAACTCTTGTAGCATTTGGGGTTAGCAACAGCAGTACTCCCCTTACTCTCCTTAGGCCTGAGGAGGAGAAGGGAAGGAACTATATCTAAGGAAAGAGAGAGAAGGTCCCTCACAAGAGGCAGGAGCTATCACAGTACTGAGGCCCACATAGTCCAAATGTCCCCATAAGAAGTTAATCAGGGAAATAAACTCCCTATTTCACTACAATCTGCTCCCCAGAGCTTGTGTTAGTGCCTCCAACTGACCACTTCCAACAGGAAACCAAGGGCAAGGAAGCCCAGTGATGTGGTTAACAGGCAGCTTCCCAGGGCACAGAGCCTGGTAGAGACAAGAGGTTCTGGATATGGAGGGATAGTCTGAAGACTGACAGCAGTTTTCTCAAAAGTGAAAATGAAGATTTTTATCCATATCATCTGGATAAAAAATAAACTTACTTAAAATATTCCCTTTAAGTACATACATGTGTATTTATTTCTTTATAAACTTTATCTACTTTCTCCAGTACGAAAATCATTAAATGAGTATTGCAAATACTATGTCATCTCAGTTTCTCAGAACAAAATAGATTGCCCCGATACCCTGATATTAGCCTATTGATGACTTTCGTGATCATACGTCAAAAGAGCACTGGTGGTCTTACAAAATGACTTGTTATTTTTACATTTACTCTCAAGATCTGTGCTATCTAATATGGTACATGAGCCATATGTGGTTATGTAAATTTAAGTAGAATCAAATAAAATTTTAAAAATCAGCTACACACACACACACACTTTTTGAGTATGCAATAGTCACCTTCAGGACAGCAGAAATATAGAAGAGTTTCATCATTACATAAAGTCCTATTGGAAGATGCTGCTGTAGATCCCATGGTTAATTCTCAGGCACTATGAAAATCGTGTGTCTGTAAGCATCACTTAGGCATTCCAATAATCCTATTATGTACCAGGCAGCAAGCTAAGTGTTTTATAAACATTGTCTCATTTAATCTTGGAGGAAGGAATTGTCACACTTATATTACAGATAAGGCCCAGAGAGGTAAAGGAATGTATCCCATAACCACAAGATAGTAATTAAAAGAGCTCAGATTTAAAACTAGATCTCTCTGACATAAAAACTCATGTTCTTCACCATTATATCCACACCTGCAAAAGAAATGGCAATTCTGTTGAATAATTCACTTGGTTTTGTTTTACACCTGATACTGCCTAACAATATTAACTAAGCCGAGAGTACAATTTATGAAACCCACTATATTTCCTTATATAATAACCATCTGGTGTTCATAATGTATGTAAAGCGATATATGAGCTGTCCTTGAATGAACCTTTTTTCTATCTTCAGTATTATACTTGTAGGTTAATAAGCAAACGAATGGTTGTTGTAATACTTGCTCCATCTGTATCAGTCAGGATCCCATGGAGAAACAAATGGCATGCTAAAACTGGAGAAGTGAAGACTTTAATGAGGTGACTGTTTATCAAGGTGTGAACAGAGCTTGGGAAAGCCAAGAAGGAAGAATGCATACCCCAGGACAGGCAAGAACAGGGAGCCATTGCTACCTAAAGCCTACAGTAGGGGACAGTCAAGGGAAGGACAGCCTACTGAGATCCGAAAGGCAGCTGGTAGAGAAAGGGCCCAATGAAAGTCATGGCTTTTTGTAGAGAAAAATGGCCAATTTCCAGTGACTCAGCAGACAGAGAGCCACTGCATTCACTTTCCACCCTTTGAGAGAGGGCAAGGTCATCCATCAGGACTGTCCACACAGTGTATCCTCCTGGGGTACCCAGCAAGATGGAGAAGAGTGGCGAAGTGATCTGAGAGGACAGATAAAAAATACCATGCATATTATCCATTGCCGTTGTTAGGGAAAGAGGGTTGCATGTAGTGAATGTTAACAGGGATGAGGTTGACTAACATGCAGCTTCTCTAAATCACAGATTCTTTCATGGTTAAATAGATCCTCAAGGTAGAGGAAATGCCCAACCTTAGGTCTGCACAGGTCATGGGTCTCTTCCCATCAACAATTTAAAGTCACCGATTATTGACTTTGCTATGAGATTTCCTTTATATCACAGCCAAGGATGGGGCGACTACATCGTGGGGCTAACCCGAAGCAAACAGGCACCTATCAAGAACAAAGGATTGGTGGAAAAGACTGCTAGGTTAGTGACCCAAGAATCGGCAGTTAGCACCTCAGCAATGAGAACAAAGATCATGGGTGGTCTTGGTTCCAGGGCTGCTTCTATGGAGCTCCAGCATTTAACATTTGAGACTCATCTTTGAATTGCTATCCATCAACTGCCTACCATATCCCAGATTGTACACCAGTCACCCAGTTCATCTCACTGTTCCTGGGCACACCAATGACTTTCTGCAGTTATAACCTGGCATGATTTCCCTACCTGGGCTGGTCAGATAAACTCCTATTCTTACTTCAAAACCCTTCTTTGGGTCCACTTACTCTTGGAAGCCTTTCAAATTTCTGCAACATAAACTAAGTGTCCCCTTCTTGAAACTTCTATGGTTCTTGCCTCACTCGGCTGTAGTATTAGAATATAGTGAAATGAATCTATTGACGTAACTATTGTCTCAGCATGGTGGAAGCTCTCATTAAATTGTAGAGAGGTTGGCTCCCAATAAATTTTAGTAGGTAGATATCTTTAAAAGGCACTGGGTTGGGCACCATAGTACTAGAGGTGTGACTGGTGGTGATGTGGGAAGAAAGAAGCAGCTATTTTTTTAAAAAAGGATAGTTAGTCCTCAATCCCTTCCCTTAAAGGTAGGGTTATCAGATAAAATATGGGATGCCCAGTTAAATTTGGATTGCAAATAAGTACATAAAAGATTCTCATGTCATATAGCATCAGGGAAATGTAAGCCAAAACAACAATGAGATATCACTACACACCCACTAGAAGAGCCAAACCCAGAACACCGACAACACGAAATGCTGATGAGGAGGAGCGACAGGTATACTCAGCTGGTGGGGATACAAATGCTATGGACACTTTGGAAGATAATTTGTCAGTTTATTACTAAACTAAATGCTCTCACTATATTTCCCAACAATTGCATTCCTTGATATTATCCAAAGGAGTTGAAAACATGTTCACACAAAATCCCACACGTGAATGTTTAGGGCAATTTTATTCATAATTGTCAAAACTTGGAAGCAACCAAGATTTCTTCTCCTGCTGAAGCCCTCATACTCTAGCATTTTGTACTGAGTATGTTAAAGTTTTTCATTGTATTATCAGGCGAATGCCAGTAGTTTTTCTTGGTTCCATAGCTGCTGGTATAGTTATGAGTTGGCTAGGAACAAAAGTAAAAAATGTGGGGGTGATGCTGATGGCCACATAGTAGAATTAATTGCTGTTAGTAAATTTCACCATCAAGCAACATACCTGACTGGTTCATAGCTCAATATTAAAAAGAGAAAAATTAACTGAAAAACTAAGAGACAATTTTTAAAAGCAATTAAAGAAAGGAAGGGAATTTTCTTATGTACTTAGGATTCATATAGGGCCCATCCTGGGAAAAATTAGGATAGATAAATAAGCTGTCAAACATCCAGAAAATGGAATAACATTTGGCACTAAAAAGAAATGCTCTATCAAGTCATGGGAAGTCATGAAAGAAACTTAAATTCATATTACTAAAATATGAAATATGAAAGAAGCCAATCGAAAAAGGCTCGATGCTGTGAGATATGAACTCTATGACATTTTAGAAAAGGCAAAACATATGGAAACAATAATAAGAGCAGTGGTTTCCAGAGGCTAAGGGGTAAAAGGATGAATTAAGTGGGGAATAGTGAAAATTTAGGGCAATGAAAATACTGCTGTAATACTCTAGTAGTAGGTATAAGTCATCATATATTTGTCCAGACTTATGAAACATACAACACCAAGAGTGAACCCTAAGTTAAAATAACAGGTTTTGGGAGACTGCGATGTGTCAACATAGGTTCATCAACAGTAACCAATGTAAAACTCTGGTGGAAGATGTTGATAATGAGGGAGCCTCTGTACTTTTGAGTTAGGGGCTATCTCTGTACCTTTCTCTCAAATTAGATGTAAACCTAAAACTGCTATAATTTTTTTTTCAGTTTTTGGCTGAAGATAAGCAATAAATAATTGCATCTGATAAGCAATAAATAATTTTATTTGACTTTTTAAATATGTTTCATGCAAATAGATTCAAATGTTGCATGGAACACAACATATACCAAAACATTATTAGTGTTTATCTGAAATTCAAATTTTACTGCATTTTAATTTGCCAGATCTGGCAATTCTGCTTATATTGCTTTTATCTTATGTAGTAAGATAAGACTCTATGGGCTGTTAGAAGTTGCAGGTAGTGTATGCTGTGAACACCAGAGTGGTATAGTTGGGGTATGGAAGGGGGCATGAATAGTGCAGGCCCTGAGGGGCCCTCCCTGTTCTTTCAGTATAGAAGTTTCCTGCCAGTAAACCTGGCTTCCCTCTACAGAAGCTTGATGTGCTTGGGTATCCTGGATTGGAAGGTCTGGGCTCAAGTTACCAGTGTATGGCTTTCAGAAAAATCACAAAATTTCTCTAAGTCTCATTTTCCTTTCCCATGACTGAAAAACAGATACAGTTTATAAAGAAAGAACAGAAAGGGGAATTCTCATATGTACTTAAGGATTCACACAGGGCCCACCATGGGAAAAACTTGGATCTTCCTGTGGCATCATCCACGGGCCACCCTTCTCTGCCTCCCCATAACTGAGAGACCCACCCTTAGGCTTGACTCAAAACCCCTAATGCTTACTCCATGCCCCACCCCTCAGAATCTTCTCTATCAGTAAGAGATCCCTTCTCTATCAGGGATCAGTAAACTTCTTCTATAAAGGGCCCTATAGTAAATATTTTAGACTTTGCAGACCATATGATTTAAAAATCATAAACTACATTAGGCTTCATGAGTTTCTCATGCAACAACTCACTTCTTCCATTCTAAGTGGTAAAACAGAGATAATACAAAAGTCAATGGGCGCGGTTGTACTGCAATATGTCTGCATATATGGACATTGAAATTAGAATTTTATATGATTTTCCATGTATTAGGAACTGTTATCCTCCTTTTGACTCTCTTTTGAATCCTATAGAAATACAAATGACATTCTTAACTCACAAGTCATAGAAAACAGGCAGCAGATTGGGTTGACCCTTGGCTGTGGTTTGCTTACCCCCGCTGTACAGGACAGAATTACTAACCTCTGATGAGCTCTTCAGCCTGGAGGGGTGATGGTTTCCTACTGTGAGTGATCTAGAGCAGAGTTAGAGGAGCTGATCTGAGTTCTTATCCAGCCTAAGGCCACTGTCCTTAACTTACTGTGTGAATCCAGGGAAATTATGTCATTACTTCCGGTCTCATCCTTCATCTGTTTAAACAAACCAACAAACAAAAGTAAATACCCAGGGTGAGGGAGCATTATATTTAGCAAGTTGTTAAATGAAGTGGTTGGAAAACACAAATGAGGAAAATTAAGGACATACTTAGCTGTGACGGCCGGAGTGTTGAGTAATATTGAAAATCATACAGCAAGAGAAATAGAGAAATCAAATTGATTTCCTTGTAAATTTCCACCACAGTTTTTTTTACTTCATGGAAAGCAGAATAATGTATGAGGTCATTTTTCCTTCACACACAATTCACTTTCATGGAGTTTGCAAAAAAGAGGAAGTTTCTCTCCACAGAGAAGCTCTGATGCCCGACTAAACCCAAAGAGAGCATTTTCTCACGAAGGGCACTTCTGTCCTTTGCCTGCCCCTCCTGTCTCTTACTGTTCAGCTCTCCACCCCCAAATCCAGCTACTCTCAGCATATCATCCTTTCCCTGCTTACAGGGTGGTTTCCATTTTATTTCTTTTCTTCTGCAGGACTATGGCATTAAGTACCTGGAATATTGCAAAGCCAGGAACCCAACACAATACAGTGCATAGAAGTCATTGCTGTTTGGATGAGATGACACCCAGACGATAGGAAGAAACAATTTAAAGAAAATCCTTAAAACTTATCCAAATACAAAATGCCAGGTCGACAATGATAAAGGAAACTAGTACAGAAGGAAGGTGCCGGCTTCAGTAACCTGGGCCCTTGCGCTGGTGAGAGATGGCAATCAACTTTCAACGACAGTCCTAGGGAGCTTAGAAAAAGGGCCCTCCAGGTGACACGAGGGGAAAAGATCAGGTTTTGATAGAAGTAGAAAGCTCCATTCCACCAGAACGGAATGATAATTAGAGATAATTACAGCCGATTATGAGGGTGCCGAACTGCTGGTGTCTACCCAGCAAGTTACAGTAAAGTCAACCTCATTTTTAATCACTTCGAAAGTGCCATTTTTATTTCTCAGCTGATGAATCTTTCAATCTGGGTGTATTTACGGAGCATTTTGGTTCAACCAAGGTCAAAGAAAGTTAAAAGACAGGTTCTCGGTGGAACCTCATTTCCTCTCAGATGCTCAAGCAAATGGTTTCAGAGAAGCATCGTGGAACGCGAAAGGGAACGCTAGAACTCCGGCTGGATCCTGCCCGCTTGGAGGCAGGCAAGGTGAACCCAAGGACTTCTCAGAGCCTCCGTTTCCCCCATCTGGAGCCCAGGGATGATACTCTGTGCTCCATGCCACGCCTCTGCTGTGAACCTCAGACAACACAACACACAAAGGACTCTGTAGACTATAATAGAAGTGCTTCTCTTTTTTATTATTATTGTTATTGAAGTAGGAGTAGTTCAGGACCAGGGCTGGAGCTATTGACTGGCTGCTTCAGTTTGAACAGATGACTTGAGAGGGTTAATAAGCACATGTCATGGTCATCACTTAGGCCTGATGAGTCAGAGCCCCAGAGCACGAGGCCCAGATCATGGGCTCCATGGGACCAGCTCATCTGACTTGGATGGTTGGAGCTCCTAAATTAAAGAAATCTGGGATTAAATCCTATCTCCACCTCTTCCTCATGAGATAAATTCCTTATCCTGTCCAATTCTCAGTTTCCTTCATCCCTAAAATTGGAAAATAATATGAAATTGGAAAATAATCTATGAAACATAGTAGGTTTTTCCCAAGTAGGAATAAGTCAATGCTTTACCAGCTATTTTGCAAAAGTATGTGATCATTGCTTATAAAGACAATCTGCTCAGATGCATCCCTGATTCTTGAGCCCACTACTGATGGGATTTGCTTCTAAACATGATGGCATGTTGTTTTAATATTGCTTCAGTTACTTATTTTAATACAGCTGCCCGATCTTACTATTCCCATGTTCAACCTGCCCACTCTCAATCCCCTACAGCCCTGCTCTTTCATCTACCATGGTGAATCCTTTTTCAAACTTCTGCCTTGCTTTGCCTCTACATTCAACCCCAGTCAAGCTTGACATTCACTGTTTACCAAAGTTGCTCTTTTCCCGGAAAGTTGGCGACTGGCTTAAGTCAGGTGTCCTGGAAACAGATGAGATGCTGAGATCTGTGTGAATACACAAGAACACCCATAAGGGAATGAGGCAAGCAGGATTGGGCAAAGGGAGATGTTGAACCATCATGCCTCCACAACAGAGGACTCAGCTGACACCATGTGAAGCTCTGGAGCAGAGATGACCCTGCAGGGATGTAGGTTGTGTCAAGGGGCTATGCTCTCTATTCAGAGAGGGACTGCGCTGAGATCCACCAGCAACCAACCCTCCTGCAGTGAGAAGTGTTGTGCCTCCTGCTCAGGGGCCTGCTGAGCAGCAGCCCACCACCTCCACTTGTCAGTTGCACAGCCGTGAGGCCCACCTCACCCACTGCTGCACAGTGAGGGCCACTTTGCCTGTATTCTCTCCCTGTTCATGCTAAAATATGGTGGCCAGTCCCACAGGACACTTGCCTCTTGCTGTTGCCCCAACTTCACAAAGTTCATAGCCTAACCTTGGTGCTTCTTAAAATTCCAGCGAATGCAAAGAATGAGAAAGTTACCCCCCTTACATTTGTGCAGTGATGTGTTCTTATAGTCAAAATTTCCAAGACCTGAGAATATTTAAATCTATTTAATGCCTCCTATTCTGGTTCCTCATTTTGTTTATAGGAAAGAATATTTCATGGGTAATGATACAACTCTATTCTTACACAATGTCCATTGGGGTTTTCGTTTCCTTTATTTGCTGAATAATTTTTTCTTTATAAAGTATTCTCCTGAAAATATAACAAGAAGTTCAACATGCTAAAAGAAAAATTCAGACTAAACAAGCAGGGTTAAATTAAGAAAAAATCTTCCAACTTACACAAAAGTATCAACTAGAAAGAGAATATGGTTGAAAAGAGAACCCAATAATCAGTATACACACTTTATGAAGTGAAGAAATGAAGAAATGTCCTTATTTCATATATTGAAATAATTTGTGTCAAAAACATGAAAATGTTCATTTTGTAATAGATAGGTTGCATGATTGAAAAAAATTAAGTAAATGAATGAGGTCACATGCTTTAACAAAAAGAAAGAGATACAGGTGTGAAATATATAAGAATATATATTAATGCAAACACTTATGAAAATATATGTGATGTAAATTATATTATTTTATTGGCATTGTATATGCTTATATTATTTTATAATGCATTTCTACATAAATGTGTGTGTACACACACATGCCTATCAGGGGAATACACACAGGTAAGGACACTTTGCTAAAAATTATGTACATTTTCAGTTATTTGGAAAATTCCCACTTTGCTCTGGGTTTATTGAAACATTTTTTAAAGTAGTATATTGAATGGAGTAGATTTTATGAAGATATTTTACTGATACTGAAAAAAAATAAATCACTTTTGGATGATCCTAATTATGATGTACATATCAATAGTTAATAAATAAGACATAATGATGATGTTTAAAATGTGAACGGATAAATAAAATGTGGTATATACATACACAATGGAATATTAATCAGCCATAAAGAAGAATGGAATTATGGCATTTGCTGGTAAATGAATGGAACTAGAGACTACCATACTAAGTGAATCAGTCAATCCCAACAAAACAAAAGCCAAATGTTCTCTTTGATATGTGGAAGCTACCTCACAATAATGGGAGAGGCGGGGATAGAAGTTCATTGGATTAGACAAAGGGGAATGAAGAGAAGGGAGCAAGGATGGGAACAGAAAAGACAGTGGAATGAATTGGACATAACTTTCTTATGTTCACATATGAATACATGACCAGTGAAAATCCACATCATGCACAACCACAAGAATGAGAAATTATACTCCATGTATGTATAATATGTCAAAGTATACTCTACTGTCACATGTATCTAAAAAGAACAAATAAAAATAATAAATGTAAAACAAAAGATATTTAAAATGTTTCAAGACCTCAACTCAAGGAAAATTCAAGGCAGAACATCTTTTCTTTATATTTTTTTCAATGAAAATATTTCAAGAAACTACACTCCTCACATATGTGGCATCTTGTTCTGAAAACCTCTCCTCTGAAGCACAAAGGAGGTGACTTGGAGGACCAGGACAGTTAAGATTTTTCACACTGAATTTTAACCTAGGGACACTGACAATTTGTTTCCCTGTTTTTAACACTGGTTCAAAAGAAAAATCTTCCATCTTGGGTTTTCCCCTCCCCAAATAATAAATATTCAGTCTCTAGAAGAAGATATTGAAAATGATGTTTAGTCTCCTAGTAACAGAGGCATTAGCATCCTTATCAGCCTTACAAGAAAATGCAGCCGATGCAGTTACAGTAAGAGTGTAGACTGGACCAAAGAGGAGTGAGGGATAGTTATATGTGGATGGCATCTGACTAAGGACAATAAACCCTTCCTCTGATCTCACTTGACCTGGAAAATAAGCTGCGCACTCAGTGAGACACACGTTGTTATCATTTGTCCTTAACAGTTGATGAAACTGATGCTCAGAAAGATTGCACCTCAAGCAAGGTCCCATGGCTAATAAGTGATAAGCTGGGACAAAGACAAATCCAGGCATTTTGGCTCCAAATTCCATGTTCTTTTCACCAAAGCACAATTTCTCCCTGATTAGATGCATATAGATTTGGAACTGGGGCAATTTCCCATGACACTATTTCTATCTATCACAAAAAAGTGTCATTTTAAACATATCTAATGAAGTTTAGCAGAGACTCTACTACTCACCTACATGTATGTTTCTCCTCTTCTTTCCAGAAGAGGAGACCTACTAGAAATTCTCATCCTCCTTATGTGAGACCATATGACTGATTATGGCAAATGGGTTGTGGACAAAATGATGCATGCCACACTCAGGCCTGGTCTCTGGATGATGCTGTGATACAATGCACCATGTCCTTTCTCTGATCTCATTGACTTCCCAGATACAGAGAGGAATCAGCAGAGGATTCTTGATGGAAGGAGTGGGGGTGCCTGCTTGCCTGTGACATGAATGAAAACTCACTTGGAATTGTGAAAGCCACTGTTGGGGTTCACTGATAGAGCACTAGTGATTTACCCTGATCAATTCAAAGAGCAAAAAAATATCATATTTTAGTGCCCAGGAGACAGTGACACCAAATATTTTAAATGACAGAGGAGATGAGGAAATCATCTTTGATTTTTCTTGTTTTTTATATTTAACAGTAAAAATAAATTTTTTGACAATGAAAAATCTTAATGACCAAGTGATGCAGGAAAGGTCCAGGCTAGTGACCTTCACACACACACACACACACACACACACTCTTACTAGCACATATAGTTTGATTTATATCACATCAAATTGTTCTTGGATAAGGTGAATTTAGGCTTTGAAAATATAAATTTACATAACAGGGGTCTTCTTAAAGAATACAAAATTACAAATAAAATTGGGTACAAAAATAAATATTTATTGAGCATTCAAAAACAAATCACAACAAATTATACTTTAAAACTTTGGAAGCTGACAAATATTACAAACATAACAGAATCCAAAATGATAACACAATATTTTTGTTAATTCACTGCCAGGAATACCTATGTAGTATTTTTTCTTACATTTTGACTGCATACTCTTTACATGACAGTAATTACACTTTTTAACAGAGAAAACAGAAAGATAAATGTCTTCTAACATAGTTTATTGAAATCTGTTTTGTTATTGATGATAATGTCATCTGCATTTTGGGGATTATTGTCAGCTTTGGAAAAATCTCTCTTTAGTTTCTGCTATATGTAAGCTATAAGATTTGGAAGAATGATACACAGACTGGCTTTCCTCTCTGTGTATTTCAAACATTTCCTTCAATCCACATATTTCCAGTGCTGGAAACGCTCAAACACATCAATATTAAGATATGTCCCCCAAATCTTTGCATCATACCAGGTGAGTTGGCACAGTGGACAATAAAAATCTTCCTGGAAGATATGCCTGTACCAGGTTAACTATCAATAACATGGCAGAAACCCAAAGAACAGAAATATATCCCATTATATCCATATAAGGTATCCCCAACTGTACTTTCTCTAAGTCAGATTTAAAACCAACCAACCAAACCCATGGCTGCCCCTATATTACCTCACATGGACAGAAATGAAACAGTGAGAAAGTTGAAGAGGAAAGAAACAAGGAGCTTAACTGATTGCAGTTAAGATATCTAAAAACTTTCCCTGTGGGTGAATGTTAATAAAATATGGCTGATTTCCAAACTTAGATGATTCATGGTTTGGGGGGTTGAATACTCTACTCCCAAACTGCAAAATTCATTCAGGAAATCCTAAATTGACTTTATGACCATTTTTGTTGAAAACTAAACTGGTTTGTTTTTTAATGTTTTTATCAGGAAAAACAAGATCCCTTTTTGAAGTGGGTCCAACAAGTCCCCAGGCATTGTTCGTCTGTTGATGAGTCTCTCTGTCTGCCTGTCTCTCTCTCTCTTTCTCTATCTCTTTCTCTCATAGCAACATAGTCTAGAAAATAACAGACTGAATTTGTGATCACCCACAAGAGTGTGCACCAAGTTCCCTAAGGTACATAATAAAGATAGGCATTGACAATTGGCACAAAAGGTGTCAAAGCAGGAACATTATTAGCTCAAATATAAAACTTTGAATTTTGTAATTACTTAAGTGTATCGAAATGGAAAGAGAGTTGAAATTATCATTTAGAAAGGTAAGCAAACTAGTCTGGGAAAACTAGTGCGATTTGGAGCAGCATAGGATAGTGGTTCAGCTCAAGAAGGACAGAGACCTTGTCTGCTTTGTCCACTGCCTTCTCTGGTCCCTGAATAGGGCACACTAAGGGTTCAATTAGTATATTTGGCTTGCATAGAAGGAAGGAAAGAAAGGAAGGCAGACCTGCCTGTCTTTACCTTAGGTAAATCCAAGTCAGTGTCTCAGGTTCTTCACCTGTAAAATGAAGATAAAAATAGCCCCTCCCTGATATGGTTGTTCTGAGGTTGTATGAGCTGATATAAATAAATCGTTTATAAGGAGGCCTGGTACTCAGTAACCTCAGTCCTTACAATGAACATTTGATCTTAGTTCCTTGGCACTGTCATTCAAGGCATCCAGCAAGAGGGGATATTGTCACTAACTGACACAGAGAGCAAAGAGCTGAATTAGGAGATAATTAATGGAAAATCTGCCAGAAGAACTGAAATTCCTATTTCCAAAAATCCACTTTCATGGGAGAGTCAGAAGATCTGGGATTTGATTTTCAGGCATGGAAGGAAGAGGGTGGTCTGTGATGTGGCAGGAAGACCCAGCTCAAGCCCTGACAGGGTAAATGCAATCAATAACATCCTGTCAGGAACTTTTTGTGGTCTCATGTAAATTTAGGCTACCTGAATACAAGATAAAAACTGTCATTTCCTCTCTCATCGTATAATATGATGATTTATCTATTCCTTTGAAAGAACTGAACCAAACAATTGCTTAAATGTTCCTGGGTATACAAGTCCATTGTGAAATGTGATCTTGAGAGTGGTGCAAGATGGCAGGATATTTTTAGGACATTTGCAGAGAGGAACCCTACAAAAAAAAATGGGGAATAATTAATTCAAGCCAATGGGCAAGTCATTACAATCACTCTTAAAGCAGTCTACAAGGAAAACAGTGTCATGGGTTGTTTAATCAACCCTAAACTGCGGGGGTGACTAGTTTATAATTTAGGTGTTTTCCAGTTAGCTAATACAAAACAGAAATAAATGGCCAACTGCATTCGTGACACAATACTCTCTTATACTTATAGAGAGCTAGTGTGGGGTCCTTTGAAAACTTTGAACTTGACTTGGGATGTTCATAGAAATTTTTATGTCTCAAAATTATTGTTTATTGTTTATTTATCAAACCCATAATCTTCAAAGACATTTAGGGTCATAAAGACAATGTGAAATGTCATTGAGGCAGGAACTGAAGGCTATTTTAATATATAAGCCCATATTCATTAATCACTGTGATTAAAGAATGCTTTCAAATGAGGGTAAGGTTGAGGTCCAGACTTGTGAACTGTGTACTACATAAAAGATCAATTCACAACTTGCCTCCCATCATTTACAATCTGATCTTGCTCTGAAGGGCAGGGAGGGCTACCGTCAACACTATCCACATTGAAAGTCCCATGAGGTCGTACAACAGAGAAATCCATGTTTCAGATGATCCCGCGGTAATAGTAATACCATACTCATTGCCGATGCTGCTGGAATAGACCAATCCTTTGCTGCTTTGTCCATCCTATCCCCAGTAGAATGCATGAAGTCTTAATACTCATCTAGTTCAATTCAACCAGTGTCATAGGGGCAAAACCAAACCACCTTTGCTGCCCATCTGGTTGAAATATGACATTTTTTTCCAAACTAAAGTTTGGCAATTCCAGCTAAGATATGGTAGATGCTGCTGAGTAAAAAGTCAGAAATAATTTCCCCTCCTGGATGTGACCTGGGGCCCTCATCTGCTGGGCAGGAGCTAGTTGTGAGAATATCATCCCTCGTCATCTCAGTGGTCCTGGTTTTCTTGTGGACAGACAACTTTTGGTCAGAAAACCCGCATCTTGTGTGGGACATAGATGCACCAGAACACACTGGAAGGGGGAAGGAAAACACCTCTGTATTCCCTGAGCGGGCCTGCTGCCAGTTTCACTTGTCTCTAACCCTTCCTGGATCTATCTTGTCTCCAACAGTCTTCATGAAGTCAAGATGTGTACAGTACCACCACACACAACCCCATCCATGGCAGATATGGTCCAAGACCTCCAGTAGAAACCTGAAACCACAGATAGTACCAAGCCTTTTACATTTGATTATATATATATATATATATATATATACACACACATATACATATGTATGTGTATATATATATGTTAAAGTTTAAATTGTAACTTAGGCACAGTAAGAGATAAACAATAATAATAAAATAGAACAATTGCAATGACATACTGTAATAAAAGTCATGAGAATTAGGTCTGATGCTGTTTCTCAGGGTGTCCTTCTCCCTTGTCCCCACACTCCTGCTACTGCAGCTCTGTGACTCCTGGCTCTCCTGAGTGGATTTCAAGTGCAGCAGGGAGGTCTGGCTAATGGAAATCACAGCTGTTTTTTTTTTAGCATAAATAGTACAGAGTAGGCCCCTGGTGTTAGAGAGGTGGTTTCCTTCTCCCTTCCAGTGTGATGAGGCAACATGGCTGTACTGGTGCATCTACATCACTCACCAGTTGAGGGTTTTCTGGCCACAAGTTGTTTAGCCACAAGAAAACAGTCCACAGCAAAAGGATATTACAGAGAGGAAATTTTTTTTAATGACCGGAAGAAAACATCTTAGCCACTTAGCGTGGGGCATTCTTGAATCTGAAATTCTAACAAATGCTCCTGTCTCCAGCGATAACAAAGACAGTTCCAGGTGGCCCAGAAGGGAAGACTGACCCCAAATTAAACCTGATTTGTGTCAATTTCCCCTCTCCGTGCCCAGAATCTTGAGCTCTTTGTAGCAAGCTCAGATTCCCATTGTCAGCCCAAAATACCTAGAAAGCTCGAGGCAAGCCTTAGGCTAAGACGAGGACTCATTGAGAGGGTAAGCACCATTTTGACCCAACTAGGACCTGTGGACTTTAGTTTTTGTTATAGCTGAACTTTAATGACCTTTATCTCCAAGTCTAGCTTGTGAGTAATGAACATGAAGCCCTCCTTTCAGTCTCTGGGTTTAAAGAAAGAGGAAGGAAACAGTCCATTGTTTTTCTAACCTCACAATTTCCTAGCGTAAGATGGAAAATTGAGAATGGCAAGTGAAAGCGGCAGACATCACGGTAGAAGGACATCCGGTGAAGCCCAGGTTCCCTCCAGATGGGCCTCTCTTGAACGTGGGGCCCTGCAGGACACAGGCTGAACGCAAGCCCCCTTGCCAAATAGATGTGAGTACTCACCACAGCCAACTCTTCCTTCTGAAACCTAGAGTACGCATGTCCATTCTGCACCCTAAACCCAGGGAAAGGTTTGCATAAAGTGGGGAAGTACATCCGAGCGGCGCTTTTCCCAGCTGCAAGAGAGAGTTCATTGTACCCAGAATGCTGAAAGGGGAAACAACAACAACAATGACAACAACAACAATTTTTTTAAAAAAATATTCTGTTCCGTTCATCCACTCATTTGATCAAAAATAGCTCTCAAGTTTGTTCAGCACAATTTGACCTTCATAATTATATATGGGTGATTATGGGGCCCCATTAGAACTTTGAAAGTACTTTGTACATAAGAGGCCTTTAAACATTCTACCATAATAAAAATGAGCTCATAAAAATCCCACACATTTCACATAGGCCTTTGATAACCCATCACACAATAATGGCCTTGAGTAACTAACAGGCTGTTCTACATTCAAACTGGTAGCTTAGAGGTAAAAGTGTTTTTTCAATCTTATTATCTTTGTCTAGGTCCTTAGAAGAAAAAAAATTGCTTTGCCCTTACATGAGCAAATCCCATGAATCATCAGAAATGACCCCTTTTCTCTCTGGTCACTTCTTTTTCCAGGCAGGTTTGTCAGAGTGTAAGAAGAAAAATGACCTGGGTTCCAATCCCAGTCCATTACCAACTTCTCTGTGAAATTCTATGCCCCTTCTTCTCTCTGAGTTTCAGTCTCTCTTCTCTAAGACAAAAAGGTTGGTTGATCTAGAACCAGTGGAGTTGGGCTAGAATCAATGCATGTGCTCTAGGGCATTTGAGGAAGCCACATAAGAGGTATCACCTGCCACCACTCAATCAAAGAAAACCTTTACCTCTAATAGGCAAGGTCTGAATTATCTGTCATTTGAGAAAAAATAAGGTGGTGTTGGTTTGGTTTGTTCGTTTTCTGTGTGTGTATGTGTATGTGGTGTTGGGGATTGAACCCAGGTCTTCAGACATGCTAGGTAAGCACTCTACCACTGAACTATATCCCTAACCCAGAAAAAGTAAGTCTGAAAGCCATCAGCTTAGATGATCTCTAGAATATGTTTCATTCTAGACACACTGCAAATCTGACTGCCATGAGCCTGCCTTGGGTGGTCACCCTTCAAGTTGACTAATTGTCAGGGGTGAGAAGAGATTTTTTTTAATCTCGATAATATCCATTAATGAATTAATAGGGGTATTTTATTGACTAGAAAAGCAAGTTTTGATTCAACCAGACATAGGATAGGTAAATCTTGATATGGAAACAAAAGGAGAGACATGAAGAAAAGAGCAGATGAGATTAAATGCATGGTAGGGGCTTGTCTAGGACAGCAGGCCTCAGTGGGGCACCTCAGCCATCGTGGGCATACAAGGGCCCCAGAGGGGCACTGACAACAGCCAGAGCCTGAACTGACCACTGGCTTTCACACAGGTCATCCTAATCTTTACAAAGGACCAAAAATACCCTCAGTTTTCAGCTGCAAGACTGGGGTTTAGAGCAGCTAAAGGGAACCAGTTCCAGAGTTGGATCCTGGCACAAGGGAAGAAGAGAGGGACCAAAAGGGAAGAAGCAAGACAAGACCAGATATTCTAACCTTGCTTCCTGTTTTGTCCTGTCTTGTGTCAGATCTATTGTCAGTCACATAACACTTACTATATTTCCTTTTCTTTTTTTTTATTTTTTTACATTTTATTTTTGGTCCTGGGGATTGAGCCTATTGAATTTCTATGGCAGCCCAATGCTGGGAGAACAGTAAAGAGGAACAAATCACTGACTACCTTCCAGGAGCTGATGGCTGGTAAGATGTGTATAGAAATGTGGTAGTATCAGTGCTATTCACCAAACATTGCTGTCCTCCTGCCAAACACAGTGGGATGATTCTTCTCTGCTTCCTTACAGTTGGGTGTGTTCTTGTTCTTGACAGTGATATCTGAGCTGAAATGACATGTTCCAGCTCTAGGTGGAAGCTGTAAGAACCTGAATTCAATCTACTGCTGTTTCCCTGGGCCATGCCAACTGGCAATGTACCCCATGGAAGTTGCTCCACCACTCTGGGTTTCCAGAGAGGGGAATTTGGAGAAAAACCCAGAAAACTGATATGTAGCTTAAGGAAGAAATAAATGTAATTTTATCCACTGAGAACTTTGGAGTTACTTGTTATTGCAGCATTACTTCAGCTTATCCTGACTAATGTAGTAACTATCCAGTGTGGTAGAAGTTTTAAGAGGCCAGAGTTTTATATTGGTCGTCATTCACATTAGTTAACAAATAACAGCAAATCTAAAAAGAATGGGAATTTTTTTTTTCATTTCGAAAACTAGCAAAATATATTTCATTTGCCTACCATACTGTGGCCAGCAGGATTCTATTATACAATAGTGTAAATGTGAACAAATTCCACTGACGTAATTTGTTAATTAAAACTTCTTTCAAAGTCCCTGCATTATAGGCTTATAAACATGGATAGAAACTTCTAGTATACATTTATTTTTACACCAATTTCTTAAACAACCATAACAAATTCCAAGGGAGAAGCAGGAAGGTAGAAGAAGGCAAGGAACTCATAAAGAAGGAAAGAAGCCACTTCTATTATTTCTTTGGTAGAACTATTACACCAATTCCTTTGACTTTATGTGACCACACATTTCCCATCAATCCTTAACTTCAGCCTTACCTTTCTATGATATATTCAAAATATTGTTTCATTACAAATTACAATTCTCTGGGTTTATGTTTAGCTTTTCCATAAAGAAGTTCTTTATATCCTAATTTCCCCCTAAATTCATGAAGCTTCATTAAGAGTTAACAAAGAGGGGCTGGGGAGATAGCTCAGGCGGTAGAGTGCTTGCCTTGTAAGCACAAGGCCCTGGGTTCGATCCCCAGCACCCCAAAAAAAAAAAAGTTAACAAAGAAACTTCCATTTGTAGACCGTAGACCATAGGCCAGGCTATTCACTTCTGTGTGAATTTCCTCATTGGCCCTCATCATAATCCTGTTAGATAGGTGTTCTTGGTATAGATTTGACAAAAGAGGAAAGTGAGGTATTATTTGGGGGCCAGTAGCTTACTCAAGCCCACAGCCAGGAGGTGATCAGACCGGGTGTTTTGCCAGATTCTTTGGAAGTTACATGCATTGTCTCCTGCCCCCACATCCCAAACCTCAGGAAGCTCTTAGTGAGGAAACTCACTATAAAGTAGCTGGGGCATCTTAGCCCTCAAAGGTACCATGTGGCTTAAGAGCAGGGAGGGGCCCAGACACACAGGAGGCACTGGGGTGCACAGACAGACAGACAGCCAGGGCACAGAGGCCAACCGCCCCTGAGAACAGACTGTGCAGTCAGAGGCAGTCAGCCAGAGCTCATTGTGCCTGAGCACTCTGTAAGAAGGTCTTAAAATAGCATTCGACACACAGGTATCTCATGTGACTGAGCTCTGGAACTCCACAGAGACCACAGAAACTCACATTTTGGAAAGTGCCAGGGAGTCTGGAAGTCCACACCTGGGCCCGGCTCCACCATCAGCTGGCTCTGTGACTACAGCTCATGATAATAGGGACAGCACCTTAGCAGGGAGCACCAACACCCAAGTCAAGCCTGGGTCGGTTCTCCAGGTTCATGTTCTTGTTTCACTTACTCTTCCCCAAAATTGCAGAAAGGACACAATTGTTACTATCTTGCGTTTCAGAGAAAACTAGTGACAAGTGTTTGGTTCAAGATGACCCAGATAAGAAGTGGAAGAGTCAGGATCTACTCCAGCACAGCCATTTCCTTTCTCTGAGGCTCAGTTTATTCATCCATACAACAAGGGGCTTGCTGATCTCAAAAGTCAAGTTTCGCACTCATAACTGGGCTCCTTCACTCTGTAGTAAAGCAGTTTGCACAGCCACATATATACAGGGAAATCAAGCTATTCCATCTGCACCCACCTCAGTCTGCAGGACTCTCCTGTACCATTTCACCCTTGCCTGGCCTTGGCCAGAATGGTCCAGGCTCTTTTCAACACAGCTCCTCTTTTTCTGCAGTTCCTTAATATTGTAAAGCAATGCTTGGCAAATCTAGGATGCGATTAATCCCAATGACAAGTAATAATGAGAAAAAGATTGATGTTCAAACATACCCCCTTCTTGTAATAAAATGAGGCAACTCTCCTCATCTTGGTAGGAGGGCTTATAATCAATGTGAGGAAACAGACCCACTTCATCTTCTTCCCCAGTGCTGACTGAGGTGAACACTGGCCTACGGTCAGTCCCCTAGTTCAAGTTCTTGATGCATTCACATTGTAAACTAACAAATCAACTAACAACAATCCCCAAATCAGTAAATTCCCTCTAGGGCCTCCGTGTTGCCTTGGTCCCAATCATCTGATTCCAGATATCCTCAAACTTTAGGGTGTGGCAGAATTACCTGATGAAAATGCTGAGTCCTTGGCTTATTCTTGGAGAATGATTTCATGATCTGGGTTGGAACCTGGGGATCTGTAATCTTAATCTGCCTCCCCCATGCCCAAGCAAGTCTGTCACCCATAGTTTGGGTATCACACTTTTGAGAAATGCAGGCTGGTCCTTGTATTAAATTCATTTACCCTTGTTTTCCTCAAGACAGATATGGTCTGTCCTTTCCTCAAGGCAGATATGACCAGACACAAGCCAATTAGGCCAATCAAGATGACCAATCCAATTGTGGTTTTGCTTTAAGATTTGATAGTTTTTGTCAATTCGGATTTTAAAGCTGTCTAGTGGCACACAATCAATGTCCAACAAATACACGTTTATATTGAAGAAAACCACTATTTGGTTTTGTCATCACTGGACACATGAATGGACACATTTCTTAGTGAATAAGCAATCTCTACTACTTGCTTTGGGCCATTAATCACTGCTTCATGCCATTTCACTCAGTTACTCAATAGCACTTCACCCTATTCCCTTCCAAAAGTTCAGTTGGGGAAGTACTACCCTGAGGCTACCATATAACTTATCATCCAAAACGGGTCACTTGCGAGACTAAAAGGAGATGCTATTAATAATTTCACTGGGGCATCAGGTATAAACCAATAAGCTGAAAGTATCTGAGAAAACTGGAAGATGCCTCCCTTTTCATTTGCTTCCCAGCTCCTGGTCCAGGTGCTCAGTAGCAGCGCTACCTGATGCACAACTGGGTCAGGTATCAGAAGGTCAGGTTCACGATAGTTCAGGGGCACACACTTAGCTTAGGGTGCCCTATGGGGTAAGGAAAAAATCCTTCAAACTGTGGATCCCTGAGGAAAACTGTGCTTGTGTTCTAGCTGTATGATCTCAGGGAAACCATTTAACCTCTCTGAACCTTAATTTGCTGTACAATAGGGTTGATGATATTTGCCTCTTAGTGTTGTTAGGAAGATTAAATTAGATAATAGATGTACACCACCCTACAGGGCCTTCTCAACAATTGATAAATTCTGCCCTCCACTCCCTGCTACACTGGAACCAAAAAAGGGCATTGTTGTTTACTGTTTACTGGTATGGTATTATAGATACTGATGTATACATGAATTTCCCCAAATGTAGCAGTATAGGCAGTCATTTATTGTTCACTGATTGTGTGTGCCAAGAGTTTGGAAAGGATACAATGGGGATGTTTTACTCTGCTCAGTAACATCTGGGGCCTTAGTAAGAAGGACTTGTAGACTTGAGACTGACCTAACTTCTAGGACCAGGAATCATCAGAAGGCATTTTCCACTCTCAGTTCTGATAGGGATTGGCTGATTTTATTGCAGCACAGAGACCTCTGACATCCTAAGCCTCCAAATGTGGATGTCCCAAGAGAAACAGGAGGAAACTTCCTGCCTTTTTATGGCCTTGCCTTGGAATTCACCTGGTATCACTCCCGCTGTGGTCAGAGGGCAGCCTAAGGAGGACACAGATTCCACTTCTCAATAAGACAGGGGTCAAAGATAGTGTAAGAAGAGTGTGTGGGGGCTGGGGATATAGCTCAGTTGGTAGAGCACTTGCCTTGCAAGTACAAGACCCTGGATTCAATCCCCGGCAGTGAAAAAAAGAATGTTTGGGGATGGGAGATCTTGATTTGGTCATTTGTGGAAAATACAACCTGCCACACTTACTCTGTAAGTAAGTAACCATAGTGATAAAGATGGACTTTTTGCTGCTGTTGTTGTTGTTATTTGTCATTATTTGCCACATCCCCAGCCCTATTTTGTATTTTATTTAGAGACAGGGTCTCACTGAGTTGCTTAGTGCCTCGCTTTTGCTGAGGCTGGCTTTGAACTGGTGATCCTCCTGCCTCAGCCTCCTGAGCCACTGGGATTACAGGGGTGAGCCATCATGCCCAGGAGATGGATGGTTTCTTAAAGGAAAAAAGAGAAACCACTGCACGGTACCTTAGAGGTGGAAAGTGTGCTGTGGATTCCTGCACCTCATGAATGTCCTCAGGTGTGGAGAAGCCAACTAGGTCTGCCTTTAAGACACCAAGAGTCAGCTTAACAATTGAGTACATTTGTGCCCTACTTTTAGAAAACTTTTTGGTTACAAAATCAAAACTTAGAAAGAAAAAGTTATAGGAGATAGGTATTCATATTGATGGGTTCATATTTGCACGAGTGGTCTACATGCATTTCAAATAAAATCCTAGACTGCATTTAGAGACTCATAACTTGACACCTATCCACCCTACCCAGCTACACCGATTCCCCTGCCATTCCCAGAACGGGTTTGTTTTTTGTGCTGTGACACTTTCGCTTGGGCTATTTTCTTCTCCACAAAATGTTCTTTCACCTATACCCACCTATCAAATCTTACCCTTCCTTCCAGTTTTTTATGTCATCTTCTCTACAAAGACTTTCCTGGTTGCCCCTAAAGGTGACTGCTTCTTCAGAACTTCCAGAGAGCTTTATTTACATCTTCTTTTATTTATACCACTTTGTACCCCTCATAAACTTTGCCATTTCCCAAAACCCTCATTCTTTTCCCAGCCTTTACGTTCCACCCTTCATTATTGTTAGGAAGAAAGCAAGATCAAAGTGCTTCACCCATTTTGGAAGTAACTGGATTCTGACCTGGGAAGGTGTTGGCATTGAGCGGTGGCACGGCGTCAAGGTACTGATGGGAAGTGGAGATGAGTCAGGTCTGATGTGCCCTGCCAGATGGTCCCCCTCACCTGTCTCATGATTCCTTCTTCTCACCATATCCTTCTTATGGTATCACTGGAAACACACACATTCACACACACAGTCATTTCAAAGTGTTTTGAGACTGTGTTAGTTGGCATTTTGTTGCTAAGACCAAAATATCTGACAAGAACCACTTAGAGGGGGAAAAGTTTCTTGATGCTCACAGTTTCAGAAGTTCAGTCCATTGGGTTAACTCTATTGCTCTGGACCCTAGGTGAGGCAGAATGTCATGGCAGAAAGGCCCAGTGGACAACAATTTCTCAGCTCCTGGTGGAGTCAGGGAGAGAGAGAGGGAGAGAAGGTGCCAGAAGGAAGATGCACCAGTCTAGGAAGATACCTCCAGTGACCCACTCCTTCACCACTGCCTACAGTTACCACCCAGTTAGTCCATTCAAACTGGGATGGACTGATTAGGTTACAACTTTCACAATCTGATCATTTCACCTCTGAATATTCCTGCATTAACACAGGAGCTTTTGGGGGACACCTCATATCCAAACCATAACAGAGACTCTATGATCAATGTAGTTTTTCCCATCACTTCTATTTATCTCAATCTGTTTTTTTAAAATAAGGAACTTTGTGTACTTACTTATTCTTTCCTATTGGACAAGAATTTGTTCGTTCCTTGAATTCCTATTTCTTCTCCAAGACTACATTCATCTAACTCACCAGGGACACTCCAGTTCACATATAATTACATTTTAAATTGCACTCACTTCAACTTCATTTTAAATTACATTGTGATCCTTTTTATTAGACTAAAGAGTAAATTAGAATAACTAATCTTCTATAAATACAGCATCAAGGGGGAGAAGACCCCCACCTAACCCACCCCAAACTAAAATTTTAATGTAATCTGAGGAATACGAGTTCCCATCTGTTCAAGCACAAACACTCTCAGGCAACATTTGATCTGACCTTCATGTCAGAATGATGATTCTCCTTCATATCCCATTACTTGCTTCCCCCAGTCTGCACTAAATTTGTGACTTTTCGAATTTCACATCTTAAATTTCTAGCTGTTGCTTACTTAAGCTCCTAAAGCAGTTTACCTGTATGTGTTCTTTCTTTTCTAGCATTTTTTATTGGTTCTTTTTAGTTATACACGACAGTAGAATCCATATTGATATAATTACAAAAGCATGGAATATATCTTGTTCTAATTCAGTCCCCAGTGCCCCACCGCCCTGCCTTCCCTGTCCTTTACCAACCATACCATTCTTGATCGAGGTCACAGATTACTCTACACAACACCCCCGGCTGCAGTGATGTAGGGGAAGAACCTAGAGTGTCTGCTGACCCTATTTACTCCATCAGCTAACTGGTGTCTTTCTTTATGTCTGTTCTCTTTCAAAACTCCAGTAGCTGACTAATAGCTGACAACAATCACTACTTTATCAAAGACAACTGCATTATCTTAATATACTAAAATGCCATCAAAGAAAGTGCCACCACTTAAGAAGAACAGACCGCTGTCTTCTTAGCAATGGAGCTGTTGAGAGGGGCCCAGTCTGCTAATTAACCACACGTCTGTAGACCTCAGCCTGTCTCAATTTTACTCTTTCAAGAGCTACCAGAGGGAGGAAAACAAGTTGGTGGACATTTCAACCCTTAGATTTCTATGATACAATTAATGCCTAATTTAATTGGCCATTCAAGGATATGTTTTGAGTACCTGTTCTACCAAATGGAGGACACTATAATCCAATAGTTCCCAGCATTTAGACTTAATCGATCAACCAAATTTCAAAAATATTTGATGGATTAACAAATGCTGCCAGCTCCTTCTTTCACTGAGAAAGGTCAAGGCTTGATGGTCAGTGGGTCTCCCACTTAGTGGAGCAGAACTGGATGATGGTCCTGCAGTAGCAGGATAAAAGTTACGGTAAACAAGCAGACAGATCTGCAAGATGAGAAAATTTTACAAAGTAAAGAACATTCTCTAGTCTCAAAGTTAAATGTGCTGGGGCTGGAGTTGTGACTCAGTGGCAGTGCATTCGCCTAGCACACGTGAGGCCCTGGGTTCAATCCTCAGCACCACATAAAAATAAAATAAATAAAGGCATTGTGTCCACCTACAACTAAAAAAAAAAATATATATATATATATATATGTGTGTTTGTGTGTGTATATATATATATATAAAAGTTAAATGTGTTAAAATTTGAAAATGGTAACAGAGGTACCCTATCCAGGCTACTAAAGCTTTGAGGGTGTGCGCCATAGTGCTTCCCACAACTGGGAAGGGTCTTTTCCCAGCTCCCCCTTCCAACCACATTCCCAGAGATAGGCCCTCCTTATCTACCTGGGGGATTAGTGCCAATCTTATAATGTCTATCTGAGAAGTGGGGAAATCTGCTGAGTCATCCTGAGCCCATTCAAGTCAGCCCTGACCCTAGTTTTGTTTACTCGGCTTCCTCTGTGACCCAGCCTATACCTTGTAGCCCAGTTTCAGTTACTTCTCTTCTTATATGATTCCTGAGGCCTTTTCTTGGTTCCTTTCCTAGTAGCTTAGAGTCTCCAGGATGGGAATTTTATGACTAAGTCTCAGTCTACATGCCTAGGCTGACACCAAAGCTAGGCATTCCCAGTATCAGTTCTCATGAAGATGGAGGATGATTAAAATTGCTTCTCTCCTTCCTACACCTGGGAAGCCCCCACCAGGCTCCCTCTGACCAGTTAGTCTCTCTGCCTACAAGTATTGCCTATTACCAGACATTCTACCTACCAAAAACACTGGCTCAAAGGGAGCTGGCAACTCCAGAACAGGGTACAACATTTTACATGTTTGTGTGCATGTGCTGTTTGGAGACACAGAGCTTAGCATTTCTCAGTTTCTAAAAGAGTTCCATGACTCTGTGAAGGCAAACACAAGAAAAGAACCCATTGCTCCAGGACCATTTCCTGGCTAAGAAATCTGAAACCTGTATTTCAGGCTGGTACTTATTATTTTACAACAAAGTCAGGCTTTAATGCACCAAGGATTCCCAGAGTCTGGAGAAACAAGGATTGTGGTCTGTTCCTTGTTTTCTTTCTGGTTCACCTCTGGCCTGTACACTGTCTCCCATCAGGTCATGGCTCCATTCCTCTGCTGGTCATGCTACCTGTGGGCATCTTTCTAAACAAGATAATGTGATGCTTGGCACATGGTAAGCATTCAACAAATATCAGCCATTGATATTTCTCAGCCAACTGGGCCTCTTAGCTTAGAGAAATAAAGGTCTGTGTTTTCATAGTTTTTCTCCCTGGAATGCATTACCAATTTTATTTCAATTTAAGTCACTTTTCCTAAGGCAGGGCAGACTCCTCCATGTATCCTTAGTTTCCAAAAGCCAAAGACAGTTGAAGGACATGAGTACAGTGCAGACTGGCCCTAGGGAGGATTTTTACAGCCTGTAGCCAAGCGCATCCAATGTGGGGTTGGCAGCCAGGACCTGTCCCAGCAGCATTGTGAGGTATTTGGAAAGTTTGTAGGGATACACTTGCCCCACTCTGGGAGTCTCCATCTTTTTTCTATCTTGCTGTCTCTCTTCTTCTTCTCATCCCCATGGCTCATTGCTATAGCAGTAGCTGGAAAAGCAGGGGCTGAGGAAGGTGAGGTCTGAGAATCTGTTAGCACTTGTGTAGGGAACTCAGGTCGAGTTGAGACCCATTGTCCCTGCAGCTGCTCAAGAATCTGCCCACTGCCAAGGTCTCCAGAATGCTGGGATTCCAGGTCTGGGATATGATACCAGGCACATTTCAACCTTACCCCTGGAAGCCTCCTCCCCTGGGTGGGTCTTCCCTTGTGTAGCTCCACCCATCTCTGGCCTCCCCTGGCCAAGTGAGCCTTGGCATAGCTTCAGAAAGATCTAGGACCTTAGATCTTACTCCTTCTGCAAAGACCCTTGACACAGGGTTATTCAAAGTGTCTGCACCTTGTTTATACAGCTCAAAGATGCTCCCTTCACACTTTGATTTTTCCCCATTTTTACTCAATTTCTTTTCCTCTATTTATACTTATTCCCCCCAAGACATCCATCCCACACCTACCTTAAATTAAGTCTGTTAGTTCATTTTTTTTTTTCAAAAGACAGTAAAAGTTGCAGAATACAGAGATGGTCCAGTTAGTTGTTCTCATGTGTAAAACCTCAATCTCAACTTGGAAATCTAAAAAAGAAAGAAAGAAAAGAAAAGAAAGTATTAAAAGCAAGCCACCTTCATAAGAATTAGAAACACAAAGCAATTCCTACTGCTCTTTGGAAACTGTTAACCCTGAGATGCAGTAGTTTATTAAGTTTTTTTGTATCTGATAACAATGGTGGTATTTAATCTTTGGCATCATTCAAAATGGAAACTGTCCTTATTTCAATGCAATCAAATAAATCTAATTTAAATATTAGGGCCTTCTGGAAAACAGAGACTCACCTTTCAATGCAAAGAACAAATATTTGCATTACCTATTTATATTAAAATATGCAGAAATTTCTCAAGCATTCAGCCAACTTATAAATTTTTATAACTTCTTTGAATTGTTAACATTTTTTTTAACACACTGCATTATTTCAGCTTTGTGAAGGGCTCAATAACAATCTTTCTGGTCAGGAAAAAGGAAAGGACATTAGAATAAAGAATGCAGAATAAATAAAAACAAAACAGTACAGCCCGTACATCCACTCATACAAAGACAACTTTCATGGTGAGCTATAAGCAATTATAATAACACAATGTCCTTCATGTTGATTTCAGCAGTGAAAAGAATTTCTCTAGTTATTGAAGACTTTCCTGGCTGAGTTTCAGAAAAAAAAATCTGATTGTATCCCAATCTGACTTCTGTGCAATGCAAGTCATGCACATTTTAAACGCTGATATATAATGCCGCCATTCTTCTGGGAACTGTTAACAGCTGTAGAAACTATTATAGCCAGCTTCAAAACATGTCTGTGTAGTCGGTACTCTCCAGACACTTAGCAATCCCAAAGCTATTCCTGGACTCACTTGGATTGCAGTGCGAACACAAAGTTTTGATTTATGTTGGTAATGAAACAACAAACTTCTGATCTTTCCTCTAAATGGCCATTCAGATTACATGAACAGCATGTGCTTCGGGGGAAAGTGGAGGACAGAATTTACAGAAACAAAAAGGAAGCAAGAAAATAAATGGAGGGGCCACCCACAGTTACCTTAAGGAAAACCCACAGTCGTTGGTACAAAGCGTTGTATTGGAATCACATCTTGGGGCCACAAAGGACACTTGTGCTTGGAAAGAAAGAAATAGCAACACAGGCTTTGGATGGGGAGGTGGTCCGGCAAGGATATGTGCCATAAATAGGGACAAGGGAAGAGCCAGTGGAGGACATTAACACCCAAGGTGCCTCCCTGGTCACCAGTGAAGATGCACAAAAGACATGAGATTTTCGCTTCAACTGAAAGTTCCACTTCACTGAATCACGACAAAATCCCCTGAAACTGACAAACTCATGCAAGGGAATTTTTTAGTTGTAGCAATCCAACCACCCCCAAAAGCGAAAGGCCCACAGGAGGCCTTAAACTATGAAGTTCCCTTATTCCACACTTGCCAGCTATAACTCAAATACATAGCTTCCTTTAAATGCTTGTGATCTCAGGATGCCACCCAACCCCGCATCTAAGATGTTCATAAACAATGGAAATATGAAAATGTAACCAAAATTCAAAAAAGTCCAATCCTGATGATCAGAGATTTAATATAAAGAAATCTCTAAACTGGCTTCTTTCCCAACTGATCAACCAAGAAGGTAGTGAATTTGTGCCTTCTAAAGATAAGTCATGTGCTTCTTTTCCTCCCTGGCCCAGTTTAGATAAAGGAAAGATTCCCACCATCGAAAGCTCTTTCTATGCCTCATTCAGGAACAGACACCAGGAAAATAAATGACCCAGACTCTGTCCTAAAGGAGCTTTAAGTCTAGTTACGAAAGAAAACATGAGTAGGTATAGAAGTAGAAAATCAAGTAGATCCTTAAGTATTGCGAGTGTATAAGAGCAGAATAATCTGAAATGGAGCTCAAGGGTTGGATGACTGTGGTCAAGTTACTCAGTCTTCTTAACTCAGTGTTAAAGTAGCTGAAATGTTAGAGAAAGAAAGGTGCCAGGTAGCTGTTATATACATGAGATGTCGTTATTGCTTCTGTACCAGTTGGTATGCGTTCAGTTGCAAGTAACGGGATACCCAACTTCATGTAGTCATTTAAATAATGAGGCCATTCAGTTATCTCACATACCCAGAAATGTGAAAATACACAGAAATGTGAAAGTACGTAGTTCCAGGCTCGATCTCATGACTCAGAATCTTTTGGTGTTTTTGTTTTCTAATAGGAAAGTCTCCCCCCATGATTCCTGCCTCATGTTGTCAAGGGAGCTTCTATAGCATGTAACATCACATTTACATTCATGGTGGAAAGAAGAGGGAAGAGGGGATTCCTACAGGAAGTTCTTTCTTCCAACACTTATCCCATCTATCAGTCAAATAAAAATTTTCCCAGAAGCCCCATTCCCACAGGACTTCTACTTAGTGACCAGAAGTTTATCACATGACTACCACTGTCCGCCAAGAAAGTGGCAAATGTGCATGTCTAGGAATAAGACTGCTATGACAAGCTTAGGTAATCATGATTCGGTAGCACAGTGCTACAGAAGATGTCAAGTGTCATCAGTGAGGAGGAAGGAATGAAGAAGGTTCAAAGGGCAGCTGAGTGGTCAGTTAATACTGCTTTGGGTGTCCCCTTGATTTTATTTCCTATCTTGATGAAAAGCATAGAGTTTTACTTTTGCTGTAACAAAGAAACAAACACACAACTCCCACTTTTCCATGCAGAATGTGTGTACCTTTTTCCAATCATGGCAGGGCATAAGACTAATCCTCTTGTCTTTTGCAGTACCATAGAATGATCATGTTAAATGACAAGGGAGACATAGTATTTGATCATGAAGTACTTACAGCCCATAGTACACACCTTACAACTATTCACCCCAGTTCTTTGTTAAATGAACCCTGAACTTGATCACTCTGATGATAGGTTCCATGAAGATGTTCCTTTAAAGCTCTAGAACGTGAGTCTTAATCTGATCAAATCACAGTAATCTATTTTTCCAATCAGTAATTGACTTAGAAATAAGTATATAACACCCTTCTGGTTGATGGTTTGTGAGAGAGACTCTTCTGAGTCTCTTGTAGGAAAAAATTTCATCTTTGATAAACTGAGATACTTGGAGAAATTGTGCCTATATTTCAAAGAAAACAGGTGAGATTATGATGGCTGGAGCATTAGCAGTCATCTTGCAACCAGGAGGGATTAAACCCAGGAAAAGGACAAGTTGAGAATGTTAAAACAGAAACTGGGGCCTTCATATCATTGTTGAATCACGGAATTCATCAACCCTGAAACTGCCCTACCTCTAAGCTTTCTATTTTGTGAAATAATAAATTCCTCCATATGTAAGAGACTCACAGTTTGTTTTCTGTGAGCCCAAGTCATCCTTGTTGCTTGGTCCTCTGCTCTCTGTGTCCATTGATAACCTTATTTCACCAGCATCAGCATCAATCTCTTATCAGTGCTCAGTTCCCCATGGGACACTGTGCAGTTCTTTGATAAACTGAAGTCAGCTTATCAATGTGCCCCATGCTGCCACATCAGCCTTGGCAGAGCCAGATATTCTGAAGTCCATGCGGTCAGAAGATTCAACCTCAGACATGGTGACAACAGGTCTGAGGCTCCTTAGGTTCCCTGTGGAAGGTTCTTTAATTCCCAGGATATGCCCACCCTGAGGTGCCCCATTAACAGCAAGAGGGACCTGTGCACTGCTCTGAACCCATAGGCAGGGCAGCGCCAGAGGCTTAAGGAAAAGTCTTGGGAGAATAACGACATTGACAGAAAAGGTTTGTCAATGAAAATTGGCTATTGGCTATAATTTTGAGCTTTCATTCTTATAACTGACGATAATATCTTGTGCACAAATTATATGGAAAGATAAAAAAAAAGCTGTGAACACACAGATATATCCAGATATAGAAGTATTAAAAGTTGGAAAAGTATTTGGTTCTATTAAGTGATTTATCATAAATTCTCTTTTTATAGAAAACACTTAAAATGTGGTCAGGTGTCTAAAATGTCAACTGCTACACATACTTTTTTTTATTTACAGAAATAAAATTGCCATATATAGTCTCATGCTTGTTATAGAAGAAAACTTGCAAAAGAAAATCCCATTTGGTTCTCAACACCAAGCCCCTGGATCCAACACCATCCCGAGGTTCAGTGACTTTTTATAGATTCCTCAGACTTCCAGAGTTCCACTGCAGGTCTGCTTTAAAAATGTCTTCACTCACTCTTTCTTGCATGAGGACAATACAAAAGGGTTCAAAATAAATATTTTCCACCTTGGCTGGGGAAAAGTACACAACACAGCCTTGTCCCAAGTTTTTCATGCCTAAGGGGCCATAGCAGGTCTTAGCAGCAGAAAGACTTAAGAGCTGACTCCCAACTAAATGTGGCAAAATACCTCATTTATATCTTTATACCACAGTTTTCTACATACTCCTAGTGATTTTGGGTACATTTTAAAGCTGTTTTTTAGGCCAAAATGTCTGAGACCAAATGTGATTGCCAAAAAGACTTTAGAATCAAGCAGCCCAGGAAGAGACAGACAGGTCACCAAGGATACTAATCGGAGTCTATCTGTCCAGTGCCACCTTCAGATTCAAATGGCCCAAGTCAGAACTGATATAAACAGTGTGGAAACTGGGTTGGCTCCTAGATACCAGTGTTAAGTTGAGAGCTTTTCTCTGGACTAAGTAATGTTCAGGCATTGTAGTTCAAGATGCTCTTGGAAGTCAATGCAAAGCACCATGTCTGATTTTAAACAAATATAGCAAAGCTCCTCCACCTAGAAAGGGTTTTAAGAATGTAAACATTTACCCCAAGGACACTGCTATTGATTAGAATGTTTGCAGAACCTTTTTTTTGGGGGGGGGGGGATTGAACTTGGGGCACTCAATCACATCCTCAACCCTTTTTATTTTTTATTTTGAGACAGGGTCTCGCTAGGTTGCTTAGGCTGGCCTTGAACTTGTGATTCTCCTGCCTCAGCCTCCCGAGCTGCTGGGATTCTAGATGTACACAACCGTGCCTAGCCTTAGTGATGAATCTTTATTATTTCAAGACTTCTTTTGCTTGAGGAGGGGGTGCATTAAGAGTTTAAGGGAATGACTGCAAATCTACAAAGCCAACGATCTTTTGAAGGGAAATCTGTGAACAAGGCTGGTTAGTAAATTTGGTTTAATGCTCTTTTGCATTCATCTTATTCATCCAGAAGAACTATTTTCAAATGAGAAAAGAAAAGCAGCCACCAATAAGAAGGCATTGATGTTTAAGACAGATTTTAGGTAGAGAATTATTGCTGATTTAAAGAAGAAGAATTACATCCCAAGTCCTCCCTCCCCCCACCAGATGTAATCAGAGAACTATGAGCAGTAACACTTAAGAAGTTGGGGAGAAAGACAGGATAGATCAAAGCCCTCAGTTTCAAAGGAAAAGTATGATGTGAAAGGGAGAGGAAAGAGTGGACTCTAGAAACTTCACATTGTTTCTAGAATTCTAGAATAGGGTGTTAAACAGATGGCTCCAAATGATAGAGTACTAGAAATAAGCTCACAATTTTACAGATATTTTTTAAAAAAGCAAGTTAAAAAGATGAGCTAACTTGCCTAAGGTCATAAGACTGGGAAAAATGGGGAAATCAAAGCAGTGACTTGGATTATATCCTGGTCTTTCTTAGAGCACTTAAAAACTAACATGAGGCTCACTAGGGGTTTGGAAAGGGACCACTAAAATCCACAAAGTCACAACAAATTCATCTTTAGTGAGCAATAAGACCATGGAAACACCATAGAGTCAGTGTATCTTCATTCCAAGACATTTATGAAGTATCTGGGGACATCCTTGCAAACAAGAGGTGAAAATGCAGCAGAGTGCTGTAACAGCCAGGAAAGAGGCATCCTTAATCTGCATCAATAAATAGACAAGTCACTGTCCTCCACATTTTGGTGTAGGGGCTTCAGTGACTCCATCCAGAGGATTATTGTCTTAGTCTATTTTTCATTGCTGTAACAGAATACCACAGGTTAGGTAATTTGTGGAGAAAATAGATTTATTTCTTAGTTCTGAAGACTGGGAAGTTCCATATCTAGGTGCCATCATCATATAAAGGACTTCTTGCTGCTACATCCTGCGAGAGAGGTGAGATGGTAAGAAAGGACAGGGGTGGGAAGGAAAGCTGAACTCATCTTTCTATCAAGAACCCACTCAGTAACCAACCCACCTCCACAATAACTGTATTGATCTATGTAAAGGCAGAGCACCCATGTCCTCTTAAAGTCCTGCCTATCAACAGGTTGCCTTGAAGATTCTTTCCAACATGTGGACTTGGGGGGACATATCCAATCACAGCAGTCATGTGTCATTCCCAGCCCTGGGTTTCATGAAGGACCTCCACAAACTGAGTCATCCTGGAAAAGAGGACCCTGCAAGCCAGAAACAGGAGGACAGCTGGAGTATCTGACAGGCTTAGGCTATAGAACAGAAAACTCAAGAGTTAACAGGATGGTTGGTGGTCTTCAAATTCTCTAAGTCATGAGACAGGGAGAGAAGACACATCTTATATCAAAAGGAAGAACTTCTGCTTCAGAGTAAGGGAAGCCAGTTTCATCTTGACCTAAAGAACTTTCTCACCAATTGCATGATCCAGCCTAGGGATGGCTCCCTCTCCTACAAATCATCAACAGTGGACACTTCAGCACCACAAGGGCTAGGAAGTCAGAGGATCATCAGTCTGGAAAACCCTGAGAGATATTCCTGCCGGAATCAGAAGAGAAACCAGATGACTTCTAAGAGCCAGTTGGTTTTTATTCCCAAGCAGTGTGACCAGGAAGCTTTGAGACTGATTTTTTTTTCTCCTATTTCATACAATATCTCTTTGGGTCACTAAACAAAAAATGGCCTTATCGTCCTTCAGTGATTTACCTGTGAAATCCCCTTCCACAGATGAGAACTAGCATCCTTTCCCGATTTCCATACAGCCTCATTTGCCAAGAGCTAGGCCTCTTCCAAGATACTGAGATAACTGTAAACTTGGTCAGAGCGCCAGCTTCAGGTATGGTTTTCCTTCACTCGTCCCCTTCCTGTAATCATCTCTTTGTGGCTCCTTAGATTCCGAATCCCCTTAATGAGCTGCTGGCTCTAAAATTGGCCCTTTGCTCAGAGTGGGGTTTCCCCAGCCTAAATATCTGAAAAGGCACCTCCTACCCTGTGGCCCTGGGGGAGCCCCAAGGCCCCCAGAGAGCTCAACTATTTTATTTTATATGTCAAATGGAAGAGAAGGAGGGGAATTTTCAGTTGTGAAATAGTGACCAGATACTATTTTAACAATAGAACATCATTTCTCTTCACTAACTCACAGGTATAAACCTGCTCGATTGATTTGCTCTTTTATCAATGGCCCAATATGCTGGCAGTATCATCAGAAGCTGATTCAGGGTACCAGAGTGACGACTAGATCAAACCTTGTCATCTGAATCTAAAATGTGTGCTTGCTTTTTTGAAATATTGAGGAACTCTTTTTTGCAGGCAATGTCTAGGTGTTTACCATTTACCAAAGGCTTCAAACAAAGTTTTGAATAAATTTCATCCATTAAACATCTCCCTGGAAAATGCCAGTAAATTTTGGAATAAATGTGTTCAATTTTTAAATTTTTTTATTTGTTCTAATTAGTTATACATGACAGCACAATGCATTTCAACTCATGGTACACAAATGGAGCACAACTTCTCATTTCTCTGGCTGTACACGTTGCAGAGTCACACCATTCATTCAATCATATATATATGTAGGGTAATAATGTCAAACTCTTTCCACCATCCTTCCAAACACCACACCCACTCCCTTCCCCTCATCCCCTCTGCCCAATTCAAAGTTCCTCCATTCTCCCCTAGCTTCCCACCCCATTATGGATCAGCATCCACATATCAGAGAAAACATTTGGCCTTTGGTTTGGGGGGATTGGCTTATTTCGCTTAGCATGATATTATCCAACCCCATTCATTTACCTTCAAATGCCATAATTTTATTCTTCTTTATGGCTGAGTAATATTTCATTGTGTATATGTATCACATTTTCTTTATCCATTCATCTATTGAAGGGCATTAGGTTGGTTCCACAGTTTAGCTATTGTGAATTAAGCTGCTATAAATATTGGTGTGACTGCATCACTGTACTATGCTTATTTTAAGTCCTTTGGGTATAAACCGGGGAGTGGGATAGCTGGATCAAATGGTGGGTTCATTCCAAGCTTTCTGAGGAATCTCCGTACTGCTTTCCAGAGTGGTTGCACCAATTTGCAGCCCCACATCCATGCCAACACTTATTGTTGCTTGTATTCTTGATCATTGCCATCCTGGACTGGAGTGAGATGAAATCTTAGTTTTGATTTGCATTTCTCTAATTGCTAGAGATGTTAACATTTTTTAATATATTTTTTGACCATTCATATTCTTCTGTGAAGAGTCTGTTCAGTTCCTTACCCATTTATTGATTGGATTATTTATTTTTTTGGTGTTAAGTTTTTTGAGTTCTTTATATATCCTGGAGATTAGTGTTCTCCATCTGATGTGCATGTGGTAAAGATTTTCTCCCATTCTGCAGGCTCTCTCTTCATGTTATTGTTTCCTTTGCTAAGAAAAAGCCTTTTAGGTTTAATCCATCCCATTTATTGATTCTTGATTTTATTTCTTGCACTTTGTAAGTCTTGTTAAGGAAGTCTGCTCCTAAGCCAACATGATGAAGATTTGGGCCTACTTTTTCTTCTATTTGGTGCAGGGTCTCTGGTCTAATTCCTAGGTTCTTCACATATGTTGCACTGAGTTTTGTGCAGGGTGAGAGATAGAGGCTTAATTTCAGTTTTCAACATATGGATTTTTAGTTTTCCCAACACCATTTGTTGAAGAGGCTATCTTTTCTCCAATCTATGTTTTTTGTGCCTTTGTCTGGTATGATAACTGTATATGGGTTTGTCTCCATCTCTTCTATTCTGTACCATTGGTCTGCATGTCTATTTTGATGCTGATACCATGCCATTTTTGTTACTATAGCTCTGTAGTATAGTTTAAGGTCTGGTATTGTCATGTCTCCTGTTTCACTCTTCTTGCTAAGGATTACTTTGGCTATTCTGGGGTTCTTATTTTTCCAAATGAATTTCATAATAGCTTTTTCTATTTCTATGAAGAATGACACTGGGATTTTAATAGGAATTGCATTAAATATATACAACACTTTTGGTGTTATATGGCCATTTTGACAATATTAATCCTTCCTATCCAAGAGCATGGGAGAGCTTTCAATCTTCTAAGGTCTTCGATTTCTTTCTTTACTGTTCTGTAGTTTTCATTGTAGGGAATTTCACCTCTTTTATTAGATTGATCCCCAAGTATTTTACTTTTTGAGGTATTGTAAATGGGGTAGTTTTCCTAATTTTTCTTTCAGAGGATTCATCACTGAAGTATAGTAATGCATTTGATTTATAGTTAAAAATGAAAAAAGAGCCAAGCATGGTGGTGCAGGCCTATAATCCCAGCAGCTTGGGAAGCTGAGGCAGAGGATCTTGAGTACAATGCCAGCCTCAGCAATTTATGGAGGCCCTAAGCAACTCAGTGAGACCCTATCTCTAAATAAACATTTTAAAAGGACTGAGGATGTGGCTCAGTGGTTAGGTGCCCCTGAGTTCTATCCCCAGTACAGACAGAGAGAGAGAGAAAGAGAGAGAGAGAGAGAAAGAGAGAGAGAGATTCCTGTAGTCATCTCCATATAGGTGGAGGAGAAAAAGCTGAAGTGTCTGCATCTACTCAATGCCATTACCATTCAGTCCAAGTGTGTGATATGATGATGAAGGGGAATGGCTGGCTTAGGTGTGCACACCTTAAGTATTAACCAGCTGGGAGACAGACCCAAGAGGCAGGCTGCTGAGCTTAAAGACTGAGAAAGCAAAGTTCTGCATTAAAGGAACTGGCATGAGAGATGGAGGAAGTAGGAGGATGTTAGCACTAAGTATCTGGATTCATACCCTGGGCGCTGAACTTTAAAATTCAGGCGAGGGGAAAGAGTCAGGTCTACCTACATTAACCCTCCAAGAGCCCATGGCTTCCTCTTTACTGCCTATCCCTACATTTGGAGGGTATAAATTGAGTCTAACAAACAACAAATTTGTCTGTCTGGGCCATCTTTGGTTCCTACTGGGCTATAGCAACAAGAAGGGATGGAAGGTTCTTGAGACCAATCCCCTGAGATGGTAAACGGCAGAAAAATAACACCAAGAGAAGATGGATAGGAGAAAAGGTACGTGTTGAGCATACACTAAAAAAATTTTGCCCAAATCTATTCAACCTACCAAGGCTTTTCCTGCTGCAGAGGCTCCACCAGGAATATGCTGTCCAGATCCTGGCATAGTTACCGCCTCGTTTTTCAGGTTCAGCTCAAATGCTGCATTCACAGAGAGGATCCCTCTGATGTTCCAGACTAAAGGAGCCACCCAGTTACTATCGTGTCACTCTTACTTTCATCCCTGTACTCAGGATTTTTTGTAGTTACCTTGCTCCTTTGTTTCCTTCTACTGTCTGGCCCCTTTCTTCAAGAATGTAAATTCCTTGCAAACAAGAATCCTGTGTGAGTACCGTACCTCTTACCCATAGGTGTATCACATACCTAATACATGGAATGATTGTTTAACACATATTTTGTTGAATGAATGAATAACCAAATCAATGATGGGAAATTCTCAATTTAAAGCTAACAGATTTTCTTGGTTTTTAATTGATTTTTTTAAGCAGATTTTCTTGTGGAGAGAATTTCATTCCCCATTAATAGCAGGTAACTAAAACATGTGAATGGGAAAGCTGATGTCATTGAGATACTCTAAGCAAGTTAAAACACTCATTTTCTCCCTAGGCCATACTATTATTAGATAATGCTATTGTGTCATGAAATAAAACTGTTTCCTACCTCTTGCAACCAATACAGTATTACCTTATCTTTCTTCTGCCCCCCAGAAGCTGTACACAAAGACTGTCTTTAATTTCAAAACTAATTTTTGAAAAGTCTCCTAGGTACATATCTACTGTGAGCATCTTTCCCACCCACCTCCACAGTGTAAAGTCATTTCTCTTGATAACCCACAAAGAGCTAAACAGAGTTCCAAATCCTACATCCTGAAGCACCAGAAGAGTGGAGCAGTATAAATCTATTATCCCCACAAACAGCATTTCTTGCTAGACCAATTCAATTTTAGCATGCTAAAACAGTTACCTGCTAAAATGTGAAAATTCCACCAGTAAGAAATAGCAGATATTTTTCTTTGCAGACAAATATGCAGCATGAAGTGTATTGTGTGAATTAAATAATTAGAAGGCAGATACCAAAGGACCAAGATGAAAATAGGCATATCCACTAACCCTCCTACATGCTACAGTCTGAATGGGATGCAGCTAAATGGAAAATCCCACTAGTCCTATTTATTTAAGCCAAAGATTCTATTTTAACTTCAGACTGAGTAAATTGCGCTATTATCTAAAGTCCATTTTGTACACGTAAAACTCTAGGGATTTGCTGCATGTCCCTGGCTTTCCACTACAGTGTATAGCTGTGGGCTTCAGGGGGGCAATAGAACACACACATGGGGTGGGAGAGATCGCATACTGCTGACTGATTAGGGGACAATGAGGAGCACTCCTGTGAGAAAGTTCTGGTAACATCCCCACAAGATTCCAGAAAATTCCATGAAGTAAATCAGATTCAGTGCTTCTGTACACAAACACATGTGCAGTCAGAGACCTGGATAGTCCTCTTGTCACCTGGTAGGAAGACAGGTGAGCCTTTACTTTTTTGTGGGTGGGATGGGGATGGATAGTGGGGACTGAACCTGGGGTGCTTAACCACTGAGCCATATCCCCAGTCCTTTTTATTAATATATATTTTAGTTGTTAGTGAATCTTTTATTTATATGTGGTTCTGAGTAGCGAACCCAGGGCTTCACACATGCCAGGCAAGCGCTCTACCACTGAGTCACAACCCCAGGCCCTCCTAATATTTTATTTAGAGACAGGGTCTGGCTAAGTTGCTTAGGGCCTCACTAAATTACTGAGGCTGGTTTTGAACTGGCAATCCTGCTGCTTCAGCCTCTGGAGCTGCTGGATTACAGGTGTGCACTACCATGCCTGGCATGAGCCTTTACTTCTCACCTCATTTACATAACTTCGCTCCTTCTTGTGTGTAGACTTGGATCAAGCTGCGCATTCTCAAAAAACTTTTTCTCACACATCTTGCCTAGTGGACTTGGATGTATCTGTGAACTCAGGTCTTTTTTAATATGGACACATCACCTGCTCTTTTCTCAGTCTAGTCTCTGTATATCCTGCCTCAAGGTAGATTATCATCTCCTCATTAGCAGGGATGTGTCTCCTATTTTTTCCCCACAGAATTTAGTACAATACTTCCAAAAACGTTCAGTAAGAGCTCAGGAATGACTTAGTCAATTATATACTCTAGGATTCATTACTGAAAAATAGGGGGTCCTTACCTGAGAATTGGAGTTTGGGGAACACTGAAATGTGTTAGAAGGAAGAAAAAGTTTAAACTCATTAAAGAGACAAGAGGTGATAAATATTTGTCCCAAATGCCATTCCAGGGTGGTGTCTTCCCAAACCACACCCAGTTCTGATGATGTGTGGTAACTGAAACCTGAGTTTCCAAGGTCTTGTGGCAATTATGGTGTTCATTTCCATGATGATACTTTTTGGCACTTCACCTAATTCTCCTTTAAGGGCAGAATAAGGATTAATTAGATAATTCCCTCTAATTGCAAAGTCTCTCAGAATTCAAAGTTGTCATGGCTGTACTCGTTCTCCCATCCACTGCTGGTCATCCTAGGAACAGCTTCCCCAGATCATATGAGAGGGACCCAAAAGAGGGCCTGGCTTCCCTGAGGCACCCCAAAACCAAAGGTACCAGCAGAAGATGTGAGACAGAGGCAGTCTCCTCCCAGAACACTTTCCCTGCATCCAGTAAGACTCATCCCTTAGTCAGTGACACACAGAGGCAAGAATGCACTCTTTGTACACACTTGGTGTCTGTAGAGAGGGTCAGAGATGCTTCCAGAGGAAGTGAAGTGCCATCAGCAATCCAGAACGCTCATATGGGCTTATTTCTCTGATAGTTCATTTTAATGCCTCGCACCTGATGCTCAGGAATCTAAAATATGAGTTTACCTTCCTACTTTTTTTTTTTTTTTTTTTTTTTGTAAATGCTGGTTTTCCAACCCAAGGCCTCATGCATTCTAGGCAAGCACTCTGCAACTGGAGAATATCCCCAGTATCTCCTCTTTTTTTTTTTTTTTTTTTTTAATTAGAAAGAAAAAAGAAGAAAGCAATTCAGAATCCATTCTTCTTATCACATAAGCAAAGCACACACGAAAGTCAGATTTCCTTTACTCCTCTGCAGTGCTATTCTTATTTCTCCAGAACTTTCCCCAATTATCATATCTTCTAGATGCATATTCCAGAATGCACACTGGAAAAAGGACAAAAGAATTAAGTCCCATGTTCACTAATGTGTTAAGATACTCATGGTACCATCCTGGGTTTTGTTAAAAATGCATTATATCATTAGGAAATGTGTTAAGTCAACACATGAATTTGGTATTCAAGGGTCTCTCACCCCCCACTTTCTACCCTGTCCCCAGTGGTAAGGAAATAGCCCAGGTGGCACCACCTTAAGTCCCCATACTCGGACTGAGCTCTGGGGTTTCTGCTACTTTACATTGTGGTGACCATATTCTTCAAGTCCCAGTAAGAAACAGGAGTGGGCTTAAGGAAAACAAAGAAACTCAATATTTGAAAGCAGAACTGGATTATTTCCATGGATCCCTTTATTTTAAGATGAAAAAAAGGCTGAAACAAATTACTAAAAGTTGAAAACTGGACTGGGGTTTTGGTTCAGTGGTAGAGCGCTTGCCTAGCATGTGTGAGGCACTGGGTTCAAGTGTCAGCACCACATAAAAATAAATGAATAAATATCTATCAATGTATAAAAATTTATTTAAAAGAAGTTGAAAACTCATGGCCATCAGTATTGCTATATTATTGTTACTATTAACAATAAATACTATATTTATGTGACAGCTTACAGGAAAATGTGAGTTAAGAAAGATAAAAACAAAGTGCTAGGTCGGGAAAATTATGGAAAAAGGGACAACTGTGAAATGTATTAGGTATAATTTTATGACAATTCTTACATAATATGTGTAAGCCAGAACTATGAAAGAGGAACTATTTAGTCCAGTTTAAGATAAGGAACCTAAAAAAAAAAAAAGTTAATACAAACTGTTAAACTACATAACCTGAAAGTAAAGACAATAAAACAAACAAACAAACAAAAAAAAGAATATTTTATTTCACTTCGATATTCAGTAGAACTTTTGAAAATAGGCTGGATTAACCATTAGAAAGTACAAGATCAGTAACTGGTTAAGGAGTACATAACTTTACATATTTAGTGAAATGTTTACAAAAATCAGGTTCTGCACAGACCCTTGCAAAGAAAATGTCTGCTGTCTAAAACCAACCAGGATCTGTGGTATATTTTGGCCTCTCATTTTAGGAAGAAATCAGGAATTGAAGAGGCAGGTGACACCAGATGATAAAAAGAAAAATAAACAGAACCTATACTTAGAGTTTGGTCATAGCCTAAGTACTATGACACAGTAAGTCCAGAAGAAAAGTCAACCAGATTAAAAAACAAGCATGGGAACTGAAATCTTATAGACTACATGGAAGGTCAGTGTAGGGAGCTACTATTTATAAAAATGACCAGGAGTCAGTTTTAGCATGCCCACCATCAGATCTCCATGTCCCTCTTTCTATATTTTAGAAAGTTCCTTTTAATGGACATTAATTCAATCATTAGGAAGTTGTATTTTGTTTTAATCATCAGCCTGAACATCTACTTATATGAGAGGTTGTGGATTCCACAAGGAGGGAAACTCCTCATGGTATCTATTGTGTGGTGCTAGAAGGGCGAGGCGGCCATTGTCTAGGTCTGAAATTTCTAGTCACTAATTGTTAGACAACAACTGAGGAGTAGTAGGTCCCATAACTCTCAGACCTCCTCTGTTAACATGGATGATAAGTGTACATATCAGGTGATCTAGACAATCAATACTTCTCTAGACTTTTAGGCTTCTTTTGCCCTAACTTTTCAAAAGTAATTCAGGACACCCAGTGTGGAGTGAAAGTACATCTAAAGAACAACTACTATGCCGTCTACCTAGTGTTCGTTATCTTTTGAGCATTTTTAGGTTCACAGCAAAACTGAGAGGAAGGTACAGAGATTTCCCATATACTTCCCCCGCCGCAGGCACAACCTTCCCCCTGTCAATATCCCCCCACAAGAATGGTACTTTTTTTTTTTTTTACAACTTATGAGTCTACACTGACACATTATCACACAGAGTCCATACTTTACACTAGGGTTCACTCTTGGAGTTGTACAGTCTATTGATTTGGACAAATACATAAGGCATGTGCCCACTTTCCTAAGAATTCTCTGGGTTCCACCTACTCATCCCTCTCACTCCCCTAATGCATGGCAGCCATTCATCTTTTTACTGTTTTCATAGTTTTGCTTTTTCCAGAATATCATTAGAGTTGGATACATAGAATATGCAGTCTTTTCAGACTGAATTTTTTCACTTAGTACTATGCAGTCAATTTCCTTCAAATCTTTTGAGTCTTGATAGCATTTTGTTAAGTGCTGAAAAATATTCCTTGGTCTGGATAGACTATGGTTTATTTATTCACCTTTAAAGAATATCTCAATTGCCTCTTCACTACTTTTTGTTGTTTTGAGACAAGGTCTTGCTCTGTTGCCCAGGCTGGTCTCCAACTTCTGGAGGAGCCTCAAAGAATCCTCTAGCTTCAGCCTCCCAGGTAGCTGGGATTATAGGCACACACCACCACACCCAGCATCTTTGTTACTTTTTTTCTCCAAAGAATAGGATGTACAGATACAAGACTAAGCAGAAAAACAAACACTTCAATGTGGCAAGAGCAACCTTAATGGGTTAACCCATTAAAGCTAGTCTCTCTAGTGTTTTCCCCCTCCCTGTTGTCACTCCTTTTCTCACAAGGAATACTTTCTTCCCATTCACTCACCAGTTCCTCTTCCCACCAAACATTTTTCCTGTGTCCTGTTTCTGAATGTCTTTTAATTAGACATTAGAAACAGACATTAATTAGAAAGTTATGTGTATGTTAATAATATATAAGCTTTTTAACTGAAAACTAAGGTTTGATTTTAGATTAGAAGAACGGTCCTCTCAGGCATATCTGCATTTTAATAGAAGGAAAAAATTTCACAGAATGGAAAATTTTAGCATTATTGCAGGCCATATGGAAAGGCCAATCAGAATTTGAGAGCAGGAACATTTTTCTAGTACCTCAGAAATCACTCCAAACTGGAGTTCACCAAGGTTCTGATTGTATTACCTCTATTAAGACTTATTAAAGACTATCTAGACTTCCAAATTCAACACACTTCAATTTTTATGTTGTAATGCTTTTAAAGGAAAAAATTTCCAAGGTCTTATTTTATATCATTGATTTTCAACCAGGGGGAGATTTTCCTCCCCAGTCTCAGGACATTGCAACAAAAAGAGATATTTTTGTTTAAATAAGTATCTCCCAGGGAAGTTGGTGCTACTGTTACCTAGTAGATGAAAGTCAAGAGTGTTTTTAAACATCCTACAATGCACAAGACATACATACCCCAACAAAGAATTAGCCACCTCAAAATGGCAATAGTGGCACAGTTGAGACACCTTGCCCAACTGCTATAAAGCTGATATTTGCTTGGTATAAACATCAATGTCAGTGAAATTACTGTGCCCATCTTAAGAGTAAAAATGACCATAATTTGGAAAAGTTTTCACTATTTTCTTAACATTTATTTGTTATCTTAATCTTGATTCTGAATTATTTAAATTATTTTTCAAAACAGTCAATTGAGTAAAATGAAGAAGCTTTTTATAGTTCATGTAAGCTTTTCTATTTTGGAAATGGAAGTTATGATTAAAATTGGCATTTCTGAAACTCTAATTGCTAGTTATTGCATTGCTGGTGGAAACAAAGTGAAGAAAAATATTTCCAAGACCAGCCAGATGGGAAGTCTCAAGATAAGAATTATAAGCCAATGCACATCTTCCAATCAGAAGAAAAACTGTTTATACATTTTAAATTCTGCCTAAATAGTAAGCAATATATTTCTTTAACTCCTAAACTGCTATTAAGTGACTAATTTTCTAACATTCTATGGAATGTTTAATCTTCCAAATTCTACTAGTTTATTAATAAGTAGAACAGTTTGTATAAGAACAGTCTGTGTATGAAGGACTTTATAAATTCTAGTGGCATCAGACTGGTTTCTAATACTGCTTGTGGTACCTCTTTGTCAGTGTATAAACTGCCTATAGAGACTCAAAATGTCCATTTTTCAGAACCCATATTTCTGAAATATGATGAAGTGTTTCAATTCATACACCTAGAACCAGAGCAACATAAATACCTCATGACATCAGTACTTACGAAGCCTTAGGAATGTGACCCATACTTCTTTGGCAACTCCTCTGTATTTCCACTTCTGAAAGCTCTCTCTTCTGCCTTTATCACTCCCTCTCTTTTTCCCTTTTTCCTCTGCCATTCTTCCAGGAAACACTAGACTGATGGGAAAGACTTATATGGAATCATGTGATGAAGAGCAATTATGGATTCTCCTGTCATCCATAAGATTGAAAACTGTTCGCACACAGAAAACACTATGGTTTTCACTTACTGAAACCCTGAAGTTTTCCAAACACAAGAATCTTCAAGCCATAAAGAAAGGCTCTTGCTTTGAGAGTCTTGCTTTTGGTAAACTTGTAGAACCGTTTTCTTTTATTCAAGTCTGCTGAAAGCTACTGAGAAAGAACTGCAAATTGAGTTACATCCCTTGCTAGTTGCTTGGGTTTGACAAATAAAGCAATCATCAAAATCATGGAACACTCCATGATTTTGCTTCTAAAAGCCCTATTTGTTTGACATAATATAGCAGCAGGATGGCTAGGCAAATAAATGGCATTACTTAACATAATCACTTAATGTTGTGCAACCAACATCAGGTCTCATTGCTTTATCGCTAGCAAAGAGTTTGATGACAATAAAGTTGATTGTTAGTGTGAAGATATAAATTGTTCAGTAGTTAGAGTTGTTAATGACAGCAAAGGAACACAAAAGAGGAAAAACAGGCGTTAGCAGTCCAAATTCATTGCTAATTGCCTGTGCATTCATTATAGGCTGACCAGGGCTAATTATCTAATTAAATGAAAGCTCTGCTGCCTTAGAGGAATTTCTAGGCATGGTGATGTTGGTTGTCAATTACCTCAGCATGTCCTGTTGAAATGTGTACTTAACTCAAGACATGTTTTGCTTTTCCCAATAGCAATACATGGCATTCTTACTGCATGATAATTTATGCTAAGAAGGAAAAGTTTTTCCTTTAAAAATTACACTATGAAAACTAAGAATAATGGCAGACATTCTAAACAAGAACTCCTGCTCATTTTACTCAATGATCTATATTCAGGAAAAGTCAATATAATCTACTTTAAGTAAAAAGGAAAAACACAGACACAAAAGAGAAATCAAATATCATTGTATGCATGTTACTGAGTGTTCTTTTCATGTGTTGTTTTTAAAAATACGTTTTAAAAGTGTCTTTTATGATGCCCTGCAGTAGTTCACAGTACAAAATTATATTACTTAATTTCACATAATTATAATTTTTTAAATTCATACTTTCTTAAGAAGATGGAAAGAAAGTGGTAAATCATTCAGACTAAATTATTCACTTTATAAATAAGGGAACTGAGTTTCCAAGAAGTGAAATGACTTGCCCAAAGTCACATAACTACTTGTAGGACCAGGAGTAGCACTGGTGTCCTATCAGGTTATTATTCTTTCCTGTTCATTCCTGTTCTTCCCCTTTCAAATTGTACAGTCACTTCTCACACATTCTCTAAAATGATATAACAGATCATTTGTTTTTGCTTATTTCTTCCATAAAATGGCTTAGAAGCATTTCACCTCTTCAATCTACTTATTTCAAGTTAGTCAAATGCATTAGAATGTATTTTAAGTTAAATTCTCAAGGCAGCAAATTTTTTAAAAGGGGTATTTTTTTTTTTGCCTTGTCCAACTAAAGAGGAAAAGATGATAAATTTGTAGTGGATTTTATTAATCAGAGAATTGAAAGAATTAAGTTGCATCTTACTAACTTGTTTTTAAGGAATTTGATCCTTATTCCTTATCCATGACCATAAAGCAATATTTACTAAATATCTGTTGGGAAGGGCATCTCCCAAAAAAGTATAATTTCATCCTCAAGGGTTTATTCCAATTTCCCTTCACTTCCCTTGCTCGATCCCGGAATATGGTGTTGGTTCCCTACGAGACCACAGAACTCTGGAATCCTAGCCTGCCCCTTTCAGTCATTTTTCAGGCAGGCACCAGCAATGAACACACAGTTCTTTTCTGGCAACTTAAGGAAGATTTTCCCTTTCACTGCCTCTTGAAGCTGAACATCAACTGTTTCACCACTTGTGTTTAAAATCCATTAATTAAAATAAATATAAAGTAAAAAAAAAATCTCTTTCAGCAAGGAGGAAAAGGACAGATGGGAAAGCGGAGGAGGTGGAGATAGCTGATGTCTTCTTGGGAGGGAAAAAAAAAGGGAAAGAAAACAAGCATGATTGGGGTGGGGGGAGTTAATTAAGAGAGGTAAAGTGTATTTGAATTTAATTTACAGTTCATGACTATTTTGGGTATCATAATAATCACAATGCTTAAAGGACAAAGAAAAACCTCTCCAATATCAAATCGGTGGAGGGGGTGTTATAGTCTTAATTCTACTCTAAAAATGGTAATACCTGGCCTTTGGCAATGCTTCAGGCTGGGCGTAACAAAAGCTTCTCCTCCTGAAAACTCAAGAATGCCACACATACACACACACACACACACACACACACACACACACACCTCTCTCCCTCTCTCCCCTTCTCTCTCTCTTCCCACTCATGCTCCCTCTGCAAATTCTCCTAATTTTTATTTCCTTTCTCCCTTGTCTTTCATTGCCTGAAATATGACCCTGGCAAGGAAGAGGATTAAGGAAAAAAACAAACAAAAAACCAAGAATCAGCTTAAGTCTATCTCCATCACAACCTTAATGCACTGGTTTATAGAATTACCATTAGAAAATGATGTCTATTATGTATGTCACACAATACAACCTCTGTGATGTATTAGGCATTTAGTTATAATGTCTACACTTAAAGTCTGACCTAACACTAGAAATCTCCAAGTTTAGCATATGCAACTAAATAGCCATATACCACAATGATGTGAATTCTGACAACCACATAGGTTAAATTAGAGTAGAGAGGCAGAGATACCTTATAAGATTTTAGTGGAAATTTTAGCGTAAGGGGGTTAAGGTGTAATAACTTTAGATAAGTAAGATGAAAGAAAATAGACATGTTTAGTTTTGTCTGAATCATTCTTATAACTGTTTCTGTCCTCCATGTTGGGCTAATGAGATGCTGGAAGGAATCTTCCAACTCATCTGCCATAACCATAAAGAAACTGGCATCTAATAAGTTCAGTGATTTGATCAAATAATAGTTAGTGGCAAAATCAGGACACCAGTTTTTCTGACTTTGCAGTTATTTACTTTTCTTCCAATTTGATATTCAAGCATGATATGGGATGAGAAATACATGCTAACATTTTTTAAAATCTCAAAGTCATAATATGAACCCCAAATATTTCAAATATAACTAAGTGAATTAATCTAAAAATAGGAAATTTTTTGTCATTTTGACATGCTGTATAATCATAGAAAAGGCAAATATAAGAGTAAGGTGGCAAAGACTACTAAGAAAAAAACTTTTGAAACCCACTTTATATTTTATTTTTTGGTACCTGAGATTGAACCCAGGGGCACTTAACCACTGAGTCACATCCCCAGGCCTTCAGAGCTGAAATCAATGAAATTGAAACAAAAGAAACAATTCAAAAAATTGACAAAACAAAAACTTGGTTCTTTGAGAAAGTAAACAAAATAGACAAACCTTTAGCCACACTAACAAAGAGAAGAAGAGAGAAGACTCAAATTACTAAAATTCGTGATGAAAAAGGAAATATCACGACAGACACTACTGAGATACAGAACATAATGAGAAGCTACTTAGAAAATCTGTATTACAACAAAATAGAAACTACCAAAGACATTCAAAAATTTCTATAGACATATGCTCCTCCCAAACTGAACCAGGAGGACATACACAATTTAAACAGATCAATATCAAGCAACAAAATAGAAGAAGCCATTAAAAATCTACCATCCAAGAAAAGCCCAGGACCAGACAGATTCTCAGCCGAGTTCTACAAAACCTTCAAAGAAGAACTTATTCCAATAATTCTCAAAGTATTCCAGGAAATAGACAAGGAGGGTACCCTACCAAACTCATTCTATGAAGCTAATATCAACCTCATACCCAAACCAGGCAAAGACACATCAAGGAAAGAAAATTTTAGACCAATATCCTTGATGAATATAGATGCAAAGATCCTTAACAAAATATTGGCAAACCATATTCAAAAACATATTAAGAAAATCGTGCATCACGATCAAGTGGGGTTCATCCCTAGAATGCAAGGATGGTTTAACATCTGTAAATCAATAAATGTAATCCATCATGTCAATAGACTTAAGGATAAGAATCATATGGTTATTTCAATTGACATAGAAGAAGCATTCAACAAAATACAGCACCCCTTCATGCTCAAAATACTAGAAAAAATAGGGATAGTAGGAACATACCCGAACATTGTAAAGGCTATTTATGCTAAGCCCATGGCCAACATCATTCTTAATGGAGAAAAACTGAAAGCATTCCCTTTTAAAACACGAACAAGACAGGGATGTCCTCTTTCACCACTTCTATTCAACATTGTCCTCGAAACTCTAGCCAAAGCAATTAGGCAGACCAAAGAAATCAAAGGGATACAAATAGGAAAAGAGGAACTTAAGCTGTCACTATTTGCTGATGACATGATTCTATATTTAGAGGATCCAAAAAACTCCTCCAGAAAACTTCTAGACCTCATCAATGAATTCAGCAAAACAGCAGGCTATAAAATCAACACTCATAAATCTAAAGCATTTTTATACACAAGCAACGAAACAGCTGAAAGGGAAATGAGGAAAACGACTCCATTTGCAATAGCCTCAAAAAAAATAAAATACTTGGGAATCAATCTAACCAAAGAGGTAAAAGATCTCTACAATGAAAAGTACAAAACATTGAAGAAAGAAATTGAGGAAGACCTTAGAAGATGGAAAGATCTCCCATGTTCTTGGGTAGGCAGAATTAATATTGTCAAAATGGCCATACTACCAAAAGTGCTATACAATTCAATGCAATTCCAATTAAAATCCCAATGACATACCTTACAGAAATAGAGCAAGCAATTGTGAAATTCACCTGGAAGAATAAGAAACCCAGAATAGCTAAAGTAATCCTTAGCAGAAAGAATGAAACAGGGGGTATCGCAATACCAGAACTTCAACTATACTACAAAGCAATAGTAACAAAAATGGCATGGTATTGGCACCAAAATAGACAGGTAGATCAATGGTACAGAATAGAGGACACGGACACAAACCCAAATAATTACAATTTTCTCATACTAGACAAAGGGACCAAAAATATGCAATGGAGAAAAGACAGCCTGTTCAACAAATGGTGCTGAGAAAACTGGAAATCCATATGCAACAGAATGAAACTAAACCCCTATTTCTCACAGTGCACAAAAATCAACTCAAAATGCATCAAGGACCTTGAAATCAGACCAGAGATCCTGCATCTTATAGAAGAAAAAGTAGGTCCAAATCTTCAACTTGTTGGCTTAGGATCAGACTTCCTTAACAGGACTCCCATAGCACAAGAAATAAAAGCAAGAATCAATAACTGGGATAGATTCAAACTAAATAGCTTTCTCTCAGCAAAGGAGACTATCAGCAATGCAAAGAGAGAGCCCACAGAGTGGGAGAATATCTTTGACACTCATACTTCAGATAGAGCACTAATTTCCAGAATATATAAAGAACTCAAAAAACTCTACACCAAGAATACAAATAACCCAATCAACAAATGGGCTAAGGAAATGAACAGACACATCACAGAAGAAGATCTACAATCAACAAACATATGAAAAAATGTTCACCATCTCTAGTAATAAGAGAAATGCAAATCAAAACCGCCCTAAGATTCCATCTCATCCCAATTATAATAGCGATTATCAAGAATACAAGCAACAATAGGTGTTGGCGAGGATGTGGGGGAAAAGGTGCACTCATACATTGCTGGTGGGGATGCAAATTAGTGCAGCCACTCTGGAAAGCAGTGTGGAGACTCCTTAGAAAACTTGGAATGGACCCACCATTTGACCCAGCTATTCCACTCCTCGGCCTATACCCAAAGGACTTAAAATCAGCATACTACAGTGTCGCCGCCCACGGCAACAATTGCGCAGGTATTTATCGGAGGGGCCTGGAAATAAACTATTTTTCCTATATTCACTAATTTATAGAGGAAGAGAGACTTTGAGAGAAAGATAGGCTTTGCTCAGAGGGAGAGAAACTTTGCTTAGAGATAAAGTTTTAGAGAAAGAGAGGCTTCTACACTTATCAGAGATCTATTTCTTCTTAATTCTGCTGCTTCTTCTTAAAGGTGCTTCCTGCATCCTGTGAACTAAGGGTGCATCTATCTGAGGTGCTTTCTATCTGCTTGCTGCTTCTTCTTCTTTTCTGCTAATGGCTTCTACTCCGCTTCTTTCCGCTAGCTGCTGCTCTTACTGCTGCTGCTCCTTACTCTCCCGCCCCCGCCCACTGCCCACTTATATTCCCTCCAGGAGGCGGAGGGTGGGGCCATGCCAGTTGCAATCAGGCGAGGAGCCAGCTTCCCCATCACGGCAAGGGTCAAAACGAGCAGGCCCAAGCAGGCGTGCTCGGGAACACTTGTGCACGCGTTGTGCGCGTGGACTTAACTGAATACGGCCAGTGATAAATCACCTGAGTGTGCTTATGTTAATTAACCTCCTCACTGCCTATGTGATCAGGCGCCGTTCTGGCTGACACAGCCCCCAACACTACAGAGATACAGCCACATCAATGTTCATAGCTGCTCAATAGCCAGACTGTGGAACCAACCTAGATGTCCCTCAATTGATGAATGGATAAAGAAACTGTGTATATATATATACAATGGAATATTACTCAGCTATAAAGAATGATAAAATTATGGCATTTGCAGGCAAATGGATGAAATTGGAGAATATCATGATAAGTGAGATAAGCCAATCTCAAAAATCCAAAAGATGAATGATCTCGCTGATAAGCGGATGATGATGATGACACACAATGGGGGATGGGAGGGGGGCAAGAATGGAGGAAGGAGGGACTGTATAGAGGGAAAAGAGGGGTGGGAGGGGTGGGGGGAAGGGAAAAAATAACATCCCCAGGCCTTACTTATATTTTATTTAGAGACAGGGTCTTGCTAAGTTGCTGAGGCTGGCTTTGAACTTATAATCCTCCTGCCTCAGCTGAGCTGCTGGGATTCCAGCATGCGACACTGTGCCTGTCCACTCAAACCCACTTTATAAACAAGAACAAAACAAAACTTCAGGCTAGGAACTCAAAGCATCCAAGAATGTCAACACCTTTGTACTCATTCAACTGGATCCAGTGTGTCCAAAAAAGATAATCAAAATGGATTCTAAAGAAAGATGTGTGTATGAGTCACGAGGTAATTTATCTGGTGAATTAAAGAAAATTAGTCCTCACAAAGTTCAGGGGTAGGAGGAGAAGGATGAAAGACAAAAGAATAAGCCTAGTTCCTAAAGAATGAAGAGATACTATAAATGAGCAGGTGGAGTTAAACAGATATAGGCTGGGGGGGGGGGGGTCTTCCAAATCTCCTTTCCTGATTAATTAAGCAACTGTAAAGAAGAAAAAAGAATCTCAGCTTTATTCATGCTTCTGTGAGCTTCCCCCATTCCTAAATTAATAGACGTGGGCAGGAGGTGGGATTTAAACTTTGTCAGTCTTACCTATCACCACAGAGCTGTCGACTTGTTAAAGACAAAGTGTAGAGAAAATATGTTTTGAATTAGACAGTTGAAGTAAAAGTTCATTAGCAATCCATGTCACTTGTACCTAACAGATTCCTAATCTTTATATTAGCTCTTTTGACTTTCCTCTGAATTACTGCTTCCAATCGGGTTTCTCTACCATTGCACTTGCCCTACCACCAATTTCTTAAAAATATAAAACAGATCAAGTCACTCCCCTACAGAAAGCTCTCCAAAGGTTTCTCACAGCACTTATAATAAAATCCAACCTCCTACCAGAGCCAACAACTCCCTATGACCCCTGCCCATAGCGGGACTGTACAGCATATATAATCTGACCTTTGCCTACATCTCCAACTTCACCTCCCTCCAGGAACCCTGAAGCTCACTATCTAGTTTTAACTTCGGGGAGCTTCATTTTTCTTTCTACTGGTAGAACCAGGTTTCTTCCTAACTTACCACAACTTCTTGGGGATGTTTCTTGTTCCTGGTACGCTCAGATTTTTCCATCACTGACTCTTTGATATTCAGAAGCTGCTTTATGTTATCTTCTGGTCACTCTTGATAATTAAATTTAAAGTCACAAGCCAGGTGTAGTGATGCATGCCTATACCAATACCATACACCTGTAGCATACCATCTTATTACTCTGCTTTATTGTCTTAAGTTATCTCCGACTAAAATTATGTTGCTCATTTATTTGTACTGTGTAACACCTGTCTCACTCAATTTTATCTTTGGTACCAGGGATTAAACCCAGGGGCATTTAATCACTGAGTGACATTTTATGCTACTATAACACAATACCTGAGGCTAATTTATAAAGAACATAATTTTATTCCTTATAGTTCTGAAGACTGGAAAGTCTAAAAGCATTGTGCTAAATCTGGCAAGAGACTTCTTGTTGCATCATAACATGGCTGAAGGAATCACATGGTGGGAAAGGGGGAACATGTAAACTCAGGTCTATATTCCTATTCTTATAAAGCCACTAATAAGATCATGGAGACCCTACCCTCATGACTTAATCTAATCCTAACTACCTCCCAAAGGCTTCACCCCCCACAAATACCATGAATTTATGTTTGGGATTATATTTCCAATGCATGAACTTTTGGGGAACACATTCAAACCACAGCATCTCTCTCCCCACCTCTCAATATAAACATACAACTTGCAGCCAAATTCCTTGGGAATTCAAAATTTGTCTTCTTTGTTCCTTGCCAAATCCCCAAAGCCTAGAGCAATGCCTGGCACCTGGTGGATACTCATCATTTATTACACGATAGATCCCACCTACCCCAAACCTTTTTCTGCCATGTATTTCTCTAGCATTCACTCAAAATTACTTCTCTTTTCTTGTCTATTCCTTTTCTTAACTGCTTTTGGTTTCCATTCTGCTCACAGAAACACTGAAAAACACAGAATAAAGAGCATAAAAAAGAACACTAATGATAATAGAAACCTACTCAGCCTATGCTACTGGTAGTGGGGTAGAAAGCTTAGCAAAGTGCTTCTTACAGGCATAAAGCCCTCAGGGTCAATATCTTTCATTAGTGCAGCTCTGCAGGACGGCATCAAAGAATTATGGAGGTGGTCTGCCTGTGGTCTAAAAAAGTACCACATGCTCTGTGGTCATTCAGTGTTTCTTAAAAACCCCAATATACAAAAGATTCAGATGCAGAAAATTTCAACACAATTTTGGGAATCTACACTTTGCAACATAGCCAGGTGTTTCTTATACAGGTAGTCTTTGGAAATTTGAACTCTTAAGCCAAAAGATGGATAGTAAGGACTGAAAGGAACGTATTTCTGGGTGGATGGTTTAACCAATACAAATATTCTAAAATCTCTATGCTGAAGCTGATTCTCCGGACAAGTAGAATTCCATTTTAGTATTTACCGAATAACATTTAAATCCACTGGTCTCTAAGTACCACTTTTTGCCATTTTAAAACCATAATAATAGCTACTGTAAAATGGCAGCTACTGTGTTCTAGATGGTACCAGCAGTGACTCACACATGTATCATATTCCAATTTGTAGAGAAAAATACTATGTTTCATTTAAGTAAGTGAAGACTACTACAAACCAAGAGATTTGGAAATCAAATAGATCCGTATGTTTCCGAAGACTGTTCTATGGTGTCTATATCTCCCACTAATTATACCTTAGTAAAATAAAATCAATAAATAAAAATCTATATTTGTAAATTAATACTTCTTGGTGACAGACATCCGTAATCCCAGTAGTTAGAGAGGCTGAGACAGGAGTATTGCGAGTTCAAAGTGAGCCTCAGCAATGGCAAGGTACTAAGCAACTCTGTGAGAACCTGTCTCTAAATAAAATACAAAATAAAGCTGGGGATGTGGGCAGTGGTTGAGTGTCCCTGAGTTCAATCCCAGGTACCTCCCCAAACTATATATATATATTTCTTACTTTAGAGATTTCATAGGACTTTCCTACATGGTGAACTTTGACAGTAGTTTTAAATAATTTAATAATGGCATGACAATCCCTGGAAAACAATCAATCTTAAGAATTCTTTTATGAAGTCAATAATTAGCCTCTTCATCAGAATTACCTAATATTAAGAGCTGCTTTACTATCTACAGATGTAGCAGTAGTTCCCAAACTGAGTTGATAATCAGAATCACATGGGGGGCATTTAAAAAAAAATTCTGGTCTTCTTACCAGTTCTTCTGAATCAGAATCTTTGGGGTATGACCTCCAAATTATTTTTTTGTCTTATTCCTTTTTCAGCTCTACAGAAGCTTCTGGTTAATGACTAAGGTTCAGAACTACTGTTACCCTAAAAGCCAACATTCCACAAGTGAATAAATTGAAGACGGGGTTCCTGAAAACACACAGCTTTTAAGAGGCACAGTAAGCTGGGGAAAACACACACACACACACACACACACACACACACACACCCCAATATCCTGACTCCCATTTGGTGCTTTTTATACCGATTCAAGCTGGTTTTTTGGTAAAACTATCCTTATTTCTGATCCGCTACTCGTGCTTTGGCAACTACTTACTGAACACTATCCTTGTGCAACTTAGTCGCTTATCTGCAAGCTGGGAATAATAATAGTGCTTACTATTAAAGAGTTTCTGTGGGGATTAAATAATATAACATTCATTACATAATGCACTTAACACAGTGCCTGGAATATTGTGAGTACTCATTAGGTAGGTTATGTAACCCACTAAAAAAGCACGCCTATTTTAACTGGAAAGAATTTACAAGCGACTCCAATTGCCAAAAGTACAAGAAACCCATGTTAACTTTGGAAGTCCAAGAGGGCTATAAACTCAGGGTTAAGTTTAAAGTTATGGTATCTAGTGCCTTATTTTTTCAGTCATCATTTACTTCTGTCAAGGGTCACAGGGAATACCTCTATGAAATTAAATTCGCAAGCGCCTGCGAGGTTGTTGCACAGCACTGTTTCTCCTAGGATGTCTCTGAATCACCTAGTGAACCCATTTCTCAGTGACAGTCGGGCATCTAATTTATAAAAAGTCTCCATAAACAGGTGCTTCGCAGGCAAACCAACGTGTGAAAAACAGTGGTATACAAAATCCGTGGCCACAGACAAATGATCTCTCAAATCCCTCTCGGCAAGAAACTATCGTGCTCTGTAATCAGAAGAAGAGCGTCATCAGGCTCTGATGCAAACAACAGCTGGGCCCGGCTGCGCTGAGTAACTGTGGTGGTCACCAGGGACAGACTCGACCCCCTGACCTCCTAGGAAACTTAGAAAATTTACGAAAGCGCCCTCCCGCATTCCCCGTGGTGGATGCATAGTGCCGCCTAGGCGACTCTAAGGTTGACCCAACAACCTCTTTTTCGGGGGCAAGAGTAAAGCAAGGCGACCTTAGATGGCTGACCAAAACCCGGCGACGCCACAAGGTTAACGACCCTCTTGCCGCGTTCCTTCCATTGGACAACAGCCTCCACTACTGCCCCGGCCAGCTGCCGGAAATGAGTCACCCAACCTGCTGCGAATGCCGGGAGTTGTAGTTAAGGGGCTACTCCTTTTGCACCCCAATCAACTCTTTTCAAACACTGAAGCACCGTAAAACCATGGAAAAGGTCGCTTTACTCCCACCACGTGTAATAGTCCTGCCCTTTTCCAGTCGACAAAGCAAACTCAGAGCTCAGATGGAACAGCGGACTACAATTCCCGACATGCTCTGCAGGACTTCCGGAGCACCCGACCGCCGTCGTAGGTGCGGGCCACATGAATGGAGCGCCAGGCGAAAGGCAAAGCCTGGCCCAGTCGCACCGCCGATACCTGCTCCAGAGCGTGAGTGCGGGCTGCCCGCCTTGCGCGTGCGCGCTGGGAGGGAGTACGAGGCGAGCGCGCCGGGCCGTTGCGGGCGCGTGACTGACGAGGTTGGCGGCGGCCGGCGCGCCGCGCGCCGGACGGGCCGATAGTTGCGGGGCCTCCCGCCTCGCCCTGGGCTGCTAGCAACCGTGGCGGCCGCTGCGGACCGCAAGGGGCGGAGGAAAGGCGGGGGCCGGTCCCGGCAAACGGAGGAACGGCCGAGCATGCCCCGAGACAACATGGCTTCTCTGATCCAACGGATCGCCCGCCAGGCGTGCCTCACCTTCCGGGGCAGCGGAGGCGGCCGCCCCGCTTCCGACCTTGGAGCGGCGTCTGGCCCCGAGGCACCGATGCCTCCTGGCTTCCTCGAAAACCTGAGCAAGCTGAAGAGCCTGCTGACCCAGGTCCGTGCGGAGGACCTCAACATCGCCCCGCGTAAGGCCACCCTGCAACCGCTGTCGCCCAACCTGCCGCCGGTCACCTACATGCATATCTACGAGACGGACGGCTTCAGCCTCGGCGTGTTCCTGCTCAAGAGCGGAACGTCCATCCCGCTACACGACCATCCTGGTATGCACGGTATGCTCAAGGTGCTCTACGGCACCGTGCGCATCAGCTGCATGGACAAACTGGAGGCGGGCGGCGGACAGCGACCGCGGGTCCTACCGCCAGAGCAGCAGTTCGAGCCGCCGCTGCAGGCCCGCGAGCGGGAGGCGGTTCGGCCCGGAGTACTGCGCTCTCGGGCCGAGTACACCGAGGCCAGCGGCCCCTGCGTCCTCACGCCGCACCGGGACAACCTGCACCAGATCGACGCGGTGGACGGGCCCGCAGCCTTTCTGGACATCCTGGCCCCGCCCTACGACCCGGACGACGGCCGTGACTGCCACTATTACCGGGTGCTGGAACCTGTCAGGTCTAAGGAGGCCTCTGGCTCCGCCAGTGACCTGCCCCGAGAGGTGTGGCTCCTGGAGACCCCGCAGGCTGATGACTTCTGGTGCGAGGGAGAGCCCTATCCAGGTCCCAAGGTCTTCCCTTAAAGCAGACGGCCGCCCGGAGCGTTGGGCAGAAGAGGTGCCCTACCCTTATCAGCCTGGCTGGCTGTGACCCACCACCACAAGGGCTCTCTCTCTTTGTCCCCAGCCTGGGTGTTGGATTACTGGTGTGAGCAGCAGCCGCTTCCTCTGCAGCTTGGGAAGCAGGGGCAACTGGACCACAGCCACCCGGCACGGTTATGGGGGCGGAGAGGGCGGGAGGCTAGATTTCTTGGTATTGTCATTACCACCAGGGCTTTGATTTGTGGGAGTGGGCAGGGGACTGAAGCGCTTCCATCCTAGAGCCATAATGAAAATATTCTTCGTCCGTAACCCAGTCTATACAAAATACACTAAATGATTTTCTTAATCCCACCGTTCGGTGAATAGAATTTGTTTTCCACTGCTGCCCTTGTGACCTTTTGCTCCTCATAGTTTTAACTTACTGACTGCATGACCCAATGGTTTGAATTGTTTGTAGTTCAAATCATTGGTACAAACGATGTACTAAGAGTTGAGCTACTTTTCAAGTGAGTTGTCTTGCCTAATTAATTCCCTGTAAAAAGTAAATCGTCTTTTCAGAATTTGGGTATCACTGTCAAAACAACTATGCATGTCAAGGACAATTAATTTTCTTTCTTCCACTTGCCCAGTAACCACATCTGGTCTACTCAGGCAGCATATCTCAGTGAGAGCTGGTCACTTAGGGCTCATCTTCCCCCATGAATCTCCAGATCTGTGAGTTGAGCAGATCTCTTGTTGCAGATTTACCTTAAATGCAAAGACCATGTTATCCTCAAGTGACTTTTTTCTTGTCTCAATGTACTTTAAGAGATGGTAGTGTAATCCTGTGTTTTCTAACCGGAAGATTCAGAGAACCTGAATCTGTTATGCTTCCAAACAACTGAATGTAAAACATCTCTAACCAACTGTTGAATTCCATACCCCTGTTTATTTTCAATATCTTCCTGTAAAAGTAGACGAATACTGTGTTGATAACTGTTTCACATTCTCCCAGGAACTCTACTGTTCCAGAGGGCTGTGGTTCTAGCTGCATTGCTGGCAGTGTTGTCTCAGCCCTTACCCTCAAATAATAGCGTGAACTTGTTTCATCTGATGTGGAAGAGTTAGAAAGCATAGATGATCTACTAGCCATTTAGGGCACCAAAACTTGGGATGAAATATTTCCTGCTCCCAACTCTTGATATGAACAGTTGTGCTATCTGTAGTTTTATTTTTGTCCTTTTCGTAGGCAGAGCAACTTTACCTTATTTACAGATGTATTAACACCATTTATTTCAGGCCATGGAGCACTGTTTCCCTCTTTTTACTATTTATAGGATTCTTTTTTTCACAAAACTTTTCGTAAAAACAAACTGTAGAAATAAACACATTAAAATTTGCCCAGCTGTCGTGTAAGCCCTCTTGATTGACTTGCCCATGTGGCAGTAGAGTTCTAATATTTGTAATAAAGGGATTTACTACTATTAGTGGAAAGTGTGTGTTACCCCTATAGGGGAACAATATGTGCCTTTCCCGCTTGATGCATACTAGTTTACAGAGACCCACAGGAAGAAGTATTTGTTCCCAATTTTTAAAAAAGTATGAAAAAGCAAATTCTTGATAAGTGATTTTCTTTCCCCTTAAACAGAAAAAATGTAACAAACACCACATGCCACTAAAAACCTGTTGTAAAACCTGACACAGGTGTAATACCAAGCATTTCCTCCAGGGTTGCTAAAATTACCTTACTGTAGTTCTTGAGGTGATGTGGTTTAAAATGCCTTTAGGGCAATGTGAAGCAGCTCTTCAGGCCTTTGAGATTGAAATAAATTCTAGGTATGCAAATGATGATTTTCTTAGAAAACTTCACAAAATAGAACTTATTCATAGCACAGTAATGTGTGTGATTATCACATACTTTTGTGAATTACAATGTAGCCAAAACTTGATAAATATACAAGGATTGTTGATAGTAATGTATGTGTTACAGTGCAATCTGGAGTATATTAACCTGCAGAAACATCCTGGAAAAAGGACAGTAATAAAGAATCATGAAAGACTTAATTACAGAGAAAAGTGTTAAATTCTCAATTACAAGCAATTTGTAGGAAAAAAGCTTAAGGTGCTTTTATTCTCAAAGGAATAAGTCATTCCAGGCCAAAACAGCAGTATGATCTCTTTCTGGTTTAGTTTACTAAGAACAGTGAAACTTGGTTTACTAATACATTCTGAGTAAATTAATGGTGAAAAAATGTAACATTCCAATGAGCCACTACAGAGAGAATATGCTCCTTATAAAGTTAATGTGGTGCAGGAAATTCTTGCACCTCTGCATAAACGGTTATTCAAGACTGACTTGGTGTGTGCTGCTACTGAATTTCCAGATAGTTCTGCAATATAGATTGTTTTAGTAGCAACTGTGGGATAAAAATTATCTTCCCCTAGGAAAGACTAGTGAACAAATGGTATTAATTGCTTAACTTTTTTTCTGTTGAATAATAAATACAATAATTCCTTCTTATGGATGAGAGATTGTGTCTGAGTACTTCTGAAGATGTAAAATTCTTAATTATGGCAATGACCAGTTATATGAATGAAGACTATGTGTACCTACCTAGGATTTTGAGAATTTTTTACTACGATTTGATGGGTTGAATTTACACTCACTGCTGCTGATTAATGAAAATGATAGTTTTATTAGTAGGAGTTTACCACTAATAGCCCTTAACTGCTCCCAGAATGCATACCTTTTATTCCCTTTTATTGTCTCCTTGTAGGTGCCTTAGTTTTGGCATCTCAGGAGAACACTGTCATCACTCCTCTACGATTCTGAATCCTGTACTCTAGCTCTGCCCGAGGAAAAGGCAATATGTCTGTAATTCAAACCTCTACCCATTGCTAGTTAACTCTATGCTGAGACAGTGCTACTCCTTATAACTGCAGGTATAAATTCAGAACTTAAGGTTACACATTAAAACAGCACTGGTCACATCCATTGCACTGTCAAATGAGGAAATCGTTTGCTAATGATAAGGAATTTTCAAATCCAAGGATATTTTCATTTCCAAGTTAAAAATCAATGCATTTATAGAAAATAAAGGCATGTTTTAAATTTTTAGAGATAAATCTTGATTATTGCAAAATAGAGAAGGAAAACTTACATATGAGATCTATCTTTTAATTACTGTTAAAGGTTCACTGTCTATAAGCTTATGTTGTACTAAAAACTGGTGACCTACAGATTTCAAAAGTCCAGGCAATAGTAGAAATAAAATTAGTTTATTTCCTTGAGAGTGATCTTTGACACAGGGTGACTGAAAACACATCTGAAACAGTGTCTAATCATAACTATTTGCTGTAACAGAAAAGAACTTCTTTTGTATTTTACCTAAGGAAAATAAGCTAGTGTAAGAAAACAATTACTTTCATCTTAAAAGGAAAGAATCTTAGGACTTAAATATTTTTTTTCCTCGGGTTCCCCCCCCCCGTGGAATTTTATGGTTATAGTTAACGACTGGCAGCATTTTCGGCACCTGTGTTGATGGTTACCATCCCCCCCAAAAAAAAAGATCATTTATTTAGCCATTAAAATATTACTGTAGCAGTTTTAAAATAATATGTGAAACCATTTGCCTTAATCTCATTAGCTGCTAGGCTGTTGAAATTAAATAACTTGGTTCATGCACTTGAGAACCTTATTTAGGTTTAAAGGCTCTGTTCATGATATGAATTGAGACATCTCAAAAGCATTACAAATCTTTAAGGAGTTTCTCTCCAGAAGATACTTTTTACTAAAAACTAATAGAAACAGCTATAATATTCTATAAAGCTTATATAAGAGATTAGAAGGAGCTGACTTGTCTTTCCATGTCTAATATCCTAAGCAAAGTAAAAAAATGAGATGACTTTGAAAAGTGCCCTGTTAAGTAGTGGGGCAAACCTAATTAAAGATATTGACCAAACATGTTGAAATCTAGCAATAAAAGCCAGAAGGTTGACCTGAGTAAAGCACTGAGGTGTAGTGTTCTTATAGTGTATGTGTTACTGCTACCTCCCCAAGCCCAAGTCAAGGTGAAAGTGACTATGAGACCAATTTAGCTACCATCAAAATGTCGTTAGTCTTTAAATGTTTAGTCTATTGCTTTGTAAACAATGGTTATCTTGATAGAAGATGGTCTAAAATTAAAATTTGGCAAGATGATTAGATATACAAAATTTGGTTGTATCATATTTTAATGAAATCTTGATAGGAAAATACTTTTCAAAACATTATCAAAAGGTGGCAGTTTGACACTATCAAAATTGGATAAATAAGGATTATAATATACTGATTATCGGTAAAATATAAATTTAATGGGAAATCATCAGTCATTAGAAAAAAATCTGACACTCATACTTTGAAGTCCCTATTTAGTAGTTCTAAGAAGAGATATTCTACATCCTTGAAGTAGGAATTAATTACCTTCATTAATTGAATTTCTCATTCTAGTGCTGTTGAGGGCAAAAGGTGGCTGTGACCGTCTGCTACTCTGAAATATAGACCATCAATTTTCAACCAATTCTTAGGGAATCTAACCATAGCAAAGGACAAGTAGATGAAGGGATTGTCAAATGCAGCAAAACAATGGCTACTCCAACATATTATATTTGTGTACCAAGTATGGGTGAACTTAAATAATATTTAGGCCCACATTTTCCAGTAAAGATGATGACTTCACAAAGACAGTCGTTTGCTTTGTATGGAAGGTGAATGGAATAACAACGTTTTGGAGAACATATCTTAAAATTACTACAAAAGGTTTCTAGTAAAATGAACCTCATAATGTGTTATTTTGTGAACAATCATCCAGTGTTGGGGAAAACTATATTTGCCTCTTAATTTAGATTGCCATTCTTTGAAAATTTTTAAGGCTAATGTTACCTGTCTCATCTAACAAGCCAGGTATTTTGAGAGCCACTTCCAGACCCACTAAACCTATGTCAGATGAATGATCCTTCTGAATAAAGGCAAACAACTGGGAAATGAAGACTGGAGAGAAATGAGTCCTGGGGTAATTCCTTTGGCAACCCATTAGTGCTGTCATCAGCAGTGTCTGACAGCATTTTTGATCTGAAGAGGCGATAGTGCTTTCAAAAGTTTTCTGTGGTCATGAGACTAATCCTGGAACCTGAAAGTCATTTCCAGCTTGACCACGCCACCACACTTTCCACAAAGCCACATCGTGTCTGAGTTCCAGGCCCTGGTCAGAGTTCTGAAAGCAACTGCAAATGTGTAGTCTCCGAGTGGGCACTTGTTTGTAAGTATTTATTTTCCGGAGCCCACTCAGGAGCAGAGAGAAGTTATAGGCTGTTAAAGAGGACGGAACAATGAGTCAAAACAACGCCTCCCCACTTTTACACTAATGCATGGGGGAAATCCCCGGAACACTAGTGTTTGATTATGAATGGAGATTGCTTTGGAGTGAGAGGGCTGGTGTCCATAGGCAAGCAAAGAAAACCTGCAGGTCCTGTCTTAATCTAAACACATTAACCCGCAGGTGTTTAGTGCTATTTTTTAGTAATTTCACAGGTACTGAATGTTTAAGTCCCACCCAGTAAATATTCCATAAATGATTCCTGCAGCAAATATATTGTTGAAAAGTATTTATTTACACTATAGTCATAAACCATCCATTATCTGAACTTCAGTTAGTGGTTCGGCGTTAGAATAAGTGATTTATTTTTCCACAACTATTAAGAGCTAATAACCAAACAAATAGGCTCCAGTAACATTATGTACATTCTTATCTGAAATTTGACTACAAAGGTAACACTTTTAAGTCACAAAACAGAGCATACAAAAATATACTTTCTAAAAAAAATTCCAAATATTAATAGGCAGAAATATACAGCCATACTTAACCCAGGGAGTGATTTTATTTTCCATAGTAAGGCAACCCATTTACATGCAGACCCTGTAACATCGTCTACATCACACAAGGCACCAAGGACACTTCCAACACAATTGCATGCATCCTAGTTTCAGAGAATATATGTACATCCCCCTTTAAATAAGTTAACCTCTGACTCATTTCAAGAGATCATAAATGCTTTACATTTTTTCCCAAAGGTTCAGAACTTGGAGAACAGTGCACATCAAAAATACACAAAATCTGAGTGGATATACACTGAAAATATAGTCTTTTCATTTCTCAACTCAAAAAGGAGCAGATATTGCTATGTCCCTCCCATCACATTGCACTTCTGTTCTCTGAGTTTATAATACATATTGCTTAAAGGGTTGAGACAACTAGATAAGCTTTGATTCACTGTTCTAGGGTCACAGAATGTGGCATAAAGGCCATGCTTCACTCAATGTACAGTGTCCCCCAAATCAGTCCCAAGCCATAAAGTGCACATCAGTTTTGCTTGTCTTTTTGCTGTCCCCACTTGAAGGAATCAGCATCTCCCAACCTACTGTAGAAAAGTCTCAGATCAACTCTGACATCCTAGGTCAAAAACCTGTAATGGGTCAAAATAAAGGGAAGGAGGAACAAAACCTAGTCAAAACAACCCTTTACAGCAGGGTCAGACCTCAGCCCTCTAGACCAGGGGCCCTCACCCAACCCTCTTCTGAGCTGCCCCATTGCCTTGGGGTGATAGTCAACTCACCTAAGAGAGACTAAAACGGGTAAGTTTTATGAAAGACTTGCTTCTAAGAGAAACGAGGGGCGGGGCTGGACTCCACCGAGTCCCTTTGCTCAAGGAGGAGAGAGAAGCAGGGAAGAGTGGTAGTGTTTGTCGTGCAGTGGACAAAGCATCCGGGGCCTTGAGAAACCGGTCAGTCTCAGTCTCATCTCAAGGTGTCCGGGTTCGTGAGGAGCAAGGGGCAAGCGACCCTCCACCAATACTGCTGTTGTTACTGCTACACAGGCTGCCCCCAGCCTGAGAGCCCCCAGGGCAGGAGGCCGAGGAGGGGGCTGGCACTGAGGAGGAGGGGGCACTGCTTTTCCGCTCCTTCTGTCTCAGATGGATCTTGGTGTGGCGCTTCCTTTCATCACTCCTGGCAAACTTGCGGCCACAGTAGTCACAGGCGAAGGGCTTCTCACCCGTGTGGGTGCGGATGTGTGTGGTGAGGTGGTCACTCCGGCTGAAGTTGCGCATACAAATCCGACACTGGAAGGGCTTATGCCCGGTATGGATACGGATGTGCCGTGTCAGCTCGTCAGAGCGGGAGAACCTGCGGTCGCAGCCTTCTGCTGGGCATGGGTAGGGCCTCTCATGCACCGGTGTCTTGCTAGGTCTGTTGGGGTACTTTCGAGGTCTCAGAATGGGCCGCAGTGGCAGGTGGTGTGGGTTATAGGCAGCAGCAGCAGCGGCTGCTGCTGAACCACTGCCAGGCAGCCGGGGTCCCTCGTTGCCTCCACTGGCCCCTGGTCCTGTGACCCCCGCACTGGGACCCGCCAAAGTAAAGTTACGGATGGTAGAGAGTGGAGTGAGTGGAGGCGGGACCCGCAAGGAGTCCAGGGGACAGGGAAAGGGTTTGCGATCTGGGCCAGCTGTGCCATGTAGGTCTCTCTGGCACTGAGATGGAAAAAATCCAGGATAGTCTGGGATCATGGGGAAGAGACCAGGGTCCGTGGCTGGCTTGGGGGATGGGTAAGAAGGAGGTGGTGGGTAGGCCAGAGAGGAGGAGGTGGAGGTGGTGGCCGCAGACAAGAACGCAGAAGGGTCCTGGTAGAGGTCTCCTGCACAGCCAGAGTAAGGAGGAGGAGGCGGTGGTGGAGAGTAGAGGTGATCCAGTTCAGGCTGAGTCTGGGACATGGTGCATACACCCAGGGGTCCTGTGGCCAGTGGGTTGGGGGAGGCAGATGTAACGCTGGATGAGGCTGTGGTTGAAGCTGGGGAGGTGACCCCTTGCAGGATGCCTGCACTCACAATATTGATGATGCCTTCTGGGTAGCAGCTGGCACCAGGGTACTGAGGGTCAATGGAGAACTTGCCCATGTAAGTGAAGGTCTGGTTTCTGGGCGTAGAGACGGGAGCAAAGCTGCTAGGATATGGGAGATCCAAGGACCTCTTCTCTCCAGTCATGTCAATGTTGATCATGCCATCTGGGGAGGAAAAAGGCAGAATGGAGACGGAGCAATGAAAATGCAGCCAACAATTCCTTCTCACCCCCTCTCTCATGGGTCCATTCCCAAGACTCCGGATCCCAGCACTGCAGAGTTGGGGCAAAGCCCAACAGGTGGGGAAACTGAGGCCTAGAGACAGTACGAAGAGACTAGCTATAATCTGGGACTCAAGAACTACCTCTAGGAAAGCAGGATGAGCTCCTCCCAATCCCCCTCCAAGCCATCTGTGGCTCTAGTCCCTAATAAAAACACCCAATAATAGCAAACGACAACATTAAAAATTTCCCATCTGCCTGGAACTTCTCTCCTTTTCTTTTTCCTGAGGGTCCCACGGCTGGGTTACTACGACAGACACCAGCCAAGCACGGACCAATCCCAATTAATGCCAAGAAGGTGCCCGCGCGCGAGAGGAGCCTGAGAACCGCGCAGGGATGGGAGGGAGAATATGCGGCTGCTCCTTATCTCCAGTGCCTTCTCTCCCTCCCTCTCCCGCTGCGCTTTCGCTGAGGGCTGCTGGAGGGAATGGAGGCTGCGGAGGAAGGAGTCTATAGGTTTCCCTCACCTCCCAGTATGCTCAGGCTTGCCGGACACCCTTGCGTCCCCGCCCCAGCCCAAGACCAGTGGCCAGGCTCCGTAGAAGGCGCGGGGGCAGAGGAAGACGACTTTCTACAGCATCGCCAAGGAAACCCGCGGTGCCGGTGCCCCCGCGGGCCTCCCTCCGCAGTCCGGGGGCTGCTTCCCGCTGTTGCCCGCCCTCCTCTACCACCTCCCCCCTGCCTCCCCCGACCGGAGTGCCAGCTTTACTAACCCCCTACACTTCGCGGGCGGCGCACAGGTGGGGGTGCGCCTGGAAGGCTGCACGAGGAGCGCGCTTCAAGATTTCCCCTGAGTATCCGCTGACCCGGAGGGAGCCATGGACGCTTTTCCCTGGCACTTTGCTGCCCGACTGTTCAGATGCGCAGTTCTCCCCGGGAGACCCGAACTTTACCAACACTTCGTCCCTACCCCAGGAGGGAGAGGCCGAAGTACCGCGGGCCAAAGGGCCTGCGCAAGCCCCGAAGCCCTAAAAGGCGTCTTTCGCATCCTCATCACTGAGTACGCCAGGGGCCCGGCGCACCGCGGCGCACGCACGCGGGTTCGCCGGCAACCTGGTACATCTGCCTGTGCTCCCATCCTCAACGCCCTTGTCCCGTTCTTTTGAGCTCCTCTGCACTCACTTCCAGTCTTCAAAGCCAGTGCAGTCAGCGCCGTCCACCCGGATCCCCAATCCTCTCCTCCGAGTCCCGAAACACCCACAGCTCCCCACCCACTACCTCCAAGCCCTGCGAGTTCTGGCCTGCGGCGAGAACACGCGGCTTACCTCCGGCCACTCCGTTCATCTGGTCAAAGGGGCCTCCCAGTTCGGCATTGGGGAAGATGGTCACCGACGTGGGGGCGAGGTCCTCCACCGGGTAGATGTTGTCAGACAGCTGGTGCACAAAACCACTGAGAGTTACTGGGATTTTGTCTACGGCCTTCGCGGTCATCATTTGCTCCTCGCACAACCTGGAGACCCAACTCCCTCGCTACCTGGAGTGTCAGAGAAGCCGTTTTGGAGAGGGGTTGGACTGAGCCTGAGTTGGTATCTCCTTCTGCCCTCCACACTTAGAGACAACCACCACCAATAACAACAACAACAAAAAAAATCCAACAGAAATAAAACTAGCAAACAAGTTGCTGGCTTTTCAAAGAAATAAGAAAAAAATGGCTATTTGCCACTGACTCTCTCCTGTCTGTGTTCCGGCAGTTGGGAAGCCAGGAGTTGCTGGTGTAGTGTTATTATAACAGTCAGTGTGTCCCCTCGCCGAGCTATTAATCAATTGCTGCTCTCTCAGTTAGGCGGAAAGTGTTGCTGTACTTATGGGCAGGTTTTCAATGCCCGTGACGTCGCTGCCCATATATGGACTGAGGAACAGGGCTGGGCCAGGCGGCTTTTGCCGTCACATGGCTGATTTGCATACGAGCTCGGTCGCGCGGGCTCCGCTGGGCTCGCCACTACCGGTTCTCAGCCAGCGGAAACCCTGGGGGGTCCGAGGTGCGCGGCCCGACCCGAGCCTGGGTCCCGGAAGCAGGGCTTGGCAGGGATAAGGGCGCGCCGCGGACCCTGCTGCGGCCAGTACGGGAGAAAGAGCGAGTAGGGACTGCAGCTCAGTCTCCCCGGCGGGGAGGAATTCCGGTTCTCCGAGACTTTCCAAAAAAGGCGAAGATCCGGTACTGGCGGCTCCGCCTCCCCGGCCCTTGTTTGGGAGCCATTCCGGAAAATTAAACTTCGGAAAGAAACCGAGCCTAGCCGAGACACTACAGTCAAACCCCTACTCACTTTCTTGGCAGCTCAAAACCGCAAGCAAAAGGAGGCAGCGAAGAAAAAAAGAAAGAAAAAAATGCTTCATGCATTCACGGAAGTTGACTGCTTTTTTCTGAATTACTTGGTGGAAAGAAGTGGCTGGTGATAAGAGTGAATGCGGTATTGCTTTTTTGGAAAGTCTGTTCTATTTATACAGGAGCGAAAACGGAACAGGTTTGGGTTGTTTGTTTGTTTAAGTATTTTGAGCATCATGGGGCTTAGGTGGGGGTAGACCCTAGGAAGAGCAGAATTACTGCGGGAGCTTCGAGAGAAATCCTCAGCCGGAGACACCCTCTTCCTCTGCCCGCGCGCTCCCCGCCCCCCTTCAGCTGCTGAGCGGATCGGGCTCCCTTCCCGGCTCGTCTGGGCGGTCGGCTGCGTGGGGGCGTCCAGATGGAGGCTTGGACACTCACCCTGCCCCGTCACAAACACACACACACACACACACACACACACACACTCCACTTCCGCTACACACACTCCCTCCTCCGCTGCCCTCTTCGCACACCCACTCACACACCTTATGCTACACACCTCCCTGTTGACAAAGCGCGCCAGCGTGCCGAGCTAGCCAACAGGGTCTCAGGGCGCCAGAGCAGACGCCGAAGCTCTCCGGAGGTTACTTTCTGCGAAAACTCTGTCCTCACCTTCGCCACCTCTCCCTGTCGCCATGAAACCCCCTGATCCCCGCAAACAGTCTCTCCAGGGGTGAGTCCTGTCCGCATCCAAGCCTTACTCCAGAATGCACACTAGGAGGAACATTCTCCCTCTACCTCGCCAAGAACCACCTCGGTGTCCTCGGCACGGTCCTGAGTGAAGCAAACAGTGTCCCCAACGAGTTTCGAGCCGCCATCATCCTACACGTGTTTCCCTTTGCTAGTTAAAAAGAAAACTGACCCCGGAGAAACATTGTTTAGTTCCCAAAGCAATTTTTAAAAACTTTTTTAAAGCGGCGTGTTGTGGGTCACTGGACCCACGGCTCCTACCTCCCAGCGCGCCCCAGCCCGCACCAGAAGCGCTCCGGGCCTGGCAAGGGCCCTTCGGGAAAGATGGTCCCGGAATCCCTATGCCCCGCACGCCGGCGCCTGCCTAGCCGGTGGCCGTTTGTGCCCCCGCCCTTTCCCGCTCCAAAGTCGTGGAAGCCGAGGAAAAAGTGCAGAGGGCAGCCTCGCGGACCCGGCTCGTCCCTTTCCTGTCCCCGACCCTGAACCGCCCCAGTCTGAAGGGGACCCAGGCGGGCAGGAGCCACGGCGCCACGCCGTGGAGGGAGCGTAGCGCTGCAGGCGCTCTCCAGCCGCTCACCTGCCACCGCCGCCGACGCAGCGCGCCAGCTCCCGCCTGGGCTCTAGCTCAAGACGGTCAGGGACCCGGGACAGCCAGAAGTCGCCTCTGCTTGTCTATCCGAGCACCGCTTCTTTCACTGCCCGCCTGAACAACTGGTCTCCAGGAACCGGCCATCTCCCTGACTTCAAACGCTCAGAGCTAATTTGGGAAAGTTTCTTGCTTGCACTGTGCGCTTTTTTCCAATTGAGGATGAAAATTAAAGGAAAAAGGAAAGAAATCTCATCGAGGTTAGCACCTTTGTAGGTACCCCCACCCCCAGAAAAACGTGTGAAGTCGCGTTTCTAAGAAAAGGAAAGAAAGCTGCGCTCTTACCACGTGCGCCAGCCCGCTGAGCCTGCGCTCCGGCCGGTCCCGCGGGCCCCTCGCTGACCACCGGCAAGACGACGCCTCGGAGGGGAAACCGACTCGCATCTCCAGCCTGAGTCCGAAAGAAAGGGGGGTAGCCGGATTATGCAAATGTGGGTCCCGGCAGAGGGGCTCGGGTTACGGCCCCCGCCAGCCCAAGAGGTGAGGCACCCACCGGTGGCAAGCGCGGGCCTGGCAACTGCTCTGGCTTCGCTCCTCTCAGTACACGTGGGCGGGCGCGCGGGCGGCAGCCGAATTGCCGCGGCCTTCTTACTGCGGGTGCTGCTGACAACCCGGCGGGCTGCCGCCGTGCGCGGCCCCGAGGGGGAGCTCCCGGACACCCAAGTGCCAGGCGAACTAGGCTCTGAGGGCAGGGCGTCTGCTGGGGGTGGCCAGGCAAGGGGGAACCGCGCGGTCTGCCGCTGCCACCTTTCACCGAGGAGGAGGCCAATGCGGTTAAAGAGGGGGGAGGAGGCCTCACCGAGGAGTATTGAAAGCATGTTAGAGTAAATGGGAGTAACAGACCCTCTGGAATTCTGAACTTTCCAAGGACTCACACATCAGGTAGGAGCGCCAGAGGTGGGGTGGGGACCCTGGCAATCAGGAACTACAGGGAGGTGGTTCAGGCTCCGGAAGGGTGCCTGGGGTCAATCCTAGGAAGCCTTCCCTGGTCCTCCGCTGAAAACCGGTCAGTAGATACTTTTTGTAACTTTTTGTTTTTAAAGAGGGTCTCTTTAATATGGATAACGTGGATAATGGAACAAAATCAAGGAGCACTCATTTCAAGCTAGCATCCCGCAGATAAATTCAGAGAGCTAAAGTGACTTGCCTAAACTTACGCAGCTGGTGAGTGGTCGAGTTCAAACTTGCCAGCGGGTCTTCTGAATCCTGGTACAGTGCACTGGTTGCTACATCATCTACTCAGGAAAACCCAATGCCAGAAAATGAACACGTCTTTTAAGGCTTGGGAACCTGACTCAGCCCACTAAGGAAGAAACAGGTCACCTTCGTGAATTTTCATCTCCTTTCTTTGACATTTCTGAGGAAAAGGAAGCTGAAGTCAGGACTTTCTCAGGGCAAGGGAGAAGGGGTTGTTATGGACAAGTCCCTACAGTATACAGGGAGAATTTGAATTTGGGGACTCTCCAGATCTATGTTGTGGATAGAATGACCAGGTTGATACAAAACCAGCATTAACAATGCTGTCATAAGGAAAAGTCAACCCCACAGTATCCTTCCTGGAGGCAAGAAGAGGTGAAAGAAGAAAGAGGGATTAATAAAAGCTCTAAAGGTGATTACTGAGCAAGATACTGGGGGTCGAGGAGGAGGAGAGGAAGGAGAGAAATGTGGGAGTTGAATATAAAGATGAACTATAGTTCCTCTTCTTAAGCCTTTGAATACTTTTGTTTTGATTTTTAAAATGATGTTTTTTTAAAAAACAGCATTGTCAAAATTACCCAAGTAAATAGGATGTATCAGGGTTATTAAGAGTAACAAATTGCTGCCAGATTCCAATTTTGTTTGTCTGGATTCCAGACCCAGGAAACAAAATAAGAAGGAAGCAGGGAAGCCCTTTAGTAGGCTTGGTCCTGGGGTTGGATATGAGATGGGGAGATGAGCAGGGGAGGCAGCCTGTGGATTCTGGTGCCCCCACAAATGGTTTTCAGCACCCACCCCCAGTCTCAAAGTACTTTTTCACATCGTGGTGACAGGATCACAACCAGTTATGAGGCCTGTTACTAATAATTTAGCATTTGCCTTTTGATTTACTAAGAAACATGTTTGAACATTGTTATGGACTCTACCTATTGTTGTGTCATTTTCATTCTAATATTGCTACTGGAATAGGAGACAAAGGAGTGTCAGAAGTTCCCTTAATGGTGGACACACACAAGGGTAAGGATTTCCAACTCAAATGACATAGGACCTGTGCACTTCAGTGAAAATCGGGTCCTTTGCCAACTCTGCCATCCAGACAAGCCTTCTTACAGTTCCCCCCATTACTGAGAAAACTGGTAAAATGATTCCCTTCACTCAGCATCTCAGTGCTACCCTGATAATCCTAGGGGCTATAAACCTAGCCCAGGTTATGCCAATCAAAGTTGTGAAGGCTGAGAAAAGCATTGCTTTGCACCATACAAATATGCAATTGAAATCATGTGTCATTCACATAAATAATGGAGACAAGAGGCTAAACAACCTTTAGGATCTTATTTTGTAAAAGTGGCAGCACTGGTCCAGGTGGCAGATGGTCAGGGTCCCTTTAGATATTTTGAACATCTACCATATATCTAGCACTACATTAAATGCTGTAGATACAGGGGTACTTAAAACCAAGTCTGCTTCCTGCCCCCATAGAGCCTGCATGTTGTATCACACAAATATCACAATGACTACATTTGATCTCAATGAAAGCAAAGGATGAAGGATCGATAGTCTAGAAGGCTGAGGAAGGCTTCTTAAAACAGAAATCTGAAAGATGTGCAAGGATTGGTGGAAAATCTGTGGAAAGAGCATTCCAGGGAGAAAACATGGGTGTGGAAAGACCCCAGGGTGGGAGAAAGCACAATGCATTTGTGGGATGGAGAAAGTCAAGTGCGGGTGGAAACCTCCAGCTCACCTTTCATGCCTAGTGCATTGTGGCTACAGGTAGCCAATACAGAGAACCTTCTTAGGAGCCCCTCTAGAGAAATTTTTAGTCTCTGGGAATCTCCTTTTCCTCTGCTACTACTTTTTCTGGCTAGTGATAATAGCATAAATCTTAAAGTTGAGGTTTTGTTTTTTTTTTTCTTACCACTTAGCTTCTGCAAATGAATAAGAAAATGCCAACAAAGTTTCATCCAGGAGAATATATACGGAAGTGCTTATTGGCATCTGCATTGTGTCTCAGTGACATCTTAATGAAATACATTCCTTAGTTGTCTGCTTCTCAATAAGGAAATGTCAATGTGAATTTTGTCCCATTTAAAATGAACAGAGTGTGTAAGTGCAGAATTTCTAGTGGAAACACATGTCAAATATACGGATCACTATGCAATCACTGGAAAAAAATACAAGGTGAATCAATGCATCATTGCTCACAATTGTCTAAGACAAGTGAGCCTGGGGTCCAGGTTAATAAGTTTTTCTGATCATAAAAACTCAAAGATCCATTCCAAACCATCTGCTTATGCCTTTATATTTTTAATCTTTTAACTTATGCATTTTTATCTATTATCGTATGAAAAATGAAGTTCACTATAACTAGGGAACCAGTGGATATTTGAGGTACATAACACTAACCTGCTAGCTTATATTACCAAATAAAATCAGACTTATACAGGCTTTGTTTTTACATAGACAAAAGTATCAGGCAAGTCAGTACATCTGTTGTCAGAGGAGTTGTTTTATAGCACTTACACAAAAACAAACACAAATATTTTTCTATTTCAACTGAATAATCTCAATAAGAATGGTCATCATTTCTTATAGTTAAGATTATGGGTTCTAGAGGCTCACATGACCTGGGTTCAAATCCTATGGCTCTTGGTTCAAATCCTAACTCTGCCACTCCCTTCTCTGTGCCTCAGTTTTCTCATCTGTAAAAAAGACCAAATGACTATAGAGTTGTTTTGAGTATTGAATATAGTGGTACATGAAACCTGTGGCAGGGTATCAGTATATAGTAAGTGTTCAGTAATTGTTAGCTATAAATTGTTCCTACGATTGAATGCCTACTTTACGTTGTTCTAAGTTCATTGTTTTATTCCTCATAACCACCTTGAAAAACAGAGCTGGTTTTTTTCCCCCAGTTTTAAGGGTAGGATAAATATCCTCAGAGAGGATACATAACTTACCCACTTTCATATAGTAAGTTGTAGAACCAGAATATGGACTCTGCTCTCTCAGTCACTAAACTCAGGTTTCAGGTACATTATGTGGTTCATAACCCACAGCATATAAAAGCAGAGGAATAGGTCTTCTTCAAATATTGATATATAAGTTAGTTGTGATGTTTTTTCCAAAAATTATGAGTTTCAGCAAGTATAATAATGATAGCATTAGTAGGAAGTTTTAAGTTTGAGATGCAAGGAGAAAAGAGAACCCAGAAGGCAGTGGTTATTGGCATATAATTTAAAACAAGCTATACCTTTGTGGAAAAAGTCATTGATAAGTTGGAAAGCCAAGTTCCATATTAAAATAAATTAAAATAATTCTAGTTAAAGTAACACATTTTGCTGTAGAAAGCTCAAAATGCATAACAATAGTATTTTTCTTCCAAGGAAGTTTGGGAATGTGGAACAGTAATTTGAAATGTAAGAAGCATGGGTTGGGGGGTGACCTGTAAAATCTGGTGACAATGCACCCTTAAGGGGCATCCTTTGCCTCAGTGTGGCAATGGAGGAGACCTGCCTTGTGTGCTCTTCTCACATATTTTCTGTATCATCACTTTTTTAACTCCATAAATCCCCTGACCTCAGCAGTGTGTTCCATTTATATTCCAGCCAGCGGAATTCTGGACAGGAACCCAGTATTCGCCTGCCCAGCAGGGAGAATGGAGGAGGCCAAGCCCTCATCAGATAACTCCCAATTAATTCTACCCACCCCACAATATGCCATATCCAACAGTTTCTCTGGGAGGTGTATTTTACCTGTATTTCCGCATCCTCTGAAAGGGTTTCTCAGCCCCTTTGGCAGTGGTTTAAATCATTTTGCTCTGAGCTGGGCCCTCTGCATTCAGCAGAGTAAGTGCTACTGCTGTGATGGCAGCCAGCACAGAGGACCACTGAGTAGAGGGCTGCCTGGAAGCCACATTTAGGTTGCCTCCCTTTTGCCTGACTCCCACCTAGTACTGGACTATGCAGGCAGCCTGGGGGAAAGTAGAGGACACAGGGCAAGGAGCCTAATACCCGCTTCCTCTTCCTCCTCCCACTGGCTGATAGTATTATTTTGCATCGATGCTTGCTACTGGTAGGAACAAGCTGTGCTTACTACAGTCACATCACTCAAGTCTTTGGTGGCAGCCTTGAGAGACAGGCTTTTCTTTCCCTGTATCTGATGATACTTCTGAACATATGCTGCAAAGATGTAGAGACATCACATCCCCTTGTGCCTGCCAGAACACTCACTACACACCAGCCAAAAAGTCCACAATGTTTAGAAAGAGAGTTTGAGTCTTCACTATTTTGAGTGAGATAGATTATGAGGGCAAGGGGAAAGGATGGCGTTGTGGCGGGGGAGAATTCAAGAACCCAGGGCCGGGTGCAAAACTAGATAGCGGAAAAAGTACAAGAGTAAGAACTGGGCTCAATATTGGTCTCTCTCTTAATAATAATAGTAATAATAATAATAAATTTTTGAGCACTTAAGTGTACTAAGCACACTGCAAATTATGAAGCCTTATCTCTTAAGCCACTGACCATCCCATGAAGTATATATCATTATTCTTTCTACTTTAAAAATGAGGAAACAGAATTACCAAAGCCCAGTCCCTGAACTAATTAAGTAGAAGTGTTATGAGGTGAACCCAAGCAGTGTGACTCCATCACTTGTGCTCCTGGTAGCTAACCTCCCTAGCCTGTGTAACTAGACAAGCCACTTAAATTCTCTAGCCTCTTTCTTCATCTTTAAGATGGGGCTGGGCTGTCTTAACTGCCCTTGGCCAGAGCATTGTGGGGGATCAAAAGAAGGGGCTTAAGAACACATTCTGGAAAGCAGGATACATGCTCCAAATCTAATTGTCCCCTAGGAAGGTTGTTGGGTTGCAGGGATGAATACAGATTGGGTAGGGAAGGAGGATAAGGTTTTGATTCCAGGACCAGACAAGGCTTCATCGATTGAGTTGAGCCTGTTTGCTTGTCGACCAGTCCTGAAGCCCTTTCAGAGTGGTCTCTTTCCCTGTCCTCATATTGGAAGGTGGTACAAATCTGCATACTCCTTTTCATCTAGAGATGGGGGAGGGGGCAGCATCACCCAGAAGCCTGGGGCCTTTGGAACCAGTCCTTGGCAGCTCTGCTTCTCCTGGTGCTAATAACAGGCTAGACACATAGCCACATTTTTTTCTTGAATCCTAACAATTAACTAGAATGCATGTTTCTGCTCAAGGGCTGCTGTGCCTGAGAGACTGTTGTGGTTCCAGTGTGCTCACCACTGAGTCACAGAACAATTTCAATCAATGGCCTTGTAAGCACACAATCAGTGTCTCCCCAGAGACCTGGCAACTTTCAGACTTTTTAAAATTAGAGAGTTTGCTGTTTTAAAATATGATTCTTCAGGCAACAGCCCATGAAAACTTCAAAAAGAGGAAAACTAGAACAATTTGGATCACCGCCCCCTGTTTTTCTCTCTGGATTTTATGAAAGAAGAGACACTGGAGACATGCTCAGAATGTCCATTTTAGTCCCTTTTTCTGCTACTCAGCAGTCCTAAGGATGGAAGTTGCCTTAACAGGGAACATAGTTCCTGTCTTTTCCCATTTCAGTCATTTTGTCACAAAGTGCTCTCATGTAATGGCACATCAAGTGGATGACTACCAAAGAAATGGAAAATGGTATCAGGAAGCCCAATACATATAAATGTCAGGACAAAGCCCTGTGTCTCCAGTTCAACCTGTGTAGACTCGACTTCCTCTACCCATACAAATCCCTGATGGAAAGAACTGGGACACCTTGTCCAATTCCCCTGGAAGCTTCTGCCATAACAGTCAGCATATACGTTGCTGAGGCAGGGGCAGATAAGCAAGTAGGAGAGCCAGAGTGTGAGTACAGAGGAATGGGCTTTTCTCAACTTCCAAACACCCAGACAAGCACACCGTGTTCCGTAAGCAGTCAGCGAATATTTACTAAGCACCTGCTATAAACAGGTAACATTGCTAGGGGCTTAGGAAACACCAGTGAATGGAGCTCCCTGTATTCTTGGAGCGGAGCTCACAAGCCAGAAATCTCTTATGAATTTATTCTAGGGAACCAAGAAAGAGCACACACAGGCTGTTGTGTCTTCCCCTGTCTTCAGCTGGAATCACATTAAACTAGCAGTGGGTGCAAATCCCTCCAAAGGCCCTGAGAGGAGGAACGCCAGACTTGCTTTAGCAACTCATTCTGGTGTTTAATACTCTCACAAGGCATTCTTCAGAGGTAGAATCCACCCCCTTTTATTATGCATTTTATTTTGTTTTCTCCTTAGGAAACCTGAAAGAACTTAGTCACAATGCTCTGAGTAATAACTAGTCATAGGCTGGAAGATGGCCCTTAGCCTTTTCTATTTAACATGGACAAAAATCTCAGTTCCTGGAGCCTGTCCCCAGGATTTCTGCCTTTTGATCCTTTCACTATCCAGGCCAGTCGATGAACTTCCAAATTCCCACGCTTCCAAGTGGTTGTAAAGCCTAACGGGACATTTCAGGTGATACTCTCCCCTTTCCAGTTCCCTTTCGTTCTCATTACCTTCTTTGAGATTCACAACATAACCTTGTGATGTTGGCAAGGCCACACTCACCTTTCCCTCTCTCCAGAAAAGTCAAGTGAGTCTCAAAGAGGCAAGGTGACTTACCTAAGGTCATACAGCTAGAGAGGAGGCAGAAGCCATTCTCGGCCAGGTCTCTGGGTGCTGAACTTGAGCTCTCTCTCTGCTAATGGGAGCTTCAAGTGCTGGTTGGGAAGGCCTGGGCATGTGAATGCTTATGCAATGCCTGAGCCACTCGGATGGCTGGTGGCCAGTTATCATTTAGGTCACGTGTTTTCTTCTCCAGGTGTGTGCTGACCCTTTTCCACACCCTGTGTCGTATTACCCACCATGGTAAGAGCTACAGTAGCCTTAAGTACAGCAGCCACAGCCACCAGACAGCCAGATCCTGGAATTCTAGGTCATTAAAGGTGATTTGGGGTCCTATTAGCCCCAAGTCCATCCCCCATAACCATCACTTGTCCCATTTCTGTGAGATTGGCACTGACTCACTGATTGCCACCTTCTGTGTTATCAGTCTGTGGTGCAATCAGAAGAGATTCTCATCTGTGTGGGGTGGCTTAAGTGTGGTTAGGTCTCAACTGGGGTGACCAGCCTGACCAGGGGGAGGAGACAAATTCATGAGCTTCATCAACAGAAGGCCTTAATGGTTTTGCTTTTTTCACCCTTAGTTAACCTATGTCACCGTATGCACAGAGATGATCACAGTGTTATTTTTGATTGAAATCATTTGTGTTTGTAGCGAAAATCTGGCCTCACCATAACTTGTTTGTCAAATAGTTATCACCACTACCTCTTTCATTCTTGCCCAAAGGGTTGCAGAAGAGTCATTCATAAATGAAAGGAACTGGTTTGCAGTCACAAGAACTAACTGGTGTCTGTGTTGGACCATATCTGACTCTATCAGAATCCTAGTCCCTGTAATCTCCATTAGAACAATAACAACAAAGAAAATTTCCTTGTAAGAAGCTAATTTTGATGATGGAAGTGGTTACCCATTACTTCTCCTCCCCCCTGCAATACTTCTTACCATGTCCTACAAGTCTTTAAATGAACTGGCTTTGTCCTGTCCCTCCAATCACATCTCTTTCCTCTCTTCCTGCTGCTTACCATGCTCAGACATTCCTTAAATATTACAGGCCCCTTCCTTTCTCTAAACCCAGAAGCTGGCTCTTCCCTTTGTCTAGAATGATCCCTTCCCTCACCTTTGGTCATCTTGTGTCTACTCCTTATTCAGGTCTCAGAAAAAACTTTTCCTTCTCAGACCTCCCTGCTCTTCCCAGTTGTCCACCGCTATGCTTTATTTTCTTATATAAGATATATTCTTAGTGAATATAAGCTCCATGAAGCCAAAGACCATACCTGTCTTGACCATTACTGTATACCCTGCCCCGAGAACAGTGCTGGCATAGAGGAGTGGGCAGTCAGCATTTGTTCAATGAATGAATAGAATGAATGAGCACTATCAGCCAGGATTGGGATCCACTGCCTTAATTATGGTCCCAGTGGCTCCCAGAGTCCCAGTTTCTGCATTTGTGAAATAGGAGTATTAATATGTGTGGATTTAAAGCCCTGCACAGTTTTGTTGGTTTATTATTATCTGTCTCTATAAAGATATGTACAGAAGCCAAGGGCTGTAGCTTCAACATCATCCCACACTGAACTGGAATATTCTAAGTAAGGCAGCATCTCAAGTGCTGATAAAGGCAAACATATTAGGCCCATGGAAGAGACCTCCCCTCTTCTGCAAAGAAGTCAGGCTATGCTTTTCCCTAAGAAGTTTATATGATCCTGATAGGAACTGATTTTGATAAAATCTTTTTGATTGAATTCCATTCATTGTCTTGCTCATGACAAAGCCTTTTCAATGGATGAGGCAAATCAATTTTCAAATATATGCATGAGTCATGCTTAGAAGAAGACTTAACAGAGTCTGCAACCAGTGGGACCTCTTTTTATGTTTGTTAGTAAAGGTGATTTATCCTTTTTCAGTCTTCAGGTAAGTTCTAGGACTTTGTTAATTCTTTCAAATGGATATTCAGCTTAAAGTGACATAAAAAATAATGAAAAGGAGATCACTAATAAGAGGCAAAGCAATTTTTTTTTTTTTTTACCTAATTAGAGCGCAGAACCTCAAAGTAACTTCTATTATTCAATCTAAGGCAGTCAGGGCTACATGTTGGTTTTGAATGAATACTGCTAAATTTCAGTAAGTAAATACCATTATTATCAACGTTTGGCTTTGAATATGCTAATGGCACTCCCGTAGACTTACTTTAATTTCAATGATGTGTTTTAATTTGAGCTATTGAAAAGAAACTACAATTTATTTAATTTTTAGAAAGTCAAGAATAAGTTGATCAAGAAAAGGTTGCTTAATTAGGACTTGTTTGCTTAAAACACACATACAAATCAATAAATGATGTAAAGAGAAAACAGACTTGCAAAGAAAGAAGTCAATTTTTATTGTCATGGCCCAAAAGCATTCAAACTGTCAGGTGTAAATTGTCACTGACAGTTATACAAATGTTATCTGTTAGAATTGGTGGGCTAGTGCTGGTAAAATAATTTAGGAAGTATTTTTGAGCCCTGTAGGGTACTAGGCTCTGTCAGAGGTTACAGGGAATGAAAGATGAATTATAGACCTCTGTCTCTTAGAATGTGAATTCTGGGACAGAGGCCAATGCACAAATAAGGTGGCACAGAAGACATGGATATCTTCCAAGGTATGATCTGACATGATTCCAATGCCACTACAGGCCTGAGGAGGGGAAAGAGATGTCTGGCAGATGTAGTGGAGGTAAAGCAAGGCAAAGCATGTGAAGGTCATCCATTTTTCATGTCTTCCATAGCTCAGTACACCTCCCTACACAGTATTAACTGTGGGAGATATCAGTAAACATTGACAGTTCATCAACTGATTGATTGATACTTAACAAAAGTCACAGGGGATGGATCCCGAACGTGCTATGGCAAACACTTGGTAGAATTAATACATCCTAGGCACTTACTTTAAGATTGACAAAGAGTTTGGCTACTATAGTTGCAGATCCAAAATCATAAATTCTGTATGTATTTATCATCTCTAGTTTTCTGGGCAAAGATTATTGAAGCCAATCAAAGGAATAGATAATGTGCATTTGTATAGACTCCTCAATGAAGGAGGCTGCATCTAGCAGCAGCTTAACTTTCTTTTCCCAGCAGGATGCTTGGAGCATCACTCTACAGACACCTTACCAAAGAGTGGCTACATAGCTCTGAAAGGGGAGCAAGTGGCCCTGAACTGTGCCAGCTTGGTTTGACCTAATGGATGAACTTGAAAAGTTCACAGGTTGGCAGTAGAGAGGACCCCCCATGATGTGGCAGGCCCCTAAAGGGTTTCCTCAGCCACTTGGAGTCCTGGTCACTTGTCTCTCCACAGTTGCTCCCCACATTGAATGACGGCTTCAGTCTGCAGATTCTGTGCAGAAGCTCCCTTAGGTTCCCTGTGCTCTAGAAATGAACCATGGAGGAACAAGCAGCCTGATCACTTTAGTTTGCACCTCATTTTACACCTCCATGTGGCTCCTGGATGGTATTGGAACTGAAAACACATTGGAGCTGCAGCTGCTGAGTATAGGGAGTGGGGCAACATTTTGCTTTAGGCTGAAGGACCAGAGAAATCAGGAATCTGGGAGATGCGGGGGACATAGCATCCCACTCTGCCCTGCCTCTTGTGCATACTCTGTCTCAATTAGCTCAAGGCAGATACAGATAGCAACAGAAATCTGATGATAGGAAAGAAAATCTGTTTCTGCCCCTGGCTCTCAAAGTTTCCATTTGAACTGGATTTTCAGAATGAAAATTGATTATTTAAACATAAATGAATATTAAAAAAAAAGAAAGAATGGACTTTTGTTGGTTCTGCCTCAGTGATTTTAATTAACTTTCAGAGGTCTGCAGCAATAACTGTTACCTATGATGCTATTCTAGTTAAAATGTGATGGGCATAGATAGAATTAAATGTTAATTGGCATAATTACCTAGTTAATATTTTAAGATTTATTATCTGTATTTGCCTTATTGTGCTTTGCAGCTCAATATGAAGCTTAAAAAAAAAACTTTCTCTTCATCTCCCACAGAGTTATTTTTCACTTTGGGTTTGCTAGTTATTAGTCAGAGATGATAATAATAATTTTTCTTAAAGTGCAGGCTGCAGCTGAGAATTTCCAAAGTGCAGTGAGTCACATCTGGAGTAGTCATTTATCCCCAAACCTCAGAGTCAGATGTTGTGCCAGGAAAGGGTCCAGAATTCCCCATCCTTGATACCAAGCATCAGTGTTATGACCCCTTTACCACGTGGGATGGCTGTCGTTGGCCAGTCAACCTGAATTGTGGCAGTCCCCACAAGTGGACCCCTGAGAGGGTCTCTAATCTTCATGTCCCTCAAATCTGTAGCTCTCATGTTCACCCTGCATCAGAACCATTGGACACATGATGTCCCAAACCTGTCTCATTGCCAAACAATGACAATGATTTATTAATTGCACAGGACAATCTGTGCAGATTACTCTGCAGAAAGGAACCAGTGTAAGGACCTGGTCTATGTAGGAATCCAGCTTCTAGTCCTGCCACTGTTCTGCCAAGAACACTTAAACCATGGAACCTCAGTATGGCTCAGTACTAGGTCTCTAGAATTTCAGTACTTTTAATTTTATTTGTACCTTTATTTTAATAAATAAAAAAATTTTAAGAGAAAACCTTACATTACTATTGAGAAATGGAAACCTGTATCATTTGATGCAAATGAAAAGAAATAATAATAGACCTTATTTTGGAATTTTTAACATAGCACAATGCTTGCTAAAGTTCAGCTCCTGGAAGTAAAAAGGATTAAACATGGAGAACAGGAACTGACTCATTACTTACAACCACAGGCAAGTCCTTCACTACCACTTTATATAATAAGTATGAGGGAGAAAAAACAAAACAGTTGCTGACCTGTAGTGTGAGCTTATGGCTTACAGGAATGTACAAAGATAGACCCAGCCTTAAGACTAGAACCTTAACAAAGCCACCAGCTGACCAGTCGATCTGATCTGTGCATGAAATAAAAACAGAAAAAGTGAAAGAAACAACTGATTGCAGGTCTTAAAATGAAAAATATACTAGTTAAAATAAGTTTTAAAACATAATAAAATAATAATCTTGGTTTGAGATAGAATATTATTAAATGAAAATACAGCATTGAGGCGTTCACCAGAACACAGCAAAGACAAAAAAAGATGAAGAGGAAGCAGAAAAGGAGGGAGAAAAAAACAGAAGCAAAAAGGAATCTCATTTATGAGACATGATAATAAATTGAGACTCAACTTTTTGTGAGTTCCAGAAGAAAAGAAGGGAGAAGCATGATATAAAGATATATTTTCAAAGTTTAGCAAGACAACCTGATACCAGAAGTGCACTGCAGAACACACCCAGCACCCAGATCTTGGTTTCTAATATCATTCCCCAGTGGAAGGAACCAGAACTCCTTCAGAAAATAGATGGTTCTAGGAATGGGGCAGGAAGTACACAAGATGAACCTGGAGAATTTTGTCGTCCCAGCAAGTAAGAAAATATAGTTTTTTAAAAAACATGATTACGTATGTCAAAAAGACATAGAAGCCAACTGAAACTTCTAAGGGCCAAAGCTAGAACATTTGAACAAGAAAATAAACTAGTATTAGATTATAAGATCAAGTATAAAAATAGCTATAAGTTCATATTGATATAAATAAATGATTGACCAAATACATAAGTAAGGGAAAAGAGACATATCTCCTGTGCAGAAATTCCAGATAATTAATGTAGATATGTTGTCCTTGTGTGGCACTAACTGTGGATGGAACATAGTAACTTTCTTCCAGAGAGTACCATATGGACAGAAAGGAAAAGATAGGAGTAATTTCATAGTACAGAACCCTGGCAAACATTACCTCAAGTCATTTGATCATGGTTAATGTCAATAGTGATGTCATATGACATTATGTACCCTGATGTGATGAGAATGGAACTTCACCTGGGTGATCTTCCTCCAAAAAACACATTACATTGCTCTAGTCATGAGAAAAACATCAAAAAATCCTTACTGAGGTATAGTCTACAAAACACCTGACCAGTAGTCTTCATAACTGTTGAGGTCAAAAAATCAAAGAGCCTGAGAAACTGTCACAATCAAGAGGAACCTAAGACCTGATGACTAAATGGCATATGGTGTCCCATATGGGATCTTGGAAAAGAAAAAACGACAATAGGGAAAAAATTGGAAAAATCAGGATAAAGTTTGGACTTTAATAATAACATATTAATATCAGTTAATTATTTGGGACAAATTTGCCCTGCTAATATAAGATGTTAAAAATAGAGATACCTGGATATGGGGTAAATAGAATTCTCTCTGTACTATTTTGCAATAATTTTGTAAATCTAGACGTGTTCTAAAATTAAAAGTTTATTTTTCAAAAAGTGCCTGCAAAGGGACCAAGTAGGTTAAGTAGACTCACTGTAACAAAACTAGAAAACATCAAGGATAACAATAACATCCTAAAAGCTGTGAGAGTGAAAAAAAAAAAAAAACACAAAAACAAATTATCTAAAACTGTGAGTTATAGTTGAACTTGTCAATCAGCAATAGTAGAAACCAGACAACTGTGGAGATAAATCTTAAAAGTGCTGAAGGAAGATAAAATAACTCACAATTTTACACATAAATACATTATTACTAGAGAAGGCAAAATGAACCATTTCCAATGTACTATTTACCATCCACATGTCTTAATTAAAAGATGTATGTCAAGGAAGCTAATTTGCAGAATCATGTAATTGGGAAATTGATACTTTCAGCTATCAAGACTTACGGTAAAGCTGTATTATGTTTAACAATGATATTGGTGCAAGGATAGGCAAATAGACTAATGGGTCAGATTAGAACCTCAGGTTCACGTGTAATATAGTCACCTCAATTACGACAAAGGTGTCACTGCAATACTATCAGAAAATGACCATAGTCAGTCAGTGGTGCTATAACAATTAGCTAGCTACTTGTCAAAACAGAATCTTAATCTTACCTCACACCATATACAAAAATCAATTCAAAGTGGATCCTAGAACTAAATGTGAAAGGCAATACAGAGGTATTATGAGCAAATACTTTGATGATATCAAGGTGGGTACAGAATCTATGCAGCACCTAAAACTAAGAAACACACCGGAAAACTTGGATGATTTAGACTCCATTAAAATGTACTAAAGATACTTCAAAAGATTTGGTTTATCAAAATATATGTTTAGAGAATGAAAATGAGGCCACAGGTATATGGGAACACAAGATAATTATTACATAAGATAAAAGGTTATGAAAAATAATGGGGAATTTTATTTAGGAATTACCTTTTGGCTACTCTTTTCAAATTTTAAACAAGGATCCAAAAGTGTTTTTAAGATGTTAAATTATTTTGAATACATTTAGCTATTAAATGATCATGATTAACACAAGTTTTAATACTTGATGCCCCTGTATTTTCAACACCAAACTATCTATGTGACTTAGAGGTTCCTATCAAAGTCATAAGAAACATTCATCCTAAAGACACCTATTTTCCCACAAATTCAATAAAATCTTCTGTTGCCTAAAGAACTAAGTAAAATATTAGCAATAATAATATTATAATATTAAATATAACATAACAAATAATATTACAATAAAAATAATAATATATAATAATATAAAATTTATTCAGCAATTGTGCCTAACATCATTATAAGTAGCCTGCATACATTAGCTCATTCGGTTCTCCCAACACTCCTGTGAATTGCTATCTTTGCCTCTACTTCACCAACAGGATTTTCAAGCACAGAAATGTCAAGTTTTCAAGGTAACACTGTTATTAAGAGGAGAGTCAGCATATGAACCCAGGCAGTATAGTACTAAAACCTGAGCTCCTAACTACTCTATTACGACAATGATTTAAAATAGAGAAAACTTAGAAACAATTTGAACACCCATAAATGAAGATATTCAGAAATATTTAATGATACTGGAAATGTTCATGAAAATATCAAACAAAAAGTTGAATATGATATGACATTTATTGAGTGATTACTATGTTTCAGGCTTGATTATAAATGGTTTATGTGAATTATCTCAATTAATTAGCACAGTAACTTTGAGATGGTACTGTTTTCATTCCTGTTGTGTAGTTAAGAAAAATCTTCCAGAAGTTAATTTTTTCAACATTGCAGAGCCTCTGATTCAAATGCAAGTAGTCCAGAAACAATGCTCTTAAATAATACTTTCTGCATCTTCCCCTTTTCTTGCCTATAAAATTGAATGTAAATTATGAGCATCTATGAAATCATTTATTCTAATATTTATTGAGCATTTAACATGCTCCAGGTATATAATGGGGATACAGCAGTGAACAAGCTGATTTAAGTCCTCATATTCTATTCTACTGGGAAACTAAGGCATCAAACTACTTGCTTTATTTACAATAAAGTTTAATGAGCACAAAGACAAGGGAAGTTCTTCAGTGCCTAGGAATTCAGTATTCTAATTAATTCCTGATATGACAAATGCCTTCTACATCCTGTTATGTTTGTATATTCTACTTCACAAGATAGTTCTGATGACCAATGAGTATTTAGCACATCCACTTTGTGAGAGACACAATCTCCAGTTGTTTCTTAACAGTGACTGTCATAACTTGCTACCTATGCCACAGATTGGACCGGAAGCTCCCAAAGGTAGAGCTGTCTTCTGCGATAATTGTCATGCCTCTGGTATTCTGAGTGAGAGCAAGCAAGAAAGAAGAGGTCGAGGACTCAATGAGGGATGCTGCAGAAAAAAATAATAATAATAAAGGAAATGCACCAAAATGCTGCCTCCAGATAGCTGGATTGGTTATCTTCAGGTAGAAAGACTTAGGGGATATTATTTTCTTTCTGTCCCTTTGTATTTTTCCATTTTTCTACAGTGGACCATGTTTTGTATATTTAACTTTCAAAATGCAGACCAGGTGTACGATTGCAATAAATTGTAGGAAAAAAATTAAATAACCACCTAGAGATTTAGGATATTTTTGACTGCTGAAACCAGAATTTTATGTCCATTTGTTTGTTCATTAATTATACATAACATAAAATGTACCATTGCAATAATTTTTAAATGTACAGGTCAGAGATATTAAGTACATTCACATTGTTGCACAACTGTTACCACCAGCCATCTCCAGAATTCTTTCAATCTTGCAAAACTGAAACTGTATAACAATTAAACAATAGCTCCCCATCCCCACCCCCAACCCCTGGCAATCGCTGTTCTACTTTACATCTCTATGCATGTGAGTAATCTAGGTACCTCATGTAAGTGGAATGATACAGTTCTTTTGTGACTTGCTTATTACACTTAGCGTAATGTCCTCAACTTCCATCCATTGTCTTAGTCCATTAGGGCTGCTCTAACAGAATGCCATAAACTAGATGGCCTAGAAACAAGAATTTATTTCCCACTGGTTACTGGAAGTCAGAGATCAGGTGTCAGCACATTTAGTTTCTGGTGAGGGGCCTTTTCCCCTCATAAATGGTTCATGAGTGGCCATCTTTAAGCTCTGTCTTCACATGTAGGTAAAGGAGCAAGAGAGCTCTGTGGGGTCACTTTCATAAGGCACTAATCTCATCCATCAGAGCTCCACACTCATTACTTAAACACCTGCCAGAGACACCACTTCCTAACACCACCAGACTTCAAGTTAGGATTTAAACATATGAATTGAGAGGGAGGACACATTCAGTGTCTAATATTGTGTTGTAGCATAGGTCAAAATTTCCTTCCTTCTTAAGACTGAATAATATTCTCTTGTACGTATATACTGCACTTTTTTATCCATTCATTTGTTGATGGACACATGAATTGTTCCTGACCATTTTAAATAATATTCCTATGAACACGTATGTACAGATAGTTCTTTCAGTCTCGACTTTCAGTTCTTTTGAGTAAATTCCCAGAAGTGTGATTTTTGGCTCATATTGTAATTCTATGTTTAATGTTTTGAGGAATTGCTGTACCATTTTCCATAGCAGCTGTACTTTTTTACATTCCCACCAAAAGTGGTACAATTATTCCAATTCCTCCATATCTTACCAGCATTTGTTATTTTTTATTTTTTGATAATGTTCATCCTAATGAGTATGAACAATATCTCCTGGGAGTTTTGATTTGCACTTCCCAAATGATTAGTGATGTTGAGCACATTTTCATATACTGACTGGCAATTTGCATCTATTCTTTGGAGAAATGTCTATTTGAGTCTTTCGCCCATTGGTTTGTTTTACTGCCATTGAGTTGTAGGAATTCTTCATGTATTCTGGATATTAATCTCTTATCAGAAGTATTACTTCCAAGTATTTTCCTCTATTCTGTGGCTTGCATTTCATTTTGTTGATTATATGACATCCCATTTTAAATTAGATATTTCTATGAAGGGTAATTTTTTCCCCAGATCCATTGTTTATGCTGGGAAAGCCCTAATGAATATAGCCAACCTTCAGATGTCTAAATCCAATGCTTGTGGCTTTTGGTATGAGAGACTTCAATAGCCAGAAAATGATATTGACTAAATCGTATTGTCATATTTTGTACCATGTACGAATATGTAGCAATGAATCCTATTACTGTGTATCATTTAATACACTAATTAAAATATGGAAAAAGAAATATATGTATATATCTTATATGTGTTCTTTGATTAAAAATAACAGAAGTGGGGGGCTCTCACACCGTCCTTGGCATGTCTCTTCCTGGACCCCACATCTGAACAACTTGCCAAACCCTCCCAACTCTTCCTTCTCTGGAGTGGTTGCATCCAGCATTGCTCTCCATTGTTCTGCTGCCACCTCATTCACACTTCTGTGATTCTACTTGCGACAGATATCCAAAGTGCTTGCTGTCGTTCAGACTGCCATTAGAAAAAGCACAGACTGCAAACCAAATATTCCAGGTTCAAAGAAATTTGAGAAATGCTGGGTTAATAAAAATAAAACACATTTTTATTGCAGGACTTCTCAGAACCTATACTATGCTGGAGAGTGACGTAAAATCCAAGGGTTTTCTAAGGCCATTTAGCTGCTGACTACCCTTAAGGAGGCTGGTGGGGGAAACACTGTTAACTCTGAATAGTACCTACCAGAATCTGAAATAGGGCAATAGCTTCCTAAATGGTCTCTCTGCATCCAGTCCTATTGTTTCATAAGGTGTCACCTAGAGATACTTCCTATCAACTGCCAAAGGAATCAAAGGCTACTTGAACTCTGGACACAACCTACCCTTCTAGACTTTTTCTTATTTCTCTATACAAACCCTACACTTCCAACAACTAAACCACATTAACTACCCAGAAAAGATACAGCCTTCCTGCAGAAGTTCTTTCTTGCCATCCCTGATCAGACCCTGCCACCCACTGGGATCCACCTCCTGAACGCTCCTCTCTCCACGCAGAGTCAGCCTCTCCCTCCTCTGGATTCCCCAGAGTAGGAATTCCCTCTGTATTGGGTCATGCCTTCATTATCCACGCCAAGCATTATTTCTTATAATGGGTATTTTTCTTTTTCAGAGAAGGGAGACTATGTCTTCTCCATCTTTGAGTTCTTGGTCTTTCCTAATATTTGCCTGGGGTTTATTTCCTGTCTTCTTTAAAACATTTAAAAATCGAACAAACAAGTAATAAATGAATACTTGCTTGTAAAAATCCAAACCACAGAAGTATATAGAAGGAAAAAAAGAATTCTCTATTCTTACTCTCCTCTATCTAATTCTAATAGCAGGAACTTCTATTAAAAGTTGGTCGTGTATCTTTTACATCTTTATTGACATTTATGAATTTTGTATGTTACGTGTATACATATCTGTATATACACACATGCATATATATGTATAAAATATACTTTTTTATTTTAACTTTGTTAGAACACAGATGAGATTCCAGTACACCTAATTTGTTATGAATTTTATTTCTTTTTTTAATTTACCTTGAAGAACATTCTGTGTCATTACTTATAGACCTAACTCATTGGTTTTAATGGTTTCATGATATTCCACTTACAGAGGCATGTACTGTATTTAACCATTCCCTTGGAAGCTTAGTTTGCTTCTGATTTCTCATAATTTAAATTAGAGCTGCAATTAGTATCCTGGTACATATATCTCTCTGTTCATTGTATGGATGATCTAATGACCTGATCTATAAAATAAGGGCAAAATGCTGAGTAAGGCTTGCAACACTGACAAACTGCTCACTAGAAAGCCAGTACTAATAATAAGTATGTGTTGATTGAACAAGTTTAAAATTATTTATTCTCTAAAGAATTTGCTGTTTAGCAACAATAATCACAAGTTTTATAAACTATCAGTTGAATACAGGTTGGGTTAATAGTTTGTGTGAAAGAAATCTAGGAGTCTTAGCTGACTATAAGCTTAAAACAAGACAAGATAAAGCAGCATCTTAGAAGCAAACACAACTCTGGTTATATAAATGAAGGATAATTTCCAGATCACAACACCCAATAATCAATTCAGTTCAACACACATATACTCCATGAACTCATACAAATCAGATTACACATTTTTCTGAGAACAGTGGTCATAAGGAAGTCACTAACAACCTGGGGGTTACTCAGAATAAGAAAAGTTCTGATACCTTGTCACATGAGGCAGAGTAGAAAATGAAATATTTGGCCTAGAGAAGAGAAAACATAGGGAACCCGTGATAGCCATCTTTAAGCAACTTGAAAGGCTGACATGGGGAAGAGGAAGCAGACATGCTCTTTGAACCAGCACTAATGGGTGGACTTGTCAAGCAGAGAGATTTCAACCCAGGGTGAGCGGACCACTTTCTAACCACTTAGGTCATTCAACAATGAAATGAGCTGTCTCATGAGGTAATGAAGTTCTCAGTCCTAAAGAGGTTGCAGAAGAGGTGTATGGGTTTTTAAGGTTCTTACAAAGGCTACTGTGAAGGTTAAGACTTCTCTAAGTGTCCCCTGAGCATGGACAGAAACCAGCTTCCTAAGGGCAAAGGAATGCCCTCAACCTCTGAGCAATTATTCCAGTACCTCAGACTGTAAACATTTCTCTCCTCCTAACATCCTGATCCCTGGTGGGAAAGAAAGCCAGTATGACAGAATCCAAAGACAAAGGAAGCTCTGAGAAACTGAAGGGAACATTACAAAGAAGAAAAAAAAATTACCAAAAATAAGCTCTATCTGTGCTGGTTCTGGGCCTCTTACCAGCCTTCATGGTCACCCACAAATCTCCCTACCACCCTTTCTGAGGACTTTCCTATCCAAAAAGAAAGTGTCTGGTAATTGACCCTAAGCTGTGGGTGAGAAATATAGTCATTCTCAAGAGCTAATGCCAATCAATTGGTGATGCCTGCCTACGGCCCTGAATTGAGGGGGTTTCTGATGATGAAAGAGCATGGCAATTGATTAGCATTGCCTGTCCTGAGCTCCGTGGTAGGGAGTGGTTGAGCACATGCCACAGATCTGATGAGTTTGCACCAAAGTGCACTAAGAAGTTATTTCTTGCAAAACCCCAGAGAGCAATGGAAAAAATAATTTTACAAAAGATCTATGGAAAAGGGTAATGCTTAACCCAAAGAAGAATCTTAATAATAGTAGAGATTTAAAGCATTATGGCATTTTAGATGAGGATGCATCTGAAGGCAAAGAAGTGCCTCCTAATGTCCCTGTAAACCTGTCACAGAGGTCACCTCCTTTCTGGTTCTTTGTCCAGCAATTTCTGGGGGCAGAAGAAAAGGTGGATGTCAACATCCGCTGCACCAACTGTTTCAGACAAGGGTCCAGTGATACAGGCAAATGAAATTTTGCCTAGAGATGACCATGCTCATGTCTCCCTCTCACCCTGTATGCCAAGACTTGAACTAGGAACTGACTGGAGAAATGATTCCCAAACTCTATACACTTTCCTCCTGTCTTTGGATGCATGACTGCTTGACCCTGATCCTGTGAGGGTCCATGAGCCTCTTTCAAGTGTCCCTGTGGCTCCTGGGCCAGACTCAGGCCCTCCGTCCCTACACCAGGTAACTCTGCCCACTCCCTGAGGCTCCCACCCACCTCTCAGAGGCTGGTTCCAAGCACTATGATGATGTCAGCGGCTTCTGGCTCCCAGCCTGCGGCCCACGCTTTCCTCCACAACAAAAATGCCTCAGTTCTTTTGCCCCCATGGCTTTCAAGTTGTGTGTCCCCAGTCTGCCACAAAAGCCTCTGTTCTCCTTTCGGTGTCTCTTCAGCACAGACTCAAGACTGCCCAAGGGCAAAGAGTCGGGTGGGTTGGGGTGGGTGGGGAGATGCTCAGGACCTCTCACATACCCTTTTCACTGCTTGTGGAGGCAACTGAGGCCCAAAGAGGAAGAGGGACTTGTTCAAGGAAGTACTGAGTTGGTGGTGGAGGTGAGGCTGGGCTACACCATGTCCAGTCTTTCCCCTTGTGAGTTTCTGAGCTGCTCAGCCTGGTTGTGCTTAATTTGGTTATTACTTTTATACCCTTTCAAAAACAAAGCTACTTCACCTTCTCCCTTCCCTCCTCCTTTTACTCCTCCTTTTCAACTTTTTTCCTTTCTGTCTGGCTCTTCCCACATCTTTTCTCTGCCCCATCTCCATCTATATTTTTCTGTCCAACCTCTTCCTTCTCCCTTTGCTTCTCTCTCTCTCTCTCTCTCTCTCTCTCTCTCTCTCTCTCTCTCTCTCCCTCTCTCTCTCTCTCTCTCTCTCTCTCTCTCTCTTTCTGACAAAGGATGAAGAAGGGCTGCTTTCCCTTGCAAACTTGGAGTTCTCCATAGGCTGCAGAGGACGGTACAGAGCAAGGGCAGAGGAAGAGAGGACTGGGGAGAGCCCCTTGGAATTAACTAACTGACTCACGATCCTCCGGGCTCCTTTCTCTGACCCCCGCCATCCAGAAAACCCATTTATTTTCTTTTACGGAAGTTTTGTTTTCCTTTATTTTCCCCCTGATTAGATATCAAAACAGTAATACTGAGTAAAGTTGGGGTGCTTTGCTGCTAGTCAAAGTGTCCCCCCATTGAACATTTTGGGGAGTGCAGAGAGGGGGAACAGAGAGGGAGGGTGGAAGCCACCTGGAAAGCTAGCACTCTCCAAAATGCCGACGTTATCTGATGAAGCAGGTCAGTGTGTTCTGCTTCAAACACTGTTCACAGTGAGAGAGGAGTAGGAGTGCAGGTTTTGCAACCAGATACCTGTATAATGTGTAATAAATAAGGAACACAGATGAGATGGCCTTTTATTATTTTTCTAATCTATGCTGTCAGGTTTCACTTATGAAATGGGGGAGAGACGAGGCAGAGATGTGTGTGTTTGGGGGGTCCTCAGCATGTGGCCTCCAGTGAGTTCACAATTTAGACTATGCTGGACCACGGGGGTGTGGACAGATAATCTTCCCTAAACCCATAAGTATTGATCTCATAGAAAGAATACCACACAAGGAACAAAGAAACAGGACTCCTCTTCCCAGCACAGCCTCACACATTCTGTGTGTTCCAGAACAAGCCATTTATTCTCTGCTGCCCACATTTTCTCCTCTCTGGGATGAAGAATTCAAACTAGATGAGTGTTTCTCAAATAATATCCCATGCCCTCCAAGGGCTCACTACAGACATGTTTTAGGAGCTCTTTAAGCAGAAAAAGAATGTCTGTGAAACAATGAAGGTTGAAACTCCAGAGAAACCTGCCTATTGCTTTTATTGTTTAACATGTTCCAGGTAAGATTTAATTTGCAAAAAGAGTCACCTAAAGTATGATAACCATTAAAATATGTGATTGTTTTCCTTATACTGGGACTATAGGGAGGTGCCCCAAATCTAGTATATAATATTGCCCTCTGAAAATAAAAAGATGAGTAGTCTGAAATGGTTATTGTAATCATCTCAAGCACGTAACACAGAAAAGATTGGTCAGATGAAAGATCTATCTCATGTGGAAGCACTAAAAAAGGATGCTGGTGGTTGCCAAACAAACATTGCCCAGAGTGCCTGAGCCTCCAGTCCTAATGTGTGTGTATGTGTGTGTGTGTGTGTGCACGCGCATGCGTGCTCTCAACACTTGACATTCTTTAACAATCAATAAGCAATCTTATGAAATGAGATCTATCTTTCATCCATGCATTTAAACATTTGAATCATATAAGTAACTCCTTTTGTTTAGATCTCTGACTCACCAAGCAACCTTCTGATTATAACATACTTTCCCATGGACTTTTCAAAAGACAAGAGTTTTGAGTCTTCTCAATAGTTACAGTTTTCACTCTACATTGGTCTCATGAATTCAGCGATTGGAAATCCTGATAACTAAAGGTCTGAAGACCAAATGTGGACTCTGGCAGGTCGACCAGGATAATCCTCCTGAGTAGAGAGCTATTTGGACTGCCAGCTTTCCCCAGATAACTTACCATTTCCATACCTTTGTAACTTTCAAATTTCTGTAATGACTACTAATAACTCCACATAGAAGATTCTAGGACTTAAGAGATACTTGCCATTCTCAGAGCAGTTAGGGTGGAAGAACAACAGTGCCTAGTATTCATGAGAACATGTCCAACTAGCTTAATCAGAAAAAAGTCAGGGGATGGAAGTCTAGAAGCAAGTCCTCCTGGCTCCTACAACCCTCGTTAATCATACCATGCTCAAACTCCAAACCAAGCTTCCATGTTAGCAATCACAAGGGTGTCTAACCATGGAATGTCTTCTTTTTGTTATTATCTTAAGGTCATAAATAGAAAAGAAGATTCTTACCATGTGAGCAAACATTTATCCTTCCATCAGTGTTCCTACTTGGTGATGTTGAGTCAGGTAGAACATCACATGAAGACCAACGCTGGTTCAATCCCCCCATGGAAATGAATTTCATAGTCACAGTGTGCTCCTAAGAAGCTTCAATGGAAGGTTATACGATGCCAATCTTTCTCTTGGAAAACTAACTCAGACCAAGTCCTGCCTATAGGAAATTTCATATTTTGTATCAAAAGCAGAGTGCTTGCCTTGTAAGCATAAGGCCCTGGGTTCGATCCCCAGCATCAAAAAAAAAAAAAAAAAAAAAAAAAAAAAAAAAAAGAGTCAGCTCCAAAGCAAAAAAGTTTTCCTTGTGAAAATGCCTAAGTACTTCTAAGATATCAATTTTATTCCTGAATAATGAGACTATCCTGTTATAGGTTGAATTCATATAGTGAAGTCCTCATCCATTATACCTCAGAATGTGATTGTATTTTTAAATACAGGTGACTAGATAAAATGGAACCATGTGGGGGTCCTAATCCAGTGTAAAATATTCTTAGAAGAAGAGAAAATTTGGACACAGAGAGACACCCAGGATACCTTTTCATGAAGGAAAGACCATGTGAGGAAACAACCAGAGGGTGACCATAAGTTAGCCAAGGAGAGATGCCCAGGAGAAACCAGCCTGCCAACACCTTGATCTTGGACTTCTAACTTCCAGAGTTGTGAGAAAATAAATTCCTGTTGCTGAAACCATCCAGTCTGTGGCCTATGTTTTGGTAGTCCCAACAAACTAATACACCATCTGCTTCTCCTTTTGTTAAGCTGGGTTATACCAAAAACACAAAAAATTATTAGCTCCCCAAGTCCTCAGGTATACCTGTAGAATGTGTTTATTTATCACTGCACAGAACTCTCTGACTTGACCTCACTCTTTGAATTTAGAAGCAATGGATAAAGAGCCTCAAATTTTCTAATTTCTATAAGTAACAATAAATGTTGGTGAGGATGTGGGGAAAAAAGTACATTAATTCATTGCTGGTGGGACTGAGAGTGCAAATTGGTGCAACCACTCTAGAAAGCAGTATGGAGATTCCTCAGAGAACTTGGAATGGAACGACCATTTGACCCAGTCATCCCACTCCTCAGTATATACACAAAGGACTTAAAATCAGCATACCACAGTGACACAGCCACATCAATGTTTATAGCAGCTCAATTCACAATAGTTAAGCTATGGAACCAACATAGATCCCCCTCAACAGATGAATGGATTAAGAAAATGGTATATATGTACATAATGGAATATTACTCAGCCTTAAAGAAGAATGAAATTATGGCATTTGCTGGTAAATGGATGGAACTGGAGACTATCATGCTAAGTGAAATAAGCCAATCCTCAAAAAACAAAAGCTGAATAGTCTCTCTGATATGTGGAGATTAACACACAATAAAAAATAGAATTTCATTGGATTAGACAAAGGGGGATGAATGGAAGGGAGGACGGTTGGAAATAGCAAAGACAGTGGACTAAATCAAACATAACTTCCCTATGTTCATAGATGAATACATGACCAGTGAAACTTCATATCATGTACAACCACAAGAACAGGAGCCTAATTAGAATAAGTTATATTCCATGTATGTATAATATGTCAAAGTACACCTACTATCATGTATATCTAAAAAGAACAAATATGTTTTTTAAAAAATTCTATTCTCACATACCACCATTTTCTACATCTTCTATAGCTACACATCCCTTTTAGAGGATGATGGATTGAGAATACAACACTTGATAGAAATGATAAAGTCCACCGGCTCATCACACCAAGGAAGCACCATGCTACCTACCAATGTAGGACATAATTTGAATTCTTACACAGATTTCTTACTTTAAAAAAAAGCACATACCTGACATATATCATAGAGTTAGACTATTTTGGATTAAAAATCTAAATTTTCTCTCTAAAAACCACAGAAAAGGACAGAAATCATGCCCCCATCTTTGTATTCTTAACTCTCAGACTCTGTAAATAGCCTAGAGCTTTGCATACAGAAGGTCGCTTTTAATATGAATTTTAATTTGTGGGTAAAGGAGAATAACGACTGAGTCTAGAAGAAGGAAGGTGTCTGTTACAAATACAGGTCTCATGGCTACTTTATGGCAGCACATCCAGAGTGACATGCCCAAAGTAGAATCCAAATGCTTTCTTCGAACGTGGTATCTTGTGATTCTTCTTGGAGAAGTATCCTATTACCAGGTTTTGCCTGATCAAATTTACCCATACAGCCTCAGATTGTGTATAACATTGTCTATTCTCACCATGGAGGTCTAAGTGATCCCTTTAAAACGTATGCAAAACAGTATCACATCTTTATGTAAATCTCTGCAAGGGCTTCCCCAGTTATTCAGAGTAAAAGCAGCCACCCACCCTCCCCCAACAACCTTCTTCCCTCTATCTTCTATTTCTTGCCCACTGGCTCACTTCACTTCAGCCTCATTGGACTCATTGTTTCTCAAAAAAGTCTGGCACATGCCCACCTTAGGATGTTTGCACTCGTTATTTCCTCTAGCACCCATTGCCACCTTTAACCCCATCCCATCCATGTCCATTCGCCTTGCCATCCTTTATCTTTTTTCCCACAGCACTTGCTGCTTTCTAACTTATTGGATAATTTACTTACCATGTGCCTTGTTTACTGCCTGCCTTCTTTCCAGGTTGAATGCAAGCCTCATGAAAACAAAGTTCTTTGCTTCTTTCTCTGATGTAACCCAAGCACCTATCATAGTCCTCAGTACACAGTAAGTGCTTAGTAACTACTTTTTGAAAGAATGAATTGTGTCTTGTATGAACTACATTTTTGTATTTTTCCAGGATGAGATTAAAATGACTAAAGCTCAAGTCATGAAAAATACAGTAAAATCTCTCAAGGCCTTATTCTAATCCTGTGTTGAAAGCTACTTGAGATGGCTAACTTCTAGGTCTGACAACCTAAAGATTGCAAGTTCAAGATTCTATCAGAACACTTCATGGTAAACAGTCCCCTAGTGGACAGACTGTGCAAATGCACCTCATGATATCTGTGGTACCCCTAAATCATCACACCAAAGCCACCAACCACTGCAGTCACATTTTAGCCAAATCAAGGCTAAAACTTCAACCAAATAGGTTGCTTGGTATCATTTTTACAAATGCAGATTGACAGCATTCACCAAATAATGTCAGTTAGGGGATAGTGTGAGGGTTGGCCACCAAGAGCAAGAAAACCAGAACTTTTAGAGACTTTTGAGATCCTAGAAGATTTCATGAGCTGATAACTTGTCAACACCTAGGACAGGACACTTTCTGACTATCAGGCCATCTGGAGACAGACTTTCAGAAGTGATAATATCCTAATTTCCCTGGGTGTACATTTCTTGGATAATCTCATGGCATCTAATTCCCAGACCAGATTGCTCTTCCAAGGCAAGGCTGAGACTCCTATCCCAGGGAAGAAGTGATTCAGTATGTAGCAATTCCTTTATTCCTTTATCTCTGGGGAAGTGTAGGAACTGCTTCTCTCAGAGCAAAATAACCCATGGGTGTCTGATGAAGTGAAGATCCTTATATTTTACCCCCTACCCAAGTCTCTTGATCTCCTAGTGAACAATTCTGCACCCAAAGTCAAGTTCCTGTAGAGGAGTCAGGTATAGGGGAGGAACAGAAAACAAAACATGCAGTAGTGCTTTGCCATAGTTGCTTTCTGCTTATTCACTGTCCAAGATGCTCACACATTTTCTATGAAGTATGTCATTCGCCCTCAGAATACTCATACAGAGAGATCATTGCGTGTGCTTGGCAAACAGAAAATTCCTCCCTCCCTCCTTGCCTGCTCAGTCCCTTCCTTCTTTCCTCCTCCTTAAAGAACTCATCCATTTGGTTGCTGTTCTAGGCAGAGATATGCAAAAACCAGGTCCCTGACCTCCAGAGGTTCCCCTTCTGGCAGATAGGAGAAAACTACTGTAAGGTGACAGATGCTAGGGAAAGAGCAGGGTGCAGAGCACCTGAGAAGCTCAAAGGATGACACAAATTCTACCCAAGGAGGCACCCCTGACAAATGCTTCCCAGAGGAAGTGCTAATTGAGCTGCGCTTTAAAGTTAGGAGGCCAAGTTTGCTAGGCAGAAAAGAAATGAAAGCCACTTGATTTAAGTAGTTTATGCAGAAAGAGGTTGTTGAAATGGAGTTTTCCACAGGCAGAGCCCATAGAGCATCAAAACAACTGGTTCATAAGGAGGAAAGTCTGCCAAAATGATAATTTGACCTTGGGCAGACCAAAAAGGAAAAGCATTGGACTGATTTTTTTCACACATGTTGACAGGTGGAGTCAAGTCGAATGGAAAAGTGATCTGGAAAATGAAGCCAAACTCAGAATGATTCTCTTGGCCCTCCCAACAGTACAATCAGTGGGACGCACCTCCCCCTGGCTTCCGTTTCCTATATGTCTTGTCTCCAGGGAGACGACAGCTGAAGGATAAACTCCAGGAACTTGGGGTCTTTGCACCTGACACTATGTGCAGGGATTCAGAGAGTCTGGAGATGCTAGGACTTCATTGCTTTCTCTGAGAAGCAAATTTCAAGAGCCAGGAGGGAGGGGCCTGCAGGCAAGCAGTGTTTCTCCACCCCGACCGAGAGCTCAAGAAGGAAGACGCTGTTGTTCAGTCTGGTTCTTAAAGGTCCACAGAATAAGAAGCAGAAGTGACCTCAAATGTCGTTCTTAGCAGGATTTTCGTTTTACTCTGAGAAATCTGGAGTCCCAGAGACTTGAACAAGGTCCCACAAAGTCAGTGACAGAGTTGAGACTATTTGGGTTGAGGTTATTTTTAGTTCTGAAGCATCGCTCTATTCAGGGAACTTGTCTTTCTGCCTTCTACCTCCTCCTGGCTTTATTGTGTCTCCATTTTAATGGAGAAGAAGCAGCAAGTAGGCATGAATGAAGATGAAACACCAGTAAGTAAAGATGGTATTCCAGAGAAGTTAGGATATACGGCAAAAACATTGCTGGGTCAGATGTATCCTTAGAAATATCTCAGTCAGACACAAGACTGGATGTGCGGAAGTTCCTTCTAAGTCCCCCATAACCAGTGTTTCCATCCAAGATTGGAAAGATAGGCTGCTGCTTTACCTGAATGCAGACAGATAAAATATTTGGCTTATGTCTAGGGACTGTGCTGGATGAAAATTATATATCTCTTCAAATCACAGTAGGGTGGGCTGACTCAGCTGTAGCAGGACTGGAAGCTGCAACCCCAGTTCCTCTAACCACACCGGAAACACATCACCCTCCTGCCCCTCTAGACAGTTCCACTTTTGCCCCAGTCAAATTTCACCTTTGCAAGATTTCCTGCAGAACCTCCCCAGAGTCAGCCTTTCCCCTCTCTGTGGCTCATTACTCACAGTTTTAGATTCTGTTTTAGTGCTCCTTCACCAAAGTATTTAACAAATATTTCCATATAATCAGAGTCCTTGTGATGATATAGGTTTCTTTCCTTTTTGGTCAAATATAGCTCTTTATTTTTTTTCCAGCTTTATTGTGCTATAATTGAGACAAAATTATATAAATTTAAGGTTTGCAACATGATGTTTTGATATATATTGTGAAATGACTACCACAATCAAGTTAATTACCATATCTGTTGTCTCACATAATTACCCTGGTGTGTGTGCATGTGTGTGTATGTTGAGAGCCCTTTGAGCAAAGCTACTCTCTTAGGAAATTGCAGGCATCTAATACAGTATTATTAGTACAGTCACCAGGCTGTCCATTAGATCTCCAGAACTTGTTCAGGGTCATTTGTACGTCCAAAACAGCATGTGAAATGGGAAACGTAAATGTAAAAGAAAGAACACTGGTCATGAGTAGAATGCCTGTAGTCAAGCAGATGACATATTCTGTGGAGACTGTCAGTGGAAAAGGAATTGTGAAACCAAGACATGGGCAGGATTTAGGAAAGTCAGTGAAGTTTGATGCCCCACGGAACCAGCAACAGCTGGAAGCCTTACCATTCTTAGGTCTGAAGAGACAAAGGGATGAGATGATTACTAGTATTGGAGAACCCAACCAACAGGAGCTGTGGCCTTGGGTTGAAAAACGCAAGCCCTGCCATATCATAGCCCTGTATGGAGGTAGGTCAGGAATTAATGCCCAGCCTTGTCTTGCTCTCTTTGTCCAACCTGCTATCCTTGCCTCACACTCAAAAGTTGAAAGAACTTGATCTATGTAGTCCACAGAGCAGAGCAGAAAAGGAGGGAAGGTGAATCTTTTATATTTATTTATTTATTTATTTATTTATTTTATTTATTTATTTTTTTTTTTGGTACCAGGGATTGAACCCAGGTGTACTTAACCACTGAGCCACATCCCCAACTCCACTAAGTTGCTTAGAGCCTTGCTAAATTGCTGAGGTTGGTTTTGAACTTGTGATTCTCCTGCCTAAGCCTCCCAAGCCACTGGGATTACAGGTGTGCACCACTATGCCCGGTGGGATGGTGAATCTTGAGGGGCAAATGAAGATTATCCAACAAAAGATAATTCAGTTCAATCACTTCAGACAAGCCTCTTTGCTCTCCGCTCCTCAGGATCTCTACTAGTAAAAATGAGTGGGTGGATCACTAGACAGTCTCTGTGCTGCCTTCCTGTCTAACACTCATCATGCCAAGACTCTAGATAAGGTAATGCACACTGAGATTTCCAGAGGCAGATATTCTTAATAGACCCAGATGTAGCTGCTGCTATTAAAATATTTCTTGAAAGAGAGTATGTAGAATTAGAAGCTCATGCCTTATAACATAATTTAATGCTTAACACATTTCTAAGAAAAACAAGTTAATGACTATTCATCATTACTTAGTTTTAAAAACACTATATTTTGTAGCCATGTTTATGCAACATCCTAATGTGTGTCCTAAAAATTATTCAGTTCTCTTTTATGGTGAGACCTGTTTGGTCCCTTGGTCTCTAAATGATTCAGTCACCTTATCTGACCTCTGTGGACTTCTTTTAATGATTTGTAATGTGAATAAAAGACATGATTTAACTGGGAATGCCTTCTATTGTGTTGCGAGAGTCAAGAGGCAACTTTTTCCAAATGCAAAACAAGTTAACACCTAAAGATGTTGGAACTCTAAGAAAGAGCTAAAGAAACCTTGCCATATCCCAATCAACAGTTCATCAAGGTGGCCTGGTTCTGAAAACAGGGACTGACCATTACAGGCTGTCAGGTTTTGCTATAGTTTCAACTCATGTCCCTCAAAGGCTTGTGTATTAAAGGCTTGGTCCCCAACCTGTAGTGCTATTGGCAGGCAATGGAACTTTTAGGAGGTGGGGCCTATTGGGAGGAAGTTCCGTCATTGGGAAGTTAGGTTGAAGAGCATTGTGGGACGCTGGTCTCTTCCTCTCTTTTGTTTCCTGGCTCACATAAGGTAAGCAACTTTCTCTGCATGTGCTGTTACTATGATGTACTGCCTCATCATAGGCCCAAAAGCAACTAGGAAGACCATGGACTGAAACCTTCAAACTATGAGCCCCCCAGAAACCTTTTTGCTTTATGAGTTAATTATCTCAGATATTTGTCACAGTAATGGAACGCTGACTAACACAGGTTTATGTCTTTCTTCCAATCAATCTGTACAGAACTTGTTCCAGGCATTTGGGGAATAGCAGAAAAAAAGACAAGTATCTATTTCTAAAGACAGAAGAATGATGATCTGGAATCATGCATAGTCAGCCCTCCATATTCATAGATTCTTCATCCATTGATTCAACCAACCACAGACTGAAAATACTGAGACAAAAAATATTGTGTATGTACTGAACATGTGTAAGCTTTTTTCTTTTAATTATTCCCTAAATGATACAGTATTAACAGCTACTTTCATAGCAGTTACATTGTGGTTGGGCATTATAAGAATCTAGAAATGATTTAAAATACACAAGAGAGCCAGGTTTGGTGGTTCACACCTGTAATCCCAGTGATTCAAGAGGCTAAGGCAGGATGCTAACTCAAGTTTGAGGCCAACCTCAGCAACTTAGTGAGACACTCTCTCAAAGTAAAAAAATAAAAAGAGCTGGGGGTGTGACTCAGTGGTTAAGGACACCTGGGTTTAATCCTGGGTACCAAAAAAAAAAAAAAGTATGTAGGAGGGTGTATGTAGTTTACATGCAAAAAGCACACCATTATTTTATGTGAGCATCAAAGATTTTGGTATCTGCTGGGTATCCTGAGACCAATCCACCTTGGGCACCACGGGACAACTGGTCAAACAAAACACACAAATATGTAAGAAACATTCATATAAGGATAATGGTAAGTGCAATGAAGAATGAGACAGGATGATGGGCCAGAATGACCGGAGAGCAGGAGAGGTGGGACATGTAAGCCAGGATGCACAGGTTTGGGAAGAGGTTGCCTCTTAATGGAAAATTTTTATTTCAAATATTTTATTCCTTTTATTACATAAATATAGAAAAGTTCTAAAACTTCCAATATTTTAGAAAATGGTGAGAGGATGGATCAAATTGGTGATGCTCTTTTTAAAGGACTGAGACAGCTAAGACAGAGGTGCAAAAAATGAAGCATCCCAAGTTGAATAAGTTAATAGAATGACTTGTCAATGTTTGTGTAAAACGTTGTAAGAATTTATTGTTGGGTTCACAGACACCCAGGGATGTGCACTGGGGGCAGGGAAGCAAATGGGCCAGACCCCTGAAAGGGAAAGAAAGATAGTATAAGGATTTTGAGGGAGAAAGAGAAGGAAAAGCTGCACTTCTGTGAACATCAAAGTGGGTTCTTGTCCACTGAAGTCTGAAGCTACATACACACACTAGTGTACCGCATAACGACTTTTTGGCCAGTGATGGACTGCACAGACTGCAGTGGTTCTGTAAGGTTCTGTGACCAAGGGATGTCATAACTGCCTTAGTTCATGTAAGCACCCCTATGGGTGCTCAAGCAACAAGATCACCTAGTGAAGCATTTCTCAGAACATAACCCCATTGTGAAGCAGCACATGACTGTACTGATGTCAGCAATGATCATCAGGCAAAGTTGATTCCTGGGATATGGGGTAATAATTATAGGGGCTGTTTCTGCCCTGGCATGTAATTCAGAAATATTTAAGGTATGCGTAAAAATATTTAAACTGCTTTAGTTTAGGGTCGAAATGACTGCAAAACTGTGCACCAGGGCTCACACTTGTAATCCCAGTGGCTCTAGGAGCTGACACAGGAGGATCTCAAGTTCAAAGCCAGCCTCAGCAAAAGTGAAGCACTAAGCAACTCAGTGAGACCCCGTCTCTAAATAAAATACAAAATGGGGCTGGGAATGTGGCTCAGTGGTCGAATGCCCGAGTTCATTCCCTGGTACCAAAAAATTTTTTTTTAATTTAAAAAATAATATATATATCTACAAAGATTGGAAGGGGACCAGAAAGAAAGAAAACATTTAATGAGGGTTGCAAAAGAAATATTCACATAAAATAAGGTGTCAATCCACAGGTAGCATTTTGCTTGTTATGTGATAGCAAATGAGATAAATAGTGAGGTCAAATCTACTGTATTTTTATATTTTCAATTGAAGGAAATAGCAATTATCTGTCAGATCTGGAGCTTCCATGATTTAGTGATGAATTAGCTCATAAATTGTGCTCAGAAAAGAAGGGGTAATTCCATATAACACCACAGAACACAATCATGGCTTCAGATCTTTAGAGTGTATCTCTGGGCTGGGTTCCGTGGTGTTTGGAATTAAATTTCCATCAGCACAAACCAAAGGTACAAGTGAAAAAGAAAAAAAGAATTTTTTCTTTTCTGAAACCTGTTCCAGGACCTCAAAATATTTAACAAAAATTGGGTAAAACCTTAATGCCTCAGTACTATGACAGCTTCAACTAACCACAGTATCAAAAAGTTGCTCTATTTTTAGTAAGATATTTTAATGAAATTCCTGGAGCTACATAAAAGTTCTTGAACTTGATGTCCTGCCAGGTGTGACAAGTGACCAATTCAGTGATTATACTTTCTCTGCTCTGAGCGCAGCATGCTGGTTGATAAGATGATTAGCTTGTCAACTGGTAATATTAATGTTAACTTCAGAGATGGGAAATTCTACCAGTTGTAAGACTTTTCTAGAAATTGATGACTAATTTCATCAAAGCATTGGTGAGAATCGGTTCTAATAGTATGTTCATATCAATGCTATGAATGACATATCTAATGATTTTCCAGTTTTTGAGGAAAGTTGTTCTTGTAAAAATATTTTTCTATATATATGGTATGAATAACCACTATAAGGGTATGGTGATTTGATTAAAATGCAGTGCAGCTAGCGTTCCATTAAATCAAAGACGTCTCGAACTGATGTCTGCTTATGAAACAAGACTAAAAGCATTTCAAATCGTTCATGATTCTAAAAACTATTCAAACATTGAAGATTCTAATTTGACACTTAATTCCTGTTTTAAGTCATCTACTTCCACTGCTTTACATGAAACTTTTTCTAAAAGAAGTTTTGTACTTTTCTGATGGTGTATAAAAAAGTCATACATAAATCTGGATTTTCACTTTCATTTCAAACCAAGAAAATAGTGAAAGAATGTCACTAATAGTGGTTTTCACTCTGGCTTAAATTTATATCTTAACAGACAAGTTATATATAAAACTGTCTAAATCATCAAATTTGGGGAGAAGCAAGCCTACTAGGGCCTATCATTTGTAGTGGATTCTTTTAGGGGGAAAATTATAAATAAAATCACGCTGAGGAAACTTTAATCTCTTTCAAGGTGCTGTTCCTTCTTATTGTGTTCCTTCTTATTTATTTTAATAAACACAGTATTCCTTTGTTGTAATTTAACTAGAACTTACTAGCCTAATGGGTGAAGAGAAAACTGAATATGCTGAAAGATTTTTGTCCTATCATGTTAGGCTTCTAGTCTTATTTTAAAAGTGCAAATTCATCCTCTGCTGAGACAGAAGGCCACATTTTGGCAAATAGTAATTTTAGAAACCATGAAAAATCTTCGAGTTCAGTAACCATTGGAGCATTAGACTCTCCATCGATATTTACCTTGAGTACCCAGAATTTCAGAAAGAGATATTTGGGAAAAAATTAGGCAAAATAAATAATTGTTAAACCAGCTGAGTTCTCTTAAAAAAAAAGGCAGGAAAATCAGTTGCTGTCAGCATCACTATTGGATAAATGATAACACTAAAGAAGCAGATATTATATTAAATCATACATATATGACTTTCTAAAAGGAGTCATTGGAAAAAGTTCTTTTTTATTAACATAGTAATCAAGTTTATTTTCTTTTTTTAAATTAATGTGCTATTTTTAGAACAATTTTAAGTTTATAGAAAGCTGAACAAGGTAATATAGAGAGTTCTCTTCTCCCTCTTATGACTTCTGGTGTTAGTATGATATGTTTATTACAATTGATGGGCCAATGTCAATGCATCAGGATTAACTAAAATCCATTTTTTTTAATACCAGGAATTGAACCCCTGAGTCACATCCCAACCCATTTTTTATTTTCTATTTTGAAATAGGGTCTTGCTAAGTTGCTTAGGGCCTTGCTAAGTTGCTTAGGGCCTTGCTAAGTTGCTGAGACTGCTCTGGAATTTGCAATCCTCCTGCCTCAGCCTCCTGAGCTGCTGGGATTATAAGCGTGCACCACTGCACCTGGCTTAATCCATATTACAGATTAGAATTCACTCCTGTACAGTACTATGGGTTTTATCATATTTTTACCAAGTTTTATATTTCTCTTTATTTCATCTTGCTCTTTATATAAAGAAAAATATTGATAAGTATGCATATTGGAATATAATGTAATATCTAGAGTTTAAGACACTTTCATTATAAAAAAAATCTAAGGAAAGAGTCCTCAGTTCCTAATTTTGGTTCAGAATAGGAGAACATTATCAATATTGGGATTCAGAAAGAGCCTGGGTAGTTCTAGGAAAAGAGACTCAGCATGTCAATGCAAGGGTTGCTCTGACTTCAGAATCCTAAACACCACGGAATCCTTAGGCCTAAGCAACAGGTGCTTGCCTTCAGAGCTCCACCTTCCATTAAATGAAGTTCTGGCATGGGAGAGCCTGCCCACCAGAACCTGTGTCTGCTTGGCTTCTCCTACCCACCACTCCTTGGACTTCCAGCTCCTGTCCATCACTGAGACTCTGATACCTCTCCCACTTTGCTCCAGTGAATGTGTTCGGCTTTATCTTGGGCCTTTCCCTACCTGTTGACTTTATGATCCATTTTCCAGTCAGATCCCAACCACCTGGATTTTATCTGGTGAAGATGAAAAAGAACATTTCCCCTGTTCAAGGAATTCACAGTGAACTTAACAGAAGGGGCTGCACAGAAGCAGCCTCTGACCTTTGGAAATATGACTTTATCCCATGTGTTGTTTTAAATTTTAATTTGGTTGTCAATAATTAAAACTTAAAAAGAAACCTTTCTTGCCAACTTCTCTTGAACAATCAGAAACAACCCTGGACTCATATTGCTAAAAATCAGCTGGAGATGAGTGCCGATTGCTCTCCTTTTGGGTAGAACATTTGCTCCTTGCTTGGACACACCATCCCTTATTGATTACACTCAGGCCACTTATTATACTTACATTATCTACCTGGCCTCTGAGACAGTTAATTTTATGACTTCGACTGGTGGCTTTTTTTGTGTTCCCAGTGGCTAAAGACACTTCAGATCTAAAATTAAACCCCACACCAAGCCCCATCCCTTACAACCCACTGATGGAAGAAGTAAATGTTCAAATATGATTGCTAGTGCCTTTGTATGCCAAAAGACACATGTTTTTTCCTTGTAACATGTCTTATTTTAAAAAAAAAAAAGACATTACTGCTGGTTGAATAAAATGCTCTCCAGGAAAAGAAGTTCCTGACCATCAAGCCAAATTTATGGTCTGGAAGCATTTCCTGGAGGGTATCCCAAACCTAGAGGTGATTAAGATGTACCACCATGCTTGAACTCGGAGTACCTTGGCCCCTATAAGGGATTCTCTGTCCCAAGGCTTTCCAATCAATGACCTTCTTATAAGTTCTAGTTTGTACCTTGAGAGGATCGCCTTTTTTGGAGGTTCTTACAAGCTCCTGGAATAAGGGGCCATATTGTTTCTTTGCTTCTCAGACTTACTGACATACGGGAAAAGCAGCAAAGATTCTTCCCTAGGGTTTCCTTCCTCATCTCTGCAGCAAGTACCCATCAACAAGGTAGCACACGCTCCGTGCCCAGCTGGAGCCAAACCCGAAGGACATTCCACCCCTTTCCTATTCTTCCTCCATTAACAATAAGCACAGCATCAAAATGAAGATTCAAACTCCTGGGTTTTTTTGTCTCTTGTACCTGGTAACTGGGACAAGCTGAAGTTCAAAAGTTGGACCGGCAAGCAGATACTCATTGCACTTCACAGAACCTTTTTGAGGGCAAAGAGGGAAGACCACCCAAGCAAACAGGGGGCACCTCAGAAGCATTTGTAAGAACTCCAGTTGAGCATGCTCCAGGAGTACCCTTTGGTCCATGTGTCTTTGTTTTCTTCTCTATTTCCAGTGCCTAGGATGGTGCTTAGTATTTTACAGACATTCAGAAAGGATTTGTCAAATGAATAAATGAATGAATTTCCTACTCATGCCCTTGTCTTCTATAGCTTCATTGTTTTTCTGCCCCTTCATTATTGGTTCATGGTCTTTCTCCTATGCTCTGTCCTTGGTGTTTTCTGTTTAGGCTCCTGACTCAAAACTGACCTCCTGACATCTTGCATTTGACATTTACTATTCCCTTTCCTGTAATGGTTCTTGAACACCTCTGTTTCCAATTTTTTATGTTCTATATTTCTCTAGGCAAATAAAAAGAGCTTGGAGAGGCCAAAGTCATTTAACTTCTGGTTCCAACTCTGACTTGGGCAAGTCATGTAATCTCCCTGGGTTTCACATGAAAACGGTTTGGGTGACTCAAGTGTGTGCCGGGGGTGTGATATATTTTTGCCATTTGAGAATGTTAAAAATTCTGGGGAGTCTTGCGGTAAGGCAAACCTATTAACATTTCCCAACATTCTTTGGATGAATGGGGTCTCCCTCTCCCCAACCTCCTACATAAAATCCATTGGCATCATGTAGAATTAGAATTCCAGGCAAGTAACACACTTTGGGAGTTGCCAGAGTAGTAGCTGTGGAATCTTGTCCAGAATTAACATTCTCAGATTAAATTAATTTTCATCAGGGGACCAGACAAGGACACCTTATCACCAGGCAAACAGTATAAAATTAAGAGAATGGCAGATCTGAGAGAATTCTCTAAAAGGAAACTACTAGTGTCCCCCTATGCCAACTTTCTTCATCGATTCTACGTTATGGCTCTTTCATTTGTTAGCAATTAGAGACCAAGTGGAGTCAAAGTCTGCACCTTCCTTGTAGGAGGAGTGTCCAAATTGGATTGGGGGTGGGGATGGGGAGCCAGCTGCAGCTTTTTATCTTTTGGTGACAACAAGTAGTTGTATTCCTTCTTGGGCAGTCACCGGGTTCATGAATAGTGCCACAGTCTTTTAAAGCCAGGACTGCTCTTTTGATCTACAAGTTCATATGACTCTACCACGAGCAAGGCCTTCTGCCCCATTCCACCCCTCCCCCTTCCTGTGTTGGTCTCTGCCCTTGCACGGGTTTAGGCTCCCAGCCAGAAAGCAAGCAGTGAGTCGCCTGATTCAGAGAAATAAAGGAAGACATCCCCCTCCCCAATTTGATGGAAATGGCTGTGGGGGAGATATAATAAACCTCTTCATTAAGCAAATGAAGCTTTTAGATAAGTGAGGAATTATATCTCTAAAGCTAGTCTTCAAAACTTGTGACAGTTCCACATGGTCAGGAGGCTGTCATGCTGCCATGGAGATGGAATTTAAGTATAGCATTTGAAGGGACTTCAGTCTGCGTGGTTTTTCCTCCTCCCAGCCCCACCTTGCAGTTTGGTGTTAAAACAGAAAGAAAGAAAAAAGGAGGGGAAGTTGCAAACTAAATGCAACTTGTGATGTAAGCAGTTAAAGAACATGAAGACCTTTTTAGAGTAATTTTATAAAAAAAATTTTTTTTTCATCTATACATGTTGAGTAATACTGATGTGAGTCAGCCTGGGGAAGGCTGCTAGGGAGACCCAGGCCCCCCACCAGTCACAGTAACACAGCTAGGGGAGGCTCCATCACTGGTGTCCCACTCTTAACAAATAGAACAAGAGCTACGGTGTTTTTCTGACCAGAAATCTTTATCTTCCTTCCTGTTCTCAGACATTCACTTGGCTCTTTGCAGAACAAGCCCCACTGAAAAATAAAAGATGGTTGAATATATCTTCTTCTAAATTCCCATTTTGGGGCTACTCTGTAGGAAGTGTATCCAGAATTATCTCCAGAGATCCTAGCCAAGATTCAGTTATCAAGGATCAGCCATCTTTCTCCTTGGGCTGTCCATTACCCTCCTGTCTCCTGCATGCCCTCCTGCTCCAGCTCCGCTGGGCTCCTTACTTCTGTTCAGACATTCCAGGCACATGTCCAACTCAGGGATTTTGCATGTGCTGTTTCTTCCAACGGGAGCCTTCTTCCCTGGGTTTACCCATGGCTCACCCCCTCCCCTCCTTCAAAAATTTACTCAAATGTCATTTTCTTAGAGAAGCCGTACTAACTAAACAGCTGCTGCCTCACCCAACAGTTTCTGGCCTCCTTCCTCGTTTTATTTTTTCCAGTAGCTCTTACCACCATCCAACGTTACTTTTCCATGTTTATTTTATTCGCGGTTGCCTTCTACCACTAGAATGCCAGCCCATGACAGCAGAGATTTTGTTTTTTATTCGTTGCCGTAATATCAACAGGAGAGTGTGCCTAGAATTGTGTGGCCGTGGCAGGTATTCAGTGACTATTTGCTGAAGAATAAAGAATGGATGCATTGGCTAGCTCATTGCTGTCTCACAGAGATCGGGGACCTGAGACCAGGGCACGAGGGGCACACCCTGGTCTTGGTGAATGGCTCTAGAAGAATGTGAAATCAGCACAGAATTGGGCACAGAATTGGCAAGTAGAACAGTAAAAATGTTGAAATTACTAATTTCTCAAGCCACAATAACGATACTGTATGGTGTTTGAAGTACTGTCCCAAGCCCTCCTTCCTAACATCTATATGAGCCTCTCCTTATAACCAGAAGAGATGCCCACGTCTGATGTTAACCCTTAGCACCCTTGTTTCTCAAGGCACAGCCAGGGATGAATGGTTCCATGAAAAATATGCACAGTTTTGCTTAAATGCTGGCATAGATGAAGGAGGCTCACCAACACTCTCCCCACCCCCAAATAGCAATTCATCCTTGGTTAATGCCACTTCCGCTCTCCTCCAACCTCCACAGAAAGTCATCTTGTAATTCTCTCTATGACCCTTTAGATCCAAACGGATGCCAGTCTGTGGCAATATTATTTCCAAAATGTCTCTTGCATCCTCTGCCTTTCTCCTATTATCACCACAGCCCTAATCAGGCCCTCCTGAGCAATTGCCTGGCTATTGCAATAGTTGCCCAACTGGCTTCCTATCTCTAGTTTCTTCTTCCTCCAACCCATGCTCTGAATAACTACCACAATAATATTCCCAAAGAATAAATAGGATGTCATTCTCACTAATTTACAAAATGTGCCAGTGTCTCCCCATTACTCTCAAAATGGATCATTTAATCTTCTTTTCAGGCTTTGCACCTACTCAGTCCCCAGAGCCTTGACTACTAATGTGCCCAAACCCTTATTATTTCCCAAATAAAATGTGTGATTTCTACTCTTCACATCCTTTCCCCTTCCCCACTCTGCCTGTCCCCTCTAACATGTCTTTGGTTCCTTTCTGGACCTATAGGAATCCTGTCTATCCAGAGATCTCCAAGCCCATTGTGATTGATTGATTCATTAGGCAAAGACCTGGAAAGTTCAAGGGTCTCTCTTCCCCACATCTCCTATATCTAAAATGAACTTGTGTCTGCGCCTCTCCTGTGCATTTATCATGTGTCCCCAGAGGAGCACTATTGTTCCCATATACATCATCAGTTCTGTAGCCAGTGTACGGTCCTCATATAGACTTTTATGTCTTTATTTGATTCCCAGAGCACATGCCATGACAGCTTGCTCATGGCATGTGCCCACACATGTTCAGGGATGATGATAGCCATACATCACACCAGTCCTCTCAGGTTCAGGTTCACTACAATCCTCCCAGGGGTCACTTCATTGATCGTGAACCATCACCCAGAAATATTTCCTTTCTACCCTCCCCACAGTCAGTAGGGCTCACCGTCCTCAAGGGGATCAGTTGTTAATCAAAGCTGAATGAACTAGAAGCCGGGGTAGAAAATAAATGTTACACAACTTCCTCCAAGTTGAATTTTAAAGAGGAAACCATCAAGGCGAGAAGAACAGACTTGATTTACTAGTTAAGGCTGTTGTCCCAGGCGCATGCACACCATTTATCTCCCCAGTGCCCTGTGGCACACACCTGGCACACCTGGATATCCTAGTGTGGGCAGGCCATTTGGTGGCATGTAGAACAAATATGGAATTAGAGGGGTGGGGTTAAAGAAGATGGAGGAAAGGAAGGAAGGATAGAACAAAAGAAGGAAGAAAGATTTACTTCTTTCAATTAATCTGTGCTTTCCTTTTTTTTAACTTTGAGTCATTTCTAATATATATATTATATATTATATATTTTTTTAACTTTGAGTCATTTCTAATATATATATTATATATTATATATTTTTTTAACTTTGAGTCAGTCTTTGCAACCATGTCTGTGAGATCACACAGACATATATATAAATATATAAATATATACATATATAGTACATATATATTAAAATTAGTAGATAACTATGAAAATAAATAATATTTATCCAGCTTCCACCTTAAGGTGGAACCTTGGTACACCTCAGTACACCTTGGTAGGCAGATCACTTTTGGGAAACACTGATTATACCTTGTTCTCAGAATTGTGACATGATAAAGAATATGAATCTAATAACTTAGGTTTTCCAGAGGGGCCTTCTCAACACACTCACCAATGGTGACTTCCTAAGAAGAAGGTCTGCGCTGTGTGCTTTAATTATTCTTCATGCCAATTGTTTAACTGCTGGAATATAATTTGCATCTGAGGAAAAAGAAGGGTTATTTTATTGTCATTCCAGATATTGAGTGAGGTGGATTCTGAACTTCACAAGGTTTTTGGCCATTTTAGCAGTCAGTGGTGAAGAGTTCCTCAAATCTAACTTTTCTCTCTTCCTCATCCCTCCACCCACAATGTCTTCCCTAAATCTAGGTAGTCTACACTAGGAAATGACTCATAAAACCCTCCAGAAGATAGACAAAGTGAAGAAGCAGATCATTTATTAAAGAAGAAATTCCATTAGTCAGTAGGGATACAGGTAAATATGCAATCGAATGAAGGCAGACTAAAATTAGACATACTTTATCATTTTAATCCTCTTTAAAAATGCAAATTTTAAAATAATACCTAATGTGAGTCCAAGTGGGCTGACATTGGTATCCTCATACTTTGCATGTGGCCATAGGATGCATTGTGACTGTGAACTGGTAAAAACATTCCAAGCACAATTGTGCAACTTGAATTAAGGGCTCAAAAATGCAATAAGTACTTATATCCAGTGGTAATTCTGGTTCGAGAAATCTAACCCATGAAAATAACTAATTAAAGAAAATTTTACATGCATGAAAATGTATGTTGTGCTACCATTTATATTAGTGAAAACCTAAGAACCACCAAAATACAAACAATGCAGATAATGAATGAGAAAAATTTTAGTCTATACCCATTCATGGGTGATCACATATTCATCAAAATTCACATATTCATTAAAATTAGGCTTACGAAAACATTTTATGACTTGGCAAAATGCTTTGCATACAATAGGATATAAAACTTTGTAGATACTAATGAAAAATACTTAAAAATACTCTATGCAGGTAAAAAGAAACTCCCTGGCAAGGCAATGTGGTGTTATGGCTGAGAGCATGAACTCTGGCATCAGATCGTCTGCATATGCAACTCAACTGTGTCACTTCTCAGCTTTGTGACTGTGGGTAAGTTGCTTAGTTTCTTGAAGACTTCATTTTTCTCATCTGTGAAATGTAATAGCTCTCTTTCCATGTTTTTGTCAGCATTGAGTAAAATAGTTGATGTAAGGCGTTAAGCAGAGGGCTGGCACATAGTGACACTGGATAAAGACTTTCGCATCCTGCAAATAAGTATCCATCATTGAGTGGGTACAAATTACCTGACATGCAGGTAAATTGTCAAAATTGTCCTCTCTTTTGTTTTCTATAGTACGTCTTTATGATAAGAAAAGACATTCCACTCCGTCGGCTTTGGTTGTCCACTCTATCAGTTTCTCCTTTGGGCTACACTAAGAGCCTATTAGTTGCTTTCCCTGGTTCTTCCCTCTTATCCATTCCAACGTAAGGGGTTGATCATATCACAACCTTGCTTCAGTACTTTCACCGGGTCCCCGTGACTTACAAAATGAAGCACAATGTCTTTATCCAAGAAATTTTAAATCCAGCTTTGACTTACTGTTGAAGTGTCATTAATGTCATTTTCTAACTCTACATTCTCTGTTCCAAGCACTCTACCTTCCCATCTCAAATCTGGACAGGACAGCCACTATCAAAACCCTGGCTTTCATACAGCACAGCACTGCACACTGCTATTCCCAAATTCTACCCTAGACTAAAAAAATGATCCTTGGACCTCACCCCCAAGGATGCAGAGTCAAAAGTCTGGAGCAGAGCTTCAAAATCTGCTTCCTTAATAAGCACCCCACATGACTCTAGGTGAATTTCAAAGATACCATCAAAAAATAAGCCATTCTATTCTCTATCCAGTGAGTCTGATATCCTGGGTGATGGACACCTCTGTACTCTTCAGTCAGCAGGAAGACTGGCTGTACTTTCCTGACTTCCTCAGGAATAGATGATCTCCAGGCTCGATGCTTCTGTGGTTTTTATCCAAAGTTCTGCTAAGGCAGTCATTTCCTTGTGCTTTCTTTCCTTTTTTCCTTCCATAGATGTCTCCCCCACTGAACTGTCAGCTCCTGGTTTTCAGGGACTGTTTCTCAGTTACCCATATAGCCCTCTACCCAGCAAAATAACCAACATATAGTAAATACAGATATCTGTGGGGTGTATTCACCTACACATTCATTGGTATCAATCTTAGATGATTCCATCAGCCATGCTGAGCTCTGGTTCATTTGCAGTTAGTAAGGTTGACCTGACTGATGCTGATTAGTGACTCAGCTCATTTACCTCCCAAACCATGCAAAGCCAGCACAATTTCTCACAGGAACAATTTCACGCAATCCACAACTACATAGTTAGTATGCTCTGGGAGAGAGAAGGGACCTGAGCAAGACACCACCAGGTTGAATGTGGATAGCATGTGCATTTCAATATGAAGGAGGTTAACTGACCTTGAGCAATCACACTACAGATGGTTAAACAGGGCCCAGACTCAGCTGGGTGGTTATACTGTGGCTAGCTTCCAGCAGACTCACCCTGTGCTTTCCTGTTTAAATGCTGGAATGATCTGGTGGTTACTCACTTGCTCTCAGAAGACAGTGTGCCTCGGTTAAAATTACAACTCCACCAGTTGTGTGATATTAGACATGTTTTATGATCTCTCTATGCCTCAGTTTCTTCATCTATAAAATGGAGATAATGATAGTACATGAAAGGTAAATGAACTAAAATATATACAATCCTTAGCATAACGTTTGGTGCATAGTAACTGCACAATAAATAGTAGCTATTATAGATTCTTAAAGTATTATATGGAACAAAAACACGCTTTAATTTGAGGTTTTTCCTCTGGCTTTTTTTTTTTTTTTTTTTTTTTTTACATGTCCAGATGTTCTGTAATAATCTTTGTCCTTGCTTTAATTCCCATCTTGGGTACTTGACTTATAACCTATCAGGTTAATTTCAAGTCCACAGAACTTGCAAAACCAAGGTAATCTTAAACAAATAGAATCCTAATTTATCTTTTGAGGGTGAGTTTAAAAAGTTGGTAAAATATGGCCAAAAGAATATAAGAGTGATGAATGTGAGTATAGGGTGGGGTGTTAAGTATCCTAAAAAAAGTGTTAGCAGAGAAAGAGACTGAAAAAAATTGATGAGAACTTCCTCACCTATTAAGATTGGCAGTAATAGCTTACACAAAAAGACACCTCCTTTCTTCTATAGCAATGAAAAAACTAAGGCTGTGCCCCATGTTGAGAGCTTATTATAGGCCAAGTGTGAAGCCCACACTTTACATGAATTGCCTCTTTTAATAATCACTTGCAATCACTGTTATTCTGATCTTTCAGAGGAAAAACTAGACTGTTACATTGCTAGTAATGTGCAAAAATAATTGACACCGAGTTCTGAGTTGACTCCAAAGCTCTGGAGCTTTCCATCTTACCCTAACTGCTTCCTCATTGCTCCTGATTATTCTGAGTGGTGCCTCACAGTCTAGAGATTAATAACAAATATTTATTTAAGGTCAATTTTCAGTTCTAGCTTCACAGCCCCCAAAGCCTGTAAGAAGGAAAAACCTCCTCTGGTCTCTGGTTGAAGTCCTAATCACAGTAACTCAAAATATTATTTGACCAGAGTGACATTGCAGATGTAATTAGTCAGTTAAGATGAGGTCAGTAAGGTTGATCCTAATTCCATATGACTGATACCTTATAAAAAGAGGAGAAGAGACACTGGGCAGATACATGGGGGTTGGGTGAGGAGTGTCGCATGAGGCATTGAAGTGCTACAGCTACAAACCAAGGGACACCAAGCATTGCCAACCACCACCAGAGAACAGGAAGAGGCAAGGAAGGATGCTCCCTACAGGTTTCAGAGGACTATGTCCCCGAAGACACCTGGGTTTTGAACTTCCAGTCTCCAGAAAAAAATGTAAGTAAAGAAAAATCTCTGTTGTTTCCAACCACCCAGTTTGTGGTGCTTTGTTGCAGCAACCCTGCACAAAAAGAAGTACTTGACTTGAATACCTTTGAGATAGACAAAGCAAGTGGAAAATCCCTGGAGTTGGGAAGGGGCAACTAAAATAGATAATGTCCTTTCGTGGGATTTTCCCACTTCAGCTCTCCTGTCACTGTGAATGTGTGATCCCGGTCCTGATAATCATGCCAGGGCTGATGCTGCTGGGTCCCTCCCACAACCACCCTTCCCACTTCTGCTACCAAAGCAGACTTCCTGTATTGCTCAGGTATTGGCCCCTGCACCCTCCATGGGTCCCTCTAGTTCTGCAACCACATGCACCCTATGCATTTGGAAGGATGCTCCTCTGATTGGACCCATCAAATCCAATTAGCTTCTTACTGCCTATCTTGTTAGTGAGACTATTTCAAAGTTCAGATATCTTCTAGGCTTTACCATCCACATGCTAAGTCCAAAGAGGAATTCTGCATCCTGCCCTAATAGACTGAGAGGAAAAAGTAAGTGACTCAGCCACCAACTCAAAAAAATAATTAGTAGATTTGGTGGCTTGTGCTGGCATAATTACCAACACTCACTAACATCCCAACAAGGCATCACTGGTGAGTCCGTGATGTGTGGTAGTTTTTCTCTGTGCTTCTCTTCCCCTTCCTCTTCCCCTCCCTCAGTACACACTGGTGGATGGGCACATTTTCAAACATTTCTTCTTATTCAAGTTGAATTTGGTAACTTCATGTCTTAACATCTTTTCTAACCTGCTGTATGATTCTATCTATATGAAGTTCAAGAACAGGCAAACCAGTATCATGCCATTGGAAGTGGAGAGAGAGGCTCCCTTCAGTGGGTGACTGGGGAGATTAGGAGAGGGCATGAGGGGGCTGCAGTCTTTCTTGAGCTTGGTGCTGGTCACACAGATGTGTTTATTCTATAACATTTAGGATTTGTGCCACTTTTCAGTATCTATGTTGGATTTCAATGATATTTTTTTTTTTCCAGCACTGAGAATTAAACCCAGGACCTCATACCCCGAATTATCACTCAAATGCTGAGCCACAGCATTGATACTGAGCCACTTCATCAATGAAGTATTACTTTTTTAAGATTATATTTTGGCTCACACTAATTCTAATACCCTTATTTCACCACACTGTTTCCACCTGAGTTCATCCTAAAACATTGCTTCTGGATAAAGCATTGGATAGCTGAACTTAATAAAGGATCCAAATCAGTAACATCCGAGTGGTAACCTAGACCCCAGCTACTAGCCATTGCCCTGGATCATGTCTGCCTCCCTGCCCTTCCCACTATGGCACTGCTCTCTCGGAGTAAATGGTCCTTTTTTTTCTAATTGTTTTTCTAAATGTTCTTACAAAAAAGGTGTTCCTTTTTCACATGAGAAGACTTGAGACCTGTCTTACTGTGAGCTGGGCCCTTTGAATATTCAACCTCTGGCTTACATGATGTCCCCATACCCCAAATCACGCCTAATTACCTTGAGCTGAATTTATTAAACTGATATTTTGCGTGAGCAAAGACATCACTGTCAAAGCCAAGCAGTAAGCAAATGACCAACTGTTTTCCCATCTGCTCAAATCCCACATTGGCCTTTGTGGGTATTTACCTGCAATACATCTAACGTGGTCGTGAATAAACAAAAAGCACTTTTCAGGGGAACTGCTCATTTCACATTATATCACATGACATTTTCATCTCCGTTCCAAAAGAAACAATCAAAAACCTTAAGAAATGCATCTGCAGACAAACCCCACCTATTCTGGGTGTCCTTTTGCTCACTCTTGAGGCCAGGACATGTAAAGATACTGGCATGATAAAGTGCAAAAAATTATTGAAACTTTTTAATTCCTTTGGTAATTCTCCATCAAAGATCAAAACATACCAGTTTACTCGGTTTTCCCAAGTGGAGATTGCGTTTGTGAAAAAAGCTTCATTCATCATCCTCATCTCTACAAACTAAACTCTGTGGCTGGTTTAAAAAAAATACTGTTCAGAACATTTAAACTTTATCAATGGAGACAAAAATGTTCAGGTACCACCCCAAGTCAAAGGAGACAGTGAGGAATGTTCACATTGAGGTGCAGCTGTCCAGACCAAATCCCTGAGAGAGGAGCATTTAGTCTTAAAGAATGAATGGAATTTTAAAGATGAAGCTGAGGGATGGGTGCAGTGGTGCATGCCTGTAATCCCAGCAGCTCGGGAGGATGAGGCAGGAGAACTGTGAGTTCAAAGCCAGCCTTGGCAACTTAGCAAGGCCCTAAGCACTCAGTGAAATCCTGTCTCCAAATAAAATGCACAAAGGGCTGGAGATGTGGTTCAGTAGTTAAGTGCCCCTGAATTCAATCCCTGGAAAGAAAGAAAGAAAGAAAGAGAGAGAGAGAGAGAGAGAGAGAGAGAGAGAGAGAGAGAGAGAGAGAGAAAGGAAGGAAGGAAGGAAGGAAGAAAGGAAGGAAGGAAGGAAGGAAGGAAGGAAGGAAGGAAGGAAGGAAGGAAGGGAGGGAGGGAGGGAGGGAAGGAGGGAGGGAGGGAAGGAAAAACTGGGGAGAAAGAAAGTTCCTTCCAGAAAATAAGAGACTAGAATAGCCAAAGCAATCCTCAGTGAGAAAAGTGAAGCAGGAGACATCACAATATCAGCACTTAAATTATGCTACAGAGCCATAGTAACAAAATGGCATGGTACTGACATCAAAACAGACATGAAGATCAATGGTACCGAATAATAGACACAAAGATAAACCCACATAAATGCAGTTATCTCATACTAGACAAAGGTGCCATAAACATACATTGGAGGAAAGATAGCCTCTTCAACAAATGGGGCTGAGAAAACTGGAAATTCATATATAATAATGTGAAATTAGACCCCCTATCTCTCATCCTGCACAAAACTCAACTTGAAGTGGATCAAGGAAGTAGGCATTAGACCAGAGACTCTGCGCCTACTAGAAGAAAATGAAGGCCCAAATCTCCATCACGTAGGTTTCCTCAATAAGACTCCTAAAGCATAAGAAGTAAAACCAAGAATCGATAAATGGGATGGTATCAAACTAAGTTTATTCACAGCAAAGGAAACAATCAAGATGTGAAGAGAAAGCCTACAGAATGGCAGAAAATATTTGCTACCTGTACCTCAGATAGAGCACTAATCTCTAGGATGTATAAAGAACTCAAAAAACTTAACACCAAAAAACCAAATAACTCCATCAATAAATGGGCAAGGGAACTGAACAGACATTTCACAGAAGAAATACAGTCAACAAGTATACAAAAAATTGTTCAACATCACTAGCAATTAGAGAAACACAAATTAAAACTACACTGAGACTTCATCTCGCTCCAGTCAGAATGGAAATTATCAAGAATACAAGTAACACTAAATGTTGGTGAGGATGTGGAGAAAAAGTTACACTCATTCATTGCTGGTGGGACTGCAAATTGGTGTGGCCACTCTGGAAAGCAGTATGAAGAGGCCTCAGAAAACTTGGAATGGAACCTCCATTTGACCCAGTTATCCCACTCTCAGTATATACCCAAAGACTTAAAATCAGCATACTATAGTGATGCAGCCACATCAATGTTCATAGCAACTCAGTTCACAAGAGCTAAACTGTGGAACCAACCTAGGTTCCCTTTGACAGATGAATTGATAAAGAAAATGCGGTATATATACACAACAGAATATTAGTCATAAAGAAGAATGAAATTATGGCATTTGCTGGTAAATGGATGGAACTAGAGAATATCATGCTAAGTGAAATAAGCCAATCCCAAAAAACCAGACTCTGAATGTTCTCTCTGATATGTGGATGCTGATTCACAATAGGCAAAGTTGTCAAGGAGGGAGGATTGAAGGGGGACAGTGGGGAGAAGGGGGAGAAGATGGGATGAGAAGACGGTAGAATGAACTGGACCTAACTTTCCTACATTCATATATGAGTACCCAACCAGTGAAGCTCCATATCATTTACAATCACAAGAATGGGAAGCTATATTCCATGTATGTATGATATGTCAAAATATATTCTATTGTCATGTATACTAAAAAAAGCAAATAAAAAAATTTAAAATCCCTTCCAGACAAAAGGTGCAACTTTGGAAATGCAGAAGAGTGAAGAAGAGCAGATCGGGGAAATATTGGAATACAGCAATTAATGGGGCCAAAACTTTGGGCGCAGGGCAGTACAAAAGTTAACACAGTCCTTGGAAGCAAAGCAGAAGCCAGATATTTGAGTTGAGGACTTAAAAAGTCCTCTGATGCCTGAATCACTAGCTTTTTGAGGTCATCATATTTGGCAGCTTCCTCCAGGTGGCAGATCAGTTCTGGGACAGACACATTGAATGTGGGCACAGGGAAGACCATGCCAGTGAGCTAATCATTTAGTTCTGGGATGTCCTGGCCTACAACCCCAGCCCTGTTAGTGAATGCAGGGATAATGTTCTGAACATTGTGGCTATCATGCCACAATTTCCCAGAGGGGCCATCTACAGATTTTGGGTGGCAGTGATGCATGGACTGTGGTCAAGAGTCCCTCCATAATGCCAAAGATGTCATGGATAACCTTGGCCAGGGCATGCTAAGCAGTTGGTGGTTCAGGAAGTATTGCTGACCATATTGAGGGAGTTGCGGTACTTCTCTCAGTTCACACCCATCACAGACACAGGGGCATTGAAGAAGGGCAGAGGTGGGCTCCATCCTTCAAGTAAGCCCCAGTCTTCACAATGGTGGTGAAGACACTGGTGGATCCATAACATTTTTAGCACCAGCATCTCCCCATTTGATGTTGGCAGGATCCCACTCCTGGAAGACAGAGGTGGAATTTCCATTCTCAGTATTGACTGTGCACTGAACTTGCCATAGGTGAAGTCATACTGGAACACAGATCCATGCAGTTGAGGCCAATGAAGTTGATATAGATGACAACAATATCCATTTTTCCAGGGCTGAAAACCACCCTGATGATGAGGCACCCAATATGGCCAAATCCATTCACTCCAACCTTTTTATTAAATGTTTTTATATATTTAATAGTTTGGTTCATTATATAATTACATAATAATTGGGTTCATTTTGACACAATTATACATGCATGAAATTTAATTTTCTCCATTTCAGTTCCTGGTGCTTCCTCTTTCCCTCCCTCTCTCCTTCCCTCTATGCTCTTTCCTCTACTCTAGTATTTACTCTATTTTATTTATTTGTTTGTTTATTAATTTAAATTGTTTCTTTATAGATATACTAAAAGGTGGAACTCACTGTTGTATACTTATACACATTCATAGCATAATTTTGTCAAATTCAATTCTATATTTCCTTCCTAACCTTTCTTCCCTTTCTCTTCCTCAAACTCCTCCTGCTCCACTGATCTTCCCTCTATCTTTATGAGATCTAAGCACCCCTCACATTTTTCCCCTTCTTTTTCTCTAATTTCCACATATGAGAGAAAATTAATTCTTGATTTTCTGTGTTTTCCTTATTTCACTCAGCATAATGTTCTCCATTTTCATTCATTTACTGGCAAATCCACAGTTTCATTCTTCTTTATGGCTCAGTGAAACTCTACTGTGTATATATGGAACATCTTCTTAACCCATTCATCTGTTGATGGGCACTTGGACTGATTCCAAAACTTGGTTATTGTGAACTGTGCTTCTATAAACATTGATGTGGCTGTATCACTATAATATACTGATTTTAGTTCTTTAGAATAAATACCCAGGAGTGGGGTAGTTGGGTCATATGGTAATTCTACTTCTAGTCTTCTGAGAAATCTCCATACTGCTTTCCAGAGTAATTGTACTAATTTTCAGTCTCACCAACAATGCATGCACGTACCTTTTCCCCCACATCCTTGCCAACACTTATTATTATTTGTATTCTTGATGAGGTGGAAAGCTATGTTTTTAAAGTTAGTTTATGGAGATATAATTTACTTAGAGTAAAATTCAACATTATAAAACACACAATTCAGTGAGTTCTGACAAATGTTTACAGCCATTTAATCTCAAAATTGGGATTTTGAAAATGGACTTGAGAGTAACTTTGTCCACCAGACTTGGAAAAAAGTAGTTTTACCATTTGGTGCTTTCTCAAAAAAAAAAAAAAATTAAACATGAAATGATAGTATTATCCAGTAATAATATTTCCAGATATAGATCCAAAAGAACTAAAAGCAGGGACTGAAACAGATCTTGTGCACCAATGTTGGTAGCAGCCTTATTCTCAATGGCAAAAAGGAGAAAACAATCCAAATGTCCATAAATAGTGAATGGATAAACAAAATGTGGTCTATCCATGGAATACTATTCAGTCATAAGAAGAAGTGAAGTTCTAACATACACTCTAACAAGGATAAACCTTAAAGACATGCTAAGTCAATCACAGAAGGATAAAATACGATATGATTCCACTTATATAAGGGACCTAGAACAGACAAGTTCTTAGAGGCAGAAAGTATAATAGAAGTTCTCAGGGACTGAGGGAAAGGGGCAGTAGTTACACAGTTTCTTTATCCAGTGGCAAAAAAAGACTTGGAAATAGCAGTGATGACTGTATATTTGAATGCATTAATACCATTGAACTGCACATTTGAAGATGCTTAAAATGGAAAACATCATGGCATGTATAGTTTAATATTTAAAAGTCTTATTTTAGTATTTTGATTTTAGAAAAATGGGCGTCCCCTACCATTAAAGGATGCAGGTAACCCCAAGCCTCTGCCTCAACTTGTGATGTGCACGCACCCATGAGAATAGATATGTGATCATAAAAATAAAAACAGGCCAAAGAGCACTGCAGTTAGGAGATGATGGGAAGAAGGGAGAAACTGAAGGCAGGCTACCAGATGAGGGGCCACTGCGATGACCCCAGAATGTTGCCCAGAGAAAGGCCACACACCCAAGAGGCAGGGAGACTCAGGGGTAAGTGCACACGGCACCAAACAGAGGAAAGTGAAAATGCCTGGCCAGGGCCACCTTAGGACTTCCCAGACTCTGTCCCTTCCTCCATAAAGTATACATTCGTCAACATTTTTTGTCCTAAAAATACAATTTTTCCTTCAAGTAGTTAACAATCTCTTCTATATTTCAAAATATTTAGAAGAAAGGATTTTGAATGTTCTCAACACTAAAAAACGATGCCTATTTGAGATGCTGAGTATGTTAATGACCCTGATTCAATCCCTGAATGCTGTATTCATGCATCAAAGTCTCACACGGGGGCTGAGGGTGTAGCTCAATGGTGCGAACATGCTTACGGCCCTGCAAAGGGATGTGTGTTTGATCCCCTGCACAAGAAAAAAGGACAGGAGAGAGGCAAGGAAAAAAAAAAAAGATGAAAGAAAGAAATATCACACTGTAGCCCAATAAATGTAAGCAATTATTACGTACCAATTAAAAATAATTTTTACTTTTTTGGGGGGAGGGGTACCAGGGATTGAACCCAGGGGTGCTTAACCACGGGGCTACATCCCCAGCTTTCTCCCACTTTTTTTTTTTTTTTTTTTTGAGACAGGGTCTCACTAAATTGCTTAGGGCCTCACTAAGTTGTTGAGGCTGGCTTTGAACTTGGAGTCCTCCTGCCTCAGCCCCCCAAGCTGCTGGGATTACAGGCATAGGACCATATGTCCAGCTATATTTTTATTGGTGAATTATTGTTATACATAAAAAAATTTAAAGAAAGAAATCAAAACAGTTTTGTGGGCTCCTACATGGCATTGCCTCTATTAAGCCTCTAGAAGAGTTGGCCCTGGGCTAACTGAGGACCTGTGCTAGGTGAGGACCTGAGGAACCAATGGTCTCCTACATAAGCATATCTACCCTCCTTCTCCATCCCCATAGCCTCCCTCTCTGATTTACAGTTGGAGATATTGAGCACTTTGTTAGTGCAGATATGTGATCAGACATGGTAGTGAGATCATTGGCTGATCATGGCAGCTGATCATTCTGAGATCATTGACTATTGGGGGCAGTGAATCAATGTGAGGTTTAGGGTCAAGGACTCTGGAATAGGAACATTTGGGGTCTGAATCACAGTTGCCCCTGCCTATGTAAATTGGAGCAAGTTACTTAACTTTTCTGAGCCAGTTTCTATCTAGAAAATGAGTAGAAGCATTCTTGGCATCACAGAAGTCTTGTGAGAATTAATTGTGGTCAGAGGACAACCAGCTTAGCATGGCGCCTGGTACGTGGCTGGCAAGTGCTGGCAGCTCTTGGCTATCATTAAAGCCCCGGCACTTACCTATTTTGTCTCTGGGCTTGGTTCAGAGACTGTGATTTGGGGTTTGTTCTGAGGGGTAGGAGGAAAGGCATAGAGGTACCCGGAGAGGGAAATACAGAAGGGGAGAAGACCGGGAGTAATGGAAGGAACATGAGCCACTTCAACTTCTGCCCACACGGGCCCAGTTAGCCCACAGCCTCCTCACACGCTGCCTGGAGGGTTGTCTCTTCTAAGCACACAGTAGCTCAAGGCCCCCAACACAGACAGCCTTGAGATGGATCTGCCAGACCAGAGGCACTGAAGCCTCCGACTCTCTGTAAGCCCCATTTCCCTCTGGCCTCCTTTCCTCCTTTCCCCGACCCATCCCACTCTGGACTTGCCATTCCTGACATGCTCCTGCCATTTTGCTCACCCAGCCTCTTCTGCCAGCAATGCCCTTTGTGGCAAACTTCTACGGGTCCTACAAGACCCAGCCCCAATATCTCTTCCTTCTGCAACTGCCTTGCAAAATTATCCCCTCCCTCTCCTGGGCTTCCACAGCACCTGCATCACTGTGATGATCACTGTTTGATAATCACTTGTTGACAACTCTCTCCCCAGTTGGAAGGTGCGTTCCAGAAGGGGAGGGGCTGTCAGGCTCACCCTCACTGACTGCTCCACCACCCAGTCCCCACCCCAACCACGGCCCCACCTCCTGCACATGCTGGCAGCCCATGAATGAGGGAGGAAGATTTCTTCATTGTTTACTTGTTTCTGGAATCTCTCTTCTCACACCTGTTCCAACACAGGACCCTGATTCATGTAACAAATTAAAGAGCCAACACTTAGCGAAGCTGCAATGAGGCATGAAGGGGCAAGAAACGAGGAGCACGGTTTCCAAGGAGGGGAGAATATCAGGGGGATTAATATGATGGTTTCGCCAGGGTCTCCAGGCAGACATTCCTAAAGGAATGGGGCTCTTGGGAGTTTATGGTACTCCAAAAGCTTGGAAACTGCCCGTATGATTAGGACCCAGCAGGCGGTAATGGAGGACACAGGCTGAGGCGGCTATCACTGGCCTCCGCTTGTCGATCTATCTCCAGCTCCCCTACTCACTCCCTTGATAGCAGTTTGGCCTCTTCTCTTCCTTTTCAAGGTTATACACCATCCCTCCTTTCTACTTGACTGTGACCTCACCCAGATGAAAACCCTGGGATTGGAAAGTATCTGTCCCCAGTCCCTAAGAATGGCTCCGCCAACTGCTTTCTGGAAGTGGCTTTTCCTGTGGGGAAGGCCAACTGCCAGACTGCCACTGTCCACTTTGATGGAGTGTTTTCAGCGGTGCCCACAGGACAGACTCCAGTTCTTCTGATCGTATGGGGGCTGCTTTTTTACCCCCATCTGACTGTTCCGTCACCTGGAGCCGGAGGAGACCAAAACCCATCCCAGAAGGCGCCCAGTGGTCCTGGCCAGATTCCACCCCAGACCACGCTGGAGGTCTGGAAGTGAGGCCCAGACCACAAACAGCCTGGTTTTGTCCTTTTGTTCCTGGGGTCAGATGTGCCTGTCATCTTGAGCCTCTGTGTCTCCCCATTCTCATGGCTGCACCATGGCTCAAAGCCCTCTTTGCATGTGTCAATCAGGTTCTTGAAAGAATCTCCCCTTGATTTCCTTCAACCCTTCCAGTGTTGCCCAAGAAACTCCCAAAGGTGCCTCTGCAGCAATCCTATATGTAGTTCAAAAACAGACAAAGAGATCTAGGTGATGGAAGTAGATGGTGACACGGGTGTGTGATAAGGGGTTCACCTCCACAAGTCACCCAGGATGGAGCATGAGGGAGCCTTCTGGGGTGTTCCAAAAGCACTATAGTTTGATGTTATTTAGTTACACATTATCACTATGTTATATGCATAACACTTCTTGACCCTTGGACTTTACATTGGTGCACTTTACTATCTATATCTTAAGGGTCCATAAGAAAAATAAAAACTAAGGCAAATGTATTTTGAGGGCCCACAACATGGTAGGAATTCAGGGATAGAACATACAACCTCTTCCACCCATCCCTCCCTCACACTTGCCTTCTAGGCTTCTCTTCTATTGTGGATGAAGGCAACTGGACTCTTTGCTGTTGTCCCCAGCACATCACTTTACTGCCTCAGGTTCCTCTGAAACCCCTTAGGACCTCACTCCCATTACCCCCTCTTCTGATTCCTGGTCCCACTTGCTGAAATCCTATTACAAGTCTTAAAGATAAGATTAGCCTTCGAAGCAGCCTTAACCTGAGGGGTGTGTGCTTCCTCTGCAGCTCTGCATTCCTTGGGACTTCTCTGGGGATCTCCTGTTTGGGAATTCCATTTCACTTGCCTGACCTTTTCTAGCAGACACAGCTCCTTGGGGCAAGGAGACTCATCTCTGATTCACCTCTGCTGCATAAATACCTGTGGAGAACCGAGAGAAGAGCTTCCTAACTCCTAGCTCCCTGCGTGGCCTCCTAGACTTCCCTGACGGTCTCTTCCTGTTTAGTGATTGATAAATTCAAAATGTAAGTAAAAGCCTTGTATCATCCTGGCTCCTAGAGTTCCACCCTGTTAGCTGGAGGAATTTGGACTGCAGTGGTTTGTTAAGGCACTCAGTGTGCCAAAAACTAACTCCAGAGACCTCACTGGCAAAAAATAAAAAGAGGGAGAGAAACAGGGAATGACCGAGCAAGTGTACCCACTGGCAAGTGGTCCCCCTGGGGATGTGATCTGTTGCTCTTGTCTCCCTAGGGGTCTCTGTGGGGCTGCCTCCCTCTGAATCCAGGGCCTTTACTGAAGCCTTTACTGCTTCTGTCTCAGAAGAGGAAGAAGACCCAATATCTAAACACCAAATGTGTTGGAGCATGGTACCCAGGCAGCTGTCACCCCTGAATTTCATGGCAGACCATCACTTCAAAACATAACTTCATGTATATGTTGCAAATACTTCTGTTGCACAAATCATGTATTAGTAAATGTATTGATCATCTGTCATAGGCAGGGCTTGTGCTAGGGGGAGTGGAGGATTAAAAAATATAGAATTCCCCATTCCTGCCTCTCATGGGGTTCTAAAGTAGTGTGACATAGTTTTGGAATGTTCACTGAAATATTATTTACAACAAGAAAGAATGAAAGCAAACTAAATATCTATCTTGAGAAGGAAGGTCAAATAAATTGTAGCACAATGTTTCCATAGAATGCAATAGAGTAATTTAACAGAACTAACTAGGGATTGTACATCTACATTAGTAAATCTCAGGAATATATTGAGAGAAAAAGTCCAATTGTAGAATGATGTATCTTGCCGAACACCATTTATGCAAATACACACATAGTTCACATAGTGAAAATAATGCTCTGTATATGCTACGAAGACATAAACTATCTTCACATAAAAGCGTGTGTTTTAATTGGTACAGAAAGACACACACCAGGTTTCTCTCTGGGACAGGGCCTATCAAAGGGGATTTTACTTTCTCTATAATCACTCTGTTGAAAAGAATATATTTGTATATTACTCGTTAAATTAAGTTGCAACTAAGCCACTTAATCACTAGAAGTGTGTGGTCTACATATGTGAGAAGCTAAGTAATGAGCTCATTGATAACCTTGGCAATAACATAAGCAACACCACAAGGCAGAATAGATTTATTGCCCCATAATCAGCATCTGCAATAATAGCTGGGAGTTCAGAAGAAGAAGAGCTTGCTGAGTGCCGGGGAGCTCTGAGAAGGAGCTAAGAAGTTAGGACTTCCTTGAAAGTCTCCTGGTAAAGGAATGTGTGACAAGGTGGCGTTCTGTGAAGATTTGTATTATGAGTATATGTTTTTTCTCTTTCTTGTCAGGTCCTGGGAAATTGAGGAAGATGGTATTATACAAACTCAACTCTAGGAGGAACTCAACCTAGGAAAATTGATTTAACCCTTGAGCCAAATGAACAAGTGATCAGGGAATCCCAGGGATGTCCCCAGACAGTTGATTAGTTTTCCCCACTTGTTTGTGAATTCCTCTGGGGCTGAATCTGGGATCTGGGATGTCTTCATTCCTAGATCCCAATGAATGGAACAGTGCATGCTGCCACATCAGGGTCACTCCGGGAACACTTGTGAAGTGAAGCACGAATGAGAGAATATTGCAGAAAGATCAGAGAGAACAAGGACTTCCAGAAAATCTGGTGCTTGAATGGCTGCCTCTTTAACTTTGATGCACATCTTCCCCTTCCTTCATTCTCTCCTGCCTGCACTCCCTTCCTGCCTGCCCCCCAAAACACACACACACACACACACACACACACACACACGGAATGTAACTTTTGCGTCTCTTGTCCCACTCTTCTCCTATACTCCATCCCTAATCCCTAAGATCTTTCTCTAGGATGGGGGTGGGGAATGGCTGTCAACCCTCAGCATGACCTGGGACACTGAAGGCAGGAGAAGATGGAAAGACAAAATGAGCCAGAAAGTGTTTCACAGGAGTTGGCTGGGGGAGTAATGTGTGCTGGGGGAAGAGGGGACTACTAAGAAAGGTGGAGGTGAGATGGGGCTCTGAGAAGAGGGGATTAGGCAAGTTAAAAGACCAGAATGCAGACACCTGGATGTGGAATTGGTTCATGCAGAGGTTTTCAAATGTGACACCACAGAGCTTACAAGATAGGCCCTGTTATCATCCCTGCCAAGGTCCAAAGAAGTTGAGCAGCTTGCTCAAAATCATATCAGACAGCAGAGCTGCTAGGTGGCCTAATTCCAAAGCCCCTGCACTTGACCCCAGGGCAGTAGTGTCTCCCCAGAGGAGAGGCACTTACCTCTCCCCAAAGGCTTTCAGTCACATACATATGTCTCCAGCGAATGGATTTAACAGTGAGCAGGTGTGGCCAAATCAGGATATACGTACTTGTAGCCAAGGGTCCTGAGGAAAGAGAAAACTCTTCTATTTCTGAAAAGATTCCATGTGACACAGTCCTTCAAGGAAATTTCCTAAAAGCTGTCTGGACCCGTATGTAGACAGATCACACTTGGAAGGTTCATTCCATACCATATCTTGAAGGGCTGAAAGGTATCTGACCTTGAATCAGTGACCAAGAGGATGAAGGAGCTGGTTAGCCAGAAAGGGCAGACATTTACTCTGAAGAACAGAAGATGAAAAGAGAAAGAGATGGCCATCTCAAACATTCAAAGAGCTTTCTTGAGGAAGACTTGACCAAACTTGCTTTGAGCAGCTTTGGGTGACAGAATGAAGATCAGTGGATAAAAGGAAAATGAATTTCAAATCAATATTGTAAACACAAATTTCCTTAGAAAATGAACTTGGCCACACTGGTGGTAGTGAGCTCTCTGTTGAAGGAAGCAATCAAGCAAACACCGAGAATCACAATTATGATTGCTAAGAAGGAAATCCTATGTTGGGTAGAAGAATAAATGACTGTTAAAGCCTCTCCCAAAAACAAAGATTCCATAAATTTCTAATTGTAATGTTTCTTTTCCTTTCAAAATTTCTCCCTAAGCCAAAGACTTAAGAACAAACCCAATGGACATTCAAGCCACTGAAACATCTTATAAATTCCTCTGTTCTGTGTGTCTTGTAGAGAGAGCACCAGTGTGACAGAGACCTATATGTCTGTCAGCAGAGGCAACATTTTTCACACTAATAGTACAAGTCAGAATAAATACCATCTCCATTTGGGAGACAGTCCTTGACAAAAGAGAATTGGCCTGCTTGATTAGGAATATATATCAGGCACAGATATAGGAAAATCCTTTTCAGGCGAGCCCCGGAACCTGAACAGTCATAATGAGACCGATTTAATGAGCCTCCTGTTCTACAACAATATTTATTACAACCCTATCGCAGAGGCGGCCAACTTGAGATAAAATAGGTAAAATGCACAGGAACTGGATCACATTCAGAATTTCTCCCAGATACAAACAGGCTTTCAGTCACATACATATGTCTCCAGCGAATGGATTTAACACTTTCTTTAAGCTGTTTGGAAGAAATGCTTATGGAGTCCATTTAAACAGCAGCAACGCTTCTGAACTTTGGGTTCATCTCTTAACACATCTACTCCAAATCTGTCTGATGTGCCTGAACAGTCCCAACTTGCTGCTACCTGGAAAAGGAAAAGAGCAGCAAAGACCCCTCTAAAGGAGCAAACGGGCACACTTCCAGCACCTCTCTCCTCCCTTTTCTGTAAGGTTCACAAATCTCTCCCCTTAAAGAAATGAAATTTCTGCTAGCCACCCGTCCCAGCTAGCCGAACATCTGTGCCGCGCTTCCCTTGCAAGGTTTCAACAGACTTCATCAAAATGCCATCTCAAATGGAACATGCCACGAAAACCAAGATGTTTACATTTCACAAATTTGCCGGAGATAAAGGCTATTTAACCAAGGACGACCTGAGAGCACTCATGGAAAAGGAGTTCCCTGGATTTTTGGAAAATCAAAAGACCCTCTGACTGTGGACAAAATAATGAAGGACCTGGACCAGTGCAGAGATGGCAAAGTGGGCTTCCAGAGCTTCTTTTCGCTAATCGCAGGCCTCACCATTGCATGCAATGACTATTTTGTAGTACACATGAAGCAGAAGGGAAAGAAGTAAAAAATCCAGCAATTACTCCCATCCTGATAGAGTTCTCCCAAAGGGTTGCTTAAGGAATCTGCCCCACAGCTTCCCCTTGTGTAAAGATTTCATGAGAGATCAGGACCCTTAGAAAATGTGCAAATAACATCCAACTCCCATTCAACTAGCAGAGAAAGTTAAAGCTTTTGATTTTTGCATTGTTTGCATCCTTTTGCCCTCAATAAATACTTTTTTTTTCTAGTTCTGAAAAAAAAATGAAATTTCTTCAGATAAAATATAAGCTGGGAATTATATCAGTCCAGTTCAACAAACCATCATCAAGGGCCATTTTAGCACTATTATTTACTGAGCTCTTACTGTTTGCTGGGTATTGTTTTAAGTGTTCATTTGGTCATCACGAAACACCTCATGGTCAGTACTCCCAATGCACCTCTTCATAGGAGCAGAGAGATGACAAGTGGTTTGTTCAAGCTGATGGATTCCAGAGCCGTGGTGCTTAACCACGAGGTTATACTGTGCCCAGAGTGTTTGCCTGCACCTCATTTGTTCAGCAAGTGTTGTTTGAGCACCCGCTATGTGCCAGGCACTGTGCTAGGTGCTGAGGGCAGAAATAAACAGAATCTCCATCCAGAGTAGTCAGACAGTTCCCACGGATTTAAGAAAATGTCCCATTCTCCGCAAGGGCTTCTGGAAATGGTTAAGTTTAACCAGAGAACTGAAGGATGAGTAAGAGTTAGTGAGTTAGGAAGGGAGCCAGAGGAGGTAGAGGATATAGTCTGACTCCATAGGGAGTCAGCTCAGCAGTATATATGCACTTTAAACCTGTCAACATTTTCTCCTGTTGACATAAGTCACTCAACTCAGATTCTGGGAACTTTGCCACATAGACAAAGGACTGACTCCAGGAGTTAATTGCCCACTGATCAAAAGAAACAACTGTGGCTCTTTTTTTTCTTCCTGTATTCATGTTGGTAAGGTTTTGATGGTGCAAAGATCAGGGATGGCTGATGAAGAAGGCCTCGGAGAGAACAAATATGGAATCCTCAGTGGAAATAGCTGGAAGAAACTCATGTTCATACATGCTGAGGGTCCCCAGACCTGAAAACTCACACCAACCCCAGGCTCCATCCCAACATGTATGACTTGTGGACACATGAAATGGTCCATGCCCATCCCCAGCTCCCCACCCCTGTAGTGCCCGGGCTGTCAACTCTACCCATCTCAATCTGCCTGCCTCTCCAAATTTTAGGATGCATTCAATTCACCCACAGGGCTTGTTGAACCACAGGCTGCAGGAACCCCTCCAGAGTGTCTGACCCAGTTGGTCTGGGATGGTGCCAACAGTGTGCACTTCTAACAGATTTCTGGCGATGCTGATGCTGGTGGTCCAGCTGCTGCTCCATGGCACCAGGCAAATGTATCTTCCAGAAGGACTTCTCCAGCACTCCAGGCCCTCTGCCTTTTCTCTCTCTCTAGTCTTACTACACATGGAAATTAATACACATCACAAAGATAAATCCAACTGCCTTAAGAAGGACCCAGATAGGCAATAGAATATGAGGGGTTTGGACAGGCTCAGATGTGAGATGTCTCCCACATTGTGTGAGAGAGGGGAACTACCCATGAAGTGGGAAATTCAGGCCCCAATAAAAAGGAGGCAGTTCTCTGAGTTTACCCAATCCCTGATGGATGTCATGGCAAACCCAGTATTGTCAGTTCTTCTGACTTTCAAAATGAAGCAGAAATCCTGATTTTTATGAAAAAGCTCCCAATTTTTGAAAGTTGGTTCCAGGAGATGATAATGATGTTGATTTTTGTGGTACTGGAGATTAAATCAGGGCCTTGCACATGCTAGGGAAGTGGTTCTATCTCTGAGCTACACTCCCAGCCTTGGCTTAAGAATTTTAAGGGAAGCAGGATGGATCAGATGGCTCAAGACTCTGGTAGCCTTCATACTTAATGCTTTGGGGCTGTAATAAAGAATTCTGAAGACATATTCTGGCCTACAACAGAGAGGAACATTAGAAACACATTGAGGAGGGTCATTCACCTCTGTCAAATTCTTTCCCAAAACCCATAATCCCAGCCTAGTCACAAACATCCAACCAAAAGCAAACCTCGACGCAGGAATATTCTACAGGATCCCTATCACTCAAGAAAGACTGAGACTGACACAGACCAGAGGAGCCTACGGAGACACAAAAACTGGATGAAATCCCAAAGCAAAGAGAGGATGTTAATGGAAAGACAGGTAAGAGTCAAGCAAAGTCCGGAGTTTAATTAACAGTAATGTATCAAAGTTACTTCTTTGGGCTTTGACCAATGTACCAAGATAATGTAAAAATGAGATGAGGGATATAGGAACTCTGTATTAGTTTTGAAACCTTTCTATATAAATTTAAAATTATTCCAAAATTAGAAGTCTACTTAAAAGAGAATCATCAGTAAAATATACTTTTTTCTTGAAAACTAAAAATGAAAATCTATGGGTAAAATATGGTCCACCAGTTTTCAGTCTTTAATTAAACACACGCACACACACACACACACACACACACACACACACACAAATAACAACTTTCAGATTTCATAGAATCCAGACTCTAGGTGTGTTTTGGGGGATCTCTGACTTTAAATCTCCTGGGTTTATATGGGAAAAACTCAAATCTCTGAAAGTTTAAGTCACTTGTCTAAACTCTTACAACTATCCTGCATCCTATCTCCCCTAGATAATAAGCAATCTCAGGCCATGCTCCACATCATTAATACTTGTAACTCAGAATCCCTCACACAAAAGGTATTCAATAAATAGCACTGTTTTTATTGTTACATTGAAGAATGGTTTCTGCTCTTTCACATCTTCGTCGCTGTACAGGAAAAGGCTGTCATATGATGAACTCTGTGAGGCACTTCACTTCTCTGGACCTCTGAGGTCCATCATCTGTAAAATAAGAGGCTTAGACTCAATGCGAAGAAAGAGCCTACAGAGTGGGAGAAAATCTTTGCCAATCATACTTCAGATAGAGCGCTAATTTCCAGAATCTATAAAGAACTCAAAAAACTCTACACCAAGAATGTAAATAATCCAACTGACAAATGGGCTAAGGAAATGAATAGACACTTCACAGAAGAAGATATACAAGCAATCAACAAACATATGGAAAAATGTTCAACATCTCTAGTAATAAGAGAAATGCAAATCAAAACCACCCTAAGATTCCATCTCACCCCAATTAGAATGGCAATTATCAAGAATACAAGCAACAACAGGTGTTGGCGAGGATGTGGGGAGAAAGGTACACTCTTACATTGCTGGTGGGGCTGCAAATTAGTGCAGCCACTCTGGAAAGCAGTGTGGAGATTCCTTAGAAAACTTGGAATGGAAACACCATTTGACCCAGCTATCCCACTCCTTGGCCTATACCCAAAGGACTTAAAATCAGCATATTACAGAGATACAGCCACATCAATGTTCATAGCTGCTCAGTTCACAATAGCCAGATTGTGGAACCAACCTAGATGTCCTTCAATTGATGAATGGATAAAGAAACTGTGGTATATATATATACAATGGAATATTACTCAGCCATAAAGAATGATAAAATTATGGCATTTGCAGGCAAATGGATGAAACTGGAGAATATCATGCTAAGTGAGATAAGCCAATCTCAAAAAACCAAAGGAAGAATGATATCGCTAATAAGTGGATGATGACACATAATGGGGGGTGGGAAGGGTTAGTGTTGGGGTTGGAGTTGGGTTTAGGGAGGGGGGCAGGAATGGAGGAAGGAAGGACTGTATAGATGGAGGGGAAGGGTGGGAGGGGAGGGGGGGAAGGGAAAAAATGGCAGAATGAATCAAACAACATTACCCTATGTAAATTAATGATTACAAAAATGGTATGCCTTTACACCATGTACAGACAGAGAAACAACATGTATCCCATTTGTTTACAATAAAAAAAAAAAAGAGGCTTAGACTCAATCCTTCCTATAAGAAGCGTGGTCCACAGACCAGCATCATTGACATCACCTGGAAGTCTATTACAAATGCAAACTCTCAGGCCTTTGATCACATCTACTGAGTCAGAATCTGCATTTTAACGACATTCCAGGGGTGATTTGTATGCTCATTAAAGTCTGAGAAGCATAGGACTAGTTCTCAAATTTAAGCATGCATAAAATCACTTGGGGTAATTTAAAATGCACATTTCTAGGTTTCCTCACTTCACCTGTGCAGGACTTTCATGGTATGGAGGCTGGAACTCAGTATTTTTAGTAAGCTCCCCAGGACCTCACTTTGAGAAGCAATACTGTCACCCTCTAGATGCACCCTCACCACACTGAGCATTCTGTTTTCACTGAGCTTGCAGCCTGCTCCCTAGCTCCAGAGCCCCAGATTGCTTGTCTCTTTTGAGATCAGAAATGCTAACCTGGAATTCTGGTAAATTTCACTCTGGGGGAGGGGAAGGGGAAACTATGCTGTGTAGCATTTGCCGATTTCCATAGTGTAAATACTCTCATTCCAACCCATGTCAAGCACCCAATGTGATGTCACTAAACACAGGCGTGGAAAAGATGTGCACAGTTAGTTCTTTGGTAGGAGTGGGCCCCAGCAGCCGCAGCTTGGAAACTTCGCTTACCCTCTGTGCTCTCAGTCTCAATGAACCAGCTCCACCTTTGGTTCTTATTTCCTGCCAATCATGCACTCAGCACTCTACCAAAGGTTGTGGAGGAAAGCAAAGAGCTATAAAAGATGAGGCAATGAGGTAGAGTGATTAAGCATGAGGAGGCTTTAAAAGAGGCCTATTTCTAGATCTGCATCTTGAAACTTATGTATCCTTGGTCATTGCTTAACTTCTTCAAGCAATTTATTTTATAAGTATAAGTAAATATATATGCCTATTATACTATATGTATATGCATATATGGTATTTGGCAAATACAAAAAACATTTTAAAATGTATATATGCACATATATAATATATATTTTATCTGTATATAAAATATGTTATACCTTCATAGTTTCTCAAGAAATTGGGTCTAGCCCATATTAGGTAACATTAACATATTCTAATTCAAGAGTCAGGTGGTAGGTAAGCAAATGTTCATTTTATTATTTGTCTTTTAATTGCACATATATGGCATAAAATATTTTAATTGTATTATTTATTTCACAATAAAAATAGATAATACAAAGCTAAATGAAGTTAATTGCTAAAAGATGTTATCTCACTATCTCTCCAGTTGATCCATGTTACCATCTTGGAAAATGAGGTCATGGTCCTCATTGGCTGAGAATTTGGTTCTGTTAGGATATCAGCTGGATTCTTGATATAGTTAGGAGCATTTCATTCTCCTTGCAGCTTGTCGAAGCCATGGCTCAGGATGTTATCATGCCCCGCCACCAGTGGTGACACAATCAAACACCTACAAATCATGAGGCAGCTCAGAAATAGGACTGAGGGAAGAAAAGTGAAACTCAGAAAAGACACAGGCTAATTTTCCTCTTCCACTTGAATATTCTTTAGCTGAAAGACTTCCTAACAACTGAAATAAGTGACTCATGTTTCTGTCCAGGATTCACTCAATGTGGGGACTTCTGTCCCTTTTCCAGATGATAGCTGGTTTTAAGGTGTGTGTGAAGAGCAATGGGACACTGGTGGGGAGCAGACGGCTCGACAGTCAACAGTCAAGATCATAGGCTCCTGGGCCTGGGGTTCTTCCTAAACCAGCCTATGGGTCCTGGGACCCATAAGCCCCTTAGAGCTTGCACACTTGGTGATTTGGGCTCTAGTACAGTTCTCCAGCCTGCCAGGATGGAGAAGAAACCCATACAATCAGCTTCCATGGTCCCCTTGATTTCTCCTGCTGTTCCCGATTTGTTCTGCGTATAGTATTATTATGTAGAAAATTAATGGAGAAATGGTCATTGTATGGGATCAAGTAAATAATAAAAATAGCTAATGCTTGAGTAATATGTGCCAGTTATCTCTCTAAGTGCTTTTAAATATAGTGGTTCCACTGAGGAAGATACTATTATTATCATTATCCCTAAATCACAGATGGGTAAACTAAGGTACAGAGGAAATAAGTGGTTTGTCCAATGTTATTCAACTTGTAAGTGGCAAAGTCAGGATCAGGAATCCAAGCAATTTGGCTTCAGAATTCGTGCTTGGATATTCTGCTTCACTGCTGTTTAGGTTTGATGTGGTCCAAGTACGTGCCTGACGGAGTGGCCTTCCTTCCAGGAGGGAAGCAAGAAGATCTCATTTTATGAAGATTGGAAATTACTCAGAATCCAGAAGTTAGAAGCTTCCGTTTAAGAATCATCATTGTCCCAGATTCTAGAATTGACTTTGATTTTGCCCAAAAAGGTATCTAGAGGTTTGACTTAAAAAGATTTTTTTTTTTTTTTTCTTATTTGACACTTAACAGATCAGTAGTGGGAAGGTTTTCAAACACAGGACAGATTGATGTGGTGGTGGAAATTATACTTAACAGAGGCAGGAAGCCAGGGTTCCAGGCATGCAGCAAGCTGTGTACCCCAGGGCAGGAGCATCTCCACTCTGGACCTTGGATTTTCACTTGTAAGAGGAAGAAGTGAATAAATGACTTTGGAGGTCTCTGCCTCTCTAAAAGAGGCCGGGCGTCTCTATTATTCCTCTAACTATAGAAGTTGTTGGTGATGGAGAGATAAAGCCAATGACAAGCAAGTTTCGACTGTGCTCTGAAATCGGACGCCAGACGTGTAAATTCAGATCCCAGGAATGTGAGAGGAAGCTCTGGCATGGCCTTCCTATTTCAACGAACATTGATCAATGCAGAAGCAGCCAGGTAATTAAAAGCCACCTTTTTATTTCCTGACTCTGCTCATCACAAACTCACCCTTTTATGTATTTTTATCAAAATTCATCCTCAACCCAGAAAGAACCCAGGCAAGGCGGGACCATCCCTCCACTGCGCTTCACATGCTTCACTTTCTACATCTGATGGTAGAAACAAAACCCTTAAGCTATGCAACAAAAAATGTTTGAGACTTCCAAAGTTTATGAATCATATCGCCCGTCTGTCCAAAGCATGACAAATAGATTGTAAGTTCTTCACTATACCACAAAATCTGATGAAGAGCCGGCGCTCAATAAATATTTGTTGATTAGTAACAGACGTGTCAATGCAAAGTTCTAATTGTTACCAGAGAAGAATCAGGCTCACCGATGTACTGATTAAGCCTTGGTTTCTTCTGGGTTCATCACATATTTCATTCATCACCAGACAACACAGAAGAGCTCCTCAGACTTTACCACAGAAACCAAGATTTTACCAGAACATTTAGTGCCACATCTTTCACAGAGGAACCACTGAGAGGGATCCAGCACATAGACAGCAAGACCCCAATGATGAAGGCTTGGGACACCCTGAGCCTGGGACTTGAAGAAGGTTTGGTGGGTTATTCTCTTACCCATTTGGTTTTGTAACCTCAAAAGTCAGAACCAGTGGGGTTGATAAGTAAATTAAGTGCCTGGGGGAGGGGAGGAAGGGTTGAATTTTCAGTGAATTCAGGAAGTCACAGAACAGTGGTCAGAGCTAACTTCTCTTAAGAACCCAGTGTTCTTACTTTGAGGGACACTGGATCTCAATGGCATTGCCACCGAGCCTGGGAGAAGTCTGCCTCGTGTGAGCAGGGGAATGTGAATCAACTATCTTAGTAATCATGACACTAGGGAGTTGCGGGGGATGGTCTTTCCTATTTGACCTTTCCCTGAATAATAGCAATGGTCCATGTTAGACTTGAACCATGAGTTTATTTGAGAATGAGTTCTGATGGGATCTAGGCTCAGGTACAGAGGAAGATTACATATTATCTAAAAGTGACCTCTGCTTTCATTTTCAGTGTCATTCCCTGAAGGTGTTGGGTAGCCCTGACTCCTGTTAGGATTCAGGTAAGGTGATATTGGCCCTTTGAGAATTTAAGCACATCTAATTCAATCAAAGACACAAAGAAAACTCAGCTTCTTTCTTGAAAAAATTTTGACTCGGCAATGTGACCTAGCCAAGCTTTGCAGGACCTGGTCCCTAAATTTCAATTCTGATGAGTAAAAATGCCCATGGCCATTGGCTACAAGTCTTCACCCTGAGCTGACCATTCTTCCTCTTAGGAATAATCACAATAGCTGTCGCATTTCCAACTACTAATGTACAAACACCTTTTCAAACAAGATCTCATTTGGAGCAAAGAATTAAAAATAGGTTTACCTTAACTTGACATTTGGTTCAAAATTTTCCTTTTTCTTTTCTTTTTTTTTTTATTTGGCAGTAAGTTCTGGAATTCCTCTTAACTTTCTTTTATCAAGGCAGCCCCAACTTCCCCGAAGCTACCTGGCTTAAAAGAACCAAATGTTAGGAGCAGGACTGTCCAGTAGCACTTTCTGCAGTAACAGGAATGTTCTATACTCACACTGTCTAAACAAGGACCATCAGCACCATGTGGCTGTTGGTGTGGGTGGTGTGACTGAGGAATTAAATGTTAAATTTTATGTCATTTTAATGAGTTCAAATGAAGATAGACACCCAGGACAAGAGGAAGTGCATCGAACGGTGCTACCCTGGAGAGTGGTCATAGTACATGTAAAGTTAAACTGTCAGCCATCATTATTTACCTCCTTTTATTTCCAGATAGTACTGATTTCCACACATGAAATATTTAAGACTTTAAGTCAAGTTTCCATATAGTCCATATGGTTTAATGCTGGGATTGTGTATTCTCCCCTCAAATGCAAATATGGTTCTTTGCAATGTGCAGCAGTAGCAACTTTATTCTTCGGTAAAATCTGGGAAGCTTCACATCCCTGCTGGGAAGGCTCAATTCTCTCAGGCTTGTGAATTCCTTACCCTGCACCCACACAGCTCAAGCCTTCTAAAGAGTGGCCCTTTGTCCCTTGGTTTGTATGTCAAGGAGGCAAAGGATTTTGCCGCATGGCAATTAATCAAGTGACCCACTTCTACCTTTGATCTGGGAGAAAATAGTCAAGATAACATTGAAGAGGAGAAAGTGAGAGACAGTGACAGAGAAATGGAGGGGGCATGGAGGTGGGAAACACTGCTAGAGAGAGAAGGGGAAAAGGTAAGGCAGAAAAGGGAAGACAGAGATGGCAGTAGTGGTGTTGGCCCTGTGTATTCAAGGAGAGAATCCAGCTGCCATTCTCCATTCTGCATTCTCAAGAAAACCAAAGGCTGCATGCCACTATGGTTAGCTCCTTTTCAGCTGCTGACCAAATGCAAGTCACTATTCATCCGAACTCATGAAGGTTTATTGAGGATGGTCTTGATATACCTACATTCGCTTCCTATTCAAGGTGCCAATGTCTAATTTTCATTCACATCAACAACAGGTGTACCCAAAGGCAGTGTTCAGAAAGATCCTGACTGAGACTGTGTGCTCCCAGGAAAATAGGGGAAGCCTGCAGTTCTCCCAGAGTTCCTGCAGACTGAAACTTTCCTTGTACTAACTGCAGAGCCAGAAATCCAGAATTTACTACAGAGAGGGCAGGGACTCTTAATCACTTGTGATTAAATACAATAACTTGGTAGCAAAATCCTTCTTGAGGCCTTGCAAGGTTACCTTTAAATGAAGCTCTGTAGACATTGGCTGAGTAGATAGGAGCCCTGAAAGACAGAAATGAACAAGAAAAGGTATTATTTCATTTAACTAAAGAGAAATGAAGCACTCAAAAACAAGGGCATTTGTTTTGTCTTCAATTAAAAAAAAAAGAACTATAATATGTGTTCCTTTTGTACATCTTAAAAACATGTTAGGGACACACTGAGCTGATAGATATGCAAAATTATGAATATTCCACTCAATAATTAAGCATGTCTTCTTTTCTTGGCCCTTTTAATGACAGCATTTCCTGCACAATCCATTTTAATCCAATTCTTTGATATTTAAAAAATGGAGATTCCTCTAATTGATTCATAGAGGAAGTTTATTTATCCAAAGGAACTGAGAAAAGTTAAGTTTGGAGATAATTACTGGAGCTTTGTTAAATGAGGTTAAGAGTTGGCACTTACAGAGAAATCATCCAAAGACGCAACCAATTGATCCATAGTTTTTCTAGCCAACAAACTGGATGATTTCACTCAATTGCATAAACAGGCACACCCAAACACACTTACCCTCTTCACAGTTCTCAGCTTGGTTGGATTTGGGGCCAGGCTATAGTGTAAAAAACATTTTAAATGAGAAGACCAACCTGTTGGGTTCTGGAAAACATGTCCATTTTTCCCTGGCCAGACATTGGAGTCTGGTTGTATCTGTCATAGGTGAATAGGTTTGGCTTCAGCCTATCCAATTCAACCCTCTAGCAAGCTTTTTGAAAACCACAGAACATCATTCCATGCTTGATTTTGCACTAAGATCTTTCAATGGGTTGAAACATACAGCACATAAGAGCAGGTGTTCCCAGTTCCCAGCCCAACTCCACGCCTGAGGAGGCTGCAGAGGGCATGCCATTCTCATTAATAATGTCCCGTCACGATGTCTCTTCATGAAATAGGCTCACCTTGTTTCAGACAGGAGAATGGGGACAGAAGCGGGCAATATGTTAACTACTCCATCTCCTGGGAGAATGCTTGCTTGCGAACAGAAGAAGGGCACAAGTGAACACTAATACATTCGAGCCTCTAGAGACCTTGGGAAACCCAAGAGTATCTTGAAGGGCTAATCTTGACTTTAACCCTGATCCAAACATGGAGGACAATCCAGAGTCTCTCTTTTTACTCTAAAATCAGAATTTTAGATCCCCTATTGTGTGGATAGCTAAAATGGTAGGAAATATTTCCAAATTCAAAGGACTCAAAGACTCATTCCCCTTTCCTAATTTGCAAATGAAGTGCATGTTTTGGTTCACTGGCAACTTACGTAAACTGGTGAAAATATCATCCCTTTCTGAGCAGTTGTTCCAACAACTCTGGACAGTTGCTAATCTAACGTGCTAAAGAACAATGAAATGTTGCAAAATCACAAAGACTTACTCTTATTATCTACATGACAGTGATTGTGCCCAGAGTAAGGGAGACTTACTCTGTCCATTTGACAGGCACTGAGAAAGAATACCTCCTGTCAGGGGCCCACCCACGGCCTTCCCTGCAGATTTGTGTGTGTGGAGCAGGGTGTCACAGTGGAGACACGGAGCTCCGTACCCTCCACATCCAACTTGTACACACCATAAGCTGCTCTTCATATCTGCCTGGGTAGCTGGTTCCAGGCCTTCAAAAATAGAGACAGAGAGAAAAAGAGAGGAGTATTGCTTGTCAAAGTAACCGCTCTTTCCAGATACTTCGTTGTTCTTGCACTTCATGATTGCTCTTACAAAAAAAGGGAAAGAGGGATACTTCACTACGCTTTCAAGAAAACAAAGGGAACTGGAGGGAAAAAAGCACAGAAGTCTTTATGGTTTAATGAATATAATCTTCTCTAGAAAAAGAATACCACTTCTCAAGGTTTTACTATATAATACACATCGAGCACGTGTTCTTTAACTTACTTCAAATACACACTGCCCTGTGAGGTAGTCATTTTATGTCCCTTCTACAGTTGAGGAAGTCAAGTTCTCCAGAACTGAAGAGATGGTAACTGAGAAAGGCAACGTTTGAGCCCAGGTAGTCTGACTCCCTGGCCTGCCTCTTAACCACTTTACTGTGACAACCAGAGAGAGGTTCATGAGGACACCTTCTAACCCAGTTGACATCTTAAGAACAAGTAAAAAATTTTTCTGTGTCACATTTCATAATTACCTTCCATCACATTTTAGGGTGCCTATCTTTCTTTTCATGCCCTTTCTCCCTGGTTCAGAGAGCAGGGACCCTCTCAGAGGGAGCACTGTGGTCCAGGACATTAAACACCCATCACGGATGGCCAGCACAGGTTCACAAGGATCAAGTCAGGCCAGACGAAGGCCAAGCACATTTTCTTTTTAATAAGGTTATTAGTCTGCTCAATCAGGAGGCATAGTGTATCTGATTTTCAATAAAATACTGTATTGGGCCCAAATCTCTCAGGATATACTGGTGGGCAGAATGGAGAAATGCCATGACTAGCGTGGAGCAAACTGTCTTCTCCAAAGACTGCTGACTAATGGGTTGGTGTCAGCCTCGGACATTGCTGTCCAACATTTTTATCAACAAAAAAGGTCAATAGTTTGGGACAGTGGAGTGACTCCATCATGATTAATTTCCACTGAGATCAATGTTAAATAAAACACATAGGCGTGAAAAAAAAAGGACAAATAAAAGGTGGGAAACACATGATTTTAGCAGCCCAAGTGAAAAGAGGAATTTTAACTGACTATGAGTTGAATATCACTGGGCCACTCAAAATGATAGTTTTAATATTTATGGTTAGGAGTAAAGTGTCTAAGAATTAGTTCTGAACTGGTCAAAACACACTGAGTACCATCAGTTCCAATTGCTAGATTTTAATACAAAAGACAATAAAAATTATATAATCAGAATGAAGAGAGTATTGAAAACATAAGTTACACAAAAATCGGCCAGAGGGTATTGGTTCTTCAACCCAAACAAAAGAAAGTTTGGGTAAAGGGCACAATCACTGTCATGTAGATAATAAACCTCACTTGTTCTATAGCTCCTTGAATGCAGGACCAGCACAGTGTTGGAAGGTACATGGGGAGGAGGAATTTCCTGCTCAGTGTAGAAATAATTGTAATGGGGCCTTAGTTGTTAGAAAATGGATAAGGCAGGACACTCAGGATGGTTGGCATTATGATTTGAATATAAGGTGCCCCCAAAACTTCCAATTAATGAGAGAATATTTAGAAGTAAAATGATTAGCGTGTGAAAGCTATCATGTCATCAATCCATCCTAGTTTGAATGGACTGACTGGGTGGTAAATGCAGCCTGCTTGGGGTATGGCTGGAGGAGGATGGTCACTGGGGGATGTTTCCTGAAGGGTTGCATCTTTCCTGCAGTACCTCCCCCAGCCCTCCTGACCCTACAAGGAGCTGAGAAGCTTTCTTCCACTGGCCCTTCTGCCATCATGCTCTGCCTTACCTTGGGTCCAGAGCAATGGAATCAGCTGCTATGGACTGAAACCATGAGTCCCAATAAAATTTCTGCCCTCTAAGTGGTTTTTAGAGGTTTTAGGTATTTCAGTCACAGCAACAAAAAGTTGACTATTGACAGTTGACAGCATCCTCATTGCTATGTCTTTAGTTAAAGAACTCTTGAGTCAACTGGATGCCCGCTTTGGTAGGCATCCAAAGTTATATTGGGAATTTAAAAACCAAATGCAGATTTGAACTTATCAACCTCCAAAAGACTGTTCTAGATAATTCAGGAAAAATTCTGCAAGTCTCATGTTCTTGCATTTCAGTAACATTCTCAAATTCAGATATAAGATATGGTAGATACATTGCTCAATCTCACTAATACTGGGCTGTTTACTTCTGTATTGTTATACATCACCTGTGACTAGGAGCCTCAAAAACTAGAACTCAGGCAATCTTGGTTTAGTCCTAGAACTGTCTTTGATTTGCTGTGGGCTTATCATCTCTTTCAGCCAAATTTCTTAGGTTATAAAATAAGGAAGTTGGACCCAAATGTTCCTTTATTAAAGTTCCAAAGCATTAATGTTTTTCAGATTTGGTCTTAGGAACAGAAGCATCAGAATCACCTAGGGATCTTATTTAATACACAGGTTCTGGGGCCCATCTTAGATTTGGAAGTGGGACCCAAGAGTGTGAATTTTTAATGAAGCACTCTAAAGTGTTAGTATGCACACTGAAGATCTAGAAATGACTCAGAATGAGTCTGTGTTCCATTAAGATCAGAACAAAAGATAAGCAAAATTCAGGCACAGAAAGGTTAACTCAGTTGCCCACATCTCACAGTAAAACCAGAATTGTTCCTAGAAGAAAATAGGTCATTTCCTGATCTCTTTAAGGACATGAAAACTTAAGTGAGGAGGTGGGTGGAGAACAAGAATAGTCTTCCAGACATGTCTAGTAGGGCTGGAGAAGACCCAAACCCTGTCTGTCTAGGAAGGAAGCAGAGCTATAGACTATAGGTAGTCATGCATACTACAAGTCTCCAAAGCAGTGAGGACAGCAGTAGGCACTGCCACCAGACTGCAGAGGAACATGTAGGGTAAGGCCTGTCAGCAAACTCTCACTCCACAGGTTTACCCCTTGAGAGGGACGATGTAAAGCTCAAGAAATAAAACCAAGAACTGGTAAGTGGGACAGAATCACATTTAAAAGCTTCTGCACAGCAAAGGAAACAACATAAAGAGAGATCCTACAGAGTAGGAAAAGATCTTTACCACCTATTTTCATGCAGGGGATTAATATTCAGAATATATAAAGAACTCAAAAAACTTAACACCAAAAAAAAAAAATAAGTGTGCAAAAGAACTGAACAGACACTTCTCGAAAAAAGAAATACAAATGGCCAAGAAATATATGAAACAAAAAAAACTTCAACATCCCTAGCAATTAGTGAAATGCAAATTAAAAGGACCTTGAGATTTCATCTCATACCAGTTAGAATGGCAGTCGTCAAGATACAAATAATACAAGCTATCAAGGATGTGGGGGACAATGTACACTCATACATTGCTGATATGAAACTAGAAAACTTCACAGAGATCCCTCAAAAGAACAGGAACAGAACCACTATATGACCCAGCTATCCCGCACCTCAATATTTACCCAAAAGAACTAAAATCTGCATACTGTTGTGATACAACCACATCAATGTTTATAGCAGCACAATTCACAATAGCCAAGCTATGGAACTAGTCCAGGTGCCTGTCAACAGGTGAACATTAAAGAAAATGTGGTATATATACACAATGGAGTTTTACTTAGCCATAAAGAATGAAATTGTGGCATTTGCTGGTGAATGGATGGAATGAGAAAACATCATGCTAAGTGAAATAAGCCAGACTCAGAAAATCAAGGGTCAAATGTTCTCTCTCATATGTGGAAACTAGGGTACAGTAAGAAAAAAGAGGAGTTGGGGGGGATCCCAAGAAAACAGAGGGAGATCAATTGAGTGGAGGAAAGGGATAGAAGGGGAGGCAGGAGAGACAGGAAAAGGGAGGCACTGTGAAAAGAAATTGACCAAATGATGCTATGTACATATATGAATATACCATAGTGAATTTTACCTTTATGTATATCTATAAAGCACCAAATTTTAAGAAACTACAAATAAATAGAAGGAAGACCATAGAATAGAGGGAGAGGAATAGTGGGTGGAGGAGAGGGAAAGGGGAAGTACTGGGAACTGTAATGGAAAAAATTATATTACATGCATGCATGATTATGTCAAAATGAAGCCCAATATTACGTATAACTATAATGCACTAATAAAAACATTAAAAATGAGTAAATAGAAAAGCAATGGATGCTCTAAATTCATGGTAAACCAGGCTGCACCAGACCCAGGGGAGTGAGCATTTTAGATCATGGAGCAAGGGCTTTATCACAGTGGGATACATGATACCAAAAATATTTTGCAAAGTGGTCTTGCAAAATATTTTTATTTTTCTCCCCTGTTTCGAGTTTCCAGACAGCTATTTACCCAAACTTGCCATGAAATTTTCTTGGTTTTTAGACCTAGTGCATTGGTAGAGTTCTTTAGATGGTGAAAATGAGTTTGCTTTTTAAAGTTAGGCTGTAGATTTCATGCAGATGTGAGCCTATCAGCACTAGGAAGTTCACTTTCTCATGTATTTTCACTGAGATTTTCCTAGCACTAACAAACATTGACAAAAGTTTTTTTCTTAATCTCTGAAATACACATGACATCACTGATTATGAAAATTCTGGCTTCATACTACAGCTTATTATCCAGGCAAGCGCCCTAAAATAACAGACAATGTCATTAACTCAAGTGCTTGCACAAGTCTCACTGTCTGATATTTAAGCTGAAAAATCTCATATGCTGGCACATCCAATATTTATATGTTTAGCAACCACCTCAAACTCCTGCCCAATCCCTCCCCCAAAAGAAATTCATGAATGCTCATCTTAAATTTAAGTATTGCTTAATATAAGTGTTTCCAACTATTTAGATAAGACACATTGAAAAGGATACTACTACAGATTTGCTCACCAGCATGCCCAGCATTTGAGTCCAGTGTAAACCAAGACAATTTTGATGTCCTTTCCCCTGTAAAATTATAAAAAGGTTTTCTTTTTAAGTCAGGAGCACTAGTCAATCACAAAGTCATACCATGCCAAAACCTCCAATTGAAATGATACCTTCTACCACTCAGTTCTGAAGTCACTTAAATGTCTTCAATAGCTACAAAGCAAATAAACTTGATGAAGACACCTCACCCTAACACAAATATTCCTAATGCTGAGAAGAACAGTGAATAAAGCTTGCCTATGAAGAAATATAATTTTCATATTCCTATCTGGGAGCCATTCAGTAATTCTTCTGGAAAAATTAAAAGTACCTTCCCCAGAAACAGTTGAATTAGGCAGATGGATTTTGACAGGACCTGCATAATTTAAGTTTCCATTGCAGCTTTCAAAACTCCTGTTCTGAAACCCATTTTGTCAGCCAATACTAAAGAATGTTTTTTTGGCTCAGAAACATAAAATCCAAATAGTCCCAGAGAAGAAGCTGCCTCTCAGCCTGGACACCTTCAAGATACTGCCTTTGAAAGAACAACTCTTTCCTTTGGAATTGGACCTTGACATTGACATTGTCATGTTAATTGGCCAAATTCAAGCACAAGACATCTCTTGAACCAGCAATAGGAAGACCTTTGAGAAGACTATTTTAAAATTTATTCCTGAAGGAAAAGAGACATGCTCATAAAAAGTTGGCCTTGGCATGTTAATCCCTAACAATTAAGAACCCATGACCAAAATGCCTTTCGTCAGCTGCCGCCAGTCGAAGAGGCTCTTTTGCACACCTTCTCTACTGCACAGTAAGATCATCCGGACTTCAAAACTCCATACGATGATAAATGGTTAGGAGTGTTATAAATAAACTGCCATTACATATAAAATCTTTTATCAGCCAACAGTTTTACTCTCCTTCTAAAAACAAATTTCATTCTATTTCATTCCAGTCCTATTCGCAAGGAGCAGAAATAAACATTTAAAGGTAAGGCACTAAGGGTCCTCTGTAGCATTGCTCCAGAGCCACGGCCTCAACACAAAGCAGTCACCTGAGGGGAGCTAGGAACAAATGCAAACTAAAAAGCCCTCTTTGGTGGATAAAACATGCATTTCCCATTTCCCCAACCATAATCTCCCTGATTACAAAAAAAAAAAAAAAAAAAAAAAAAAATTCAAATGGCATTCTTGCAAAAGGATTTCAATTTCTGGACCTGAAGGTAGGATGTTACACTGCCAGAAACAGTGCCATTTCTTAGTCATTCCTTTCCAGGGTCTTAAAATGACACTGGCAGAGCCCAGAGAAAGACAACTTGGTTTCTGGGGCTCCAAAGCTGGAAACAGTAAGACCCTGTCTCACCAAGTGTGAGACAAGAAGATATTTTTGACAGATCCTTTCTGCCTGCTTCAAATTTACTGTGGGGACCTAGCCTTAAAATTGGTTTAAAAAAAATAATAAATGGTGCAATTGAAAAATAGAAAGAATAACTGGAAAGATCATCTTCTTATGAAAAGAGTAGATTTTAAATATCCAAAAACATGTAAATGTTGGCTGCATTATAGTTTCTCTAAAGCTCTTCCTGTTGATTTGAAACCCTTCAAGCATTTATTCAGAGTTACTAAGATTCTCTTGCCCAACTGGTTGCAAAGACCTGGTACAGACAAGTGTGCAACATGTCTCTTTGGTTTAGAAATCAAACTGTGCTGGGACACTAGGATTGTGAAATAGTCTCCCATCTTAGCAGCAAAATTGAAGGTTCAATCTGTATGTGTCTGAGAGCTACAAAATGCCCAGGAAATTGGTTCACTCTCCAGAAGTAAGAAATGAGTAAACTCAGTATCTAATTAAGTGACCTGAAACTTTTACCTTGGGAGAGACAATAGGGACCTGAGTCAAGTCCAGGGAAGCAGAAGCTTTAGATATTCCCAAGAGGGAAGCCACTTAGATCTCTTGGAAGGTTGGGCACAATGTAGCAATGTCCCTGGTAGGATGGGGGCTCAGAAAAGAAGAGCCAGAAGGTTGAAGAGAATCAGAACATACCAACCCCTAAATGTGCCACTTTAGCATTTTGTTTATTTTTGAACTGAAGATAGTTAAGGAGCAGCAGATGCAGAAATGGTTCTCTGACCTCCTCTTTCTACCTAAAAAAAGGAGACAAATTTTTCAGGAGAATAGTACTTTCCCAGTACCAGGAAGAGGAGGACTTTCTTGTTATCAAAAGTAGAAGATCAATACCAAGATGATTATGTGCAAACAAAACCTGAAATAACCTTATCTTCCATTTGTATGCCCCATTGATTTCCTAGTCACTTTCCCACAATTTACTTCTCCTAGACCAACGCCCTTTCTCCTTTGTCGTATCTCCAAATTTTACTGTTTTTTGTTGAAATAGTATATAAGCTCTCAGGCTTATTTGGATCTTTCTTATTTAACAAGGTCTCTGTGTACATGTGTAATATTAACATCAAACAAAATTTATGTGGTTTTCTCCTGTTAAGCTGTCTTTTATGAGTTTAATTTTTAGACCCAGGCATAGAACCTAAGATAGGAAGAGTCTTGCCACTCCTCCACTCCTTGAAGATCTTCAGAGTTTGGGAAGGTTATGGCAGTTACTTGATCCAAAAGGGTGTACCATGTGTTTACATTGTATTCTGGGTTCAATATAACTGATGTGGAAATAGAAATATGAATATGAAACCCTACCTTAGAATTGGTTTTATGGCTCATTGGAAAAACCAGTAAGTCTTAAGAGCTGGTCCAATTTTTTTTTAATTATTGTACTGCCCCATGTCAACACACACACACACACACACACACACTACACAATATGAAATCAAATTGAAGAAACCTAAGTATAGCCCTACTCTGAAAACCTCAGAGAACACCTAATGCCATCTGCTTAAGTGACCAAAGAGAAAATTGAAGTTAGAGACATGTGACTTAACCAAGATCTAGGCAGGCCCATAGCCCAGGCATCTGGTCTCCTAAGCCAGTGTTCTCGCTGCTGCACTAGCTAAGATGTCAAAGTGCTTGACCACAGTATTAGGCATCACCAGCACCATCCTCACAACCTTTCACTTAGGTAAAGCCAGGCGTTTCAAAAGCCTAGCCATGGCTCCCACCCCCACTCCATCCTCCCCATGGCCTCACCTCCAGTCTAAGGCTTGTGAACTGAGAAGCCAAGGGTTTTCTGTGCATTCAGCAAAGCCACAGAAATGTTAAATGGAGTGACCAAGGAACATAATCAGAGTCCAGAGTAGTCGAAACACCACACATTTGTGGGAGGAGGTGGGGAGCAATGGGAGAGAATGGGGATGAACCATAAATGGAGGTCAGATTGCAATGGGTCTTGAATGTCCTGCTCAGAGGCAGAGAATAAAAATTATTTGGGATCTCTTTCACGGATAGAGCAGGGTGCTATAAGATCCATGATGACCATTGTACTTATTTCTTTCCTTATTTAATGTGTGTGATCTCGGTACCTTTCCAGTTCAACACCATGTCCCAGTGGGCAGCAGAATGGCTGGCGTATACAAGTCAGAAGATACCAGTTGACTGAAGGAATGCATACACAGGACTGCAGGCCAGCCACTGCCCTACACTTGTTTTAGAAAACTCTCTTGGTCAGAAACCAACATTTATATTTTTATTTATAACCCAACTGGCACTGTCCCTGTGGTTTTTCCCACCAGTTACAGGATGGCGGGAGGGAATTAGCAGTATCAAGACAGAACAATGGCCTGAGAATGAAGAAGTTTCTCTGGCTGGTTCAGCCTCTGACTCACACATGACCAAAGACAAATCATTTAACCTCCCATTGCCTTGTTTATGCTGTATGCAAAATAGAGCCCATATAACAATACTAGCCTCGCCTCCCCTCTAAGCGATATTCTGAGAACTGGGAAGATGCTATCTTGGAAGTGATTAGCAGCTCCTAAGAACTGGGCTCTCAGCACAGAAGCAGTGTTGTTCTCTCCTGCACTACAGCTGCTGTTTTTCACCATGAAAGGTGATATTGTGAGGCCTTGCTGGCAAGGAGAGGAAGCTGTTGCTATGTGTTGACACAATGATACAACAAGCAGAGGACAGGCACCTTAACAGTTTAATGGTTCTGATTTCATTCATTGAATTCCTTCTTTCTCACCTCAAACCTCAGCCTCTTTTATTCTCCATGGATAGGTGCTGTTGTTGTTGTTTCTTTTCTTTCCATTGTTTTTTTTTTTTTTTTTTTTTTTTTTCTTTCCAACTTTCCCCAACTGTCCAGACCTTTGGGGAAAAACAATCTGACCTAAGACATACTTTTTTTCTCCTAATGAATCATAGAATCACAGAGAACGTTGTTTCTTAAGAAGTCACCTCATTCATTTAATTCAACAACCAACCTATCTCTGAGCATCTTCTGTAACAGGGGATTTTTAAACTTGGATAAAAGATGCAACTGTGTTTTCTGAATAGATGTATGGGTCAATAGCCATGGGGGTACGTAAGGGAAAAAGAAGACAGAAAGGAAAAAGATCACTTCCCTGGAAAATCATGATCATATAGACATTATATAAATCAAATATGGTTTCTGCTTTTGCAAAGCTCCTAGACAGTGCCAGAAGAGATACTAGTTATCCATTACAAACAAGGCAAGTTGTAAATGACTTGTAAGCCAACTTGCCTGGGAATACAGAGGAAAGAATGTGTAATTCTGACTCTGAGGATGAGGAACAGGTTTTCAGAAGAGGGAATATCTAAGCTCAGGGAGGGCAAGTTTCTCAGCAAAGAAAGCAGAGTGTGCGAGGTCACAGAAACACAAAATAGAGTGACACTGGGGTGGTCATCACAGTCCAGGGGTCTGGAGAACTGTATTTGGAAGTGTTGGATGGAAAGAATTCAAGAAACAACTTGCAAAGAGATCTTGAATGCTTGCTGAGAGGCGGGAGACTCATATGAGAAAGAGGAGCAAACTTTGAATTGGTCAAGAAGAGACACCCTAATCTTTGGGAATGATAATTCCTGGAACTTGGGAGGTGAGTAGAGTGACCACTAGAATAATTCAGGAAGGAGATGGTGAGGGCCTGGACTAGCCTCTGTGAATGGCTAATGATATGGAAGAGGGGACACAGGGTCAAATCAGCCATCGTTGTCTACATTCTGGACAGGGGTCTTAAAGGAGAAGAAAAAATGATTCCATTCTGTTTACGCTTTCAGCCCCGATGGTGCCCTCCTGTGCCAAGCTGAATCAAAGTCTGAGTTGTAGCATCAAGTCCTCACTTCCTCCAGAGCAAGAGTTGTTTCCTCTTTAGACAAGGACCCAAGAACCAAGCCATATCTATGTGACTGCTGTGTTCCAATGGCAAGAGAGAAAGCAGATGTAGAATAAAAGATGAGAAAATAAGAAAAAATAAAAAGGTGAGAATCAGTATGAATATCTGTCAGTGGTGCCTCATTCTGGTTACTTCCCCAGCTCTCAGAAAGTCATCTGAAGGATTCCCTCCATCTCCTCAATGAGAGGCAAACAGCTACTGCTCTTGACCTCTCAATGAACGGTAACTTTAGGGGACCTATTAAGAACAAAGACTTCTGTAAACACCGTCACAATCTCTAACCTAGGATTGCCATGGATGGCAGTTTTTTTCCTCCATATTTAAAATGTCTTAGAAATGAATTACTAACTAATTCTGCACACAGTTTGAAAAGCCATTATGATTGTAAGATTCTCAAGTGCACTAATTCATTCAAACAAGTTTTGTTATGGATCTATTGTATACTAAGCCCTGGGCTAAACTTTAGAGAAACTGAGGTGAATGAAACTAACATAATCCCTGACTTCAAAAAGCTTGCAGTCTAATAGGAGAGAAGAAAGAAAATAAATGCTTTAACATTGAAGTACTTGTGGTTTTTCTTTGAAGGAATAATATAGGTACCATAAGAGCAACCAGACGTGGTTCTGTCAATTCTCATATTCTTGAAATATAAGTGGGAGTTTGCTCAGCAAAAAGTGGAGCAAAGCATAGTCTAGGCAGAGCCAGTAGCTTTGTGAAGACCTGTAACTGGTCTTCTGACATGACAGAGATCAAAAAGAAGGCCAGTGTGGTCATGTCCTTATGAGGAAGAGGGAGAGCAGTAGCAGATGAGTATGGAGACTCGGAGGTGAAACTTCTCCATTTCCTGTCATTCCTGCCTTACCTCTAACCAAACTAGGGTCAAGCATTAGCATCTATCAGGGCAGGGGTCCAACCTTACATCTAGCAGGGCAAGGGTCCAGCCTTACATCTAGCAAGACAAAGGTCTAGCCTTAGCATCTGTCAGCAGGAATCCAACCTTACATCTAGCAGGGCAAGGGTCCAGCCTTAGCATCTGTCAGGGTAGGTGTCCAGTCTGAGCATCTAGCAGGACAAGGGTTCAGCTTTACATCTAGCAGGACAAGGGTCCAGCCTGAGTATCCAGCAGGGTAAAAGTTCAGACACACGAACAAATGCACCTTTGAGCAATAACATGTCTCCTGGTGCTGCAGTTGTCTTTACCTAATGGCATGAGGATGGATGAAATGGCTTCCACAACTCTGCAGAGAACAACTTTATAGAACTAGAAACTTGCAAGAATGAAGACATGATTTCTTACTGTTTTATAATTCAGTTATCTTATAACAGTAAAACCAGTGGTTGAAAACTGATTCTAACATCAGTTCAGTACAAAATGAAAGCATTAGGTTCACAAGGTCCTCTCTTTCAAAAAATAAAGTCCTGAATTACAGGAAGGGGTCTTCAACAGCCATGTGTATATAAGACACTGTTTTCTAGGACGAATGCACTTCCCAGCCATTTCTATGCACCACACTCTTCTCTTCATTTGAGGACACAGTTCAAATGTGGTCTCTTTCATGGAGCATGATCAACTCTCCACAGTCATGTTCTTTACATTATATCCTATAACAACCTACCTATTTGGACAGCAAGGACACGTCCTATGTTCATCTGTCCTAATGAAACATTTCTTCCTAGTGTTTAATATAAATAAAAACCAAAGCATGAGGGTGAACTTATTATTTAAAATGTAGCTGAATGCTATGCTCCTTTCATATCCATCTGAACCCCGCTCTGATGATTTTTATGGTCAGAATCCATATCATATTTATATTCTTGTTCCCCTTTGTAAGAGAAAACAAAATGGAGGGAAGTGCTCAATGTTCTTAAAGTAGATACTCCAATGTCAGGATTCAAATGAAATCAAAAGCGAGTTGAAAGACACAAATGATCCTGACAATCATAGAAGTAGATGAATATCATGCAACTGTTTGCATCAACTAGTGACTCAGCAGTGAGCCCAGGACAGAACCCAGGGCAGAGAACCACTCATCCATAGATACACCTTCAGACCTGGTAGCTAGAGAAGGAGATGCCAGGTGTTATAATGTCATTTGAGGTCAACAATTCATGAGGAGGTTACTAATCTATAGAGAGGCCATAACAAAATGTGATCCTAGCAAGCTGATGTCAAAGAGGACTCTTAATCTCTTTTTTCACATGCATAAGTAACTGTATACTGCATGTCAATGAGATTTCCCTAAGTAGTCAGGCCATTTATGTGGTACTGAGTATGTATTTTAATGGCATTAGTCTAAAGGTCAAGCAATGCAAAGAAAAGCAGGTAGGAAGCAGGCCACCAGCTTAGGCAGGTAATTGAGCATGACAAAGCGCTCCTCTACCATAGCGACTAGTCACGTCTTTATCTCTCTATGGCAAGGTGTAGAAATAGTGTTCTTTTATTTTCTCTTCTCTGTTTATGTTAGAAAGCAGCCATCAAGATAAGGTTTATCCTTCTAGAAACAATATTGCTATTGGCAATAATCTATCAGAAAAAGTTGGGCTTTCACTCTAGAAAAGAGAGTCAGGGAAAGTCAGGTATCAGTTCTCAGAACAAACTTCAATTGTCACAGAGAAATCAGAACAGAACCGAGAGTAGAGGTGGAGCCCTAGAAATATGGAAATCCCCAGCTTTTAATTCCAGTTCAGAGACATTGCAGATCAGAATGCTGGGAAAATACTTTTGTAATTCATTGCAATGTCTCCTTGCTTCAGCTATAATGACATCTGTCCAACCATCTTTCCAAACTTCAAGCATGAATTTAGCACGTGAATAATGGTGATAATTACATTATATGGATGATTCTAACATCAGTTCTCTGAATGTCTCTGAACTGGAATTATAAAATGTAAAGTTCTATTCATTTCTCACTACATTTCAGGAACTTGGCACCCTGAATCATATGTATTTTCTCTTCCATGTTCGTAACAATCCTGATTCCAATTTGACAAAAATGGAAACTGAGACTCATAGCCATTAAGTAAGGTCGCTTGAGGAATCAGAGTAAAGAGGTTGGACCTGACAAAAGCAGGTCTGACTCCAGAGTCTAAGCTCCCAAGCCCAATGCTGATCTGCTATTTTACCTCATGCAAAACTCTGCTAGCTGCCTTGGAGGACCCTAAGAGCTGAAAGGTGCTAACTTCAAGGAACTTCCAGTCTCTCAGACAAAAGGAACTAAGTACCAGTGAGGAAATGGCATCTTCCTCAACGGCTGAACAGAGTCCCAAATCTCACCAGGTTTTCCAGGGTATAGTGAAAGACTTCATAGAAGATTTGAATAAATTTTCTGTTATCCATTCTAGAAAGTCAAGAGGTAACCAAAATGTGCTAACATACCAGGGAATAACGTTCAAGAGTCTTTAAATTCCCATGGAAATTTTTCAAAGGGACCCATCCACTTGACACCATAAGTACCACAAACTGAGCACTTGTAGCATGTCAGGTTTTGTGCTACATGTGCTATATAATTTTTGCCTCAATTTTATGAAGGATGTTCTTATTCTCCTCCAAGGTTAAAAAACTGTGGCTCTGAGAAGTTTAACTAATTTCCCCAAATTCATGTAGCTGAGGCATCATGCTATGATTTGAACACAATTCCCTTCAACACAAAACTACTAACTCAACTTTATGTGTGGTCATGAAGCTCTAGCATTAATCCTAACCATGGAGAAACTGGTAGTACAGCCTTCAAAGAATCATGAAGGGATTACTAGATCAAAACATTTTCCTAAACTCTTTCTTTTCTTCCAAAGGAACAAAGGAGGAGGAGAAGGGTAAGAAGGAGAAAAAAGAAGAGAAGGAGAAGAGGGAAGAGAGAGAGGAAGGTTGGAGGGGTGAGGAGAAAGAGGAAAAATAAAATGAATAAAAAATAAAGACTGAGATGAAGAGGAGAAGGAGGAAGAAAAGGAGAAAGATGAAGAGGAAGAGGGAGATGGAAAAGGAGAAAAAGAACTTATCCCCCAGTTCTCCCTGTTGTGTGTGGAAAGATGAAGGAGTTTGCCTTTCTCTTCTCCCATAAGGCACCAAGAATCCTGTCCCATTGATTGTTAGAATAACTCAAGATCAAGAGACTTCCTATTAGTGAAGAGGTGATAGTGCCTAATGAAATTTGGCCCAGAGCAATTCAGAAGGAAACTCAGTTCCCAGATATTCATCACTGCAGACAGACTTTAACTATCTTTGGAATACAGAACTATGCTAAGTAGCCAAGAACTTCTGAGTCCCCAAACAAGAGCTTGAAGAAACGGCAGTAGTTCTCTGGACTGTGTAAACTACATTTTGGAAATAAAAAACCTTCCAAATAAAATTTCCAAGATATCTGTAGTTGACACAACTGGCAAACAAGCCCTCAGTGGCTTCGAAGGGATAGAATTGGCTTGTCTCTTCAAGGATGCAGGGGGATATTCCACAGTTTCCCTGTAAGGGAGAAGGGAGCTTTTCCCACAAAAGAATGCTAATTCCTAGGAATCTAGACCAACAGGGAGGGAAAGAGGGAGGTCCAAATAAGTGTGTATGTTTCACTCAGGTGATGGAGCCCAAAGTATTCAGGATGCTCCCAGGAGATCACAGTTCAAAGTTCCTCCAAACCAGCATCTCGCATGTCCCATGCCAAAGGGCTTTCATGTGATTAGGAAAGAGAGAAGCCATCTGATAATCAGCCTGGACTAGAATACAATCTCGAAGAGATTCTGCATGTAAATGGCTCTTCTGTTCTTGGGATGACAGACTCAGAGGTTAAAATGAACTTAAGTCATCATTAAATTAACCCAGAGGAGACACATTGAAGAAGAGGGTTGTCATCCTGGCCCTAAAAGTCCTATGGAGTGATCAGGGAGAATACCAGAGGGATATTCACTGGCCTGCAGATCCATATTCTGGAAGAAGCTCTGCTAGGGAGATGTCTCCCTCTCTTTCCTTATACCGATGGCCTTCACAGGAGGCTGAAGTTGCTGACTGCCAGGACCCAGGCTATGGTTCACCCCAGTTCCAGAAGCTTCTTCCTGGAGCCTCCTCCATTGACACAAGCTGTGACTGAATAAGTATCAACCAGAAATCAGTGAAGACATCTCTGGAAGTTCCTACTTCCTCCCACTGTTCTGCTCTGGGCACTGCCAGAATCAGTTACAAAAGATGAGAACAATACAGGAGGCAAGGGGCAGCCTAGTGAACCAGGACATCTCATCCCTGTGCTGGCCATTCCGGCACATTGCCTCTATTACAGCACTCAGGACCTCTGGAGGCCCTTCTGCCAGGACCTTTGGCCCTGACACTTTCTCTCACTCCGCTAAAGAACCAAAAAACAAAACAGAACAAAAATGCTTGTCATCCTGGGACAGATGAGAAGTCTATGTCCTCACCCCATCTGTTTTCCTGTGGGGTCAGGAGAGGCATAGGATGATGCACCAGAGTCAGGGAAACGCCCCTGCATAAGAGCCAAGCTCTAGACAAGGTTTGGTTCCTAAACTATTGGCACCTCTTCGTGATTAAAGTGGATACGGTTCAGAAATGGAGGGTTCCCAAAGACTGAGAAATTAGTGTGGGTTTTTATTGGTTATTGATGAATATTTATATCCCATTTACTGAGGATTGTTGGCTGTGAAAAAGCCAGATAAAGAAATGTGGCCACCTGAGTGCCTGGGGCTTTGGATCACTAAAAAGCCAGCCTATCAGAAGGCTCCCTGTCAGACAGACAGATCTGCCTGAAACAAAGGATCTTTGTAAACTCAGTGCCCCAAAGCAAGGGCTTAGAACTGTGTTGGCACAAGCAGGAAGAAGAGGGAGAAGAGAGAATGGGGAAACCTGTTGTTCTCAGCAGAAACTTAACATTGAGAGCAGGGACTTTTTCAAGAAGAGGAATGTGGGGGGATGATAAGGACCAGGATATGTTAAAACATTTTTTATGGATTTCCTACCTGGACTGATGATATAGCTCTGTCCTGGCTGCATTCTGGGGATGGCTCCAAAATAAAGATGCAGATCTGGATCTGAATTTCCAAGTGCCCTGAGTGTGTCACTTTGCTGTACCTTTGAGACTGTCTTCTCCCAGAGCTACAGAAATTAAAGACCTTTGTTTTTCTTTTTTGAAGGGTTGAGTGGAGAGGAAGTAGGGAAATTTGGTGGAGAAGACGTTCAAAATAACTAAGAAATCTGACGATCACTTGTAGTCTGGAGAGAGACCCATTCTTTTGTAGACCAAGTATCTGGTTAAATAGATTTCCCCTATTTGGGGGATCCCAGAAATGCAAATTGCAAAACTTAACTATTTTACTCAGGACCTTCTTTTTTTCTCTTGATTGCATAGGTCATCTGGAACAAAAATGGAGCAGCCAGGTCCAGTCCAGAAGATTAATCAGGAATAAATAAGAAAAGTAGGAACCATTGACCCAGACCATGAAAACGAGAGTTCTGTAAGATAGATTTGACTTTATAAGTTTTTCACAATTATCATTTTTATTAGTTCCATGTTAATCAACATTAACAGAAAACATCCTGTTGTTAATTTATGATAAGATGAAAAGGGTTTGGTGCATCTTTCCTTGGGGTTGTCCATGAGAACTGGAGACATGGCCTCTCCTACTGCCCTGGACCAGATGGAGGGAAGAACCCACACAGAAGGCTACAGCAGTGATAAGAAAGGAAAGGAACTTGAGCAGGCTGAGCTTGGGGGACCAGTCAGCAGGAAGGTGGGAAAAGCAAAAGCAAAACAAAACAGGGAGCCAGTTTGGCTGAGAGAATCTGCAGGCCTCCCAGGAAACAACTCTGGGGTCCCCATCAAAGGAAGCAAAGTCCTCTCGCTCATTAGCTCAAATTATCACACCCAGAATGAACATCATATCATAAATATCATATCACAACATTTTAAATTTTAATTTTTTGTCAAAAATCTGTAAAACTCTCCTTGTCTAGCTTTAAAATGCTAAGTATAGCTAAGACTAGCAGTTTTCTGCCTCCTTCAACCCCATCATCTTGCCCTCAGTTTTTACCTCTCCTCTGCACTGTTGTATTTGTAGACAGCATAAACAATATGCTTATAATGCTATTATTATTATTATTATTATTATTATTATTATTATTATTTTGGTACCAGGGATTGAACCAGGGGTGCTTAACCACTGAGCTACATCCCCAGCCTTCTTTGTATTTTACTTAAGAGACATCGTCTTGCTGAATGGCTTACAGTCTTGCTAAGCTGAGGAGGCTGGCTTTGAACTCAAAATCCTCCTGTCTCAGAATCCTGGGACCACTGGGATTACAGGCATGTACCACCATGCCTGGCCCTTGATTTATTATTTTTGAGTACCATATATTGGTTTCCTGCCAAAGCAGATAAAATTTTCTCTTTCACACATACAATCCAAATTTCCCTCTCTCATTACCCCAAAGTAATAAATTATAATATTGTTAAATCAATAAGTATGTCATTGCTTATAATGCAAATATGCAAATACTATGCAACACAGATCTGAGAACTAGACTGAGCTGATGCCTCTCTTCTTGCTTGCTTCCTGCTTCTCTCTTCCATCCTTCCATACCCAATCATCCCAACCCCCAATGGAGGTACCATTTCCTCCAAAAAGACTGGCATCCTTTTTTGCTCTTCTGTTTCTTAATGTCTATACAATTCACAATCTGGACTCCACAATTAAGTCATTAATTGCATTCTGTCATGGAGTGTTTGGAGTTGTTTCTTTGTATTATTTTTGCCCCCCTCCTCCTGCCCCAGCTCTAAGTTCCCTGAAGGCAGATCTTCTCTGCCTCACATGTCCCCTGTAACTGTACCCTCAAGAAAACCCCTTCACACTGCAGCCTGCCACACATTCTCTGAGGCTACTTCTTTGGAGATCATTATATTTGCCAGGGATGAGCCCTTGACAAATTCTTCATGGCAATCCGTTTTCTCTTAAATCCTCCCCTAAACAGAAATGGTTAAGATCCAAAAGTACGAGGAACTGAAACACGCTAAAAATTCTCAGTTATCTTGGAGATGAGGGTCATCTACACATCCAATCAGTGGCTGTTTTAGGGTCAAAACATCTTGCGGATGTACCCTCTCATTTCATGCCTGCTACCTTTCTCTGCCTGTCCCAACACTCTTTCTGGCTCTTATTTTCTATGGATTGGACTTTTGTAATATATTCCAAAATCACCTCCCGCTTCTTATTTTTCACCTCCCTAACCCTGTCAGATAAGTTTTTCTACAGCACAGTTCATTCTCCTTCTATGAAATCAGCAGTGATTCTTCATTGTTCATTTTACACTCCAGATTCTTCTCCTGGCATCTACACATTCCATTCAGCTTTGGCTCCAATCACCTTCATCTCACTGTCTACATGGCCCGCAACCAGAGGACTCACAGTTTCCCAAACATACCTCCATGGTATTGGCCTTTGCTCATGCCCTTCTCCACCTGTAATGTTACTCTTTGCCATTCCTGCCCATCACCTCCACCAGGAAGCATTCTCTGCTCTCCCCAGCTCAGTCACAGCCTCTTGTAATAGGAATTCCCATTGCTTTCTATTCCTACCTTTCTTGACAAACTTGTTACATTCTACTTTTTTATTATTTGTTGATCTGCCTTATCTCCCTGACTAGTATGAAGGATCATGGACAGTCAAGACAGACATTTCAGATAAAACTCTCCATAAACATGGCAAATTACACAGAGTTGAAGAGGCAAAAGTTGAATAGATGGTTATTAAATAAGTGAATGAATGAAACTAAATTGTATCCTCTCTTGAACCTATAGATCCTTCAAAAGACCATTCAGATACTCTACTTTCTCTATGGTGAGTGGTAAGGATGAGTTTTGATAGACAACTTATGGTGAAATAGGAACAGGATCTAGCTAAGTTCTGTGGCTTGCCAAAAAAAAAAAAAAAAAAAAAAAAAAAAAATGGTGCTCTAAAGTTAAGTGGAGTAGCTCCTACTCTTAATGCATGTCCCAGGATGTCAAACTATATCCCAAGCCAAAGACTGGCTTGGGGATGGGTTAAAATTCAGGAGACTATAACACAGAGCTGCCAACACCAACCCAGCTCACCTCAACCTAGCAACTCAGCTCCAACTGCAAAGCAGCACTCTCTCCATCTATAATTGAAAAAGGAAGTGTCCGTCTATTTTTACAGGACTGAGGGGGAGGCAAAAGGAAGCATTTCATTTCTATTTTTTCTCTTGGCCTCTAACTTTCTGACCAAGGTTTTCTATTTCCAAAACTTTGTATTCTATAAACAAAGAAGGCCCTTCTCAAAAACAGGAGCAACCTCTGCTAATTTCCAGTCTCCTTTCTGGAACTCTCAGGAGTTCTGTTAAGCATCTTGACCCCAGGTAAATTTGTCTTTGGCTACAAGACACTTGTGATGGCCAGCCTTGGGTTAACATCTTCATCTGGATTGGTATATCCAAGATTTTTGCAGTGCTCTAGTTGAAAGTTTTCCTAGAGAAAGATGACATTGTCCATTACTTTTCTATTAGGCCAACTTGCTCAAAGCCAAACATATTTCCACTGAACAAAGCCAAGAATAACTCATAAGGAAGCTTCTTATAACCTACCCCACAAGTACACACATAATGCAGGCAAAAGTGAATTGTGAACTACATGTTCCATGCCTTCATGCTATGGAGACTGTGTGGCCCGAACTCGTTGTAAACCATAGATTATCCCTAACTGCCTCCGCGATTAAGGAGATACAGAAGGTAGACGAACACACAGGTGCAAGCTCCAGTGGAGACTATGTCATTTTTTAAATGGTCCAACACAAACATGCCTTTGAGATTGCTTCCAAATCTGGACAACCTTCACAGCTCTGTATCAAACAAAAAGGGCCAGGCCCACACCCTAGAGAGCTGAGATCTAAGATTAGAGAGCTTCCCTTGATGCAGTAATGAATCAGATGAAATTTTAAGAAAACAATAATTATTTTTTATTTTCCCTACCTTTGTCCCACATACCTGTACCCTGAGGGAGAGGATTTCTGGACTCAGGATGCTAATAATGTAAATGAAGCACATTAGGTAGTTTGGAAATATTCTAACTGCTTAGTCTTCTAGTCTACTAAGGCTGGTAGCAGGACCCAATCTATTTTCAAATGCTGAATTTGTTAACTAGAAACAGGCACTTCAGCCAGATTCCACTTAGTAGATATGAAGAAAAGCCTAAGCCTTAGTTTCTCCACTGAAAACAAAGGAGGTTGGGTGAGATATTTTCTCAAGTCCCTTACAACTTTAACATTCTATACTCTCAGTGGTAAAAACACAGAGATTTCAAATGGCCAGCATCATCTGTCCCATTTAGCTATGGGTGAATCAAGGGCCAGCATTACATTGCATCATCTCATGTACAGTAATATGTGAATGACATTACACAATGCCTGCTTTTATTAATGGGAACACTCTTCCAGCAGTAATGCAATACCCTTGAGCTCATTCTGGCCTTCTTTGTTAGTACTCAACCCAATTGCATTGTCAGGAGCTGCAAAACATGACATAGACATTGGAAGTAGGAGCAGTCGAAGAGGGCAGGCACAACAGAGAGTGACACAAGCTAACAGCCCATAGCCTTGTTCATGCTCACAGTGGATGCTTAGTGAATGCCTAGTGACTAAGAGTGAGTAATGGAGAAAGACTAGTGGACTGATTAACTGCCCAGAGTTGACACCTTTGTACCTTGCTATTTTCCTGGGGGCCAAATCTTTGTGGGGGCGGAAAGGAATAAATTCATATTTAGAAGCACTTTTAGAATTTCCATAAGTTGGGGGCTCTCACATATGGGTGTTCCATCTTCTAATTATATAGGGCAGGTTCTTCTTCATTAAGCAAATATATAACTCATTCCTAATAGCTTTTTGGCAGAGGCAAATTTTGAGTTAAATCTACATAATTAATTCCTGCCTTGGGCTTCTAAGTCCTAAGTCCCTGTTGCTTTCTGATGCTGGATGCACTAGAATGAGAAAGAGGGACCCCCAAGTATCTCAACATGTCTTTCTTTGATGAGTCTCCCCTTGATTCCCTCCATTGGAAACCACCTGACTCTGAGAAACTCTTCATAGATACCATTCTTAGCAAAGGGTACCAACTTAAAGCCCTGGAAAGAAAGAAGGAGCAGTCAGCAAGCTTAGACAGTATAGTCTTCTTTCAAAATACAAATGCCCCATCTCCTTCAACCTGGCCTTGAGAAAGACTTGAGTTCAGCATTCTCCTTCAGTAGTCCTCTCATGCCACTGGTCTTTGGGAAACATGAGTAGTCAACAGCCATCCTGTGCAGGCTGCTTTTTCATATAAAGATGATTGCTCTACAGACTTATTTTCACAAGAGCCTCCTCTGAACTGTTTCACTGGAATGGATGCAGTATTATTTGCTGAGAACATCAATTCTCTTTCCCTTGTCCCTGAATGCCAGGTAGCAGGATCAAGTTCAAAGCCTAAATGGGACCATGGGGCAGAACAAAACCAATTGGTCATACAGAAATCAGGGTTTGAGAGAAAGACACTTTGATAACAAGCCACTTGTTATATGGAAGAAGAGGAGGGTTGGGTAAGCAGAAAGTTTCTGTTCATTTTGCCCTAGTGTGGCTGCAAATCATATCAGATTCATAACATCAGAGGAAGAGCTAGTTAACATTTACAAAGCGTGACACCCAGCATATCCTTCCCCTGAGGTTCTGATGATTTCTCTCTGTGCTCATTCTCCCTTTGTGGATGTTCGTCTCTTCTTGTCAACTCTATTTCACCATTTTCTTTTTAAGCACATCTAACAGGTTGATATTCCTCATGTTGCAGAGGTGAGAAGTGTTCTTAGTCTTTAGAGGAGCTTGGAGAACTTTTTCATTTTAGGCAACTGAAAGCTGACATCTTCCATCGAGTCAGCCATTTATCTGGGGAAACTTTCATATCATTTGCAATTGGAAAGTAGTTAACACTGAACCAAAGTCTTTATTTAGAAGTCCACACAGATTGCACCATTAAGAGATAGTTGAATTCCTCCATGGCTAGGCATTTATTCATTTATTTTTTGTACTGGAGATTTAATGGGGGGTAGGGGGCTTTACCACTGAGTCACATCCCCAGCCCTTTTTATTTTTTTCCCTTCCCTTCTTTCTTTCTTTTTTTTTTTTTTTTTTTTTTTTTGGTGTATTACCTTTTTATTTTTTATTTCGAGACAGGGCCTTACATCCCCATCACTTTTGGTTTTTATTTTGAGATAGGTTCTCCCTAAGTTGCTGAGGCTGGCCTTGAACTTGCTATCTTCCTGCCTCAGCTCCCAGGTGTACGCCACCACACCCAGCTTAGATATTCAAATAATCTAAAAGAACTAGAAACACAAATCCTAGAACTGGCACTTGTACAATAATGCTGATAAACACCAAAAAAATTCACATAATTTGACAAGTTGCATATATTCTTAAAAATTCCACAGATGTGTCTGAAGAAATGTACCTCAACTAGTCCTATAATAAACACCTAAGGCATAGGTTACGACTCTTTTGAAGACCAAGTCATAGGGAGAGAACTATATTGGTTTCTTCTAATGATTTCCAGGGGAGCCTGCAGCCTTGTCACCATCTTTAGTCATTTGGTCTGTTTGCCCCAAAACAGTTTTTAGAAGCATTCACAGGAAATATCAAATGTACATGATTGAGATTATTCAAATTATGCTATGTGTATGTATAAAATCCACTGTTATATATAATTATAATGTATAAAAAAGAAAAACCGCATATCACCCAGGCTCCAAGAAATGACTTTGTGGCCATATGACAGGTCAAACCATAATGTGGGGAAGGTGGTCAGGCCAGCTTGTGCTTAAAGGCATGTGACAGATCTGATGAGCTCTTTTGTCTTTTGGATTAAAAGATTCTTCATCTAAAGCGGGCAAATAGCTCAGCCTGTAGAGCACTTGCAGAGCGTGTGCACCAGCCTGGGTTCGAATCCCCAGCACCTCGGAAGAAAACAAAACGTGAAAAGATTCTTCATCTAGAAGTTGGAAAATATCATGCTAAGTTAAATAGTCCAAGCCCAAAAAAACAAATGCCAAATGTTTTCTCTGATAAGTGCGTGACAATATATAAGGGGGGCTGGGGAGAGAGAGAATAATGAAGGAACTTTGGATGGTGTAGAGGAAAAAGGGGTGGGAGGGGGTGGGGGATAGAAAGATAGTAGAATTAAACAGACAGTATTACCCTGTGTATATGTACAATTACATGAATGGTGTGAATCTACATTGTGTACAACCATAGAAATGAAAAGTTTGTACCCCATTTGTGTACAATGAATCAAAATGCAGTCTGTAAAAATAAAAAAGATTTTAATAAAAAATACACTAAATTAAAAAGATTCTTCATCTAAACATGACTTATAAAACAACCCATTAAACTTTCTAGTACTGCTTCTTACCAGGGAAGATGAACATACACCTCCTCACCTCATTCCTCAGGTCCCTCCTCCGTAAGCCTTCACCCATTACTATCCCTCACAGCCTTCCTGGATCTCTGGTGTGAGGCTTAAACATGGAGAGCGTCAGAGTTGGGGTGAGACCCAGTGATGGAGTGTCACACAGGAAGATGATACTTATCTCGCTTAGTGACAAAGCATAGAAATACCTGTTGCAAAAATAACCTGAAAACAGAAAGCAGCATTTTTACATTTTTCTATAGCCAAATGGCCAACATTAAGATGCCCTGCTTCTTGTTAAACATCATGAAGGGCAAATATAGTGTTCAGATCCAAAGCTTATGAGACAGCAATAGTCAATGTCTAGGTAATATCATCTTCCCACATACCTCTCCTGCAGGGTGTTAGCAGGCCAATAAAAATTCCTCTCTTTTCTGCTTCAAATTTGAAATAGATGGAAATAAAGAAAAGGAAGTCTACCAGTTTTATTATAAACCAAAAAGCCTGCATGGGGGCTATGAATTTAGTAGCCAGCCACAGTAGTTTTTAATTTATGCCTGAGTAAATCAGACTTACCCACTAGGCACCGGTGGAGCTGAACAACCTCAGGTCTTTCTCCAGGTAGGCACAGATGGCTCACTTTACAGAGGAGCAGGAAACAATCTTGACCTAAAGACAGACTAATCTGAGAAGTTATGGGAAGAGATATACCATGCTCACACTAATTGCAAGAAAACTAGAATGACTATATTCATTTCAGACAAAGTAGATTTCAGATCAAAGAATATTACCAGGGATAAAGGTCTTTCATAATTATGATGAGGTCAATTCATACAGAGAATATAACAGTCCTGAACATTTATGCACCTAATAACAAATTAAACCTAAATTAAGCAGAAGAAAGGAAATACTAATGATCAGAACAGAAATTAATGAAGTAGAAAACCAAACCAAAACAAAACAAAACCAATGAATCTGAAAGCTGTTTCTTTGGAAAAAAAAACTCAATAAATTTCTAGCACAACTGATGAGAAAAAAGAAAGAAGACATAAATTATCAATGTGAGGAATGAGAGAAGTGACATTAATTCTATAGATAACATGACATTAAAAATAAAATAAAGGAACTTTACGAACAGCTTCGTGCCTATAAATTCAACCCCATAGATAAAGCACACAAATTGCTTGAAAGATACAAACTACCACAGTTTATTTTTTTAAAGATAATCTGAATATCCCTGTTTATTTAAAAATTAAATTCATAGTTCATATAGAAAAAAACTCCAGATGCAGTTGGTTTCACTGTTGAATCCTACCAGACATTTAAGAAAGAAAGAATATCAATTCTACATAAACTCTTCCTGAAAATTGAGAATGTAATACTTCTTAACCTGTTCTATAAGACCAGCATTACCCTGATACCAAAACTGACAAAACAAAATATGTGTCCAAATTCTTCAGGAACATAGAAGCAAATTTGCAAATGCAATTTTAGCAAATTGAATACAGTGCTATGTGTAAAGGTTCAGATATCATGACCAATTTGAATGAAGAAAGTTAAACCATATGATAATCTCAATACATGCAAAAAAAGCATTTGACAGAATTCAATAGACATTTCTAATTTTAAAAACCCTTTGCCAACTAGGAATAAAAGGGAACTTCCCCAACCTTATAAAGGGCATTTATAAAAATCTATAACTAACTTATACTGAATAGTCAAAGATTGAATACTTCCCTGCTGATATCAGGAACAAATCAAGGATGTTCACATTATTTCTGCTTACAACATTGCTTTGGAGGTTCTAGCCAGAGAAATAAGGCAAGAAAAAGAAATGAAAAGACATCTGGATCAGAAAGGAAAAGTAAACTGTATTAATGCACAATGTTATGGTCATAAATGTGGAAAATCTAAAGGAATCAATTTTAAAAGTAAGTTTTACAAGGTTATAGAAGATATGTTTCACATACAGAAAGGAATTGCATTCTATAAACTGGCAATGAACAATTAAAAATCATATTTAACAAAAACAATACTATTTACAATAGCATTAAAATATGAAATGCTTAGGGTCAAATATGATAAATGGTTCACAATACCTGCATGCTAAAAACAGTTAATCATTGATAAGAGAAAATAAAGAAGACATACATGAAAGAATATACATTGTTCATGGGTCAGAAGTCTCAATATTATTGATATGTCAATTTTCCTAAATTGATTCATAAATGCAATGTAAGCACAGTCAAAATCTCAACAATTTTTTATTAGAAGTTGACCAACTGATTCTAAAATCCATATGGCAATGCAAACACTCTAGAAGAGCCAAAACAAGTTTGGATAAGAACAGTCAACCATCTAACACTACTCATCTCAAGACTTCCTATTGTCAAGTGTGGTGGTGCGCTTGGCCAGAGGCAGGAGGTACTCAGGCCAAGGCAGGAGGATCACAGATTCAAAAATCGCCTGAGAAACTCAGCAAGACTCTGTCCAAAAATAAAATTAAAAACAAAAGGGGAGCAGGTTAGGTCAATGCTAGAGTGCTTACCTAGCATGCATAAAACTCTGGATGTCAAAAAAAAAAACTTACTCTAAAACTAAAGTAATAAAGACAGTAGGGTATTGGCATAAAGATAGACATGTCAGTAGAATAGAATTGAGAGTCTAAAAATACATCCATTATTTATGAACAAGTAACTTTTGTCAAAGACAAAAAGACAATTTTGTGGAGAAAGAATAGTGTTTTCAACAAATGGTATCTATTATTAACAAATATTGTATGTTACATTTAATTATCATTAACAACTCTATGAGATAGGAATTGTTATTATGCCCTTTTTCAGATGAGAAAACTGAGGTCTAGTGACAGAATTCAGATGTGAACTATTTGACTCCAGAACCCATACTCTTACCCACTCCATTGTGCATCTTAATGTCACACACTGGAGGGGCCACAATCCTCATGTAGTTAAGAAAAACACTATTAAAAAACGTAAAGATTTAGCAAGAAAATTAACATTTTAAAATTACAGAGAGGAAGAATTAAAACAATTTTCGATTCTCTAGAAGCATTTATGTATGTTAGTCATTCATGCAGTAAATATTTATTGAGAGTTATAGTATAAGACATGCTCTTTACACATAACTGCTTATACCAACAATTGGAATATGACCTTCAAGTCATTGAAATTATCTAATAGAAACAAAAATTTAAGGCTCATGTAGGCTATCCCATTCACTTTAAAGTAATAAAACAACATTTCTTTGCTTTAAAAATTCACTTATTTTACAACCTCAGATTGGCTCTCTCCCACTCTCTGACTTCTGAGACTTGACTATACAAGGTTGCATACAGCATTTTTTTAACTTTTATTTATTATTTCATTGACTTTTTTTGACAGTGATATTTTTTTAATTTATTTTTATTGTACACAAATGGGATACATACTGTTTCTGTGTTTATACATGAAGTAAAGGCATACTATTTGTGTAGTCATACTTTTACATAGAATAATAGTGTTTGGTTCATTCTGTTATTTTTTTCCTTCCCCCCCACCTCTCCCACCCCTCTTTTCCCTCTATACAGTTCCTCTTTCCTCCATTCTTACCTCCTTCCCACCCCCCACTGTATGTCATCATCCACTGATCAGGGAGATCATTCGTCCTTTGGATTTTTCAGATTGGCTTATCTCATTTAGCATGATATTCTCCAACTGCATCCATTTGCCTGCAAATGCCATAATTTTATTATTCTTTATAGCTGAGTAATATTCCATTGTGTGTGTGTGTGTGTATATATATACACACATATATATATATATATACTGGGATATATATATATATCCCAGTTTCTTTATTCATTCATCAATTGAAGGACATCTAGGTTGGTTCCACAATCTGGCTATTGTGAATTGAGCAGCTATGAACATTGATGTGGCTACATCTCTGAAGTATGCTGATTTTAAGTCCTTTGAGTATAGGCCAAGGAGTGGGATAGCTGGGTCAAATGGTGGGTCCATTCCAAGTTTTCTAAGGAATCTCCACACTGCTTTCCAGAGTGGCTGCACTAATTTGCAACCCCACCAGCAATGTATGAGTGTACCTTTTTCCCCACATCCTCGCCAACACCTGTTGTTGCTTGTATTCTTCATAATCACCATTCTAATTGGGATGAGATGGAATCTTAGGGCGGTTTTGATTTGCATTTCTCTTATTACTAGAGATGGTGAACATTTTTTCATATGCTTGTTGATTGTTTGTAGATCTTCTTCTGTGACGTGTCTGTTCATTACCTTAGCCCATTTGTTGACTGGGTTATTTGTATTCTTGGTGTAGAGTTTTTGAGTTATTTATAGATTCTGGAAATTAGTGCTCTATCTGAAGTATGAGTGGCAAAGATTTTCTACCACTCTGTAGGCTCTTTCTTCACATTGCTGATAGTTACCTTTGCTGAGAGAAAGCTATTTAGTTTGAATCTATCCCAGTTATTGATTCTTGCTTTTATTTCTTGTGCTATGGGAGTCCTGTTAAGGAAGTCTGATCCTAAGCCAACATGTTGAAGATTCGGACCTACTTTTTCTTCTGTAGGATGCAGGATCTCTGGTCTGATTCCAAGATCCTTGATCCATTGTGAGTTGATTTTTGTGCACGGTGAGAAATAGGGGTTTAGTTTCATTCTGTTGCATATGGATTTCCAATTTTCCCAGCACTATTTGTTGAAGAGGCTAACTTTTCTCCATTGCATATTTTTGGCCCCTTTGTCTAGTATGAGAAAATTGTATTTATTTTGGTTTGTGTCCGTGTTCTCTATTCTGTACCATTGATCTGTCTATCTTGGTACCAGTACCATGCCATTTTTGTTACTATTGCTTTGTAGTAGAGTTGAAGGTCTGCTATTGCGATACCCACTGTTTCGCTCTTCCTGCTAAGGATTGCTTTAGCTATTCTAGATTTCTTATTCTTCCAGATGAATTTCATGATTGCTTGCTCTATTTCTGTAAGGTACATCATTGGGATTTTAATTGAAATTGCATTGAATCTGTATAGCACTTTTGGTAGTATGACCATTTTGACAATATTAGTTCTGCCTATCCAAGAACATGGGAGATCTTTCCATCTTCTAAGGTTTTCTTTAATTTCTTTCTTTAGTGTTCTGTAGTTCTCATTGTAGAGGTCTTTCACCTCTTTTGTGAGATTGATTCCCAAGTATTTTATTTTTTTCAAAGCTATTGTGAATGGGGTAGTTTTCCTAACTTCTCTTTCTGAAGATTCATCACTTATGTATAAAAATGCATTGGATTTATGAGCATTAATCTTATATCCTGCTACTTTACTGAATTCACTTATGAGTTCTAAAAGTTTTCTGGTGGAATTTTCTGGTTCCTCTAAATATATAATCATGTCATCAGCAAATAGGGATAGTTTGAGTTCTTCTTTTCCTATTCGTATCCCTTTAATTTCCTTGGTCTGTCTAATTGCTCTGGCTAGAGTTTCAAGGACAATGTTGAATAGAAGTGGTGAAAGAGGGCATCCCTGCCTTGCTCCAGTTTTTAGGGGGAATACTTTCAGTTTTTCACCATTTAGAATAATATTACAAATTTTTCATACGTATATATATATAGGGTATAATGTCTGTCTCAGTCTACCAACATTCCCATCCCCACCCATCCCTCCCCCATAGGGTATATTTTTATTATGATAAAACATAATTCTAGTTAAGACACAACAAAAAGAAAGAAATCTTTGTGTCCAGCTTGGCTGTTATCATAGCTCTGTTTAAGTAGAAATATATATATAAAATGAAACTTAACATACAAAAGTAGGGCTTGATACCTTGAAAAGGAGCATATTTTGTGAATGAATAATATAATCTGCTAATGATTTAGCTTTAACCTTCTAAAACCCTATTCTATATATCTACAAAGTAAAATAGAATGGCAGTTTTCTTAAACAAACTTTACTTAGCCAACTCACCAGCTTAACCAGTGCTCTCCAGTCCCTCTACAGCACACACGGGTTGATGACCAGAATCTGCTGAATACGTGTAACTTGGACAACTCTGCAGTATGCACTTCCAATTAAGCTGTCTGCTCACCAAGTGTCAATTCATTTCTAAATCTATATACTGGTTCTGTGTGTTCCTTTACTTATGCTATTCAATCAGGTGTTACATAAGCCAAGGTAAGTTTAATATGAGTATAAGAAGAAAATTATTTCTATAAAAACTTAGTGGAATGTTTGAATTGCCTTTGAATCTAGTGTGGGTAGGATAAGTGTAAAATGAAGTTTTTCATAAAAATTATAGATTCTAGAAGAATTCTTTTTTTCATTTGTCAGCTTTGAAAATATCTTGAAAATCCTTAAAGAATCTACTTGAAGGATAGTGAAACTTGAAAAATCAGGTTAAGAATTTTAAGGGTGGTTTGTGACAGAAAGATGACCGGGAAACTCTGGTGGCAAAGACAGATAGGCAAAGAAAAGGCCCACAAAAAGATTTGCCAAGTGTGTGGTCATGTACATCAGGCTTAGATAGAATAATGAAGTCTATGGATATAGTGTTATTAATCCTCACTCTTGCTTTTTGCAACTGAGGGATAATTGATTTTAAAATTATATTTATTCAAGGTGTACAATTGAATTAATCACCACAATCAGCAAATTTACCTCACAGTTACTTTTTCTGTTATATCTTATTTTTCAATTTAACCTATAATCTATCAGCCTTAAGGACATAGAACAGGAATGCTTCCTTTTAATGGATGCTCCCTTGGCCAATTCTAGATCAAGGATTTAGGAGAATTTTTCCTTTCTCCTCTTATAATCCTATTTACCTGCCCTATTTCTCTCCCAATCCCTCCCCTTGGCCCCAGGCAATCAGTACCTTCTTGGTGTAACCTAACAGTGCTGAAATTTGATAGACAACCAGAATTATTTGGAGAGGTTTTATAAATACAGATCTCCTCAGAAACTAGCCCTCATAAGAATAGATAGCAGGTAAGGAAACTGCTATTTGCAAAGCTTTGTAAGTGGTTCTCATCATCAGCCCAATCACACTAAAGAATCAATGAGAGTCATTTTTAAAGTCATCTGGTGGAACAAAATTATAAAATAGTAGACCTATGTAATTCACACTTCATCATAAAGTGTTAGTTGATCTTTTTAAAAATACACTGTGGTGAGGAGAAAAGGTCCAGAAGAACGGACAAAGTCTGTTAGTCTCATATTTTAAGATGACATTCTGGGTTGAGGATATAACTCAGTTACTAGAGTGCATGCCTTGCATGCACAAGGCCTTGGGTTCAATTCCCAGCACCAAAAAAAAAAAAAAAAAAGAGAGAGATTCAACAAAAGTTAGAGTGAATATTTTTTAACTTGCCAATCCTCAAAAGAAAATGTTTTTTTAAACTTTCAACTGCAGTGGAACTGGAAGTTCTAGTGAAATCTCATTGGAGGAAATATACAGAACAAAGAGCACTTCTCCGCCTCCTGCTGGGAGCCAAAAAGTGTCCTGTACATTTGATATCCCTGGCCCCACCTTCCCTATGGACGCTCCTGGGAGCTCTCTGGGAGCCCATAGAGAACCACAGGCAACATTTTAAACCAAGCCCAACTTAGGAAGGGAACTCTCTGAGGATGCAAGAGCAGGGCCCGTCATCATTCTCAACAGTCATTCTACTGACCCAGGGGCAGCTCCAGGAGTAGTACCACCAGAAAGTGACACTGCCCTTCTCACGGCTTAGGATGAAACTTTGCTGTAGACTCCCTATTCCACCTCCAGCTCTTGTCTTTTGTTTATTGAAGACTTCTGCTAACCAGTGGATTCTGCCCACAGTTTTTCCTCTGCATCTTTCTAGTGTCTCCTGTCTCACATACAGGTGCCCAGAGAATCTGATTGGGTCACCCAGTCACCAAGCAGAGAATGTGCCTTTGGAAGCAACCCTCCAGAGTTGCAAGTCCAGACTTACCTGAGCTTATATTAATAAAATTGTCAAAGTTGAGTGAAAACGGTGGGGAGGGGAGCTTTAGGGAATCAATTTGAGTTTTGAAATGGACAGGATTTCTCCCATTTTAAGTCACCAGAACAATATGAATAGATTTTTTTAAATGTGCATTCATTTAAAAATAGGAATCCCTCTCCATTTATTCTGATTATTTCTTACGTTAGGAAAATCCAACTATTTTTGAAAAGAGGGAAAAATGTTGCAACCGAACATTATGAAATATGAAGAATCCTGGGACTCACTGACCACTTCAGTGATTATGAAAACTATGAACTATTTTAAAAAGCAGATTTTTCACTGTTCTTCATTAAGGTCTGATTACCTCGCCCATTAGCATTTGGCTCTTTTATTATGATTGTGGAATACGGTAGATGTTACCACTAATGGATAAAGAAAGTTGACATGGTTATCTTGATTAACTCATCAATAATCATTTGGAATAATTTTTCTTCATTCAGTGAATGGATCATCCACATGCCCTATAATAATTGTGTACATTGAGGTGCAGAAAATTAGCATAAAAATTATCTACCCTGGAGAGCTAGTTTCTACTTCTAACACCACTAAAAGTTAGTTCAAACTAATATTTGACAGCATTATCAAGTGAGTGAGAAAAAGAAAATGATTCCTTGGTCATTTTCCCCATAATGCCATTTATATACATCCGTTCATATTTAGGATCTCACACTTACAAATAAAAAGCAAGTAGTTTATCCTCTGACAAAGGAGAAAACAAGGAGTTTTGAATCCTGTTATTAGAATGGAGTTGACATTTTAAGTGAGTCTTGCATAGTTTTAGATTTGACTCTCAGTTACTGCCAGAAAAATTTAGAAACACAAAACCTTGGTTCTAGAGGGCTTCTTAGGGATCAATTGATCTAATTCACATTAGAAAATCAAAGACCATTTAATGTACCCCCAAAGTCATATATTCAATTAACCAACAATACAGGACCTCTCACCTGGATCTTCTCACTTAAGTTCAGCAATTGCTCTTCATAAGACATCATTACCACAAATACCCCGAATCTGGCATGAATCCAGACACAAAAAGAGTATGGGACAAGTGGCTAAGAGAGACAGAAACTTCTAGATTGTTTTTCCACCAAATTATAGTCAGTGGCAATCTGTCCTTAACCAGGTTCAGGAATGTATTGAACTGGTTGGTTTTTGTTCTCTTTCAGGAACTTAAGCAATAAACCCAGCTGTTGTCTCACCTCCTCAAAGCTGTGGCGCTATTTGTTTTCAGGCACAGGTGAGAATGTCACTACTGATGTACATAATCCTACAGGATCTGATTTCTGATTATTCTCTCAGGGTTTATCTCAGTTGATTGAAGTGAATGATAACATACCCCAAATCACTGTCCAATTGCTCCACAGACAGGCTAAATTTTCACAGCAATTCAGTTCTGTGGTTAGACAAAAGGTTGAACTCTGACTAGACGTCTCACAAATAGATGTCCTAGCTTACAATAGGGAGAGGATGTGAGTGGGTCAGTGACCAACAGATACCTTGGCATTACCCAGCAATTGACATTGATCCAGAAGATTTTATATATAACCAGAAATCTACAATGCTGGAACTTTAACACAGAAACTGTGCCAAAAAAATATAACCTGAGCTACATATAGAATTTTAAATTTGCTACTTACCACATCAAAAAGTAAAAAGGTAGGTGAAAAAATTTTTAATATATTTTATGTAATGCAATATGTCTAAAATATTATACTTCAATGTGGAATCAACATTAAAAAATTACTAAGATATCTTATAATCTTTTATTTGAACTAAATCTTCAAAATCCAATGTGGATTTCATACACAAAATATCTCAATCTATAAACTCAGAAAATTATCTGATTTAAATTTCATAAAATTCACAGTTAAAAAATAAACCTAAGTTGTTCTAGCCACACTTAAAAGTTTCCAGTTGTTGAATCAACTATCCAAAAATCATTTTCCTTTAATATTTATATACACATCAACAAAATCACTTCTTTTTAAAAGACTATTTGCTTAGACTTTGATGTAAAAGCAGTTTTAAAACTATATCTGTTCAAATATGTAAATTCATTCTCTTCTGGGTTCACTCAATTATTAGCATCAAAATTTAGAAGTATTTGATAACTAGTAATATAATACTAAATTTCAGTATCAACCGTGTTTAAATATCCCTTGTATTTTTGGCAGTCAAGTTTTCATAAAAATATTCTGTATATTGAGTAACTTCATAAAATCATTATTACTGTATTATAAAAGTTTCTATTTCAATATAAATTGTTCTATCTGCCCAGCTAGGTCACAAATAAAAATTTCCCTTTTGTGAAGCTTCAAATTTAGCTCATTTATATGCTGTGCGATATTAGTGAGGAAATGTAAATCACACTTCCATTTTTATCTTTGATAATTGAATATTTGGCAAGCATTCTTTTTTGTTTCAAGAAAATCAGAGTTAACAGTACAGTAAGTCTGTAAAGATCTTCCCCAAGTCAACCAACGATCATTGGCAAAGAACACAAGATCATTAAATTCATTGGCTTTTATTTCTTTCAATAGTTCCATAAACTACTGATGATTCATGGCATTTGCACATATATATCAAAAGATTTTAACAACTCTATCATAACACATAAGTCTGCACCAGCAAACTGAACACAAAACATTTTCAATATATGGCACATGAGAAAAACAGACACTTATTTTTAAATTCCAATAACTTCAAATTTCAACCTGATGCAGTTGGAGCATCACCCATCGTGATTAAAAAATATTTTTTTCAAATATAGCTTAACCTCTTCTTTGACAGATATAAAAGACTCAAAACATATATACACCATAATCTTAAGCCATAAATTTACATTTCTTTATAAATATGGAAGTCTTTTGAGAAAAATATACCCCAAATATGGAGCAGAATCTTTTACATTGCATGCCTTCTACAACTAAATAAAAGTTCTTGCGACTTTTCAAATGTCAATTGATCTTCTCTGTTGTTGAAATTTCATGTTTGGACAACTGTATGGTGATTAATTTCTTTAAATTCTTCCATTTTAATTAATAAATCTTTCACTCATAATTTCTATAATAATTTCTTTTTTCATCTCTTAACCTAAATTGGTGTGTGTGTGTGTGTGTGTGTGTGTGTGTGTGTGTGTGCTCATGCAAAAATACAAGTAACTTTATAACTGACCAAACCTATAGCTCAGTCTTAATAATCACATTAAAATATTTTATTGGATATTTAATTCTAATTTCAGGTAACTCCTCCATTTATTTTTTAACTCTTAAGAGGAAATTTCTTATGTAACTTGCTGAAAATATCTTCTAATAGTGTCTGCTTAAGAAAGAAGTTTTTATACAAAATAGCAAATTCAATATGAACTATGCAATATACCTTCTACTCTTTTTTTCTTTATACTACTTCCATACCTCCATACAATTCTCTATCCATAGTATATCTTTGTTTTAAATTTCACATTCACTTGTTCTATAAAATGTTTTTAATAATTCTTTTTTTAATAGATTTATGTTATTTATTTGTCTATTTATCTGTGTGTGGTGCTGAGGATCGAAATCAGCGCCTCACTTGTGTTAGGCAAGCATTTTACCACTGAGCCACAAGCCCAGCCCTCATTTGTCCATATTTTCAAATGGCAAATAAGTTTAATGACAGCACAATTTAAATACTAAGTATTTCAATTTATATGACTATCACTATAGATCAAGTTGTGTCCATAGAATATTCAAATAAGCATATTATTGTGTGCCTGCGGACAATGCAGACACAGAGCTTCCTGGACTGAATATAGTTTGAGGTCAATCAACCCATGTTGGTTGCTGCTTCTCTTTTTAAAATAAATGTATGTGTCAGTTTAAGTTTTAGAGGACTTAAGGTTTTTCCCATGCCCCTTGCTGACTTGCCTGAAAGCTGCCAGTTGTGGAGGATCAGAAGATAACTGAAATAATAGACGCAGCACTCAGGCTGTCATCCCTGACATGGGAAGGAACAAGAAAACACACCCTCGCCTGCGCTTTCTACTTTTAGAATATTCAGAATTGGTGCCGTCGCCTCTAACGCCTAAAAAGTAAACAGTAAGAAGGATGGGTTTCCAAATCTCAGGGTTCATTTATTAAATTAGTAAAATTTTCTTAAATATGCATTGTTTATTATTCTAATGATAGGACGCCCAACTCCTTTCTGCAGCTTCAGTTCACCTTCTTCCAGCTTAAACCCAGCAGCTCTTGACGGTTCTTTTGGTCTATGCCTTTCTTACTAACAACGGCTAAAAGTTTCTTGATGACTGGATAGTAACCAAAAGTAACAAGCATAATATTTAGCATTATAATAAAAACTCAAAATTTTAATAATATACAATGTTATATTGCTTATAATAATGAAAACGGAACACAAACCCATCAGTAGAGAGTCAGTTAAATTTGGGCATATCTGTTTACACAACAGAATGTTCTTCAAGCTTTAGAAATGATAAAGTAAATAAATATCTATTGGTATGGAAAGGTAGCTAGAATATAATAAGTTGAAAACCGATTTTTACAGCAATATGAATTGTCTGAGCCCCATTTAGGATTTAAAATGTGTGCGTGTTATTTTGTGTAGTATATTATGCAGAGACCTTTAAATATAAAAGTCTGACAACACTAAACATGTTTGCTCCAACCTTTCAAACCTTACCCTTTAGGGCTGGGATGTAGCTCAGCAGTAAAGCTTTTGCCTCACTTTCTCAAAGCCCTGGGTTTGATCCCCAGTTCCAAAAAAGAAAAGACAAAGAAATAAAACAAACTCCACCAAATTTTACCCTTTAATATGAGCATTTTTATTTTCTTCTTTTTGTTACTCTGTACTTTACATGATAAGAAAGCATGTTTCATGTTTTCGTATTTAAAAATACAATAAGACTTATTTTTAGTGTTTAAAAAACAAACTCATTAGCTGTTTCCATAGCTCATTCCTAGCTATTTCTAATTTGCTCAGGTACCATCTAACCATTCTTATTCCTGGGTCCATCTGAAGAGCCCTTTACCCTCTCTGGCATTCTGAAGGCAACAAGCAAAACAACACACAGGTCAAACAGTATTTAAGTAAATTTGTCCAGGGTGTCACAACTCTGCTCTGTGTCTGTCAGAAGATTTTGAGAATTACAGGTATAACAGGTCATTTCCCAATACTTTGCACCTCTTCTGAGCCCAGCATGGGAAGTCAAAGCAAAGAAGGATGTTTTAAAATGACTGAGTCCCCCAAATTCTATGTAGGTGCCTGGCCTCCTGGAAACCCAACATTACAGAATTCCCCTGTTGCTGGGCACCTGTGCACCAGGCGTTGGCTTCCTGGGGCTGCCTCCTCCCTCTCTCTCTCTAGCTCTTTCTCTCATAGGCAGAGACTAAAATCTTCCTTTCCTATCAGCGCTTCATCTCATGACTGGAACAAGTTTCCTAGCCAAAGGGCCCTCCTCCCATTTTAGTCAAGACTCAGAAACCAGTTAATGAGGACATGTGTAGATGATAAAGGATGTAATCACACCACTGGGCAACAGGATGCCAGTCTCAGGGAGGTCATGACCCAATCCAGAAGGACAAAGGGCACATATGTAACCTGTCTTTGGAAAACTGACCTATAGAACAAGCCCAAAGTTGTGAGGAATAGGCCAGATTCTCTAAATGCTGAGGGAGACAAGATGTAGGTGGGGCAAGATCCATACCAAAAAGCTTGAACTTGGACAGCAAAGTGAGGTGCACACTGGAGAGTCACAGAGAGAGTGTTTCGAATCCTGAATGCCAACTCTGCTCCCCACCAAATAAAGCAAAATAAAACAAGGCTTTAACTGGAGGCATTGAAGCTGGCTTGTGCACTGATGGTTTTGACAGAGAAGCCAAGTGAAGTCCCACCTATAGTCCCTACCTTGTGGATGCTGGCTGCCCAGATAAACAGTTCCTCTCAGTCAAAGCTCTGAAGGCCACTCATAAATTGGAAATGCTAAGAGGGAGGGTTAACATATGTGGCTGTCAATATTTTGTTACCATCAGTTTTTTTTTTTTTTTTTGTCGGATTATTAATTAGTGGCCAGTCGCCTCACTGGTTCTGAAGACATGGAACCCAGATAGAAACATGTTGATGGAAAACAAGGAACACTGTTCCACAGGATGCTCAGGATGGAACAGCTAAGAGCAAAACGATGGCCAAAGACCCAGAGCAGGGGGAGAAGAAAAAGATCAACCATGACCGCCGAGAGCCCTGGAGAACAGGCCATCAACTGGTGGCCAAGTTGGAGGGAAGGAAAAGCTTGCCCCAGCCTGCTCCAGAGGCATTTGGAGTTCATGGGGCCACTTGTTCTCCACCCCAATTAAAGGCTTTCTGCTCCCTGCCTTGCTGGCTGTGGTTTTCCCAGACAGAAGTGGCTTTGTTACTGGAAGAGCATCAGCCCCGGAAGCAGCTGTGAGTGTGTGGACTTCCTGGTTGCAGCCTTTCTCCTCTGAATGCCTCCCTGGGACCTCTTGGTCCAGAGCCTTTTATCTCCCGTGTTTCATCTGATTCTCACTGAGTATATTCTGTAATTTGCTTTGTCAACTGCCGCTTCCAAGGAATCATTCCCTCTTGATCTTTTGCTCCTCAATCCCTTTTTTTGTTCTGTTCAAAACATAATTTTTAATTAATGTTTTAGCTTACAAATTTATCAAAGTTCAAAAGTCAAATGGTTTACAATGTGCCTTTTCCATCCCACCCAGATGCAACCGCATTCATCTCTGAGTGATTTTTTTCCCTAATTCATTCCAAATCTTTACATAATATAATAATCATTTCCTCTTGATTAATCAATTTTAGACATTAACTATTGACTTCTTTTTCAAATTTTTAAATTGATACATAATCATTGAATATATTTCTGGAGTACAATGTGATATTTCAATACATCTATACAATATGTTAAGGTTCAAATTAGGGTAATTAACATATCCATAACCTCAAATATGTATCAGTTATTTGTGTTGGAAACATTCAAAGTCCTCTTTCTAGTTATTTTGAAGCAACCAATAAATTTTTCTCTAGTCACCTCTCTCTGCTATAGAAAGCTAGAACTTGTTCCACTTATCTTTTTTACCAGATAACCAACCTTTCTCTCTTCTCCTGCCCTTCCAAGTTTCTGGTGATCAGTATTCTCCTCTGTAGAGCTATGAGATCAACTCACTTAGCTTCTGCATGAGTGAGAATATGTGATATGTGTGTCTCTGTGCCTGGCTCATCTCACCTACTGTAATGTCTCCTGTTCATCAATGGTGCTGACTTCTTATGGCAGAGGAGAATACTAAATTTCTTGAACGTCCTTTACCTCCCTCATTCTAACAATTAGTTGCATCATAACTTTTGTGTTAGTCCATGTCAAATACTTATAGTTTTCACGATCAAGTAAATACCATGTACTACTACTATACGAGTTTTACAATAGTATACCACAATTAGTTATGGCACAAATGCCGCCAAAGTAAAAGCTTCCAGGCTGCATTGAATCTTTTTATTATTTTTTTAAGTTGCAGATGGACACAATAACTTTATCTTATTTATTTTTGTGATACTGAGGATGGAACCCAGTGCCTTACACAGGCCAGGCAGGTACTCTACCACTGAGCCACAACCCCAGTCCCACATTGAATCTTTTTTTTCTTTTCTTTTGCTGTGCTGGGGATTGAACCCAGGGCCTTGTGCTTGCAAGGCAAGCACTCGACCAACTGAGCTAGCTCCCCAGCTCTCACATTGAATCTTGATAGCTATTTCCTTTTCACTGAGAACCCCCCAAAAAAATAAGTCCTATTTGATAACAAAAATACCCCACACTGATGACATAAGTCCATTTTGACGACAAAAATACCTCACAGGACCTACACTGAGCCCTTTGCAACTGTAGGATTCTTAAATATTCCCGATTTGTTTGGTTGTCCATGATCTTGTGCAGTATATGACTTCAGCCAACATCTTTGCATATTTTATTGTAAACCAAGGTTGGTCACTGAAGTTCAGCACCATGAGCCAACAGTGTACACATATCACTCAAAGTAGAACTAACCCTTTAGACTGACTCTCAAATATATTCCAATATGAGATCATTGTAACTCTATCACCTGGCAATACCACTTCAAGAAGCTCTATCCTTCTGGAAGATAATCTTAAGTTTAGAAATAAGAAAAGAGTGTCTTAGAACATTCAAAGGAAAATAGCTTGTCACAAAGCCAGGGCCCTCACTCACAGCCTGTCAGATCTTATTTTACAAGCAATTCTAAAAAAAATATGGTTGTTTTAAAGTCTTAAGCGAAAAGTCCCAGCAAACCACAAAGGGACACTAATAGAGACAGGCACAGGAGCAGTGGGAGAAAGTTTAGCTTGACCTTAAGGCAAGAAGGGCTCAAAGTCAGAATTGTATTATTATTAGGTATCAATTATGATTTTTGTATCACTCAAAAAGGCATGGTGGGCATGTCTCTTCTTCACAGTACTAAACAAATGTGAAATCCTGGCACTTGATGAAGTCAACTTGGTTTATCTGGAAAATGTGTAATACTTTCCTCTTGATGATACCAGATAAATGATACAGATTAAATTCCACTAGGTCCTTACTCAGGCAGAATGGCCAGCCTCTCTGGTCTAGGAAAGCCCTTATTTCTTACAGAATATATTTTTCAGAAACTTGATAAAAAATGATTATAAAAAAAATTTTGACTCTGAACAAAGGGATTTGTTTTACTCTGTGTCAACAAAACCTGCAATATGACTAATCTACAAATATTGTTCAGTAGTTTCATTTTCTCCCAAGATTTCACATAATGTATAGGAATGTCTGAAAGTTTAACATTGAAATAAATAATTAGAACAGATTTCCAGATAGGGAAAAGCTGATGGTCGCATTTTATCCGAAAAAAAACAAGAACCTGGTAGTAGAGAAGGAAGTGGTTCCCCTGGAACCTGAACTGGAGAGCTACAGCTTCATGGCCATATTTGACCACCAGGTTTACAGTACAAGTACCCCACGTGAAAAACTGTGTCCAGAGTGATGTGACAAGAAAAGCTTTGTTTCCCCTAAAGAATATACCTTTTATTTTCTTCTTGCCCACATTAAAAATGATGTGCGTGCAATTACTCAATTTATTGAATCTATGATGTGCATGGCACAGAAAAATATAACCTGCTTTGCTGAAGAGTATGCCCTTAGTGCCAGGCCTGGCCTATAACATGTTTAATAAGCTACCTTACTGCTGTTGAATGATACTACTTTTTCACTGTGGTCACCAGGAGTCTCTGAGTTAAATTTATAATTTACCCTCTACTGTTTTATTGGGTCAAGGATGCTCATATTGTTACTCTACTTTTTCACCCTCTTTATGTCCTATTTTAATTCCTCCTGAAACATACTTTTATTTATTTTATTTTATTTGTATTTTTTAAGAGATGAGAATGGGGTGGGGGGAAGGGAAAAAATAACAGAATGAATCAAACAACATTATCCTATGTAAATTTATGATTACACAAATGGTATGCCTTTACGCCATGAACAAACAGAGAAACAACATGTATCCCATTTGTTTACAATAAAAAAAAAAAAAAAAAGAGATGAGGATGTTCCCTGTTACTCAGACTGGCCCCAAACTCCTGGGTTCAAGTGAGCCTCCTGCCTTGGCTCGCATGTAGATAGGACTTTTTGCTTTTTTTTAAAGAAACTGGTGTTTATTTCCAGCTAACCTAATCAGCCTAATTTCCATTTTGCTCACATGTCTGGGGAAGAGCAGCTTGAGACCAGGCAGTGGATGTTACACCCATTCAGTGGCTGAGCCTCAGGAGCTGCAGCCCAGTCTTTGGTGACCGGCAGGGCACTTCAGTCTTTGGGAGAAACTGCTCAACAGGCACAGAGGCACCTGCTGACTTTCAGACCAATCTGTGACCTCTGGTTGAGGAGCAGTGAACTCAAGAGCCAAGGAAGTCCATTCACCCTGAAATTCTTCCTTGATCCCAGCTTTGTCAGCAGCACCCTGCTTTTCCATTTTAATTTCTCCAATCTCTGAGAAGTGGAGATCAGTCATGACCTCCCACAGGTGTTCACAGGAGTTGGAGCCACACTTATGCAGAACTTCCCAAGCCAGCATCTGCCACAACAGGACCCCAGACCGAGGACTCTTCTTGTCTCACAGGATGGCTATGTGCACACAGCACAGAAGAGAATCTGTCACAGAGAGCCATGTTGGGCAGTGTGAGATAAGATACCTGTGTGAAAGGGTGGTGCTCAGCCCTGGGAGCAGTAACCACCAGAAGATCTGGCTCCTGGAAGGCAGCCTGGACTTGGTTAGGGAAGGTTCCAGGAGTGAGGTGGCCAGTAACATGAGGGGCTCCAGCGGAGCAGCAAACTTCAGCACATCCAGCAGCCAGGACTCCAGGGATGGGACACTGACTGCAGCAGAGTTTTCAGTGGCTGCAAGGGTGCGAGCAGTCAGTGGTCCTGTAGGTGCACTGTAGATTCATCATGTGGATGTCTTTGCTTTTCCTTTTGTAGATATGCTGTTCCATCAGGAAATGAAGGCTGGTACCACCTAAGTGGTTCCTGCTGCAAGGAACTTAAAAACATCCTCCTCCTTCATTTGCAGAAATTGTGTCTGGCTCCAGATATTGTGTCAGTTTCCTTTAAGTTATGATGGAAATTGAGAACAATTGCCGGATGTGGTGATGATCGCCTATAATCCCAGCAGCTCTGGAGGCTGAGGCAGGAGGATTGCAAGTTCAAAACCAGTCTCAGCAAATTAGCAAGGCCCAAACAACTCATTGAGGTTCTGTTTCAAAATAAAAAATGAAAAAGGTCTGGGGACATGGCTCAATGGTTTCTTGTCCCTGGGTTCAATCCCCAGTACCAAAAAAAGAGAGAGAAAAGAATGTTGTATAGTCCTCTCTCTCTGGGTAGTGCAGAAAGTCATCTTAGAGTCATTGTTGAGCAAAGTGAGCTATAAAATTGATATTATAATTATTAAATTATAATTTAAAATAAATTATCTATTACCACCACTAGGAACCTCTGACAAGTCCAATATTCACTTTGCCTAATTTCTCTTGGATTAAAATACCAAGAAGAGAGTGAGGTTTTCCTTGGAATGTGTACCCACTTACTGTAATGATAGTTAATATGCTGAATATTTGGTCAAGATTCCAAAACCTCACTCACAGTAACTCATGTTCTTTCACAACTGCCCTCAGATGCTGAGGATGTTTTTCCAAGAAACATTTTATCACAGGGATAAAAGGTTACTAACATTGGGTCATTCCCTGGTTTATCCATTCAGGAATTTATGAGTTTTGAATAAAGTTATCTGTCCATAACATAATACTTAAGAAATAGTGACTTAAAGAAAGTTTCTCTTTGTCCTGCAAAAAAAAAAAAAAAAAAATGCCATTGAAAGGCATTCCAGAGCTGGCACAGAAACCTCACAGTGCCATTAGACTCCTACCCTTCCAATTAGTTGTACTTTAAGTCTTCATGTTTATTTCTTCATGGCCCAAGATGGCAGCACCATCTTTGTCCACACATCTGCCATCCATTTCTCATTTAACAAGAAAACAGTAACATTTCCTAGGTGCCTGAGCAGGGGCTTTTATTTACATCTCCTTGGTCAGAATGAGTTCATATGGCTATGTCTTTTCATTTACAAGAAAATATGGAAACTACAATTTTTGTTTTTAGAACACACATTACCATCCCAAATATAAATATAACTACGTGTAGGCTATTACAGTGTCTATCAGCAAAGTTCTTACACATGAGAAACAATACCAGTATATCATGGAAATTGAAGAAAATCAGATTTTATAGAAATGATAGAATTGGGCCTATCTTTACTGCAATGTTACCTTAGCATAAAGATTTTTAGGACTTCATTGTACTTCAGATCTAGATTCAATTTCCCAAATAAAATCATATTCGTTATAACGATTCTTTTGTGTACTCAGCATCAGATACTGTCATTAGCAGGATTTAACAGTGATCTTGCAAATCCTCATGATCCAAAAGTGTTTAAAATTCATGAGTGTATCTAAACCCCACCCCTGACACACACACCAAAAAACAAATAAATAAATAAAAGAAGAGAAAGAAAGAAAATAAACCAAAGTAGGCCCAAACACAGGGGAATCAGGTAAATAAAGAATATTTAGTGATAATCAGGATTAATTTTGAGGAAAATGATACAATTGGGATTTTAGGAAGAATAAAAAACTGATATAATGAAATATTTACAGCATTTTTTCACCTTATGTAAAGGGAATTGTTTTCCCAACAAGATGTGAATATCTGTTACATACTTATTAAATACAATTCTTGTAATTACAATGGAGAGGAAACCTCCAAACACTCTGTTTTAAATTAAGTCTATCTCCTCTATCCAAATCTTGTTAGCTGCTAGTAGGGGCGCTCTAATTCCTATAACTCCTAAAAGCCTGGACTCTAAGAATGAGTTGGAGGAATCATTTTTGCAGCTATTGCTTTGCAATATGACTGCTCAATAGGATTCTCTACAGAAAACAATAAAATATATGAAAATGGACACCATTAAATTGGTCAGAACTGGACAGCTAAGAATAAGACAGTGAGTCTCATGGAAGAGGGCTGCAGTCAACTTCCCATTTTAGCTTCTCCAAGTTCAGTTGGTTTTTCTAGAAATGCTGTTTGAGGGAGAACTCAAGGTCTATGCTTTCTGTGACGTAAATTGCCTTCTGTGCTTTTACACCCCCAACCAGGAGTGTCTACCCCACCTTCCCTGCCTTATTGGAATCCCTGCTTTCTCAAGGTCACACCTACAAAACCTTTTCCCATGTTTCCTGTTCACCCTCCTCTTCCCTCATAATCTGAATTTATTACAGTATCCATGTATGTAATGGTCATATAATTTATCATAAAAATGAAGACTGTTCTAAAAGTGAAAGGAGATGCCATTAGATATTTTGCTAGATCAACAGGAATCCATCTGGAATTTCCCAGGCAACCCAGGATGCATGACGCAGGGGCCTTGGCATCCATGAAGGATACATCATTCCCATCACTTCCAGAAGGTCGAAATGATGAAACAGGTTCCAGACTCTTTCCTAGATTCTTTTGTATTTCAATATATGTCTGAACACCACCTACACACTACAAGAAAACTGCCTTTTCATGTTTTCTCTCCCAATTCATGGTCATTTTTTTTTTTTTCATTAAGAAACAATACTTCGAAGGATCACGAGTTCAAAGCCAGACTCAGCAATTTAGCAAGGCCCTAAGCAACTCAGCGAGACCCTGTCTCTAAATAAAATGTTTAAAAAGGGCTGAGGATGTGACCCCTCAGCTAAGAGCCCCAGGGTTCCATCCTTGGTACCAAAAAAGAAAAGAAAAGAAAAAGAAAGAAACATTATCTTTAAGGATTTCACATGACATGGGGATGGGATTAGATGCTGATAGCTCATGGACCAGCCAAGGGATAGATGCCCTCTTAGCAGCATCAGCAGCCACACAGTTAAAATGCTGCTCAGCAAAGTGCCAAACTGCTGTGTCATAAACCTCCCTTGTCTTCTCACAAGTTAAAACATGGCTGTTGACTATACAGTAATTATATACTGCTGGACCTTTGTTAAAATGCAAGATTTCATAGTTTCAATGAAGTTCTTGTTCAAGTGTTTGAACTGCCATGAAGCTGTTTTATTTTTGCTTTTGTTTTTGTTTTAGAAAAGCTGAAAACTAGTTTGTGTGAATTCCAATGGTCCATTTCCATCCATGCATCCAATATTGAAGATTTTTTTATGCCTAGAACCCCAGTCTTCTACTCCTTGCTACAAGAGTCCTGGAAAATTTGTTTATGCTCTTCACTTCCTATGCATTTCTCATTCCATCGTCTGCCGACTCCAGCACCTTCTATATCACAGAAACCATTCAGATAAAGGCCATCAATAAACTTTAGCTTGGGAAACTCATGGGAAACTTTCCAGCTTTACTATATCCAAATTCTTCCTACTGACCATTTCTTCTTTGTTGGATGTCACTCCCTTCTGGTTTGTGATCTCATTTGTGATCCCTCTACTTCTCTACCTTTGAATATCAATGTTCTCCAGGATTCTGTTCTGTGCTTTTTCCTCCCTGTCCTCACAGTCTTCTTTGGCAAATGTACTGACTTCTATAACTTTACCCAATGCTACATAAACAGTAATGTGTTCTAAATTTTCTAATCGGTTCCAAAATAGTCTACTTAATTATTTTTGTAAAAGTTATTTTTTGGTCATGCAATTAAATATGATTTAATTTTAAAATTCAGTAGGTTCGTTATTGCTGGAGTGGGTTTCTTATGAAAGGATGAATTCAGCCCCCTCTTGCATGCACTTGAGTTCTTTCTGTTTGTCTCTTTCTTTCTCTCTTATTTCCTTCCCTTTCCCCCTTTCACCAAGAGATAATGTAGTAAGAAGACCCTCACCAGATGCCACATCCTGGATCTTCAACTCTCCAGGCATCAGAACTGTCAAAAACAAATCTCTGTTTATTATAAATTACCCAGTCTCAGGTTTTTTGTTACAGTAGCACAAATGGACTAAGACACTATGTGCAAACTCTCCTGTAAGCACAGAACCAGAAAGACTACCCTTTCTCACAAATTTGTACACATCCTTTTAGCAGTTAATGACAGCTACCTGACCCTTCACGTTTCTTTCTGGCTGCTAAGAAGTGCAAAGTAGAGTTTTACATATTGTTATTTAGTAGCTTTTTTTAAAGCTCAAGATAAATTCTATTTTTTAATCTCTGTATTAGTGGTTTTATCGGGCCTATACCATTTGCTGTCAGTAGTCTCAGATCCTTTTATATTATCAAATGTTCTTTTCAATAATGTGTTAAATAAAATTGAAAAGGCTCTCCACTTATTGTTATCTATTCATGTGTGTCTGTCTTTCTTTGCAGCAGGTTAATGTTTTAGGAACCAGAACTCAGCTTTCCTCACCTACTGTGTCCTCACTGTGCCTATACATGGTCCTGCAGGTCTTCAGTTCAATAAGTAGTTATTAATTAATGGTGTCAAAACCAACTGTGGGGCTAGGATTGTAGCCTAGATGTAGAACACTTGCTTGGCACTTGTGAGGCACTGGGTTTAATCCTCAGCACCACATAAAAATAAATACATGAAATAAAAGTACCGTGTCCATCTACAATTAAAAAATAGTCTTTAAAAAATTGTGTGGCCAAAATAGAAACGTTGGTAATCTACTAATATTTTTTTTAAAAATCCAACTTATTGTAAAGCTGAGCTACTATATCAATAAATCTGATGGTGAAAAATAAATATAAAATTACTCAATCTCATTAATAGTCAAAGATACAAATATAAATCAAAAAACTGCAAAATAAAAAAGCTGGATGCAGGGCTGGAGATGCAGCTTAGTGGCAGAGCACATACCAGGGTTCAATCCCCAGAACCACCAAAACAAAACAAACAACAAAAAGCTGGATGTAGCTGCACAAACTTGTAATCCCAGCAACTCTGGAAGCTGAGGCAGGGGAATCGCAAGTTTGAGGCCAGCCTCAGCAACTTAACAAGACCCTAAGCAACTTAGTGAGACCCTGTCTCAAAATAAAAAATAAAAAGTTCTGGGGATGTGACTCAGAAGTTAAGCACCCCTGCGTTCAATCCCCAGTACCAAAAAATGAAAACATATACAAATACTGAACTACTATTCCTGGATTATCCCATTAGCACAGATATTTCTTTTAATGACAAGACACATGGTAGCTAGCATTTGAGAAATAAATGGCACCGTCATCATTAAAGGTGAGAGCAAACAATCTTTCTAGAAAAGAAGTTGGTAATATGGATGAAAAACTTCAAAAATGTTTAATATTTCATATTGCAATTTCGAAGGATTTTAACCTATGAAAACAACACATGTGCAAAAAAAAAAAACTTTGGAACTTCATCACTGTGTAACTTACAATAGTAAAAATTGGAAATAACCAAAATAACAAACAAAAGGAAAGTAAAAATTGAAAGAAAAGTGACAATTTGCCAACATGTGCACACACCTTCTCTCTAGCAATCTTTTTCCAGGAATTTCCCCAAGTAAATATGTGAAATTGCACATATGGAAAGTTATTTATTTTAGTATTATTAAAAATGTCTGACTCTAGGGAATTGGAGAAGGAAGACTTGGAACATTCACTGGGATAGAATCTTGGGCAGCTGTTAATTTTTTGTAGAAGAAAACTTACTAACACAGGAAAATGAACACAATAAATTGCTTAGATACAAATACAGTCCACAACGCAGCACTTATTGTAATACAATCATTTCTGTAAATACAAGCTATGTTAACCTGTAGGTACAGCATTGTCCTTTTCTGTACTTTTCAAGTTGTCTACAATGAACAAATACTACTTTTTAAGATCAGAAAACACACCCCTTGACTTTAAATTGTGGAATGCTGGCAATAAAATGTTAGAAACTTCTGAAGTGAGTTGTTCTCTTGGTGTGGGTCAGGTGCCTTAGGCACTGTGGAGACATTCCCTAGGGTTTTACCGGGTGCACCTCCCAAGCCTCAGAACTGTCCGGGAAGCAGGGTAACGAAGGCAGGAGTCTTTTATCACCTCTGTGGCCACCCATGTCTTCGGGCTCTCTGACCGCCCTGCTTTTCCCATAAACCAGCAAAGTTTCCCTCCAAAACAAAGCCCAACCTCAAGGACTATAGCAGGAGGTACAAGGGAAAAAGCTCCCTTGCATTTTCTGTTTGACTTCTGTACCCCATTAAATGGGTCACTATCTTACCACAAACAAAAACAGTAAAACATAATGTTTTGCTTTCTGGTATATTTTACAAATTATTATCTAGATACATTAAGTAGTAATGATACATCTGAAGAATTAATGTGGATGGCAAAGTCCCAAAATGAATTCCTCCTTCTATTTAATTCAACTGGGAAAGTGTTGCAGAATACCCTAACACTGCAGGGAAACCCAATAGACTATGCCAAGTTTAGAAAAGAAGGTGAGATGACCTTCAGTAAGCATCTGCCTGTGCCAAGTTCAGACCTCACCTTGCTGATCTCTTCACCCTCCCAGTAGCCCTGGGAGGTAGCTCACATGACACCCACTTAGCAGGTGCAGAGCAGAAAGACAGCTGCCTAAGTCAAGCTTCTAGGTGGTAGGGTGAGACTTGAACTCAGATCAGCCTGACGCCAAAGCCACATTTGGCATTCTTTGTCAATCTCCACTGGGGTTTACACCCAATATCTTGAAAAAAAATTTTAAAAAGCAAATGTCTTAAAAGCACCATTCAAAATTCCAAAGGAAAGCTAAAAATAAAGAAGAACACCTGATCAGGGGATCCTAGAGGGAAACAATCACACAAGGCAACAGTGGCCCAGCATGCAGGCCATGGAGTTTTGATAGGATTCCTGCAGGATGGAAGCAAAGGCCTTCATGTTGCTCTCAACAGCAGGAGAAAGACACAGCGGTGGGATCAGGAGTTTTGGTGAGAACTGGTGAGCTACTGTGGGTGTCTGAAGCAACAGGTGGAGACATGGCCAAGCCACCCAAGGTCCTGGATTAATCAGTGGGCAGTTTTTGAGCAGAACTACACAAGCAAAACTGTGTATGCTTCAGAGTGTGCTCTCTCAAAGTATTTGGTCTAGTTAGTGTTTTTCCCTGTTTGATTCTTAAGGGAATTTTGATCTTTGAAAAGCAAGTAATAGCCATCTTGAAAGGTCAAGAGGTTTTGTTTGGTTTGTTTTTATTTTTGTCCTTTTCAACTTTTAGTACATGGATTTCCTTAGCCACAACATAAATCTGACCACTTAGGAGCTCAAGGTCTGAGCTTCACATATTAGTCTAGACCAATGCTATTTTCTCATTCACTGAATTACTTTGACACAGAAAATGTGGATCTGTTGCTAGGGTGTTTCAATCAGCTCACTCTGGTTAATGAAGAACATCTCCTTTGATGAATGAGCAAGTCCATTGTACACCCTCTCCCCATTTAGGGGCTGTGTCATGGTAAACTCTGCTCACTGAAATCAGCATCAGTGACCCAGTGTTTAGGATGGGAGGCTGAGCTGACCACACCAAACAGGAGAGACTTAATTTGGAAACAGAAAGGGAAAATGTACCTGAACACAAAGCGCTGGAGGGAGGAATATGGCCTGATTTCCCTTTTGTTGTAACTCTTCAATGCTGTCTGACAATCTATTCAATTTAATAAAACCCCTTGGGAAGCCACACTTTCTTCCTGAGCAAGAAACTGCAAAATGTCAGAAATACATAAAAGACGGCTTACATCTGGCAGAGGAAAGACAGGTGTGCTTCCATAAGGAACCACCTGCAAGTTGGACCCTGAGAACACAGCAGCCAGAATGGGGCTCTGGTAATGCGGCTCGACTCCTGTCCTGGGGACTGCAGCGGAGGAACGGGTTGCAAACGCCACACTCAAAGTAGGTGCGCCCCAGAGCCGGAAAATAAAGTCAAGGAGGGCAGTAGAAAGCACAGTGACCAGCTTTGACCAGGACATAGGAGTCTCCTCACCTGCAGCTCCTACTGTCCCACCCCACCCCTGCCCTACGCTCAGCTCTCAGCACCTCACATCTGAATGCCTATGCGGTCACAGTCACCCGTGCCAGTTCACCCTGTCATGAGCTTCGGCTCACGCACTCTCCCACTCCCCGACACCTCCCTACTTCCCAAGCAGTGCCAGAGCTACAGGGGGCCAGTCTCAGAGTGGGAGGCATGGAATTGGAAATGTGGGTCCTAGGCTCACTCAAGCCCTTCACCCAGAACAAATGAGTTTCATTTATTTTATTCACTGAGCTTCAGCTTACAATTTATTTTTTAAAAAGAAAAGTCCATGTATATATAATACGTCAACATACACTCTACTGTTATTTATATCTAAAAAGAACAAATAAAAAAAAAGAAAAAGCCAGGCACTGTGGCACACGCCTATAATCTTGGCAGATCTGGAGGCTGAGGCAGGAGGATTGTGAGTTCAAAGCTACCCTCAGCAACTTAGCGAGGCCCTGAGCAACTTAGTGAGACTCTGTCTCAAAATAAAATATAAAAAAGGCCTGGGATGTGACTCAGTGGTTAAGCACCCCTGGGCTCAATCCCTAGTACCAAAAAGAAAAATAAAATGCTTCCATCCCCAAAAGAAGTTCGAAAAACCTCTGTTGTCTCTGTGAGCCTAGGTTCACACTTACCATCTGGCTTATGGACTTGACCAGACTTTTCTCCAAATTACTCCATGACCACTGTTTTCTCAGTGCGATTGTTCGTTCCTGGGGGTCCAACCAACTTTTCCTCCTCTGAAGGTGTTAGTACGTTCCTGTGGCTCTGGCTCATGCCTTGCCTGGCAGCCCATTTCTGATGCACTTCCATCTCTGTGAATCCTGTGCCCAGGAAGACCAGAGGCTCAGGGGAGGTGGGGCCTCTCCTAGGAATCTTCAGCACTCACACCTAGCTCACAAACACCAGACTTCTCCCTACCTCTCTGTGCTTGCTCACCGACACCTCCTCCACCCCCACCCTCCTCTCGCAGTTGGCCTCCTGCCTCTTTCCATCATTTCTGGCAACTCCAGTCTGTTCTGATCTCCCTCTTCTGGTCTACTGTACCTTTAGTCAGTCCCAGATGATGTAGTGGCATATGATTATTTCTGCACTGAATAGTTCTCTGGTTGTTTTAGGAGTTTCTTTGTGCCCCCTGACTCCGCTGCAGGCTCACTGATTTCTTTTTGGCAAACTATATTCAAAGGTCATTGGATGAGTCTCTTCTGACAGAGAACTATCACTACTTTGCCAACCCCACCTTCATGTGCAACTGCTGCAGATAGCTGTCATTAATGTCATGGACATGTATCAAACCGTATGTTTCAAAGGGAGTCGCAGCACTCTTGACCCCTCATCTGTCTTCTTCAGGCTCCTGTAGTTGTAAATAACAGGACATCATTGTCTCTGGAAAACACATAGCAAGGGAGTTTGTAAGGATATAGCACAGTACACAAAATCCAGGGACAGCAAATGAAGTGACAGCATGTTCTCTTTAGTATTGCAAGTGTGAGTCAGAGACCAAACTACTCCTGCGTCTCCCCAGAGGTTGGAGATCAGAAGTCAGGTCTCAAGCCAGGGAGGGCAGTTCCACTCCCTGGGACCTCTCTGTGTCCACCTTGGCCTGTTTCTTCAGAGCGTCTCATCTCCTGCATGACATAGGAATATTGTGTAGACACTGGCATCTTCCTGCAGCCCCCATATTTTGAAGCCTCTCAATTTGGCACCAGTAACTCTCTATCCCAAGTCCTTCTATTCAAATCTTAAGAGAAGGGACTTGGGGTGTAGCTCAGTGGTAGAACACTTGCATAGCATGCACAGGGGCCGGGTTCCATGGTAAGCACTGCGAAAAAAAAGAAAGTCCTCCAAATCTTTTAAGGGAAATAATCCAAATGGTTCAGTCAATGACTGAGTTCCCCTTACATCAGGTGACCAAGAGGAGAAGAAGGAGCTCTGAAGTATAAACAGAACCAAGTGAAGGATCTGGAGAAAGAATCTAATTAAAGGGATATAATGGAGAAGTCAAGGACTGGTCCCTCCAGTAACATTTAAAATACATCATTGCCTCCACCTGGTTTAGCGTCTTCTGTTTTCCCTGTGTTCTGTTTTCTTATACAGTGCCCCTAATTTGCAACCCACTGGGATATATCAAGTATGCCTCTTCAGTCAAAAGTGACACCAGCCTGGGCGTGGTGGTGCACACCTGCTGCCTGAGAGGCGGAGGCAGGAGGATTGTAAGGTTGAGGCCAACTTGAGCAAGTTGGCAAGACTGTCTCAAAATTAAAATTAAAGAGGGCTGGGGATGTAGCTCTGTGGTAAAGGGCCCCTGGGTTCCATCCCCAGCATGCCACTTCTCCAAAGTGACATCAACAGGATTTGTCTCTAAGAAGTTTCTCGCATCTATTCTCTTTAAAAATTCTCTAAATTTAAACAGACACAAATTTTGTTGCCAAATTGGGATACTCTCTTAAACTAACGAGTCTATGTTCTCTTTGTACTTCGAGTCCATTAAAAATGCAATTTTCCTCTGGTTCTCTCAAAAGAATTTCATACTTCTATGTTCCACGAGCCTTCCCCCAGTGAATATCTGTATATCCTGGGATTTTTCACTGCTGGACAACATAGCATTTGTTGAAATATGAGATTAGTGTTTGGAAATCAGCACAATTATTTTTTTCAGATGAAAACTTCCAGGAAACAGATTTCTTTTTTTTAATTCTGTCAGGGAGGAATGTTGCCAATCTCGTTTTCATGAAGACAAATAAGTTAGAAAAACTCATTGCCATATCATAACCCCGTCAGTCCATGGTTCTCCATTCTGTAATTTTTAAACATAATAATTGTCCCCATAAAGATAAAAAAATAAATGAGAATTCCCACCTGACCTCAAACAAAAACAGAGTCAAGTTGTAAACTGCAGAAGCAAAAAACTTAATTAATTCTCCAGCAAAGAATTATAGAGCTACAACTAGCATTTTATGGACTAAAAGTGTATAACACCAAAACCAAACTAAACATTTTTGAGACTACTTTTACCTTCAGTGATAATAAATTATTGAATTTTCTGCCAAAGGAAGACTTATAGAACCCATGAGACTCAGATTTAACAGAAAACAAATCAGTATTATTGGACATTAATGATTTTTGAGTCTTTGAGATGGATTTTATAGTCAACGACAATGATTCCTTCTTACTCACATTGAATCATGTAGAAAGGAGGAATTTTGAAATTGGCATTTCCCACACAATTTATTGCCTGCAACTAAAGGCAAACACTGGTTCCCCCTGGTATCTCTCAACTTCACCTTCACTACTTCTGCGTGAGAGCTGCAGTCTCTTACGAAGACTTTGTGTGTGAAATCAGAACTCTGCTGTAGGGAATATGCTCTTCAGATCCTTTACGCTACCACTTTCTTCCTGGTCCCGTAGGAAGAGTTTGATACATATAGTATTGCCTTTGTTGATATTCTCCCTAATAGCTTACCTGATGCAATATACACATGACTGTATTGCTATTTTTAGCAAATAGGCAGATCCTTTTCTCTGATTCCGAATATAGAGGTAACATGTTGTCCAAGAATTAATTGTTCCCTCCTGTCTGCTCCCATGGCCAAGGGTCCTAACATAAGTAATATAAATTGCTTTATATATTGGACAGTCAGTCAAACCCCAAGTCTCTGTCCCTAGACCACACTCCATCATCTTTGTATTTCTCAAGATCCTGGCATAGCACCTAGTGGAGCCAAGGGATGGCTGTGGGCATTGCCATGTCCCATCCTCAGCCATACCAAATACACACATAATCCAAACCTGGCAAACTCAACCTTAAGAGAGTTTCCCCAACTCATTCCTCTTCACCTTCCAACCTGATTGTATAATGTAAGCCTCCTTCCTATGCAGAATTACAAAGCTGCCTGTCAATGAGGAGAAAGGGTCTGAGAGTGAGGAGGAGAGGGAGCCAGAAGAAAAGGAGACAAAGGAAAAGGAGAAAGAAAGATGGTTCATGGTTTTTCTTTTCTTTTTTCTTTTTCTTTTTTTTTTTTTTTTGGAGCCCCATATTTCAGGAAGTGTGTTAAATACTTTACATACTTTATCTAATATAATCCTACCAATAGCTCTAAAAGGGAAGTACTATTATTGGGTTGTTTTTCAGTTGAGAAAACAGAAAATGTTATTTCCTAGGGTTACCAGTAAGAAACAAAGCCAAATACACAGAAATTGTTAGAAGATTGCAACCATCATCTTTCCCCCAGCACTTCAATGAGGGAGATCAAGAACTAGAGTAAGATAAAAGCAGACCCACATTTCACCCTTAGCATTTCAGGCACACACACACACACATACACCAGTCTCTCAGATTGGGCTAAGTGCTTTGTGTACTTAGCCTAAGTAACAAAAAAATATTGAAAATGTGGCAGCCACCCAGACAGAAGCAGGTACATCATACCTCAGTATAGCTTCTTGGGGCTAAAGGGAGCATTATGGTTTGGATTTAAAATGGCCCCAAAGGCTTGTGCATGGAAGATTTGGTCCCCAGTGCAGTGGCATTCAGAGGTGGAGCTTTTGGGAAGTGATTAGGTCATGAGAGTTCTGATCCTGTCGATGGTTTAATCCATTGATGAGTTTATAATTGAACTGTAGGAGGTGGAGCCTGAGAGTATACCCTGGAAGCATATATCTTGTCCCAAGTCCCTTCCTCCCGCTTTCTCTCTGATTCCTGGCTGCCATGAGATGAGCAGCTCCCCTCTACCTGCCCTGACTGCCATGATGTTCTGCCTCACCTCAGTAAGGGAACCAGCTGAGCATGAACTGAAACCACGGCCTAAGTGAATCCTTCCTCCTTTAAGTTGATTTTCTGAGGAAGACATGGTCAGGTATTAGAGACACCATCCACAGAACAAAGTTCTAATCAAACTAGAAAGCTCAGTTTTTGCTATAGCCTTCCGGCAAATTATCCATTCCAGACAAACTTATACTCAATATGTGTGTACATGCTTATATTAAGGGAATATTTACAAATTTCAGATTATCCTCCTTCATGAACCAAATTCAACCTTAATAAACCCACATGCTCATCCAGGGAGAGAAAACAGTTAGTGCTCAGGTGTCCCTGAACAATCTTAGGACCTCCAACCTCCCCAGCTGGGAAAGTCAGTTTCTGGTACACTAAACAAACATCACAAATTTTTAGTTTTGCATTTTCTGAAAATGTATATGATAAACCACTGTGTCTGAATTTCCTGGTACATTTGTTGGAAAAGTTCATGCCTCACCCACACTAGACCTACTGGATCAAAAAGTCTTGGACTAGAAGCCAAAACTCAGCATTGTTAGCACGCCCCCCAATACTGCCCCAATCGGTGACATCTCAGATGGCTTCATAAGGGTGGGATGTGCCCAGCTTGCAAGGAGAATCTCATTTATATAAAAATAACCTTCCATTTGAAACCCATTACTGTAGCAAACTTTTCATTCCAATACCTGAAGTTTCAAGCTTTCTTAAAATTGTGCTCATTAAAAAGCATGTTAATCATGGATCAGGGATTGCACATTATGCAGCCCATTAAGCTTTTGTATGTTCCTGGAAGACTACAGATTGTATAAAAATACAAATGATCCAGCGGTTAAAATAATTGGCTATAATGAACAGCAAAATTAATTATGAATGACCACATCGCTTACCCAGTTGACCTAAGTCATTAGCAGATGGAATGTGTCAGGTGAAAATAAGATGTAATTCTGGCTTCTACAAAGCACTCCACAAGTATTCAGAGTGGTCCCAAGATCTCATGCAGCACAGAGGATGTACATGAGACAACATACGTGAGGACATTGATGGTTGTCTAGAGAAAGATTTACGTTGAATCCATCATAAGAACATAATCTATTATGAGATCGTGGGTTTATTACAGAGCAGGAAGAAAACTGTATATTCACCTTTTGGGGTTAAATGAACTATTCTGTACCAGCAAAATATTTCCTGATTTAACTAAGCAATGCTGGACCTAATTAGCATTTCCTCCAGAGTGTTGCCTCGAAGACTAACCATAAGAAATGGTGTGGGGAAGGGAGTGTGGAGGCAGGGTCTGATGAAATGCTCTTGGAAAATGCCATGTTCTTGAGCCCCTTTTGGAGAATAAGAACACAGACCAGCATATTAAAGGTTCTATGAGTCCAGAAGTAAAGACTCCATCTCAGTTCCGTGTCAGTCAAGGTGCAAAGCACAGGTTACAGGACAGACACTGAAGAGAAAGGGAGTCATCAACAGGATAAGACATTGCTCCCAGAATAAGTGGGAAGCATGGAAACCAAAGGATTTCAGGGAAAAAAATCGCCAAAACAATCCAACTAGGGCACTTCCATGGTCACTGAGGGCCTTCTCTTCCTCTTCCTTTGTCTTTACATCATTCTGCAGATGGCACAGGTAGAAGTATTTGAAGAGACAAGCCCAGATTGGGGAACTGTTCTCCAACTAATGGAGGCAGAGAAAATATCACACACCCTATGAAGTTCCTTATCGGAGCAACAAAGACCCTCACTTGAAGAACTGAAGGATTAGACAAAGGGGAATGAAGGGAAGGGAGGGGATTGGGAATAGGAAGGACAGTAGAATGAATCAGACATAACTTTCTTATGTTCATACATAAATATGCAACAGTGTAACTCCACATCATGTTCAACCAGGAGAATGGGAAGTCATACTCCATGTGTGTGTAATATGTCAAAATATACTCTACTGTCATGTACACCTAAAAAGAACAAATTAAATTTAAAAAAATACAACTTGAAAGAAAAAAAAAGAACTCACATTGGACAACTCCCTTCACCTGGACTTACTACACTCTAACAATTTTCTGGTTCAACTTTGTTTAACCCAGCATTTCCCAAAATTATTTTATCTATGCTTCTTCACATAATGCATTATAAACAGAAAAATAGGGTATCAGAGATGGGGTGAATAATGATAAATAGGATATATGATTAACATGAACAGGGATACATGATTAATATGTATCATACACAAATAGTATATCCTATCATGAGCATGGTTGATTTTTGAAGATATGCTGAGCTGTCTTTTGTGTTTACAGTAGTATTCTGAACAGGTAGATGATCCCTGGGAAGGTAGATGTTTTGATGCAAATCAATCTAAATGTCCCTATCCACCATTTTTTAAAAATCAACGTGAACTTTGGTTTAAAATGAATCCCAAAGGCAGCCTCAGTGATAAGAAATGAACAAGTAGCAACCTGACATTCCAGAGCATGTTGAAGAGGGTTCATATCCCATGGTCTCAGTAACCATGAGGAAGAGGGTGCTTGAGCTACTATTCTTTCCTTTAATGAAATCACAGTAATTGTCGGGCATGGGGGCACACACCTGTACTCCCAGCAACTCAGGAGCTAAGACAGGAGGACTGCAAGTTCAAAGCCAGCCTCAGCAACTTAGTGATGCCCTAAGCATCATTAGTGAGACCCTGTCTCAAAATTTTTAAAACAAGGTGGGGGGGTGGAGCTGGAGTTATGGTTCCATGGTTAAGTGACCCTGGATTCAATCTCTGGTACCAAAAAAACATAAAATAAATAACAGTAATCTATGTGGCATTTTATATTTCAAAGCGTGCTTCTTTCTGCTATGCCTATTTAGTTATAGAAACGCTGTGCTGATAGTTTTCCTAGGTTCTCCCAACTCCAGCCAGTAGAACTTTTTCATCCTTGCTCAGCAGCAGGTTGCCTTTCTAATCACTGCCTAGAAACCACTCTGTCTATGAAATGCCACCAGCTAAAAAACTGCCTGCCAGGCCCTATACAATGCTGACCAAGGGAACCACACTCTTCTCTGCCTCTGCAGCACCGAGGCTTCTGTTGTTTGTGTCCCCAGTTTTCCCACACTGTGAAGTCCAGAGTACTCAGAGTCAAATTAATCCCTAGAGAGTAAAAGAGCTCAACACAGGGAAAACAAGGACCGGTGGGGATGCAGATGGCCCGCATGTGACAGAGACAGGAGCAGAGCTGAGTCTCACCAGCCTGGATGTCAAAGTGATTCAGTTGCTTACAGAAGCCCCCCAGGAGGAGAAAGAGGCTCAGAGGAATGGTTCTGCCCTGACCACATCTAAAACAGGCATGAGTTTTGTCAAGCCCCTGCCTGCCACTGCTTCTGCCCAGCCTGTGCCCAGCACTACTTTGCAGGGTTGGCTATGCCCAACACAAAGAGTACCTGGTCTGGCAGCACACTGCAGCTGCTCCTTCCTCACCAGGGATTGGGCCCTGATGTCCCACACCATGCATTAGACTGGACTCCAATGTGGAACCTGACTTATCTACAGGGCTCCTCCTTATAGTTCTCTGAAGCTGATTTTTGTTACCTGTACCTTATTGACTCAAACCTCTCTATCAGTTAAGATTAGATCTCACTGCACCTAAAAGAAAACCCAGAATAATACAAAAATATTTGCTTCTTCATGTAAAGGAAATCCAAAAGGAAGAAGTCCAATACTGGTAAGTTGGCTTTGCAGTCATTGAGGAATTCACATCCTTCCTCTTTCTTTTAAGAATTCTCGTGCTCTAAAATAGCTACCAAAGACCCATCTACCACATCCATATTTCAGACAGTAGGAAAAAAAGGAGCGAAGATACAAGGGATTTTAATGGAACTTCCCAGAAGTCCTTCATAATATCCGTTTTATTTCAATGGTCAAAATTTAAATACATTACATATATAGCATCAAGGAGGACTGCAAAATATGGTTTTAATCTTGGATGCATTGCCACCTCCAATAATAAAAGTGTTGCATTAGTGTATTAGTTAGGATTAAATTCACATTCATGTAGGCAGTCCCAGGCTGTCTTGGCAGACCTACGATGACCGGGGTCTCAGGCTCCTTCCATAATGTGACTGTTCCATCCTCACATGGGCCATCCAACTCAGTTATTAATGGTTGTTCCTGTTCCAGTTCTCACATCTGAAGTCCAACTAGCTAGAAGAAAGACAGGAGAGTTTAAAATACTTCCTGAAAGTGTCATCCCATTAACTAGCTAACATTTGGTAATTCTAATTCTGAAAGGAGAAATGCACATTGGAAAAAAATATCAATTTCTGTCACCATTTGTGAGGAAGAGAGACAGAATGGATGTTAAATAAGTCAAGCTACGATAACCTCCTTCATCCACTGGGGACACTCACCAGATGTTGAGAGGTTCTATCACCAGCCCTGATCCCTGGATTGGATCCTGTGGATCTGATTCCTGTTGAATTGGACTAGACTTTGACAGCTCCCTTGGGTTTGAAACTTAGGATCAACCTAAAGCTGGCCAATCATTCCATCTTAAGTAACCTTCCCTAATCTTGTCTACCAGCTCCCACAGTGTTTTGTATTCCAGGTTTAGCCTGTTTTAATAAGAAACAAAGAATTGGTGGTTACTTGGGGTGGGGGTGGAAATCCCCTCCTATTTCTCATCAGAAAGTAGGTTTAGACCCATGGACATGCCTGTTTAAAATAACCGTTTGGCAGAACCAGAGGGATTTGCATTTGTAAGCAGAAGCACATGGATGGAAGAAATCATCATTGAATGAAAAGAAGTTTGGGTTTCAACTTGACCACAGAGTATTTTGTATTTGTCCTCTACATGACAAATTAGGAAATAACAGTAAAAAATCACGTTTGGCCTCCATCTTGAAATAAATTAGTAGCCAATAAACATTTTCAAATAAGCAGCCCATAAGTAATTGTCCTTTTTTTTTTTTTTTGGAAGTTCAGGGAAACTTTATAAAAGTTTATAGGTACTAGACATGTTGGTTGGTTCTGCATAAAGTCAGCAGTTCTCAGCACATTAGATTTGGGGAAAGTTATAATACAACTATCAGAGCATCTGACTTCACATTGTCCTGAAGAAATGTACTGGCGAGAATACTGACAAGAAAATCTATGTTTGTATTCTGTCTTTGGAATTTTTTAAACTTTGTAACTTAGACAAGTTACTCCACCTCAAAGAATATTTGATTCTTCTAACAGAAATGACATCACTGGGTGTCTGAAGATTAAATGACCAAAGGAAGATGCTAATGCCATATCTGGCCCAAAAAGACCGTCCATAAATGTCCTCTAAATCTGAATATACAGAGAAAAATTTCAGTGCTATACTATTTAAATACAACATCACTCTGTTTTATAGACTTAAAGAAGCCTTGCTTTGAATTTGCCACTTTAAAACACTAAACTAAATATTTTCAAAGCTATGTAGCTAATATATATAGTACTTGGTACATTGAGCTAGTCAGTTATTTTTCATTAAAATATATAAAGCTTATATTGGAAATTATATCCATAAAGTCCATTTAGTTTTACAACTTAATTATATGTAGTAAAATTTTACTACCACATTTAACAGGTATTAACCTAATTCTTTTTAAACAAAAACAATATTTGACTGGAAGTGAACCCTAAGTTGAGAAAACAAAAAGGAACTCCCTTAAAATATTTCCTTAGTATTTATTTTTCAAGAAAGGTCAACTCAGTTAATGCATGAGTTTGCTTAATGTCTTATTTGTGTTATCTCAATATTTTCAGTAAAACAAATTTGTTACTATGGTGTTCGGTTTTAGCAATTACCATGAAATACACTAATATCAGGAAGGCAAAATCAACTGTGAGTTTTGCAATAACAAATTTTAGTTGATTGAGCTTGTACATGGGCTAAAATAATTTTTTAAACTCAGGCAATAGCTAGGGAAGATGGTATTTTAGATAGATTAATCTCTTACTATATTCTAGAGAATATAATAAAAACCAAATAGAAATAATAAAACCAAAATAGAAATCTATCCAAGTACTGAAAATACATTACTTTTAATCTTAATATACTTTGAAGTAAAATCTTACCAGATTTCCTACCTTATTTAATGTGTTCCTGCATAAAATAAAATATCCTTAAAGTTCTCAATAAAAATTCATAAGATACCATTAGACCCTTAAAATATGTTTCATATAGAATATTTACAACTTGCAGCTTCATAAGGTGCCAGCATACATATGCATGAGCAGTAATGCAGACTTCCGGGGTGATTATCTGGAATTCAATTTGACATTACGGCTATTTATCGACTAGCATATAATCAGAGATAACAAGTTTACGATGAATGAGACCCACACTTCACAAGGCACACATCAACATTGCCACTGTCTTTCCTGGAGCCTGCTCCAAGATATGCAGATATGTGGCAAGTTCTAGAGACACAAAGACATAAAATATGGTCTCTGTCTCAACAAGTTTGCTATTACTATTCTTTGCATTGATAATGCTAACATATTATATTTGTATGGTGTTTTTAAATGTATAAAATGCACTTATATCCATTTAACATTCTCCATATCCTGTATAAGGTAGCTGTATAACAGGTAAAACCATTTCCCTTTTATAGATGAAGTAAACCCTGGGTAATTGGACAACCTGCCTGGGGTCACAAAGATAGACTGATGGCAGAAGTAGGATCAGAATTACATTTTTATCAAAGGATTTTTTTCTACTCTAATAAACTTATTCAACATACTTACTTAGGAAATCAAGACATATTTATAAGATTCATAAAACACCAAGACAGTGTGGTAGGTCCAAAGGTCAAATGACCAATATAAGAGGCATTGAAGAAGCTGGGCACAGTGGTGCACCCCAGTAATCTCAGCAGCTCAGGAGGCTGAGGCAGAAGCATCACAAGTTCAAAGCCAGCCTCAGCAATGGCAAGGTGCTAAGCAACTCTGAGATCCTGTCTCTAAATAAAATACAAAATAGGACTGGGGATGTGGCTCAGTGATTGAGTGCTCTGAGTTCAATCCCTGATACCCACCCCCGCCACCCACACACACACAAAAAGAGGCATTGAAGAAACTAGTGTGGACCCTTTCTTTGGTTGAACTGGTGTGAAGGATAGTTGAGATGCAGAAACACAGGAAAGGACCAGAAGACTATTAAAGGCAGGATAAATTTTATCCAAAATGTGCTGCTCAAACTACCATCCTCTCTGGAGCATGATAAGCTGAGGGCAATGATTTTTTTTTTTAAATTATAAGCTCATAATGCCCAGCAGAGGTCCCTGAGTCTTGTAGGTCAAGCAGTACCTAATCTCTTCCCATAACAGACCTTCAAAAAATAAATATATTTGGTGAATGGAGAGATGAATATGTGAATGAATCAGAATAAGGGAATAAACAAATATTCTATTTATTTATTTTGTGGTACTGAGGATTGAACCCAGGCCTTGCACAGGCTAGGCAAATGCTCTACCACCGAGCTACCTCCCTACACCTTTTATTTTTATTATTTTTATTTCGAGACAAGGTCTTGCTAAATTGCTCAGGCTTGTCTTAAACTTGCAATTCTTCTGCCTCAGTCTTCAGTGTAGCTGGAATTACAGGTGTACACCACCACACCCAGCAATGGACAAACATACATCTATGGCATTCAAAGATTTGGAAATCCTATCACATGTCTGAATGAGTCTGTTAATTAATTCTTTCATTCAGGTATTTCTTTATTACAGCAGTTCTTCAGTAGGGATTATTTGGCCCCTAGGGAATATCTGTAGACAGTTTCTGGTTGTCATGACTAGGGAACCTTACTGGTATCTAGAAGAAGCCAATGATGCAGCTGAACACCCGGTAACGCAGGTGGATGCATTATTAATGATTCTTTGTTAGCCCCCCTAACAAAGAATTACCCAGTCCAAAATTTCAATAGTGCTGAGATTGAGAAACTTTGCTTTATAGTAAGTACTAGTAAATATTTTGGTTTAGTGATGGGAATAGATACTTCAAGTAAGTAAACAAACAGGTTCATTATTATAGATAACAGTAAATAGTAATTATCAACTTTGGCAAGTACTATGAAGATGAAAACAGAGTGATGTTAGTAAATTCTGAATGCTTTATTGCTTATGAACAGAAAAGGATAACTGGTCTTGTCCAGAGGACGGCATTTTGAAAACTCTCCAAGATGCTCAGAACAAATGGGTTGCCTTGCGGGAGAAAAAACAGTTCAACATGGTGTGAGGCCCACACCAGAAGCTGATGTCTATGCATGCTCTGGAACCAACACAATTAGCATAAGGAAATAATAAATAGAAAGATAATATTTGGGACTTAATAGACTCCTATTTTCCTTAAAATGCAAAGCAAATTTTCCTAAAACACAGTTCTTTGTGCTTAAAAGGAGGTCTGGTACCTGTCTAGTCTCCCTTTATTGGGAGAATTAGCCTCTCCACTCCTTGAGCTTCTGAGAAGCTGCCAAGCGATGTCCTCCAATGGACTGGTCACATGACAAACTGAGTCAATCAAGTTTTTTCTTCTGGGCACTGAGAGGAGTCAGCGAAGCAGATTCATCTGATGCAGCTCCCTGGAGAACTTGCCTGAGCGTTCCTGTTGCCACGATCCCCAGAGCTGCTGTGGCCCTTGCTTTCCATAGACCTCATTATTCATCGTAATAATGATGAATTCCTGTTCCTGCCCTGTCTTCTGTGAGGAATGCCAGCATTCTCCTGACAACTCATTTTCTCTTTCTTGAGTTGGCCAGAGTTATCATCTTTGCTTGTAAACTAAAGAACTCCACCTGATATAGTTTGGTGCCTTGCTTTAGGAATGAGTGGCTCAGAGAGAGAAGTGGAAAGAAGCAAACTTTCTCCCCCACCCCACCTATTGCTTACTATTCCTTCCAATCTTCACCTGGCTTTGAAGTCTTCACTGACCATTTCAATGTAGGCTCACTTCTCAATAGATACTGTTGCCTGAAATGACCATTATTAATTCAACATGCTGCTATTTAGTTCAAATGTGGTTTATCCCCACCAACCCATGTTGAAGCTTAAGTCCCCAGTACAACAGCATTAAGGTGGCAGGGTTTTAAGAGTTGTTTGGGTCTTTGAGATGGATCAATGCTATCTTATTTGGACTCTAGATTTCACATGAGTGGATTTTCATAAGTGAGTCTGGCACTTCCCCTGAATCTCTCTTTCACATGCGTCACTCGCCACTCCTACACATAATCCCACCATGTGATGCCGTCTACCATGTTATGATGTAGCATGAGACCCTCACCAGAAGCTGATGTCAATGTCTTGAACTTCCAGGACCAGGAGCTAAATAAACCTCTTTTCATTTTAAAATACCCAGCCTCTTGTATTTAAAATAGCAAAACAAAAAGACTAAGACACATGCATTGTCTGTTGCTACCAGTATCTTTCCCTAGACTCTACAGAGTATAAATCCAGGCCCACACTTGGTATTCACTTGTTATTTCTTTTCTTTCACACTGACAAGTAAATATTCGATTAGGAATCGTGAAATTCCTAACAGTGTTCCAGCCTCTGAAATGGGTCCCAGTGATTTTTTTCACCACTTAGTATTCATGCCCTGGTATAGTCCTCTCCCATACTGAAGAGGCCCATCCTATTTATCTAATAGGATATCATAGAAACTAACATTTATGACTTCTAAGACTAGATCCATAAAAGATATTGTGTCTCCTATCTTACACTCTTTTTGAAAACTCTATGTAGGAAAAGTCAGTCATGGTGTCATGAAGACACTCTAGTAGCCTTAAGAAGAAACTGTGGCATATATATACAATGGAATATTACTCCTCAATGAAGAATGATAAAATTATGGCATTTGCAGGCAAATGGATGAAATTGGAGAATATCATGCTAAGTGAGATAAGCCAATCTCAAAAAACTAAAGGACGAATGATCTCGCTGATAAGCGGATGAGGACATACAATGGAGGGGTGGGAGGGGTTAGCGTTAGGGTTAGGGTTAGGTTTAGGGTTAGGGATAAGGAGGGTGGTAAGAATGGAGGAAAGAAGGACTGTATAGAGGGAAAAGAGGGGTGGGAGGGGTGGGGGGGAAGGGAAAAAATAATGAATCAAACATCATTACCCTATGTAAATTTATGATTACACAAATGGTATGCCTTGACTCCATGTACAAATAGAGAAACAACATGTATCCCATTTGTATACAATAATAAAAAAAAAAAAAAGAAGAAGAAGAAGAAGAAGAGTACCACTGGGTGAGGAATTACCTCTCTTCCAACAGCCAGTACTAACTTGACAGCTTCCACCATCTTGGAATTGAATGCTCTGGCCCCCGCAGAGCCTTCGTAGGACTGATGGTCTGGCCAATATTTTGACTCTAACTTCATTAAGAACCTGAGACACAGCCATTCAGCTAAGCCAATTCCAAATTTCTAAACCACAGAAATGGATGTGTGATAAAATACATGTTTGTTATTGATTGCAGACACTAAGTTATGGGGTAATTTGTTGTACAGAATAGATAACTAATACAATAATTGGTTCTACCCTGGATAAACACGAACCCCATTTTTATTTGAATCATAGAAATGAAAGAAAGGGATGATATTTATTTCCTTGAAGAAACAGTTTCCATAAACAAAGCTACTCTAATATATATGATTACTCAATTTCACTTAGAAGCTGAAGGAAAAAACCAAAACAACTTGTATATTACACCAATTATAACTCTTTTAATTTCCAGCTTTGTTGAAGTATAACTGATGATTTAAAATTGTGTGTGTACAGACTGATAACTTGCTATTCATATACACTGTGAAACATTCACCACAAATTTATCACATCTATCACTTCACAGAATTAACATCTTTAGTGTGTGTGCACACATGTGAACGTAGGTGTATGGTGAGAAAACCTAAGATCTCCCCTATCAGCAAATTTCAAGTATACAATGCAGTATTATTAAATTACATTTCCAGAACTTACCCACTTTCTACAACTGAAAATTTGTCTCCTCCTTGGAGACTTTCCCTATTCCTACTACAAAAAGAAATTCAGGAGGAATTATTAGAGAAATGGAAGGAGAGTCAAGAAAGGAGGAAAAGAGGACAGGGTTTAAAGAGTGTCCACAGGAGGCCGAAGTCTTTAGAACCAGAAGTAGTCTGTACTTTTCCTGAATATTTGTTTTGTTTCTCTTTTTACCTTGGCTGCTAGGAGGCTCAGAGACTTGTGACATTCATTCAGCAACTGCACAGAACTTTGAAATCAGTATGTTCATTAAATTCATCCTTATTTTCTGTCATTATTTCCCCCACCCTATTTTCTATTTATTTTTGTTGTGTTTCTTTATGTCACTTTAAATCCTGAGATGGAGGGGAAATAGTCAAACAAGCACATTGCATCTAAAATCAGATACCATGCTCCAGGCATGCCACAGTGCCCACCACTCACAACTGTCTTGTGCACAGCCTGCCTTACCTGCCTCTACCCTGTAGGCACTTGAGACTGAGACTCCTAAACTAAACCATCACTAAGATCCTTATCTGCTCCGATCCATATTTCTTCAAAGCTAAATCTCATGAGCTAAGCTACCAAACATAATATCAACTAGTCAGAAAGTTAGTTGTTTCTATTAAGACTCACTTTAAAAAAAAAAAAAATGAAACAGTGAACATCCGTGATGTGCACAGCACAGGAGAAGAGGTGGGTTGGGCTTAAAAAGCAACATGACGGCATTTACCCTGGATCTTTATAGTGCATCACCATGAGGTCCAGAACTCGCACGCAAGTTCAACAGGATTGAAAGCAAAACAACCAAGTGGCCCATCATTAGACCACAAGGTTCAAGGCTAATTCCGTGAGCTAATTCTGCATTAATGGGGTGATATTCTGTTTGGCTTTATTCTATTAATATTTGTAGAGTACTCATTACCATAGCAACTAAGTGCTTTCCACCGAGAACTGATCAAATGATTAGGAAGAGGTGAACAGGAGAGGGCAGGACACGGCGGGAGTGGAAAGGAAGCTTCTCGTCTCCCTGCCTAACCCTTTCCTTCCCCTACCTGAGAGCATCGAGCATTCCTCGAGGGATTTTCCCCCCACAGCACCTCTACAAGTCCTGTCCGGTTCACCCTGGCCAAAGAAGGGTGAGCTAGAAGTCCAGTCTTCAGCTCTGGCGTTGCCTGTCTGTGCCCCTTTTTCCTCTTACAGGGAGGCAGCAGAGTGTAGTGGTTCTGCACCAGGCTGTGAATGGCACTGCCTTGGGTTTGAACTCTAGCCTTTCCCCTTACTAGCAAAGTTTCCTCTGAGAGGTTCCTTAACCTTTCTGCACCTTGGTGTTCTCTCCTGTGCCATGGGGAGACTAAGAGTGCCTGCTTCACAGGATTATTGTAAGAATCAAATGAGTTGATAAGTAGTGCCTTAAAGAGCTCCTGGTACATAGTAAATGCTCAATAAATATCAGAAATTATTTCAATATGTTTTTGTGTTATATTGCCGGGCACTAGAACACTTATGCTTCCCTGGACTTCTTGGTTCAATGCATGGGGGAAAACATGCTCCTCTAGAGGGGAACAGAGCAGTGAGGGAGGAAGGTGACTCTTTGTCTGGTCAGTCCTACCAGCCAGATCAATAATGATGAAACCTCCACCTCTGGAAACTCACTTTGTGAGTTTTTTTTTTTTTTTTTAATTTCTTTTAACTTTTTTACTTCTTATTTTTTACAGACTGCATTTTCATTCACTGTACACAAATAGGGTACAACTTTTCATTTCTATGGTTGTGCATGATGTAGATTCATACCATTCATGTAATCATACATATATATAGGGTAATGATGTCTGTCTCATTCCACTATTTTTCATAACCCCACTCCCTCTCATTTCCCTCTACATAATCTAAAGTTCCTCCATTCTTCTCTCCCCCCGCCAACCACCAACCCACACCCCCATTATATATCATCATCCACTTATCAGGTCTTTGGTTTTTTGGGATTGGTTTATTTCACTTAGCATGATATTCTCCAATTCCACCCATTTATCTGCAAATGCCATAATATTATTCTTTTTATGGTTAAATAATATTCCATTGTGTATATGTACCACAGTTTCTTTATCCATTCATCTGCTGAAGGGCATCTAGGTTAGTTCCACAATCTAGCTATTGTGAATTGAGCTGCTATAAACATTGATGTGGCTGTGTTACTGTAGTATGCTAATTTTAAGTCCTTTGGGTACAAACCAAAGAGTGGAATAACTGGGTCAAAAGGTGGGTCCATTCCAAGTTTCTGAGGATTCTCCACACTGCTTTTCAGAGTGGCTGCACCAATTTGCAACTCCACCAGCAATGTACAAGTGTGCCTTTTTCCCCACATCCACGCCAACATCTATTATTGTCTGTGTTCTTGATAATAACCATTCTAATTGGAGTAAGATGAAATCTTAGAGTTGTTTTAATTTGCTGATAATACAATTTTTTACAAGTATTTTCTCCTACTAGATTCAACTTTCATGAATGCAAGGAGCAAATGTAGAGCCAAATTCACACTCACATCTCATTTATATTCAGGAGTACGTGAAAAACTTGTTTTCCCTCTCTGACATATGTGTGTGAATCCCCAAAGAGTAGTATTATTTCAGGCTCTGTGAAGGTGGTAGGGCTTAACAAAGTAATTGAAGCATGCTCTTTGCCTTCTTGAATACTAAGTCTAGTGGAAGAAAATACTAGCAAAATGAAATGCTGTATCCAAAGAAATGAGTTTCTAATGGTGGAAGTTTAGTCATTGTTTCAGGAGGAATGTGGTGGGTCTTGATGAGTTCCTCAAACCAAGCTGTGGAGATGATCACTAACTCTAGCAGAGGTAAGCCAGCACTGGCATGGACTCAAGGAATTGCCCTCCTGGAGAGTTTCCTTCCTGGTGTGGGGTGGCTGTGCTACTCAAGGCTACTGACTCATCTTTACACAATCACAAAGAGACTATCTTAAAGTCGGAAGCATCTACACCCAAACCCAAGAGTTAAGATTTCAGATAAGCATCCTTGAAACTTGGAAGAGGTCGTTTTAGGATAAATGAAGGCATACATTCTTTTACTTCGTGGGTAGTTAATGAATTGCCTCATCTGGAACTTGTCACTGCAAGAGCCTATGTAAACCAAAAATAAAATTAGGTTCAAGAAGTTTGAGAGGAGTGGATGAACGAAGAGCTACAAACAGGCTCTTGAGATAAAATTAAGGTTTTTCAATTCACTAGGAATCGGCCCAGGATCTGATGCCAGGAACCGACCATGACTTTGGACACATTCTTAACTTTCTGAAGATCTCTTTCTCTTCCATCATATGTTCCTTGCTACCACTCCTGAAGCAGGGGCTAGGTTGGAGAAAGAATTTGCCAATTACTGAAAATATCCTATATCCTTATGCTCTTTATTAGCATAATTTATGTACCATATTTTAAAATAATAAAGATTCCCTTTCTTCCTCACCCAGGGCAATGGTTCAACTCCAGAATAATAATCAGAAATCCTACCCTGAGCTCTAGAAAAAGGGAGTACCACTTTGCTCAGGTTTTCAGTAGTTCGTGTGTCTAGACCTGAAATTTTCCAATTAATTAAATTCTAAAGGCTTTTTTGACTCTTGTTTCCGCAGCTTGGAATCCACGGTTACAAGTTGAGCAGTTCTCTGGGTATTAAGAGGGACTTAGGAAGCCTTGTTCTTCTTACTTCCCTTTTGCCTCAATGCTTCAAAATACCACTGGGTCAACTTAGGTCTGTAATTCTCAAACATCAGTGTACATAAGACTGACCTGGATGACTTGTTAAAATAGATTCTGGTCCCCCACCCCCCAGAGTTTCTGCTTCAGTTAGGTCAGTGAGAAGGCTAAGAATTTGCATTTTTAACAAAATTCTAGGTGATGTTGACACTGCTGATCCAAGGACCACACTTTGAGAACTCAGAAAAATCTAAACCATTCAAAAGCAAGCCTTCACCTGAGATGGATTACACTCAGGCTGCCTTCAGACACCTCTTAGACCAAAGGGTGGAGAAAATCTCCCAGAGCAAAGTCAGATTGGGAGGGGCAGGCTGGAGACAGCCTGAAGGTCAGGAAGAGAGATGGAGGCTTGTGTTCCACACTGCTGTTTTGCCCAGGAGGCCTCTGGTTGCCCCCCACAGCCATCCCCACACCTCACTCATCTTCCTGGCTACCTTTCCCCTAACCTATCTTTTGCAAGAGTCCTTTCTCCACCACATGCCTCCCAGCCACCTCCCTGGCTGGCCATTCGGCTGTCACTCTTTCTCATCTCCTGTCAGGCAACAGCTGTTCCTGGTCCTTGAGTAAATGACCTGTCAAGGAGTGAGTAACCCAAGCTATGAATTGCAAATCACTCCAGTAAGGCTGGAGCCCAAGTGACAGCTGTCCTGGGGCAGGGGGACTTTTCCCACTTACACACACACACACACACCAGCCATGCACCAGCAGGATGCCCCAAGTGGCCACTGTTTTTTCCACCCACATGAAGAGCCTTTAAAGATCACATTTGGGCTCCAAATACCACACTCAGCTTCAAGACCAAGAGAGCAAAGATACAAGGGAAACCTGCATCACCAGCAAAGCGTGGCAAAGAGGAGGGGGTCTGGGAAGAAGGATATAATTTGCATTTCAGTCTAAATACCAGTTACTTTGATAAGTTTCGTCTCATTTATCCACACAAATCAATTGAGAGAAACTCCACATTAGGGGAAGATAAAAATAATGAATAAGTCCCCAAACCAGGTTTGGGGTACCTGGGATCTCTGACTTCATCCACAGGAATAAGACTGAAGTGAGGAATGAATTCTATCTGAGCCCATTCACCCTGGTCCCCTTGATCAAGTAAGAAGAAATAAATTAATTAATTAATTAATTAATTAATAAATAAAAGAACACTCATATTCAGATTCTGTCTCACTTTCCACAGAAGGACTTACTTGCCTTATTCTGGAAACCCTACCTGCTTACTTGGAAATCATTATGCATGATAATCGTGTTAGGCTGGTTGGGCTGGAAGTGGACTGAATAGCATCCCTTGCTCCTCCCACCCTCCTCTCTCACTTCCCTCCACCACCCAGAGACACTCATTTCCTCCTCTGGTAGCACTAAGGCACCCCCACTTTCTTTTTTAAAGAATTTCACCATGGTACCCTCACTTTCTACAGATGTGAGCCCCTTGGAAAAATCTGCCAGTCACCCATCCTTCGGCATGAATTTTTACTCATGGAATTTTGCTAGTGGAGATTTTTTTTTTTAAACAAATAATGTAAAATAATAATATTGCACCAAGTTAAATACCAATGTTATCCATTGTTGTGGCTATTGAAGATAAAAGTATAGACTATATTAACTTGGTAAGAAGCGATTGCTGATAAAAAAAAAAAAACTGAAGTCTCATCTTCCATGGAGATGTTTTTAGGCAGTTAAGTTGGCATGAATGTGCTTGTTAATGGCCTTAAAATAAATAAAAAAAAAAAGAACTTTTTTTTTTTTTTTTTTTAAGGCAATAGTATAAGTAAGTTGTGACTCTAAACGTGATGGAACAGAAAACAGTGTCTCTGGAAACACTTCTAAAAGATCTGTTTGGAGGCTCTTTGTACAATTAAGTTTATTTCCCAGGTTTATAAAATCCAATTGCATCCCTGCAAAAGGAAAAGAATTCGCCATCCTTCCCTCCTTATGACAAAGCCCCAGCAGCAAGTCATTATCACTCTTGACTAATCCAAGGGAAACCACCTGCAGGAATAGGCTCCTTTCTGTGGGCTCCCAGCAGAACCTTCCAAATGATGATTAATCACTGAATAAACGGCAGAATTGACAACAGCATAATGACAAAGAGAAAGCAGAGACGGCCTGAACCGTGGGTGCATGTGGTCCAGCCCCAGTGGGTGGAAGGGCCAAAGAAGATGGATGGCCCTGTGAGCGCTTGACACTTGAGTATCTTGTCTTTTACAGGGAGGGGGGTCACTTCTGCCACATTCAACAAACAAGGCAGCACGCATCAAGTGGACCTGCTTCCTATGGCTATCAGAAGCAAGGAGAAATGTCTTAAAAATTAAACTAATGAGTTTAAATTGGCATCTTAAGCTCAGATGATAACAGATACTACAAACGACAGTCTAATCCATTATTGCAGAAGGCGTTCGGAAGGTTTTCACTGATTATGGCTTCAGATTACCCTAACTGTGTCCCTACTAATTTGAAAAATGATGAATCACTAAGTTCAAACAGGACTCAGAAGAGTCAATTATACTAAGCAGTGATATCAAAAGCTCATATTTTCTACACGAAGGAATAAAACATGTTATGCCTAATAACAAACAAAAATGAGGCCTAATACCCATTCTCAGTTGACCAAGTCATTAACAATAAGAATGTTTCTCTAATTTTTTAATATTTCTTTTCAGGATGCAGACTCCCTGCCCCCAAGGAATCCTGCTAGCCAAAGTTTATTAACATGAAAAAGATTTATAGTAAATGAAATATTGTTTTACAGTCAGCTGAATGCCCTTCTGATAACATCAGTTTTCAGACCTTTCATGTGCAGATGGAAAGAGCACTTATTGGGGGATGTCATTAATACCGTCATCCTCTTCCTCATACTCACCTTTGCCCTCTCACCTTTATCATTTTTCCCGTTGTAAAATCTAGAGAATGTGAAATTTGCAAAGAGGCTTCCTACACATTTTTCCATTGTCCTAACTTAAGCAGACACCCCCCTCAGTGCCCCTTCTGTGAGCACTCCAGATCTTTATTTGTCCATTCTGCCTTGTCACATGGGTCATTTTCATGTTGATTCATATCAACAGAAAGTATTTCACTGCATGACCAGGATACCATGTATCAAGGGTGCCCAACCCATGTTTACGGCAGCACAATTCACAGTAGCCAAAATATGGAATCAGCCTAGGAGTCCATCAATGGATGAATGGATAAAGAAAATGTGGTGTATATACACAATGAAATTTTATTTGGCCATAAAGAATAATGAAATTATGGCATTTGCAGGAAAATGGATGGAACTAGAGATCATCAGGTTAAGTGAAATAAGTCAAACTCAGAAGGACAAGGGTCATATGTTTTCTCTCAGATGCAGAAGCCAAAGAGGAAAAAGGAAAAGAAATTAGGGGATCGGGTGGAGTTCCTAAAAATGAAAGGGAAATCAGTAGAGGAAAGGGGCTAAAGTGTGGGAGTGGGGGAAGTGCTGGGAGTGATGTTGTCCAAATTATATTGTTATATCGTCTATGTACAAATATGTAACAACAAATCCTATCATCAAGTATGACTGCAATGCACCAATAAAAACTGTGGGAGAAAATGAGTTCCTGACATCACTAAGGACCTGTTTTTCTGCGTTATGACTTGTTTTCAACACACCTAGAACAATGTTTTGTGCACTGTAAGTTCATCAATTAACTGTTCAATGATTTATTTTCTGTTCCTTTTTCTAGACTCAACCAACATGAGGTCTTATACTTTCAAATCCCTCAAATGGTCTCAGTGTGTGTAAGTAGCATGAAGAGCTAGGGAAGCAGTCACTTCAAAACAGTAGAGGAATCAGGAACAGATTGTAAATCCAACTTGAAATGTCAAGAATGAACCCCTCTTCCAGTACTTATGGTAGAGCTGTCTCAGGAATTAACTATTTCCCACCCAAACTCAATCTCTACCATCCTCCAATTGCTAGGAAAGTTTAATCTCATATTCAGGACATGCTTCAGGTTCAATGGTTTGTTCTCAAGGTGAACCCATGGCCAGCTGAGCAACACCACCCCACAAACACACTGACTGTGGTCAGTCCTTGCCCTTCCCTTTCACAGTTTGCTTTCCCACTCCCCTTCTGTTCATCTTTCACACCTTTCCTGCACCCAACAACTAATCCTTTTTGGAGGTTTCATCCTTCTCAGATCATACAATCCTGCATCAAATAGTTCAGGAGGCTGTAACCAACCACAGCCAGTGTCAAAGGGTATAGACTTTGACATCATTCCAAGTTCACCACTCAGTCATTACATAGCCTTAGCTAAATTAAACAAACTCTCAAAGGTTTCTACCTCCATGGAATGGGGATAAGGAAATGTACCATGGGCTTTATTGGAAATATTAAGAGAAATATGCATTAAAAATGCCTGGCCTAGACACTGTGCAAATAATGGTTATTAATATCACTGGTCTTGTCATAAAATCTTTCTGATTGTCAGTGCAATGTCTGAAACAGGAAATACCAGATTTCTTTGACAGGCGTTTCTTGCCCAACCATTAGAACCATATGGAGTACATACTGGGCAATATTTATGAAATAAATAGGAGTCAGAGGGTTCTGCGTCCTTCTCTAACTTTGTCCCCAAATTTCATCTCCTCCTTTTTTAGGATCCCAGTATCCTAAGGGCCCCACTTTGGGCAGTTACCAATAGGCCAGTGGCTTCTCATCCCATGACCCACCAGTGTCGGCTGCTGCCTTGTTAGTTAGTATATGTGCATTAAACTTTGTGCAGTTCTGTAAGGAGCGAGGTGTGAAGCCCCTTGTGCTTATACCGTATTGGCTTCCAGGTCAGAAAAGCAAACGGACAGCAAGATAGTTTTGCCCAGTAAGGCAAGAGAATGGTGGATTGTTCCTTCCTTCCAATGAACCATTTGATTGTTTGTTTTTTTTTAATTTCATTGCATAAACATTTTGACAATAATAGTGAAAATGGAATGTCTTAAGGGTTTGCATGTATATTTGTTGAAAATCGCCCTTAATCCCACTAGCCCAGCCCATTCTGTTTTCATTTGTTCAGACGTTCCCAGGCCATTTGCAGATGTACTATTCCACTCTCCAATTCCAGCACCACACAATTTTCTTTTTTTTTTTTTTTCTGTTTGTACATGGAGTAACAGCATACCATTTGCATAATCATACATTTACATAGGGTAATGATGTTTGATTCCTTGTGTTATTTTCTCTTTCCCCCCACCCCTCTTTTCCCTCTATACAGTCCCTCCTTCCTCCATTCTTGCCCCCCTCCTACCCCCCATTATGTGTCATCATCTGCTTATCGGCGAGATCATTTGTCCTTTGGTTTTTTGAAATTGGCTTATCTCACTTAGCATGATATTCTCCAACTGCATCCATTTGCCTGCAAATGCCATAATTTTATTATTCTTTATAGCTGAGTAATATTCCATTGTATATATATACCACAGATTCTTTATCCATTCATCAATTGAAGGACATCTAGGTTGGTTCTACAATCTGGCTATTGTGAACTGAGCAGCTATGAACATTGATGTGGCTGTATCTCTGAAGTATGCTGATTTTAAGTCCTTTGGGTATAGGCCAAGGAGTGGGATAGCTGGGTCAAATGGTGTTTCCATTCCAAGTTTTCTAAGGAATCTCCACACTGCTTTCCAGAGTGGCTGCACTAATTTGCAACCCCATCAGCAATGTATGAGTGTACCTTTTTCCCCACATCCTCGCCAACACCTATTGTTGCTTGTATTCTTCATAATCGCCATTCTAATTGGGGTGAGATGGAATCTTAGTGTAGTTTTGATTTGCATTTCTCTTATTACTAAAGATGGTGAACATTTTTCCATATGTTTGTTGATTGCTTGTAGATCTTCTTCTGTGAAGTGTCTGTTCATATCCTTAGCCCATTTGTTGATTGGGTTATTTGTATTCTTGGCATAGAGTTTTTTGAATTCTTTATATATTCTGGAGATCAGTACTCTATCTGAAGTATGAGTGGCAAAGATATTCTCCCACTCTGTAGGCTCTCTCTTCGCATTGCTGATAGTTACTTTTGCTGAGAGAAAGCTATTTAGTTTGAATCTATCCCGGTTATTGATTCTTGCTTTTATTTCTTGTGCTAAGGGAGTTCTGTTAAGGAAGTCTGATCCTAAGCCAACAAGGTGAAGATTTGGACCTACTTTTTCTTCTATAAGATGCAGGGTCTCTGGTCTGATTTCAAGGTCCTTGATCCATTGTGAGTTGATTTTTGTGCACAGTGAGAGATAGGGGTTTAGTTTCATTCTGTTGCATATGGATTTCCAGTTTTCCCAGCACCATTTGTTGAAGAGGTTATCTTTTCTCCATTGCATATTCTTGGCCCCTTTGTCTAGTATGAGAAAATTGTATTTATTTGGGTTTGTGTCCATGTCCTCTATTCTCTACCATTGATCAACCTGTCTTTTTGGTGCCAATACCATGCCATTTTTGTTACTACTGCTTTGTAGTATAGTTGAAGTTCTGATATTGCGATACCCCGTTTCATTTTTCTTGCTAAGGATTGCTTTAGTTATTCTAGGTTTCTTATTCTTCCAGATGAATTTCATGATTGCTTGCTCTATTTCTGTAAGAAATACAAAGTCAACAACTAAATGACCTAACATTACAGCTCAGAGCCCTAGAAAAAGAAGAACAGAATAACAGCAAAAGTAGTAGAAGACAGGAAATAGTTAAAATCAGAGCTGAAATCAATGAAATTGAAACAAAAGAAACAATTCAAAAAATTGACAAAACAAAAAAATGATTCTTTGAAAAAGTAAACAAAATAGATGAACCCTTAGCTGCACTAACAAAGAGAAGGAGAGAGAAAACTCAAATTACTAAAATTCATGAAGAAAAAGGAAATATCACGACAGACACCACTGAGATACAGAACATAATGAGAAGCTACTTCGAAAATCTGTATTCCAACAAAATAGAAACTACCAAAGACATTGACAAATTTCTAGAGACGTATGCTCCTCCCAAACTGAACCAGGAGGACATACACAATTTAAACAGATCAATATCAAGCAATGAAATAGAAGAAGCCATTAAAAACCTACCATCCAAGAAAAGCCTAGGACTAGACAGATTCTCAGTCAAGTTCTACAAGACCTTCAAAGAAAAACTCATTCCAATAATTCTCAAAGTATTCCAGGAAATAGAAAAGGAGGGTACCCTACCAAACTCATTCTATGAAGCTAATATCAACCTCATACCCAAACCAGGCAAAGACACATCAAGGAAAGAAAATTTTAGACCAATATCCTTGATGAATATAGATGCAAAGATCCTTAACAAAATATTGGCAAACTGTATCCAAAAACATATTAAGAAAATTGTGCACCACAATCAAGTGGGGTTCATCCCTGGAATGCAAGGATGGTTTAACATCCGTAAATCAATAAATGTAATCCATCATGTCAATAGACTTAAGGATAAGAATCATATGGTTATTTCAATTGATGCAGAAAAAGCATTTGACAAAATACAACACCCCTTCATGCTCAAAACACTAGAAAAATTAGGGATAGTAGGAAGATACCTGAACATTGTAAAGGCTATTTATGCTAAGCCCATGGCCAACATCATTCTTAATGGAGAAAAACTGAAAGTATTCCCTTTGAAAACTGGAACAAGACAGGGATGCCCTCTTTTACCACTTCTATTCAACATGTCCTTGAAACTCTAGCCAGAGCAATTAGACAGACTAAAGAAATTAAAGGGATACAAATAGGAAAAGAGGAACTTCGGCTGTCACTATTTGCTGATGACATGATTCTATATTTAGAGGATCCAAAAAACTCCTCCAGAAAACTTCTAGACCTCATCAATGAATTCAGCAAAATAGCAGGCTATAAAATCAACACGCATAAATCTAAAGCATTTTTATATGCAAGCAATAAAACATCTGAAAGGGAAATGAGGAAAACAACTCCATTTGCAATAGCCTCAAAAAAAATAAAATACTTGGGAATCAATCTAATCAAAGAGGTAAAAGATCTCTACAATGAAAAGTACAAAACATTGAAGAAAGAAATTGAGGAAGACCTTAGAAGCTGGAAAGATCTCCCAGTTCTTGGATAGGCAGAATTAATATTGTCAAAATGGCCATACTACCAAAAGTGCTATACAGATTCAATGCAATTCCACACAATTTTCCGTTCTGCCTTTTTCCTCTTTCTTCTTACTATAGCATAGGCATTACCATGTTGCCAGGCTTCGTTGTTTCAAAGGCTGGCAAATGCTTTCTAACAAGAAAACAACATGGGACTGCCCCGATGTTAGCCTTACCACTGGACCCATCCTCCCAGGACCCCTCCAGCTTCTCTGGGCACCTTCATCGTGCCCAGCTCTCCTTCGCTCTCTATCAATTGCCTGGGACAGGAGAGATGAGTGAAATTCAAAACCACCCACATGTGTATCTAAAACACCCATGTCAGTATGCTTGAGCTATGGGATAGGCAGAAATCACCTGGAAAGTGTGTTTGAGGTAGATTCCCTGGGGTCCCTTCTCCAGAGTATCTGGTCTCATGAATCTGGGATGGTGGCCAGGAATCCACATTTTTACCAAACACAAAAAGTGGTCCTGGCGTGGATGACTGGAAGAACTAGTGGGTAAAGCATAGACTCTTGGCTTCAAGCTGGCCTGGATCTGAATTCTGATTCTACCACTTGCTAGTTTCAGGACCTAGAACAATCAGACACAGAGATAAAATAGATGCATGTATGATTCAAAGTTTTTTAATTCAGTAAAATGATATCTTTGCCCTTTTATATTTTAATTATTTTATCTCTCTTTTTATAAATCTTCAGTTCCCCATGTCTACCCAACAGACAAGTTGAATATTAGACATTATTCAATGAGCAGCAGAAGCCAAACTTTTGAACTCTTTTTCTTATGCAGAATTACAGTATCTCTTCTTTCCTCCTCCCACATATTTCCACAGCCCCAAAAGGAAACCTGAGAAGGCTCTGGTCCAGGACAGGTGTGAATTCACCCAGGAAATAAGCCTAACCTTTTCCTCGACAACCTTTCTGATGTGAAGATGGGAGGCTTACAATAAAGAAAGGAGGGGCTGGAAGTGCAGCTCAGGGGCAGAGCACTTGCCCAGCATGTGCAAGGCCCTGGGTTCAGGCCCCAAGGCGGGACCAGCAAAGGGCACAGACATCTCCCAGAAGGCAGCTAAAGGCCACAGTTTCCTGGGGCCAAATAGAAACTAATTTATGGGGTGGGGGCAGGGGTTGGAGAAAGAACATCATAGAAATGGACAGGACATTAGATAAATAATAATTAAGTGGAGAAAAAAATGAAGGGAGGAAAATGAAATAGCATGAGGTGATTTTAATTGGGTGGATTCTGTACAGAATCTCCTATTTTGTAAATGTTTATTGGTTTATTTTTGGGGGGTGGGTACATTTTGGATTTTGTTTTCATCTCTGCGAACAACCACATTTTTTACTCACAAAAATCTTCTTACAACCTTGTTAGTAACTTTAAAAAAAGATATTACAAATTAAGTTATTGAATAAAACAGCAAAATCAGAAAAAGTTATTTTTGAAGACTTTTCTTAGGGGAATTCTTTGTCCTATATCTTTCTGAATTTTATCACTTTAAGATATTTTATCCAGGAACACACAAAATATGGTCATTTTATAAGCAAACCAAATTATACAAAATAAACCTTTTTTCCTGAACCAAGTATGTTGAAATATATAAATGATGCCTTTAACAAATGTAACACAAGTCACTATTTTCTACAATTCTTTCATTTTCTTCTCTCCCCATCTTCAAGAAACAGATTTCTGTTCTCACCACAATTTAAATTTTTTAAATGAATTTCATGTCTTCAGAGAAAGAGAAGGTTTGGCACATAAAGTTTTACACCACTTGTTAGATATTTGGATTTGGTCCTGCACACAATATGTGCTCAATAAAATTTGTTCCATTATATTTAAGTGTCCACTGAGAGAGAGAGAAAAAGTCCCTGAGTCCCCCCCCCCCCCCACTGTTGTGTCTGAGGCCAAAACTCTCCTGGCAAAGAAAAGTTCTGACTACAGGCTGCCTGTGTGAAAACCAGGAGCAGACTGAGCCTTCTCCCGGAGGGCCCACGCCTCCAGAATGTTCTTCCCCTCCTGATCGGACACAGACTGACATCTGCGATGCTGTCTGCTCAGTCAGGCATTTTCCTGAGGCCTGTGGGTGGACTGGGATCAGAGATTAAAGTGGTGGTGAGTCTTTATTTGTTATAACTAAGAAGCTGTCTACCCAACCCATTCGTTTATAGGAACTGGAGATGCTCTTATAACAGTTGAGAATGTCATTAGCATTTCATTTCCCCTCCTGACCACCTGTCTACCATGGTTGTGCTCATTTTGACCCATTTAGGGCTCAGGATTGGTTTCCTGGCCAAGGGATGAAATAGGAGGTGGTTCACCTCCCAGGCCAGGCCAGGTGCCCTGAGACGGCATGGTCCAGTGACCTAAGCAATGAACTGGAAATTCCAGACCAATTATGCCCTTTCCAGCAGCAATTTTGCTGTGTGATGCAAGGTGAAGTATCTACCTTCTCTGGACCTTGGCCTTGACTTGCCTGGTGGAAGTGGCCGGTACGAGACAACAGGCAAGTCACAACCTTCTGGAGCCTCAGCTTCCTCATCTATAAACCAGAAATGACTTTAATAAGTGCCTTCATGTCCTCACAGGGTCATTGTAAGGCTAAAATGCATATAAAAACTCCAGTAATTTATAGAATGTTGAACAAATTGGTTCTTCCTAGTGTCATTATTAGTAATAGGATAACTCTGAGACTCCAATCCCAGTTTTCTGACTCCTATTCCAGGATCCATTAACAGTCAAGCAAGATAAATCCCTTTTTCTTTCCCTGAACAGCTAGCAAATCTTGGACCTGATGAAGTGTGGTTCCATGACACAAATATCCCAGTAAATGTTCAAGCATGTCCTGGTACTGGTAAGTCTAGAAAAAATTCCTAAACCAGCTCCTCCTAGGGGCATTTTGTCAGCTCTTAGAAATCAAGAAAATATGGTGCAACATTTTTACTGAGAGCAAATGTCAAAGATTTAAGTTCTTTTAGGTTCTCAAATGTATAGAAAGTTTCTGTTTGAGGATTAGACACAGAACGGCAAGCCTGCTTCCCTCCACGCTGAATCACACTTGGCCCTCCCTCATTATATCCCTAGTTAATTCTTCAGTAATTGGGGAGCTATGGTCTTTGCAAATGTCACAGTTTTACCACAGTGTATTTACTTCTGGGTGGATTAGCATGAATGTGTCGATTGTATTGGATTGCCAATTTTGTGGGAGTGATTTGAAAGCTTGCAGAATAAACTGTTATTTAATTTGGGGAAATGGGAAGGGAAAATGGCAGCACTTTATGTTTTGCTCCCTTTGGTTCATATTTGCATGAAATCCTCATAACCAAAGGCAGTGGGAATCCAGAGTATAATGATAACATTGGTAGTGAGAGGTTTGGACCTGGTTGGAAGGTGGAGCTTGTGTAGGAGGCAATTTTTCCATGTAGACATAAAGCAGAAGAAATATTTATTAGTAGAAATTACATATGGAGATTAGAAAAAAGTAGGCTTATTTTTTAGGAACCTGTTCACATTGTAAGCCAAAAGTACTCAGTTAACTTGGTTTCTATCTATATCAACTTGCAAACACATCCTTCTATAGGTTTGCTTGTCATTCATCCAAAACAAGCTCTTGTTTGGGGTAATGATGCAATCAGATTCTTTAGACAAATCAGCTAACTCCAAACTGACTAAGTAACTCTCTTTTTTCTGAAATTACTAGAATCAGGGGTGAGAAATGAATGAAGCCAATAGCAAGACAGTGCTGTGTTTTTTTGGGCAGGCACTGCTACCAGCAATGAGCATCAGTGACCTGATATTGGTGGAAAAACAAGCCTAGGGAGTTGCTCTGATCTCCACCTTGGCTCTCATATTCCTTTTCCACAATGTTCCTCTGTCCTCTCTTGTCTCCTGAACATATTGATCATGATCTCTAGGATCCTACAAGGTGCACTGCTGACCAGAGACACACAAACTCCAAAATGGCAGCCGCCCTTAACGATACTGCACAACAGATAAATTTTGGTCACAATCTATTCATGAATCTTGGATTCCAATGCATTACCCCAAAGAGCAGGATATTCCATGGGGATAAACCACTGGACTCACAAGGTCTTGATTAACACAGAATCTAAATAACAAGAGGGCCCAGGGCTGGGGCTGGGGCTCAGTGGTAGAGCACTTGCCTCGCACCTGCAAGGCACTGGGTTTGAGCCTCAGCACCACATAAAAATAAAGACATTGTGTTCACCTACAACTAAAAAGTATTTAAAAAAAAAAAAAAAAAAAAAGAGTGCCCTATTGCTATTGCTGCCTTTCTGCCCCACTTTTTCTTTTTCAAGAAGAAAAGGGTGGAGTTGGGGTGTCACTGAGTGATAGACCACTTGCCTAGCATGTGTGAGGCTCACAGTTCAATCCCCAACACTGACGGAAGAGGAGGAGGAGGAGGAGGAGAAGTGGAAAAGAACAATGTAGTGTACTAGAGTAAAAGAAACAAAGGGCTGAGAAACTGTAAACTTAGTTCATGGTCCCAAGACTGCTTCAAACAAGCTCAGAGAGTTTAAGCAAATCATTTTCCTCTCTGGTTCTGTATTCCAGTCTGAAAATGAGTGGATTGGGCCAGACCTATGAACGTCTTCTGCTTTTAACTTCTAGGATTCTTTGTTCACAGTTCTCATTTATTATTAGTTCTTTTTTCTTATTATATCTTCATTATGTAGCTATAACAAACAATAAAAATCAAAATTGAAATCAGTGTCTTACTACTCTGAGAAAATGGGAGTTTGCAAATAGATTAAGTTTCATCCTTATTGGCAAGCTTATCAAAATAAGCCTATTCCAATGAATTCAAATTATCGAAATGTTAAACATTGAAAATACATTAAAACAAGCTTAGACAAAATTTTTTTTCCAAAAGGTAATGTGTTTTTTTTCTTGTTGTCAGAGCATATTGGCCTCTTTTCTTTCACTCTCTCCACCTACTGCTATAAACCTAAATGCAAATTAATGTTGGGCTGATGATGTCCCTGGCCACCAGAAAAAGTATAGAACCTCAGAGGAGCCAAGAAAATCATCTGGAACTATCCTCTCATTTTACAGATGAAAAAGTTGAGCCAGAAAGATTCAGAGTTGTTTGTCAAACCTTATAAAGCCACCAGAGAGCACCCAGCAGAGGCAGGGCTGGAACAAAAGTCTCCCACCCCGTGTTTGAAAACTATTTGCATTCTTATTGTTCCCAGAGATTTTTTTTTTTTTTAATTTAAACAAGCAAGTTTGAAACTTTGTTTTTTTTCTGATTGACCTTCGGTTAATAAGAAAATTTGATCTAATAAAGTTTCCTTGTTAATGGAGTTCTCACCTCCCCATACTGTACCCTCACAGCCCATCACTAGTAGACTACAGGAAGAGATGTCATGAAGGGTATGAATGAGTCATGGGCAATAAACTGTGCTCAGTAGAAAAAGCACCAGAGCACATGTCACTACTACCACTCACTGTGATATTAGACAAGCAAGAGAACTTTAGTTTTCCCTTAATTCATAGTTTCCTTTCATATTGCACCGAATGAAGGGACATTGCTACACATATCTTTAAGAAGGAATGCCAGGAAACAATGTCAGATACTTAATAAATATTTGTTGACTGATTGAGCTTGCGCCAATCAAAGACACTGGTTTTCCTGGTGTTCTTGTTTACGAGGATATGGGGCAACAGCATCCACCCACGCCTATCTCACGGAGAGGCCAAGAGAGTGAAAGAGACAATGAAGATCATCAGTACCTTGGAAGAAAGGTACTATGTGCATCTCATTAATATTAACCATCAGACCAAACACCTGGTCCTTAAAAAGCTACTTCTTTGTCATTGAGAATTACTAGGCTTATATTTTTAGTCTCAAAATGGACTCATTCCCCGGATCACTCCATCTAAGCTTTAATACTCTTCACCACAATTTCGCTCCTAGTTTACTTTCCTAAGGTCATACCTGGTCCTGGTCGAGGTCACCTTAAGAGCATTGGTCTAGTTGTCTTGTTTTCTTTTTTCTTTTTCTTTCTTTCTTTTTTTTTTTTCTTTTTGTTTTGTTTTGTTTCCTTGCCTCAGTTCATCCAAAGAATACACTGCATTCTCAAAGACAAGGTCAGGAAGAAGCTTTGTTGTTTTGAATAAAACCTTCTGGATGGTTCTGATTTGCTTACCTAACTCCTGGATGAGAATTTTTGGTTCTGGTTCAGCAGAAGAAACTGTGATTCAGACACTAGATATGGTGTGCCCAGGGGTGCATCATTGGTTGGAGAAGAAGAAGGCAAAAGAAGAGGAGGAGGAGGAAGATGAGGAAGAGGAGGAGGAGAAATCTCTTTCAAATTTTTACTTTCTGTGATTCTTTATTTTTTCCCCACCAGGCTCCCATGTTGTCCATCCTGACATTTTTTCTTAATTTCCAGATATATCTTGGTATATCGCTACAAAACCAAAGTGCCTTGCACTTAATAAACACCTGAATTAATTATTTAACCCCGGTGTGCTTTTTCTGTTGCCATCTTTTATTCACTTTTTACCACTGATTTGGATGAGAGGCGACGTCAGTGGTTCTCAAACTTGACGATGCATCAGAAACATTTAGAATGTGTGTTAACAGATTGTAGGGCCCCACCCTTGGAGTTTCTTTAGTATGTCTGGGGTGTGGCCCAATATTTTGCATTTCTAACAAGTTCCCAGGTGATTCTGAGGTTTCTGGTCCAGGAACTGCATTTGAGAATCCCACTGGCTGGTCTTATCTAAGGATTGCAATGAATCTGCCATCTTTAAAAAGGTTCATTTCTTTTTCAGTCAGTTAAGAACTCTGCACATTCACCACATTTCTCATTTCTCAGGCTTTTTTTTTTTTTTTTTTTAGGAGGAAATATTTATTGGGCTCATGGTTTTAGAGGTTTTAGTTCATGATCAGCTGGCTCCATTGTTCTGGGCCTGAAGTGAGGCAGAACATCATAGGAGAAGGATATGGTAAGGCAAAGCTGTTTACCTCATGGCAGTTGGGAAGGAGGTGGGGATGGGGTGGGTGGGGAGAGAGAGAGAGTGCTTTCAGGCAATTTTTAATCTGTTGTTTTATTTGCTTATCAATTTTCTTAAGCAACACTATCTGTGGTAATCTGCAACACTTACATATAAATAGTTTTTCTATTAAGGATTAAGTCTAGACTAGAATTTGTTTTATTATTCATACTATAATTTCCTCCCTATACATGCAAATAATGCTTATTAGTATCAACTCATGTCTTAGTCCCTACCTAAAATAATTAGCACTAGTACTTATTTTGTTCATCTTTACTATTCAGTAATATTTGTTATAGAGAATCATAAAATTTGGAATTGGAGTAGGCCACAAAATTAAGTAGAACCACCAACCTATTTTATAGAAAAAGAAACTGAAGCTCATAAAGTTGTGACTTTTTTATGGTTATACAGGTTTTAGCATAACCATGATTAGAACCCAGCTCCCCTTTTTTCTATTGCTTTTTCTGGAACCCTACCATATTGCCTCTTTGACATAGTGTGAGGCTATAACTGTGTGTGAGACCATTGAAATGTCAAATTCATCATTTTTTCCAAACATACCTCAATCTATTGAAGTCTTCCTAGAGTTAACAAAAAATTTCTTCAATAATTAATTATCTAAAGATCTAGCTTTAAAAAAATGCATTTGCAAGAGTTACTTTTTATTACCATAAAGCGCTCCATGTTCTCTGGCACAGTACTAAGTACTCTATATGAATATGTTCATTTTGTCCTTGAGTGAACCATGGAGATGGGTATGGTCCCCAATTTTCAAATCTAAAAGTTGAGACACAGGAGGTTATTTGCCTGCACCACTGGATTAGAATTCATAACAAATGCTTCTTTTCTAAATCTCCCAAAACAGTGAACTTCATGAGAGGAAAGATTGTATGAACCTTTTGTAAGTGTGTGTGTGTGTGTGTGTGTGTGTGTGTGTGTGTAGTGCTAGATATTGAACCCAGGGCCTTACACATCCAAGGCAAGTGCTCAATCACTGACATACACCCTTATCTCTGTATGCATCTTTATTACTATCTCCAACCCTGTGCAAACCTCATAAAAAGAGCTCAATAAATATATATTAAAGTGAATAAATGAATGAAAATCTCTTTCATTTTCTCAGTCTTAACAGGCTGCTTCTGCTCTCCTTATTCTTCTATGGCACTTCCCTAAATAATAAAAACTTTAAATTGTCCTGGCATTATGTACATGTTTCCTTATGAAGTAAAATCTATGGTTTATTGTTACTGGCTTGAAATTTGCATACTACCAAAATTTTCCAACTCTTTTAGCATACATAATATGGTCCCTGTAGAAGCTTCTGCTTGCCAAGTGCTTTTCATTTATTCACAATAGATTGTCCCAATGGTAAATGTGACTCATCACCTCATCATTCCCATTTAACAGAGGGGAAACACACAACCAAGTCATGGCCAAGGTCAAAGTCAAATGAATGAAGGAGTCAGGCATGAAACTAGTGACCCTGGCCCTGAAATCTAGTTAGTTATGCCTGCGGCTCCTGGTCTCTTCCTGGATTTCTACATAGTTCCAAACACGCCTCACTTTGCCAGATGTTTGCCACATCTTTCAAGTGGAAGCAAGTCCTTTCAATTAGGCTCATCAGGGGAAACCCACTTCACTTCTCTGAAGGAGGAACAGATGAACCAGTTCGCCTAAAATAAGAACTGACGTGATTCTTTGTCTGAATTCTAAAGCTGCTCTGACAACATTTTCTAGTTGGCTAAGGTCCCACCAGTAATGAACTGGAATATAAAAACAAAGGCTGTTCTCATGTTGTTTCCCAAGCAAAGAGGACTGTCTAAGCCTGGGTGAGTACTGCAATGTCAGGATGTTTATCTGAGTCTTAAGCTTGACTTTACCCTTCCATCAAGTTCCTACCAGTATACACACCAAAATGCTATGTTTCCTTGTTTCTGCAAAAGTTCCAAAAAATAAGCCAATTGTCCCCCTGATATCTCTGGATTTTGTTTGCACTTGGTGGAAAAAAATGAGACACTAAAAGAAAAGTAGATTTTTTTAAATCGCACTCAATTTAAGGACTCTGACTTGTCTTTATTCTCAATTTCATAATCCAACTTCAAGTCTACACAAGCATCTTAATGGTGCCACATCTGTGTAGCTCCTTTGAAATTTTCATAATCTCATTAATTAAAGAATTAAGGAACATAACAGGTGAGAGTAAAAAGTCAAGCAAGAACAAAAGAATAGTTCAGGAATTGGATATTTAATTAGATTTACCATCAAGATATTCCTTATTGAGTGAAAAAAATCACTTCCGACTGTAGATCTGATCTAAAGGTCTCTGCAACAGGCTTTCCAGGTTTTCTAGAATATGAGACAGCAAATCTCCAACCCCAAAGTATGTCTCTGGAGAGATTTCCAGGTCTAACTGGGAACCACAAACAATTAGAGCAAGATGACTTGTAGACAGTAGTTGTTCTGGCAAATTCACCACAAGGGCATTCCTTGGCATAGTTGGTGAGTTGGCTTCCAGGCAAGAGAGGCCAGAGGAAAACTCTCCACTCCCACATCAGTGTCTTGTCTGTCTCTTCCCTGCCCTTCCTCCACCAACATCCGCTTATAAAACAGAGGAAACTCAGAATTCTAGACTTGATTGCTTCAAACCAACTGAAGAATTATAATCAACTGAACCTATAATGGGATATGGAGAGGATTGGGGTTAATATTTTATACTTTGTGTTTTTTTCTAGTTTGGCTGGATTTTTTTTTTCCAATACCACTTAAGTCAAGCACAGAGTTTAAGTTAGGATAGGTTGAAAAACTCAGATATTTACAGGAGAAAAGCATATAACATCAATACATGTAGCCTGCTGGGTGTGAAAAGCACACATCCCACTCAGTCTAGTTTTATTTTCCCACTGTTAATGAAATCATGGATGTAAGCCATCGCTTGTTTTCACCTTAAGTCTACTAGATGAAAATACCAGATGCAAAGGTAAATGGCAAAAGACACTAGGCCTCAATGTTGGCAGTAGGGAGCAGCGGGGACTGTGGAAAATAGGAGCACAATAAATCTTCCTAAAGGTCCTTGCCCCTGCATGCTCCAGCCAAGTGCTGCCATGCTGGTATTCAGGACTCAGGATTGCCAAACTGTGATGTTTTAAGAGAAGTCTAAATCTCATCCTGGTTTTTGTGGTTGTTTAGAAAACACTGTTCCCATTAACACTGTGTGGACTAAAAACCAAACTAACAAAAAATAAACAAAAAACAAAAACAAAAAATCCCATGTGCAACCTCTGTCTTCAGGCCTTGAGATTATGGTTAGCTTGGTTCTTCGCTTTTACTCCCCACTTCTCTCCACCTCACCCCACTCAGTCTTCAGTCTTCATCCATTGCCTTCCATTCCCAGCCCACGTTTTTGGCTGAATCTAAATTTAGCACACAACTTTGAGCACATCACAGATGGAATTTGCTTTCTTCCATGCTTCCAGTTTGAGGTTAATTCTTGGGGGAACACACATTTTTGTGACTCAGCTGTGGCAGTTGACCTGCCCTTATTTATGAATGTCCTTTCTCTCTCTCTCTCTCTCTCTCTCTCTCTCTCTCTCTCTCTCTCTCTCTCTCTCTCTTTCTCTCTCTCTCTCTCTGAGGAAAAAAAGTTTATTTTGGGCTCATGCTTTCAGAGATTCAGTCTATGGTTGGTCAACTCCACTGCTCTAGGACTAAGTGAGTCAGAACATCATGGCAGAAGGGTGTGGGGGAGGGAAGTTGCTCAGGTCATGGCAGCCAGGAAGCAAAGAAAGAGAAAGAGAGTGGGAAGGGAGAGAGAGAGAGCTGTCATATTTCTTCTTATGTTGTTCTTTGGGTTTTTTTGTTTGTTTGTTTGTTTGTTTTCGTACTGGGGAATGAATCCCAAGGGCACTTTACCACTGAGCCACATCTCCAGACCTTTTTTGTATTTTTATTTAGAGACACAGTCTCACTGAGTAACTTAGGGCCTCGCTAAGTTGCTGAGGCTGACTTTGAACTCACGATCCTCCTGCCTCAGCCTCCCAAATTGCTGGGATTACAGGTGTGGGCCACCATGCTCAGTTTGAGTGGCATATTTCTATTTTGAAAATCTCTTCTGAAGAGGAACCACATGTGAACATGGGGGATCATTCAACATTAGACACGGAAATCTCCTTGGATATACACTTACTTCAATTCATTCATTCTACATCTGAAGAAATTGAGAACCAAACAGATTTAATGTTTGGAGATGTTCAGAATCCTAGTTATCTGATCAGGAAACTGGGTCTAAGATCCCAAGTTTCCAGTTTCTATATTCAATGTGATTTTCATTATTAGCTCTTCCAACAATATTACCTAATATTACCTATGTGATTGGAGAATTTATTTACCAAGCTAAAATGAGCAAAAATTATGCCAGTCATACTCATGCATCTTGGAATCTATTCTTGGAGTGCACATCACGATAGCTCCCTAGCTCCAGATACAACAAACGACCATATGGTTATTTTCATTTGCATTCACTTAGCAATGAATCAGGACTTCCTATTCAACCACAATGCTCCTTGCTCTTTGATTTGCAGAATCAATTGTTGTGGTTTGGATGTGAGGTGTCCGCCAAAAGCTCACATGTGAGACAATGTAAGAAGGTTCAGAGGAGAAATGATTGGGTTATACAACCCAATCAGTGATTTAATCCCCTGATAGGGATTAACTGAGTGGTAACTGAAGTGGAAGAGGTGGGAATTGGGGCGTGGCTTAGGGTATATATTTGTATCTGGTGAGTGGACGCTTTGTTTTCTGATCATCATGCCACATTCTTCCGTCATGACGTTCAGCCTCACCTTGAGCCTTGAGGAATGGAGCCTGCTGTCTGTGGATTGAGACCTCTGAAACGTGAACCCCCAACTAAACTTTTCCTTCTCTACAGTTGTTCTGGTAGGGTCCTTTAGTCACAGCAGTGAAAAAAGATGACATATATATGTAAGCATATAACTGAAATTAACCAGAAGATGAAAGTATCTCACTCCCAGAAATACACTTTTAAATCATTTTTATAGACAGACTGTAAGTGGAATACTGGGGATCCCTTATAGTTACTGTTTCTAGCTCTCTTATAGTCACTGTTTCTAGCTCTCAAGATTAAGAGTTGGGTTTGGTCCCACATGTCTCAGCCTTTGAAAAGGAGTTCTGCCCCCAAATCCTACATCATGATGGCATGTGTTATAGACAAAGCAGTGGGCCAAGTCAAGAAAGATCCATGGCAACGAATATGTCCATTCCAGGATTTTATATTCTCATCTGTGAAGTGATGGGATTGCACAGAATGTCTCCAAGAGTTTTCTTAAACCTTCAACATCTACTTCTACCACTATGGGTGGAAACTGATTTTGAGGAACACACACACACACACACACACACACACACACATACACACATCCATAAAGACATATCAAATAGAATTAACTGCTTAAGCTATCAAGAATATATCCTGTCCTCTTCTCAAAAGCAGAAATACACACAACCAACAAATATATGAAGAAAGTTTCAACACCATTGGCAATTAGGGAAATGCAAATCAAAACTACACTGAAATTTTATCTCACTCCATTTAGAATAGCAGTCATCAAGAAAACAAATAATAATAATAAATCCTGGAGAGGATGTGAGGGAAAAGGAACACGTTTGCACTGTTGAAGGGATTGTAAACTAATACACCACTATGGAAATCAGTATGGATGTTCCTTGAAAGATTAGGCATGGAATCACCCTATGACCCAGATATACCATTTCTCAGTATTTGTTCTAAAAAATTAAAGTCAATATACTATAGCAATATGTGCATACCCATGATTATAGCAGCACAACTCACAATAGCCAAAACAGCTTAGATGTCCATTAATGAATGAATGGATAAAGAAAATATGGTATCTATACACAATGGATATTTATTCAACCATAAAGAAGAATGAAATTATGTCATCTTCAGGAAAGTAGACGGAACTTGAGAACATTGTTAAGCAAAATAGGTCAAATTTAGAAAGTCAAGGGTAGTATGTTTTCCCTTATACATAGAAGTAGGAAAAAGGGGTGGGGTCTCATGAAAATAGAATGAAGAGCAGTAGAGGAAAGTAGAGGAAAGGGTCATGAGGAGGCAGGGGGGGAGGGAAAGGTGAGATACCAGGCTACCTTTAACTTCTCACTTCATCCCGGTCACTCACTAACTCTGTGCCTTTGGACAAGTCACTTACCCTCTCTGACTCTCCATCACCTCATTTGTAAACCATCATATAAGATTAGAGACTTATCAAATGCTTGATATTGACCAAATTATATTGTTATATTATGTGGATGCACCAATATATAGCAAAGATCTCACTATTACATATAACTATCATGCACCAATAATAATGTGGAAGAAAAGAATATGTGCTGTCCTGATATAAAAGAATTGTTTTGTTATTATTGTTGCTGCTATTGCATATTTAGTTTTTTTTTAATTTTTAAAATATGTTCTAATTAGTTATACATGACAGTAGAATGCATTTATGCACTTTGATATATCATACTATTTAGGTATTTTTTGATGTATGTCTTTATATTTCCAGATAATTGTTTGCAAAGATTTTAGAGTTTCTGCCTTTATATTTTGACAATTTGTTAAAAGCACATAACGCAAATCTAAGGTTGTTTCTAACCTTAATCTTTTAAGTGACAGAAGCAAGAGGGAAGGAAACATTTGCAATTTTTATTGGCTTTTGTCTCAACAGGGAAACCTTTTAGATTTTTTAAAAGTCTTTGTTCTTTTTTTCCCCAAAAACAAACATCACGGGAAAGAAGGAAATCATAGTAGAGACTCTAAAAAGTCCATACACTGCATTTTCACCCATTCCCTCAACATTTCCACATCTTGTGATGCTTCTTTAACAATGAGTTGAAGATTGATGCCTTTGGGGATAATGAAGCATGGAACTACCTTTAAGACATACAGTTCCTTTTTAGCTCCTTCTCTGCATGGGCCAGGATATTGAAGAAAATCAGCAGATACCTGAGTGTTAATGTTCAACTAGTACAGTAATGGGTATAAAGCACAGAGGCCAAGACAGATTCGCTTGACAGGTCCACCATTTCAGCCTATTGAAGTAGGCATGTACTAGCCTTGTATGTTGCCTTGTCTAATTAGCTGCTGAGCTATTCTCTGGCTCCTTTCTCCTGATGGAGACTTAACGGGAACACTCCTGTCACCAGGCATGATGAAGTGGTGCTTGATTGTGCTACAAGATGTCCTGTGGATGCAGTCCAGACTGTTTCGACTAATCATCAACTTTGCAGATTCCAACACCAGGGCCTGTCTGCCAGGGCAGGAGCTTTGCAAAAGTCAGCATGAATGATCTGTAGCTAGCTGCAGAAAGAATATAAGGAAGTACTTTGTTTATACACTCTTTCAAAAAGGACTAACTACCATAGGCAGCATCATGAGCACGCCTGGGAAAAGGGGACCATTTTTAAGTCAAGATTCCTCAGAGCACCATGCAAAAGAAGGAAGAAGTGCCAGCCTTTGCCATCTGCAGATGACCAGACCTGTGACCACATGAAGTATTGGTTACATTTCTAACCATTTTATAACCATGTGGCTATTCAGTCACAGTTAACTTCTCACTTCATCCCAGGGCATCACTCACTAACTCTGTATGGTGGACAAGTCATTTATCCTCTCTGAGTCTCCATTTCCTCATTCGTAAACCATTCTATAGGATTGTTGTGAGTGACTTTTAAAGTGCTTAGGACATAATGAGTGCTTGTTAATGGTAGCTTCAGGTACTATTATTAATGAGGTTTGCATCCATCTTTCTACAAGTAAATGTGATAAAAGAACACCTGTTGATAGGCATCCTTCCTACAGTATAGATTCAAAATTAACCCCAAATTTTAAATGTTGGTTGAAGGTGTATTTGGAATCATATTACTTGTAATAACAAGGAAACCTCCCCATGGGTCCTTGCAAGGTGGATACAAGAAGGGCTGACCAAAGCCTGGGATGGCAACACACACCTATAGTCCCAACCACTAGGGAGGCTGAGGCAGGAGATCACAAATTCAAGGCCAGCCTTGGAAAATTAGTGAGACTCTATCTTAAAGAGAGAGAGAGAGAGAGAGAGTGCCAACTGTCTGTTTCTCTCCCTGTCAGTTAGCACTATCATACTTCAGTGGTGACAAAGGCCATTCCAAGTAGTACTTTCAAAAACAGAGGCATATGCCCACTACTGGTAAAAATAGACCTGAAGTGTTCATACTTAAATTTTTGGCTGTCTGTCACTAGCGTACAATTATAATTAACCCCAGAAGAATTATCATCTGTCAAAATTCAGCTTTTAGCTCAGAAAACACAAATAGAGTATGTTAAGATTTAGGTGGGGATGGGATCAAATAAAGCCCAATCCACCTCAGCTCCCATTTTCAGGTAGGGAACCTGAAGCCCAAAGAGGTGACCTATTTGTGTCAGAGGTGAATCCAGAACCAAATTTCCAATCTGCACCCGCCCTAATCAGGGGCTTACATCCTCTCTAATGGGATCAATTTCATTGTTGGATATAGTCAGAAGTAATCAACCTAAGCCAACACTTAACTAAGGCTCAAATTGAGTTTCTTTCCAGTTTATCTGTGCATGAAGGGGTTTTCTGGCCTTTTTTTTTTTTTTTTTTTTGCTGTCTTGGGATTAAACCCAGGGCCTCACATGTGCTGGTCAAATGCTCTACCACTGGACCACGTCCCCAGTTCTGAGTGTAATATGAAAAACAAATCTTATTTCATAGAACTTTTTAATAGCTTAAAATACACACGCCCAGTTTTTAAAACAGAAATATATATATATATATATATATATATATATATATATATATAGACATTTGTGAAAATATTTAAAACTTTTTAAATGACAAAACAAGGTACAGGGGCTGGGGTTGTGGCTCAGTGGTAGAGCACTTGCCTCAAATGTGTGAGGCACTGGGTTCGATTCTCAGCACCACATAAAAATAAATGAATAAAATAAAGGTCCATCAACAACTAAAAAAATATTTTTAAAAAACAAGATACAGACAGTCTACAAATTATTTATAAAATAATTGCCTAATAATCCACAGGGGTGTGTGTGTGTGTGTGTGTGCGCACACATGTGTGCATGCGTGCACTTATTCATACACAAATCATGGGGGGGAAGTAAGCCTGAGAAAATACATGCACCAAATTGTAAGCAACTTTCCTGAGAAGGGAATGGGAATGAGGAAACCAGAATAGGTAAAAGCTAAAAGAACACTTTTATTTTTCCTTCTACTAGTTCAGTGTTGTTTGAATTTTTTAATACCAAGAATTATTTTATAGTGATGTTACTTAGCAATCATGAATTTGTTTCATGTATTTCAATATACTAGCCATGCCCTATCATCACCAAAAATATCCCGAAAACTTAAAGCTTTTGCAAAAAACTATTATAACAAAAGGAACTATTAGGCATGTGAAGGCAACTAACTAATTTGCTTCTGGTCTCAAACCAAGGCACAGTGAAGGTGGTTCTCTGCTATATAGTTCAATAACAATATATAAAACCTTCATTTGATAATTAGGTCAGTAACACAAGTACTATTTAGAATATCAATTTTCTAAAGCATGTTAGGAATCAGTATACAAAAATAGAAATATATCAGCATATTGGGGTTTTCTTGAAATATGCATATAAGTAGCTATAAAATAAAATATTGTCCTATATGTGCAGATAAATTCTATCAAAATTAATCATAGAACAATGCTTTTCATTTTAAAAATTCCACCGGAAGTGAATTTTAATTCACTTTATTCTCAAAATCCCATGATTAATACAACTACCAACAGCAAAATAAAAATCACTATGTTAACCCATCCTAGTAAAACTATCATAATTTTACTTTTACTTTTCTCAGGAAATGGTAAATTTTTCTTGAATAGTCCTTATATTTGAATGCCAATTGAAATTTTGAAGTTCTTGAATTTCAATTCAGTTTTTCCTGGGAAGCAGCAATAACAAATCCAAACTGTTGTATTGCTTTTGTAAGGAAATCATCAGAGAACACAACTGAAACTCTGCTTGCACTAATAATGACTGGGTCGCTGTCATTTTTAAAAACAATGTCACAAAAGCTATTTCGAGGCTGTCATGCTTAAGAATAATTAGTTTCCATCAAAGCAACAGATTATCTGTTCATGTTGTCCACTGGGTCATTACAATGAACAACCAATACAGATAAATGATATCTAATCTTTTCTGCTCTTCTATTGGGCTGATTGATGGTTATAACATCTCCAATATTATAAGGCAGAAAAATTATGCTGACATTTAGAAGCAAAAGCACAGAAAGATAAAACTAAGTACAAAGCATGCCCAACACTGTTGGGGAAAAAAATAAAAAGGAAATAGCTAAAGACAAATAGAACTGAAAACAGAATGGCAATTAGGCCAAAGGAGAATTATGGGTGGCAACAACTATACCTTGTGGGTGGCAGGCAGTTCAATTAATTATATAACAAGAAGGGGGAACCCAGGCATTTCCATAGGACACATTATTAAAGGAATATTGACTTAAGCATCTTTTAAATTTTATGCCCCAAAAGAAGACAAAAGGGTTTCCCTAGTATTGATCTGCTCCTGAATCAGGCTGACTTTAAGGGATCACCTAATGAGAAATAGCTGAGCAGCAAATGAGACTTAGAAGAAACAGCAATTACTTACAACTCACATTTACCAGGTTCAATAGATTACAGCTTTTCCATGTCACTTTGTGTTCATGTTGCATTTGTCAGGCAGAATTGGGAAAGAACCATTCAGCTTGCCCTAAATATGAAATAGCAATTAAGGACTGTACCTTTGGTTCACTCCATTAAACATTATCACTTATAGAAAAACCATGAAAAAGGGTGGTTTAGACTGTGAGGAAACAACCACCTGTAGGTTATTTTTTTCAGAGACTTGGAAAATTTATACTGTCATACTTGTTTCTGCCTCAGAGGGAATGAATCAATGATTCCAGATGAAAATTTCCTGTTTAAGCAAAACCAGAGAAACTTTATCTTAATGAGTGATAATAAAGATAACCTCCTATTTAGAAAAGTGTGCTATATATGCTACCTACCTTAGCATTATTTAAAACATTTTTGCAGCAGGAATTTTTTAGATATACTGTAAGACTTAGTAACTTTTCAGAAATACCTTCTTTATTCTTACCATTAAAAAAATTTTTTTTTCGTTAAAGGGAGCATATTTCCCTCTAATCATGTTCCCTTTAAATGCAACAAAGGACCCTGGATTGGATCCTGGAACAGAGAGGACATTTGTAGGGAAACTGAGGAAGTCCCAAGAAAGACTGTAATTTAGTGAGTAGTGTTGTATCACTCCATTCTGAGATCTTGGCTTTGATAAATGCACCACGGTTATGTAAGATGCGAACATTGGAGGAAGCTGGGAGAAAGGTGTGCAGGAACATTCTGTGCCATCTTTGCAACTCTTCTATAAATCTAAAATTATGTCAAAGTGAAAAGCTAACAACAACAAAAAAAATGCTCCCAGGCACTTAAGAATTCGTGGTAAACTGGAGAGGGAGCGGATGCTAGTTAGACTTACACAACGGCAGCATTGTGGTCCACTGGCAAGACTTCAAAAGCAAGATAGAAGAGTCATAAAAAAAGAAAATTCTAGAGTTTGTGGTTGTTCGTCCTTAACACACACACACACACAGAGAGCAAAAAAAAAAAAAAAAGGAAACAAAAAGAAAATGGTAGTTACGCTAATTTCTTTAAACAGGTAGTTCTCAACTGGGTCAGTTCTGTCAGTTCTGTCCCACCCACCCCAGGCGACATGTGGTAATGTCTGGAGACACAGCTGAGAGGTGCTACCAGCATCCAGTGAACAAAGGCCAGAGATGCTGTGAAGTATCCCACAATGCACAGCAAAGTCCCTTACAACAGAAAATGATCTGGCCTAAAACGTCAGTAGTGCTGAGATTGAAAAATTCTGCTTAAAGCAACTAAAATTCAAAAGCAAAATAGACTGTACCTACTCCTTCCTTTAAACAAATGTGATAGGGGAGGGGGAGTTCTAATAAGGAATGATTAGCGCCGCAGCAGCTGAGGCAACTGTCTCCTAGCAGCACTTCTCCAGGCAGGAACTACCCTGGTAGCAACTCTCTTCCAGGAATCCCTACCCTTCCTCTTTCAGTTTATCCAAAGCAGCTCCACTTATTTAGCAATTCAGCTCAGCACTGATCTTGGGAACCTTGCCTACCTTAAAGTTCATTAGTTCATTGATAATTTCTCCAATGTTTTTTTCATTTCCAAAATTCATGGATTTTTTTTGTTTTTTTGTTTGTTTGTTTTTGTTTTTTTGGTACCAGAGATTGAACCCAGGGACACTTAATCTCTGAGCCACATCCCCTTCCCTGCCTTTTTTGTATTTTATTTAGAGACAGGGTCTCACTGAGTTGCTTAGGGCCTCGCTGAATTGCTGAGAATGGCTTTGAACTCACGATCCTCCTGCCTCAGTCTCCCAAGATGCTGGAATTACAGGCAGTATGGAACTTCATAAGGATTATATCTGATAAAGCTTATAATTTATTTTACCTTTTACCTGGACCAAAATATTTTAAAATGTTACATATCTATTAACTGCCCCATTTTACTGAATCTCTGACATCATCAGTTCAAGATGCACCATTGTTTTATATACCACTGAAAACCAAAGAGATGTTGCCAAGTAGACTGCCAGAGAGAAGGTTATTATCAATCACTAGATGCATACCACTAACACAGGCATAGAATGCCTATGTCATAGGAGCAAATGTATATAATTGTATAATTATATCACCCCTTTAGCTTTACTATGATTTTCACCTCTATTGTATGGAAACATAATTCTTTAAGCAGCTGGAAATCTCTTGAAACCCCTACATACATTTATATTTCTTTGTTTATCACCAGCACCAAGATCAACACTATGACCCCAGAGTCAGTATTGGGAAAATAGAATTTTAATGCTATCATTGTGCCACATTACACATTCCTGTGTGAATTTCAGCCTCCAAAGAATACCTTGAGGTAGTACGATTCTGATTCCATCTAGCAGACAAGGAAAGCAAGCTAATGGAATGTGCTCAGGGTCTTTAAGCTCGTGTGTAAAAGAACCTCAGGTCATGAATCCAGGGCTTTCATTGCAAAGCCCCGTTTCCGATTTGTTTGCCAATCTGCCTCATAAACACGGGCAAAAAAAAGCTACAACAAGTCAGTTAAGCCTGGGATGGACCGACCATATGATGCTTTTCAGATACATTCCGTATGCCCTTTAATTTTACAATAAGTATTATTGACTTTAAAAAGGGACATAAGTAGAAGCAATCAAAAATTAAACTGTTTACAACTTTAAGCCACTAGAGGGCAAGTATTAATAACCCTCAGTCACAAACCAAGGTGTCGAACAAATATGCATTGGGGATCACATAGTACAAAGTTCCTTTTTCTTTCTTTCATTTTTTTTTTCTCCAAGATCTCAGTGTAATTTTAGAGTTCACATCAGTAAATAGTTTATTTTGAAGTTTGTCCTAAACATTAAATTTTGAGGGCATGCCTTGGATTAAAGTCCTACAAAGGACTTTAATTTAATTTAAATTAATTTAATTTAATTTAAAAACCTTTGATAAGCTATCACATCAATATTGAGGCATTTCAACAAGTAAATTCCATCTCCTTAATCCCCTCCCCAAATTCTAACATCACTTCCCCACCTCTCCACCCCGCCAAGGCTTATTCATTTTACATGAATATGCACAGGGGTCAGTTCATATTTATCACAGACTGTCATTAGTCTCTCTCCAACTTTCTATGCTATCCTTTTCAATTTCCATATTAAATACTAGCATAATGTTTCCTCAAACATTTGCTTATTAAGCATTTCTGTAATGCTAAATATTTAGTTTCTGGTTTGTTTGCTAACAAGTTGAATTGAGTTTTCCTCCTAATGGAGGGAAAATCCTATATGATAGTATGTCCCCTACCATAGGGACCAAGCTGCAAAAGGCAGAAGAACTTTTTGTTTCTGTAAAATTATTTAACTTAGGATTCATCCTCACAGGTGATTTTGTTGAACCAAAGGACATGTGCAGCTTTATAACAAGACTTCAAAACAGCTCAGCAGTATAAAGCAAAGATCCTCATGTTGAGTTGTTTCACCATCCTAAGAGGAGGTGGGGCAGGAAGAGTCAAAACAAAGTAATAATAGCTGGCATTCACATAGCACCTTATGCTTTTTGAAGTACTTTTGCAAACTGCAATAAAATGCCAGTTCTTCAAGCTGTGAACACCTGATTTTCTCAGAGCTATTGGTGGAGTTCATTAATAACTCAAGTATGTTCAAGAGGAACATTATAGGATCAGTCAATGTATGTTACCTTAAGAGATGTAATAAAATCTGTCAGAAAAAAATAGGGTGCCTTTAGATTCTTTAAGTGAAATATTGATCTGATTGATCACAGGCATACTAAAGGGATAATTACATCTGTCATGCAAACTCCACTTAGTTCATAAAGTATTGAACAGGAGCAGTAATTGTTTTCCTGTTAATGAGCCTGTAGACTATGTTCTCAGAGTGACTCATTTATTATTTAGTTTATTTCTAAATGGAGGGTGGCTCGCCAGCACTCAGTTAAATTGCATAGCTTACCACCACCACCACCAGCAGCATTACCACCAACCTCCAAAGTTGGGCTTCCTTCCAAAATATGCAATGGAGCCCCTACTAAAAACCAAAACCACACAGTTCTTTAAGTCATAAGAAAGTCAAACTCTATTCAAACTCATAAGTTACTATTTCCTTTGACTTGATTTTCATAGCATCACCCAAAACTTCAAATCATCCTCATAGAAGTTTTTTATTTGTTATTTTTAAATAAAGTTGCAAATTTAACCAGGTACACTTGCAAATATCATGTAAGATTTTCCTTTATCTGTTTCTAGGCAAGCTCTACGAGGTGGTGCATTACAATGTGGAAATGCCACCAGGGTAACCGGTCCAAGTTGTGGTTTTGGAATGATCTTCCAAAAGGAAAAATTAGCCTCTCTGTTACATCCTCTGACACCCTGCATCAAGTGAACATCGGGCCTTGCTCCCATTCCTTTGTTCCTTTTCAAGTTCTGCTCCATCTGCTTAAAATAGGCAGACCTGCCAAAAACTTAGAAGAAATCAAGACATTCTTGACTTGATTATCCAGGTGACTGGATAATAAACTGTGGTACATCAATCAATGGAATATTATTCAGCACTACAAAGAAATAAGCATAGGGCCCAGTGGTACATGCTGTAATCCCATCAATTTAGGAGGCTGAGGCAGGAGGATTCCAAGTTTGAGGCAAGCCTCAGCAACTTAGCAAGACCCTGTCTCAAAATTTAAAAAAAAAAAGGGGCTGGGGATATAGCTCAGTGGTAGAGCAACTCTGTGTTCAATACCCAATACAAAAAGGAAGGAAGGAAGGAAGGAAGGAAGGAAGGAAGGAAGGAAGGAAGGAAGGAAGGAAGGAAGGGAGGGAAAAAAAGAAAGAAAGAGAAAGAGAGAGAAGAAAGAAAGGGGAGGGAAAGGGAGTAGAGGGGAGAAGAAATGAAATGAAAAGAGCTACCAAGCTGTGAAAAGACATGAAAGAAACCTAAATGCATTATTAGTAAGTGAAATGAACCAACCTGAAAAGACTCCACAGGATATGACTCCAGCTATATGACTTTCTGGAAAAGGCAACATATGGAGACAGTAGAAGAACCAGTGGTTGTCAGAGATTAGGGGGAAGGAAGGGATGAATCAGTGGGGCCCAGAGGATTTTTAGGATGGTTAAAGCACTCTGTATGATACTATAATAATGGATGCATGTCATCGAATGTGTATCAGCAAGAGTAAACCCTATACTAAACTACAGACAATGGGTGATAAAAATGTGTCCATGCAGATTCTAACACATATTATGATTCTGGTAAGGGATGTTGACTATTAGTAGGGGAGGCTTTGGGAGATAGAAAGGAAACCTCTATACCTTTCGCCCAATTTTGCTGTGACCCTAAATCTTCGCTGAAAGAAAAGCCTGTTTTTTAAAAAACACCCTATTCCCACCCTTCTTCACCTGGTTAACTCTGCCTGTCTTCAAGACGCAGCTTGGGGTCACCTTTTAACAGTATTGTATTTGTCCCCTTTCTCATGACTCCCCATCCTGGCTTCAAGCCTCTTGAGGGCAGACACCTTCTTAAGGTTTGGATCTAGTGTCCCCCAAAGGTTCATGTGCTGAAGGACCGTCCCCAATGCAGTCATATTCAGACAAGCCTTTGGGAAGTGCTTGGATCCTGAGGGCTCTAACTCACCAATGGATTAGTTCCTTAAAGGAGTCAAATTAAATGGTTATTGGGAAGTGGTACAAACTGTAGGAAGTAGGGCCTAGCTGGAGGAAGTAAGTCACTGGGGGGGCCTCTTGTTCCCAGCCCCTTCCTCCTTTCTCTCTCTCTCTCTCTCTCTCTCTCTCTCTCTCTCTCTCTCTCTCTCTCTCTCTCTCTCTCCTCCATACCCTTCCACCATAATGTTTTGTTCTACCACAGGCCCAAAGCAATGGAGCCAGCTGACCATGGAATGAAGCCAGAAGACTCTGAAACCAGAAGACAAAGTAAATCTTCCCTCCTTTAAATTTTTCCTCAGGTATTTTGTCACAGTCAACATAGACCTTGGGTCATTTGTTTTGGATTCCCAACTCTGAGCACAAATACATAGCAGAGGCTCAGTAAATGTTGTTAAATTAATACATAAGAAGAGAAGTCTTTTCCAGCCAACTCAGGTTGGGTGAAGAAAATACCTAGTTGGCTTTTCTAATTAGCCAACATACAGAGGTGCATTAGAAAAGAGTAGTAAATCTGCCTAAAGAACCAGCCAGCATTCTGCCATATTCCAGAAGTCTGTGGACAGTCTCATTGATGGATCTAAGTGTTAAAATCCAAGTATTCTATAACCCAAAGCAGAACTTTAAAAGAAAGCCACTCTATGAATACAGCTTTCACTTAAAGCTCCAAAATGATTAAGAAGAAAAAGGGGAAAAAATCAAAGCTCTTGTTTAAACCAGGTGAAAAGTGCATTCAAGAGCTCCTTCCTCCTTGTTTTCTGCCCACACAGCACAGAAGTGTTTAAAGTGCTGGATTGTGGAGAAAGTCTCACTGTGGTTCCAGTCACAGAGAAAAAAGAAACTCCCCTGGCTCCAATTTACATAGTCACAAAACAAAACCCGACTTAACAGACATAAAGGGCATATACATGGAGGAGAATAAGAAACCTGAGAGCCCCGTTGGCAAAGCGGCAGCCGCCTAATGCAGGGTTTGAAATGAGTAATTTGTAGCTAGGAGGTGGTGCTCTCTCTCGTGGAAGGCACCGGCGATAGCTTGCCTCCCACCCCTTCAGATAATAGTTTTGAAAATGCCTCCAATTTGGGGCAGTCTAGCGCACACAGAAGCAAACAATCGTTTCCTGAGAAAGTGCTTTGTGGGTGAGTTTTGATGCTCACAGGTGAGAGGGGAGGAGGGGCTAGCTATATGTACAGGCATCAGGGGATTCCTTTCTTCTCACCCTCACATTCATTATTGATTGTCCTTTTTACTTAAATTTCTGATCATGCCAGTTCCTGAAAGGACATCATTGCTGAGAGGAGTTTGGGGTTTAACTAGTGGTTATCCTTTCACCCTTTAATAATGGAATCTTTCTTGCAAATTGCTGTAAGCCTTCAAATTAATGTTGTAAAGTGTATAGCAGAGAGCCTGGCACATAGAGGGTCCGAGTAGCAGATTCACAAGGAAGATCAAAGACAGGACCTATGGAGTCCAGGCCTCCCATTTGAGATGTCCTCAAATTTAGACTTCTGAAGTCATCTTACAATTTACAGATATAAACCCAGAGAAGGAAAAAAGTTCTTAAACCAATTCTCAAATTCTGCTCCACAACAAGACCACATCATATGTATTGTTCTCTTTGTTATAAATCCTAAAACAGACTGGAATAATATACTAAGAGCAATGTACTTTTAAATTTTATTGCATATGAATTTTGCTATATAAAAGTGTAAAGTAGCGTACATAACTCTGCTTTTAGCCTTTCCCATTTTTAAATTAGAAGCCCTATAAAGATGGAAGGGACCTGGATCTCTTATGATCTTTGAGATCCAGATTACAGAAGTGCTGAATTGGGGTCCTTCCTGGGAAGGATCAGCAGATGCACTATCAGCAATCTATCTACATCAACGCTGTCCCATGGAAATAAGATGCAAGCCACAAATGTGAACTACATATGGGATTTTTAATTTTCAGGTAGTTAGTTGCATTTTAAAATATAAAGTGTTATGGAGGAAACTTTGATACTATATTTTTCTAGCCATTATATTTAAGATATTTCAAAATGCAATCAACATAAAAATTATCCATGTAACTGGGCACATTGGAACCTGCCTGGAACCTCCAGCAACTCAGGAGGCTGAGGCAGGAGGATCACAAATTCTAGGCCAGCCTGGATAACTTAACAAGACCCTTCCTCAAAATACAAAATAGAGGGCTGAGGAGATAGCTCAGTTGGTAAAGTGCTTGCCATACAAGCTCAGGGCCCTGGGTTTGATCCCAGGCACCACAAAAAAAAAAAAAAAAAAAAAAAAAAAAAAATACAAAATAGAGAGGGCTGGGGATGCAGCTCATCTGTAGAGTGTCTCTGGGTTCTATCCCCAGTACTGCAAAAGAATTCTTTTTCAAGTAATTTTTTTGTGTGTGTGGTGCTAGAGATTGAACCCAGGACATTATGCATGCAAGGCAAGCACTCTACCAACTGAGGTATATCTCCAGCCCTTCTATCCTCTTTTTTGTACTAAGTCTACAATCAGATGTGCACTTCATATCTGTAGCACACCTTGATTTGTGCTCATCACATTTCAAGTGCTCTGTAGCCACATGTGACTAATAACAGATCAAGAAGCCATAGTCTACAAAATCTTCCCTCTACATTTATTTGGATAGAGTGATACTGGGGCACTTGCCATATCAATGATTAAAGTGGCATTTAAAAGAAGTCAATTAAAAAAAAGATATAAGAGATGACGATGGACATCTAGTGGGTCTGAACTTAACATTTTTAGGAAGAAAACCAACTAAGAATTCATAGTTTAACAAAATGTAAGGATAAGAAGACTTTTAGCATTTCTGATAATATCCCCAGATCCTGCCTTCATTCCTGAAAAAGCTTTAATAACATTTTGGCAACAAGAAACAACTTTGAAACAGCACAGATTCTGAATGAATTGTGATTCTCGAATACATGGAATAAGTAAAATTCCATCAGCAAACTACAGTGTGCTTCCTCAGAAGGAAACTTGGACTGCAGCTCACCCCAGTTTCATGAGAACAATCCATTTTTCTCTGTTTCAGATATTAGGCTTCTGCATAAAATTTTGTTTAAAAATATGCTCTTAGTGGAGGGGGAAAGTGACTAAAAAACATTGAACAAAATTATCTCTTGGCTAAGTAAAAGATGCTAGACATATTCTCATTTATATGACATTCTAGAAAAAGCAAAATGGAGGGACAAAAATCAAATCAATAGTTTTTGGGTGTTGGCTGCTACTAGGGCTGAAGGAGGGAACTGATCACAAAGGGGTACAAGAGAACTTTTTGGAGTGATAGGGAAGTTCCATATCTTGACTGCAGAGTTCCAGTAAAATTCACTACAATAGATCTACCTCATAAAATGACCAAGTCCCCTTGTTTCTAATTGCCAGAAATTCTGAGAATGTGGACGCTCAGGCAGAATGTATAAAATGTAATTTAGATAGTCAAACTACTATTCCTCACTTTTTAAACTCTGTAGTGGCCATTTGCGGGTTTTTTTGTTTTTTTGTTTTTTGGGTTTTTTTTCCCCATAAGTCCAAATTTGTGTTTTGGCAATTGGATCCCATTTACCTTTGAGGAACAAATTCTGCATCCCATACTATTTTGGTGAGAATCTCAGTCCAGTCCTCTCTACCCAAGAAATGGGTACATGACCCTAACTTTGTCACTTACACTCTCCTTTCCAAGACTTTGAATCTTCATCAGAAAACATGAATATGTCCTTATGAGAAATGTGATTTGGTTTCTGTCACCTAGACCTGCAAAGTAGCCCTGGCTCCTTTCTTTTTCTGATTCTGTTTCCTAGCCAACCTTTCAATTTCTGAATCTGCATAATGATTCACCTAATAACTTCTCTAACTCTTCTGGCATCCCTTCTTGTGCCATAGAGGCTGGAAATTGAAACTACATTTTCAAAGTGCCTTTGCAAAACTAGAGTTCCACCAAGCAAACATACCGGAAAGAGACTTGGAAGACAGTTGTCGGCTATATGAGGTGGCAGCTTCACACGGGAGATAAAGCTATCTGTGGAAGCTTGGGTAGAAGTACTGCTGTTTGCAACCAATGAATCCCACCATTACATCTAGTCATTCAATAAATTTTTGATGGAATCAGCCATGTACCAAATATTATCGTGACCTTGGGGTTATAAAAATGTTAGAAAAGGTATCATTGCCATGCAAAAACTTAAAGTCCAACCACTTTGGAAAATGATTTATATTTATTAATGTATCAATACAGGCCTATGCTATGACTCAACAATTCAACTTTTGAAAAATGAGAATACATATCTCCCCCGAAGAAGCATACGAAAATGTCTGTGACAACTTTATTCATAATAGCCTAAAACCATAAAGTGCCAAAATACCCACTAAGAGTAGAACAGAGAAATAAATTGTGCTATATTTGGTAAAATCATATAATGGAATACTATACAACAATAACAAGAATAAAATAATTATACTCAACCACCTTAATAACTCTTAAAGATATCATATTGAGAGAAAGAAGCCAGATATAAAAAGAGCAAATTCAATATGACTATTTATATGAAATTCAAACATGAGCCAGACAAATCTATGGTGATAGAAGTCAGAAAGGTGGTTGCCTCTGGAATTGGAGTGTTGACTAAGGAGGGTCCCAGTGGAGCTTTCCAGGACACCAGAAATGCAGGTATCCTGAACTGGGTGAAAATGTAAAATATCTTCAGGCTGTGCACTAAATGTTAGTGCATGTTAGGTATTTTATACATCAATAAAAAGGGAGGGAGATGAATTTTAAGAAGTGCAAAGCTCAGCTAGACAGTCAAGAGGCACTGAGAAAACTCTAATGTAGATGACAAGGACTGAGAGAGGGTGAACAGATCCTGTGCAGCTACAGAGAGACTCGAGGTTCCCCAGAGCAGGCAAATAGCAGCAGCAGAGGAAGGCCACTTGGAATCAGACTGTGAAGGGCCTCGAATACCATGACAACAAAAACATCTTTAACAATATCATCATCCATCTTTCTTTTGGAATAGAAAGTGTCTTTTTAGAGGAAGAAAAGCTAGCTTCATTCTCCTCTTAGTTCTTTCCCAGACTTTTACAGGATGACCTTCTATGAATTACATAAAGGAACTTACACTCAAACTGCTCGTCAAAAAGTAAAATTTTTAATTAAAAAAAATACAAAGATAACTCTATAGAACCTTTGGGATCTCCTAGGAATATACTTCTTTTCTATCATTTACAATATGGTGGGTTAAAACTAGTCTTGCTTTTGATTTTTGAATTTAAGCTTTTCTTGCAGCAATCTTAAAGATTGAGAACCAAAAGAAAGTAAAGATTTCATTTACTATTACTGGAACTCTCCCATCCTCCCTACTCAACTCTGAAGTGGGGACTATGTAATCCCTAAACTCAGCTGAACATCACCTGGATGTGGACATTAACTTTTAAAGGGAGTTCAGAGTCATAGTAAACACAATCAACCTGCCATTTGATAAATAAGAAGGAACTGTTAGACTTTTTTTTTAATGTTTGTCCTACATTTTGAGGAAAGGACTCCCAACTTCAGGGTGTCTTCCCTCTGTAGTAAGAGTATATATTGCTTTGAAAGACCAGAAACTGTTTAAATCTCTTTTTAAAAAGACAATATCTACAGCAGAAATGCCAACAGCACTTAGATTCCACGTGTTTATCTGAAGTTGCCCCACATCCTGAGAGTAATGGAAAGAATGCTTAAAACATGATTTTGCAGAAACGAAAGGATTATTCAAAACCCAGTACAGAAGGCATGTCTACAACATACACAATCAAATATGTATATGGTGGTTACAGAATGGGTGGGGCTGGGAGGAGAAAGAAAATACAACTTTGCAACAAGATTTTTTAAAAATAATATTAAAATAGCAAATAGCTCGTATATACACTATGACTACAAGTTTTCTGAATTGCACTTTTATTTTGGCATTTCTTTCTACCATGGAATTGTGAACACACAGATCAAATGCTGCATCAGGAAATCCAACTAAGGGGGTTGGCAATATAGCTCAGTCGGTAGAGTTCTTGCCTAGCATGCACAAGGCCCTGGGTTCAATCCCCATCATCACCAAAAAAAAAAAAAAAAAAAATTCAACTAGAGTATCTAGCAAATTCCAGTATTTATAGAGACAACGATGAGACACCCAGCAAGCAATGTAAACAGACTGTTGGAACTTATTTGGTCATTCAATCCTTCATTCATTCAATGAATATGGGTTATGGAAATATTATGTGCCAGGCATCACTTTAGCAACTGAAAAAAAACAATGAATAGGAGACAATGTTTGAGTTTAAAGAAAAAAAAAGGGAAAAATATAAAGAAATAGGAAAGTTTGAGGTAGGAAAGGAGGTATAGGGAAAAAGTCAAAAGAGATGGCTGGAAACAGATCGTGAAGGGCTTCACAGAGACTTGTGGACTTAATTCTGTAGGCAATAGGGAGTCCATGAGGACTAATCAGGGAGGAAGTTACATCAGATTGGCATTTCCCTAATGGGAAAGTCACTCTAGCACCAAGACAGGCAATGGGTGGCTAGGGGTGAGAGTAAGGAAACCAATTAGGAGGTTGTAGCCATTGTCCTAGCAAGAATCATGAGGACAGCAGAGGAGCGGAAGGGTGGGCCCAGTGTTAAGAACTGTTGTAAAGTTTAAAAAGTTAAGACATTGTAGCACACTGAGTACTTTAGAGAGAGAAAAATCTCTAAAATATCTTGTAAGTTTTCAGCTTGACCGGAGGGTGATCTCAATAATCAAAATAAAAACATAGGGGTGGTGCCATTTTGGGGAAAAGAAGGTAAACTGGACTTCATAAACAAATGATGAGCATGAATTGACAGGGGAACACCCAGAGAGAGGTCAGGTACGCCACGGACATACAGAACCGGAGCCGGGTTGACCTTGTTATTTTGGTTCTCCTTCCTTCAAAGAAAGCAAGAGGCCCTGGAAATATAAGTCTTAGTGTCTTCTGGAAGAACTTCTTGATAAACTAACGCTCCCCTCTTCTTAGGACTTTGTTATCAAACTATATAATTTGTTTAAAAGGGTGGAGATATTCACTGTTTCTCAAAGCTGTCAGCTTAAGGCCAAGTCTTCATAATTCTATAGAAAATTATTCATATTTTTTTCAAAAGGAAAGGCAATGAGAAATGAGATAATATGTTAAAGGAAATCAAATAAATTTACAATAAAAGATCATTAGGAAACGAAATCTTGTCAGCCTAGATAAATGGGCCTGATTATTACATTTAAGTCAAACTAAATTACTGTCCATGTATCTATTAAAGCATTTATAAGTGTCGAAAATCGAGATGTTAGGATTCCAACTGTAGGTGTAAAATCAAAGTGATTTTTGATAAGTTTAAACAATCTTTTATTGTGAAGGAAAAGGGATTTTAAAAATCAAAAAATAATATAAATATCACAGGAAGGCTTATGGAATTCCTTTTCTTAAACACTGTCAATAGTTTGGGAGGTTAAAATAAAGTTAGAGACATTATTTGCATAATTAAACCTGACAATCAGATGACCATAGCTCCAAATAGCCAATTATGAAAAACTTTAAAGTTGGCAAAATCTTATGTTCCTTTCTTAAATAACTAAGAGGAAGCTGTTGAGATAAACTCAATTTGTATAGATAAAGGCAATCTGTTCTCTTCTCCCGTCTCTCACTCACTCTCTCCAGCAGAAAACAAGTCATTATTCCTGTGACTAAAATGAAAGTTTCCTTAACTAGATTTGTCTAACCAGACCCCTTAATTGAGCAATTAAGCAGATATTGTTTGCTCTCTCAATCTGAAAGAAAAGGGAGTAAAAGATAAGAAAAACTGTGTGTGTGTGTGTGTGTGTGTGTGTGTGTGTGTGTGTTTTCTTGGATTGCACTGAATCTGTTATTGAGGTTTTCCAAGGCAATTCTCAGACACCAGAGAAAGCTTTAGTTTCGGAAGCTGGACCATCTGCTTACCTGTACCTGTTTCCCAAACCTGGGAAAGGTGGGAAGAACTTTTCAGGAGGTTGTTTATTGTGACTGGACTCAATGATTTCCAGAGGAGTCATTGTTAAATCTTACGAAGTATTTGCGCATGTGTGTGTGTGTGTGTGTGTGTGTGTGTGTGTGTGTGTGTATGTATTTGAATGTTTTATTTAATACTGAAAAATTCACCCTAAGGAGCAGAGGATGTAAAAAGAAAGGAAAAGGCACTTAATCAAGTCATCCTTGGAAATGAGGGTTGTTGTTTTTTTCTTTGAATAACTTCACTGTGATGTAACTTCAAGCCCAAATATTCATGGAGGTAAAAAGGCTCTTGTACCTATGGGGACAGAGGGGCAGGATGAGCTCAAGGAGAATGGGGTCTGTGGTCATCCAGGGACTCTAAAGCACGGTCGGGGCACAAGAACTCTTGGCAGCAGGAAGACAAGCAACTTCCTCAAGTTTAAAAGAAAGGTCCCAATTCCATCCATTTATTTGCAAATGCCATAATATTATTCTTTTCTGTGGCTGAATAATATTCCATTGTATATATATACCACAGTTTCTTTATCCATTCATCTATCAAAGGGCATCTAGGTTGGTTCCACAATCTAGCTGTTGTGAATTGAGCTGCTATAAACACTGATGTGGCTGCATTACTGTACTATGCTAATTTGAAGTCCTTTGGGTACAAACCAAGGAGTGGAATAACTGGGTCAAAAGGTGGGTCCATTCCAAGTTTTCTAAGGATATTATGCTAAGTGAAACAAGCCAATCCCTAAAAACCAAAGGCCGAATGTTTTCCCTGGTAAGTGGAGGATAATATATAATGGGGGTGGGGGGGGTGAGAGAAGAATGGAGGAACTTTAGATTATGTAGAAGGAAATGAGAGGGAGGGGGTATGAAAAATCATGGAATGAGACAGACATCATTACCCCATGTACATGTATGATTACATGAATGGTATGAATCTACATCGTGCACAACCATAGAAACAAAATGATGTGCCCCATTTGTGTACAATGAATCAAAATGCAGTCTGTAAAAAATAAATAATTAATTAATTTAAAAAAAAATTAAAATAAATAAATAAAAGAAAGATACCGTGAATGTCCTTGAAGCTTTTCAGTTGGGCTGGGAAGGAGCCATTTCTGAGTCTGATGCAAGACGGCAAGCAGAAAGCGACCCACAAGTCCCAGGGCACCACCACACTTGCCAGAGCCTGTGGGAGCTGGTCGCTTGGCTCTGCCCGGCCAACGGAGGCAGGCCTGGCCACACCCTAAGTAATTGCCTAGCCCGGCAAGAGTGGTCATCCTTTTCCATGAAAAGGGGACTTGTAACTAGGATGAGAATCCTGAGGAAGCTAACGCCAGAACTCAGAACACTGAGCACTTGGCCCAGAACCCTTTAAAATGGGGACTTTCAAGTAAAAGGCACTGTGGGTAGTCACAGCAGCAACGGGCACTCTGGGGAGCCTGGCAGTCCCCACTAGTCTGGTGACCCTCCCACTCCCGGTTTTTCTGTCCCCCGGAAGAGGATGCACCGAGGGGGCATCCCCAAGTGGGCAGCAGACTGGGCCGTGAAGTATTTTTAAGCACAAGTGCCTAGATCTGTAAATCAGAAACTATGAGAGGGAAGAGTCTTCTCAGTTTGTTTGTTTGTTTGTTTGTTTTTTTAATGTTAAGTTCTTCAAATGAATTCAATAAGCAAACAGTCATATTTGTGCACAGTAGCACTAAGCTACCAGCTTTGAAGGTCTACAAAACTCTAATCAGTTTAAGATTCTTAAAAATAAGAACTGAACAAATAAAGATGTATGACTGATAGTTGGCACCATGACACACCCCTGTGATCTCAGGGACTCAGGAAACTGGGCAGGAGGATCACAAGTTCAAGCTCAGCCTGGGAAACTTAGCAAGATCCTGTTTCAAAGGGAAAAAAAAAAAAAAAAAAAATATATATATATATATATATATATATATATATATATATATATATATATATAAGGTTAGGCTGTAAGTCTGTGGTAGAACACCCCTGGGTTCAATCCCCAGTAACACAAGGAAGATAGACAAAAAGAGGGGGATAAAAAAGAAATATGACTGCTTGACTCAATACAAAACGCAGTGACCTTTGTAGCAGACTCACCAGCAATGCTGGACTCATGATCACCCCCACACACAGCCCAGTCCTGGCCAAGACATGGCTTCCAAAGATTTCCTCACTATAGCTAGTCTAGTGTTTCAATTTTCTCTCTCACTGTTCTGGTGATCTTCTTATTGCCTATAGTAGCAGTCAGAGGTCTCCAGAGAAACAGAAGCGATAGGATGTATATAACATAGCTCACATGTCTCCTAACCATGGCAATATGTCTTGATAAATTGTCCCGACCCGCGGGACATCAACGCAGGACGGCAAACCTAAGAGAGAAGGAATGAAGGGACAAGAGACACAGGGAGTGACAGCAAGACAGGAATTCTGATCAAGCTGCAAATTTTTATTGTTCTCAAGGGTATTTATGCTGAGGGAATGAGGGGTATGATGAGACACAGGCTGGTTGGCTGTGTTTTTCTTTTGGGCTCCTGATAAGGTGCAAGTTCACGCAGGCGGGAAGGTGAAATCCCGGAAGAGAAGCGGGGGCGGGCCATAGGCAAAACTATCAGCCGGGAGTGGGGAGGGGGCGCGCTCCGGGAATCCGTCAGCCTTCAGCTGCAGGGTGCCTGAGTCAGCTGCAGGGTGTTTGTGCAGGGGAGGCAACCGCAAAATGCTCCCTGGGCTGCTGCTTATCATAAAGGTCAGAACGTCCTCAGAATGAGAACTTCTTCTTGGTCCCTGACAATAAATGTGTTCCCAGGCAATTTCATCAATGTTAAAACATCACACACAAGCCCAGGTAGAGTAGCTTGAATACACACTCAGGCTGTGTGGTGTATATTAGATATAGATATAGATCTTATAGATAGATACATGAAAGATAGATAGATAGATAGATAGATAGATAGATAGATAGATAGGTATCTTAGCCTGTTGCTCCTAGGCCCATAATGAACAAAACAACACAAGATTAAACCACAAGAAAATCATGCAACCAAGAGACATGATAGCCAGGCACAGTGGCACACACCTATAATTCCAGCAGTGGGAGGCTGGAGAATCACAAGTTCAAAGCCAGCCTTGGCAACTTAACAAGACCCTGTCTCAAAATAAAATAACAAGGGCTGGGGATGTAGCTCAGTGGTAGAGTATGGCTGGGTTAAATCCCAGTACCAAAGAGAGAGAGAGAAAGAGACAGAGACAGAGACAGATGTCTAAGGCTACTACCAACATAACATGGTATGCCATCTTACAGTAAACTATCAAAAAAAAAAGTACAAGTGTACTCTAAAGTAATGACAAAAAGCATATTATAGCTCATATAGTAAATCAGTAATAAGTAACAAGTAACACTTGTCATTATCAAGTGGAGGTCATAGTAACTGTGTATGCTCTACTTTTCTTCAACAGGCAGCACAGTAGGTTTTTCACACCAGTATCACCACTCATGTGAGTAACAAACTGTGCTTTAATAGTGTGATTGCTATAATATCACTACACAAGAGGAGGTTTGGGGCTGCAGTATAATCTTGGGGGACCTCCTTCCTATTTGTGACCCACTGTTGACTGAATGTCATTATGCAGTTCATGACAGTGTATACTTGAGGAGATTTATAAGAAACGGATCACGTGCATATGGAGGTTGGTGAGTCCAAAATCTGCACTGTGGGCTAGCAGGTGGAGACCCAGGAGCACTGGTGGTATAGATGAAGTTCAAAAGCAATCTACTGGAGAATTTTCTCTTGCTCCAGAGATTGGTCTTTCTGTTGTATGCAGGCCTTCAACTGATCTGATGACTCACCTACATCATGAAGAGCAATCTGCTTTACCAAGTTCACTGATTTAAATATTCATCTTATGAAAACACCTTTCTTGTTAACACATAAAATTAAATATGTCACCCACCAAGTTAATCACCAGTTGCCCCTAGTTCAGGCAGGCAGGGGACCTGTGCAGAAGGCTCCCTCCACCCCCTCTGCCATCTCTCACAGAATGGGTATATACCACGCAGGATGATTTTAGCTGAAAATATCAAGAAATCCCAACTTAACTTGGTTTAGACAATAAGGAAACATCATTTCCATCAAGAAGTCTAGTGTTATTGCAGACCTCAGGTTAAACTGATCCAGGGCTCAGCAATGTCATGGAGAATCCAGTCACAGCGTTTGTTTCTTTGCAATCCATTCTCGGTGTGATCTTTTCTCTTAACTCTGGACCAGGGAAACCAAGTACCAGTGCTTAGAAAAATGAGTGCCTGGGTTAGATTGGCAGCCCCAGAAATGGAAATGGAGGAAAGACTTGAAGACTATTCCTGAAAGGTCCCCCAGGACACAGAGTTTGACTGGATATAAATATAAAATAAGAAGTTGAGTCAAAGGTGTGGGGGAAAGTTCTGAATTTATGAGGAGATATTCTTAAATATGAAAGAAGCAAAATTCAATCACTGAATAATTGCTCTTTTAAAAAATACTACTATATTCATTAAGCAGTAATTTTCTTTTTAGAACCTCTTTTAAAAGACAAAGAATCTATTATTCCTCAATGAAACAAATTTTGATAATGAATATAGGAAAATCCAGTGTTTATATCAAGGAATTTGTATTGGACAAATATTTCAACCTCCAAAATGGAATGGTTTCCAATGTCATGTTCCCAAATGGGACAGAGATGACTCATTATTGTAAGGATGCTCATTTTCTCCAGTCTTTTATTTTATTATTTTTTTTTTACCCTCTTTATGAGATGGGAGACAGGAGTAAAAGAGATTGGATCTGCATATTGTTGATTCACATGGGGTTGAAAATTCATTGAATCTGTGGTGCTGGAGAAACCAAACTCATATGATAGGAGGTGAGTGTCCAAGGCAGAATGATTTAAATTGAAACCAGAGAGGCACTGGCAATAATAAGATCATGGGTGTTACTTTGTGTCTTTGTTCAAGATTCCACAAAAGTTGACCCTCAAAAAATAATTCAGTTATAAATAACTTCTATGGAAGGCAATATAATTTAATAGGATAGTAAGGAAGTAAGAGAGGAAAAAAGGTAAGTTAGTAAAGAAGGTGAAGTCAACTGTAGCTGAAGGCCATGTGGAATCTAGGAAGCTAATTCCACTATTCCACTCAAGCTAATGGAGCTGGGACATTTATAGACCAACTCCTGTCATCTTGGTTGAGGGCTGCTCTGGGGTTGAGCAATTAATCCCCTGGCATTTACGGTCTGCTGTGTGAATGGGCAGAGTGAACTCTGTTGGCCAGAACTCTATTGACCCCGAGCAAAGAGAACCAAGTGCTGGCAGTAGAAAGTCTGGTGGGACTATGCAAGTAAGGGAGGAAAGATGTGTAAGGCACCAACAACACTTTTATACCATGAAAAGAGGCAGTCAAAAGAAGGTCGAAGACAGATCTTTGGAATAAAAGAGGCCAAACCTCAAATGCTTCACATGGATGTACATAGGAGGTGGTGAGCTGGGATGTTAGAGGGCTTAGCTGTTGTAGGGTGGGAACACGTGGTTGCATCATTAGTGGCAGCCATAATTCCCTATACTAACTGCTCCCAGCAGGCACTGAGCAATGTCAACTGCACACAGCTTTACTGGTCTCTCTCTTCTATGTGCCTTTTCAAACAGTACAAGGTGCTAACTTACCCCATGAGATACCTCAATGAATCTGCATTTCTAATTTGAAAGTTATTCCAAAATATATTTTGACTTTTAAGAAGCTCATCATGTCCACATTTAAAATACTCAATTCCCGCCCAGCACAGTGGCACACGCTTGTAATCTAAATTACCCAGGAGGCTGAGGCAGGAGGATCACAAATTTGAGGCTAGTCTCAGCAACTTAGGGAGACCCTATCTCAAAATAAAAAATAACAAGTCCTGGGGAGGTAGTTCAGTGGTAAAGTGAACTGTTCAATCCCTAGTACCAAAAAGTTTTCTTTTTAAATTTAAAAAATAACAAATAAAAAGGACTAGGGATGTAGATTAGTAGTAGAGTAACCCTGACTTCAATCCCAAGTACTTTGAATTAAAAAATTGTAATAAAATATTCAATTCCTTTTTCTTCATGAATAATTGATCTTAAAATGATGCCACAACTTAACAAGCATCATATTATTCAAAATTATCCTGTTGCATAAAACACATAAAAAGTCAATTATTGTCATTGCTGGAACCAAAAGATAGTTTTGAGACTTTCACCCAGTTTTCTGGGTGAAAATTCCATCTTGACATGAGTCAGGAAACTATCAATTGTTTCACTTTGTTCAGCATTTCCAGATATAGATGGAGCATCTGTAGGATGAGAACATGATTCTTTTAATCTTCAACAATTCTTCATTAAAAATAAGAGAAATGAATGAAAAGATGAATAATCTTAACTATGAAAATAGTTTTGTTTTTATGGAACTCTGAAAGACTTTTCAGGACTCCATGTGTTCCAAAACCTGACTTATAAAATCCTGATTTAAGTTTTCTACTATTTGTTTCTATTTTTGACTAAAAGAGTTTATCAAATTTTTGTCTTAAAAATAATCATTTCACACTTGCCTGATGTTACTTTTTATTTTGGCTGATGGTAACTATTTACATAGCCCTTAGCTGACTACAAAACAGGTATGAGTCAACACATTTTAGGTTCTTAATTATAAGAGAAGTTTTACTTAAATTATTTTAAACAAATACTGCTAAAATACTAAGAATGTGTACTTGAATTTTTAAAGTGTTTCCACACACATAATTTAGTTTGATCCTGAAAGTAAAACAGTCTGAAAGATGAATAGATAGGACAAGTATTTATTATATTCATATATCAGAGTGCTTAGATTATAAGCAATAGAACTGAACTCTCTAGAAAACTTAAGTCATGCTGGGGATATAGCTCAGTGGTAGAGCACCTACCTAGCATGCACAAGACCCTGGGTTCAATCCCCAGTACTACCAAAACTAAAAAACAAAAACAACAACATCGACAAAAAAAAAAAAAAAAAAAAAAAAACACTAAAGGCATAAAAAGAAGGTCATTGTCAAAATCACACACAATGAAATAGTTGAATGAACAAACTACAGAAAGGCCAAAGCCAGGGATTCTTCAGAAATGTGGAGGTTGGGAGTGGGTAGAGAGCCACATTGATCACTGCAGTCTAGAATTGAAAATTTCAATCCATGGGTCAAGATTCAGATCTCAGATTACCCCTTTAGTTAGGGAAACAGAACCACCACATTGCAAGCAGTGAAAGAAAATTGAAGATTTCTTCAGAGGTCTTATTAGAATAAAAGGAAATCTCTTCAGGCAAGCAAATAAACCTCTGCTTCACAGATAATGAGAAATCAAGAACACCAAAACTTTTAAAGATAAGGTTACTTGTATAGATATCAGGATGGAAGAGGGCAGAGTCAGGACTAGCTCCTCGGTTCTCTGGCTTCAGTCCCGGGTCCTTTCTTTCACATCTCAACCTTTTCTGGTACATGACTTGGGCACTTGCAACTCTTGCAAAGTAGTCACACGGGTACCATGTTGGCTTGGCTTTGCATACCACAGGTGCCCAACACATTACAGAACCACATTAGCATGCAACAGAAGTAAATGCTTTTATTTTATCACAGGTACTTCTTATGATTCCAATTATTGTCTACTAATAGTCATTCCCAGCCTACATCTTCCTTAAGGAGAGCCTACTTCCAAACACCTGATGGTCTCCTTGTCTTCCAGGTGGTTAGGGCCTGAAAATGTGACTCAATGTTACCTGGTAGGCTCTGGTAGTAAATATGCTAGAGAATTCTATAAACAGTGTCTTCTCCAAAAAGACAAGAGAGGAAAAATTCTATCCCTCTCTTCCTATGGTGTGTGAGATACAATGCCTGGATCTGCAGCTGCCATCTTATGAATATGAGAATGACGCTAAGGATGAGCCAAGACACTGACCATAGAAGGGTCAGTGAAAAAATAAAGACAGACAGAGCCTAGGTCTTTAGCATTATCATGGAACCACTAAATTGTCCCCGGACTCACCCTGCCTCTGGACTTCTTGATATGCAAGATAACAAATGTATATTTTCTTTAAATTGGTTTTAGGATACTGAAAGCATCCAACTGATATAATCGCTTTCCAGAGACCTAGACAACTCCAGAAAAATTGAGCATCTTTCTAAGACTACTGTAAATTCTGTACAATGCTTCACCATATATACACATACTCTTATAACTCAAATATATCTGACCAAAACACATATTTCTCAAGCAAGTTGCTAGTAGTAAGGAAAAATGAGGAGACATTGAAATTATTTATTCCTGGAAGAAAGTATATGATTGTATATTTTAGTGAAAACAGGTATCCTATTAGAAAAGTAACTGATAGGTAGGGGATGGTGACTTACTCTTGTAATCCCACTTACACAGGAGGCTGAGGCAGGAGAATCCAAATCCAGGTCATCTGGGGGCAGTGGCACACACCTGTAATCCCAGGTAGGGAGGCTGAGGCAGGAGGATTGAGAATTCAAAGGCAGCCTCAGCAATTTAGCAAGGCTCTAAGCAACTGAGCGAGACCCTGTCTCTAAATGTAGTATAAAAAAGGTTTGGAAATGTGGATCAGTGGTTAAGAATCTCAGAGTTAACTACCAGTACCAAAATAAAATAAATAAAATAAAATAAAAATTTCCAGGTCAACTTCAGCAACTTAACAAGACCCTGTCTCAAAATGAAAAACAGAATACAAAAGACTGGGGATGTATCTCAGTGATAAAGCACTCCTGGATTCAATCTCTAATACCAAAAAAAGAAAAGAATGTTATGTGAATGAACTGACTCCATTTACAAAAGATGTAAGTGCCGAGTCATTCAATCTAATGCTATGGGAAGATTAGTGCCTTCCAAGACCCTGGCTGTGACTTCTGCTCCCAGTGGTCTCCCTAGTGACTCTTGCCTCCTGTGACTCCCTAGTGACTCTTACCTCCATTGTCTCAAACATTGCACAAGACTCCTCCTTTTTTTGATCTTAACTTCCCAAATCTATCACTAACACAAGGTTACTGTTTATAACCCACTTTTAAGAAAGGGTTAGAGCTAAACACTTCAATAGTTAATGTTAGGCATGCCTATTTTTAAATTCCCTTGTCCATCCCTGTCATTAATCATCCTTTTTCCTTGGGCCCTGACCTCCCAGTAGGCTTCTGGGCCCTCTCTTCACCAAGCCATGGCACAAATTCCCACTGAGTTCCCTTTCGAGGCCCCTTAGGCCCTGATCTCCTGGGAAACTCAAGAATTCCTCTCACGTATTGAGCACAACCAATCAGCCCTCTCTTTGTTTCACCCTCTCTTTGCAGAACTGCCAAAAATCACCTTTCCAAATCAAAGATACCCATCAGGTAATTTTCTTAAGTAAAACTCTATCTTTTCTGAGCTGAACTGACAGTCCCCTTGTAAGTTACCAGTTACTAGAAACAGCAGATGCAGATAGTTTTTGGTTTTCAATAGCAATGCCTCTCTTCCTACCTCACCAGAACTACAAGGCACTGTAGTGAATGCAACGGCATGTTAAAATGAGTCAATTTTGGTGTTGCTTTTAGATAAGGCCTAACGGTCAACAAATATCGAGGCTCGTGACATTCCTAATGGAGTCCATGCAGGCAGGACTCCCAAAGGAGTACGTAAAGGTACTTGTGGAGTCTTAACTCAAAACCCTAAGGATTTGGAAGGATATATAAAGGAGCTCACAAGATTTATTTGGAAACTGGGCACAACAGTGCACACCTGTAATCCCAGGTACTCTGGAAACTGAGGCAGGAGGTGAGCCTGAACAGTTTAGTGAGAACCCATGTCAAAATAACAATAAATAGGGCTGGGGTGTAGCTCAATGATAGAGCACTCATGGCTTCAATCCCCAGTACTGAAAGAGAGAGAGAGAGAGAGAGAGAGAGAGAGAGAGAGAGAGAGAGAGAGAGAGAAAGGAAGGAAAAGGAAGGAAAGAAAGAAAGAAAGAACATAAAAGAATTATGAATTATAATATTAAAGAATCATGAATTATATATGAAGAATTATATTCTATGCCCTACATAATTAAAAAATCAGAAAATAGTGTGAAAAATTCACTTCTGATACATTTGGAAAATTCAAAATAAAATGGACAAATCTCTAGAGAATTACAACTGCCAGAAGTTACATGAGAAATACAAATATGAATAGACTTTTAACAAGAAAAAAAAATTGAACTGAGGTGTAGCTCATTGTGGAACACTTTCCTAGTGTGTGTGCAGCCCTGGTTCCATCTCCAATATCATCAAAAAAGGGGGAAAAAAAGTAAAGAAAGGAAAAGAAATAAAAATAATAATTGATATTGTCATTTAAAAATCTTCCCATAATGAAACTGCAGGTCTGTATGAGTTCATCAGCTCATATTATCAAATGTTTAAGAAAAAAATGCCAATCATATAAAATAAAATAATGTCATATGATAATAATATGAAATTTCACAACATAAGAATAAAGAGAAAGATCTTGAAAGCTAAAGGGCGAGGAAGCAGAAAAATATCAACAGAAACACCGAAAACCAGAAGATAATAGAGCAACGTTTTGAAAATTCTGAGAAAAGATAATTTCCAACCTAGGAGCTACCCTGAACTAAAACAACAAACGAAATCTGAAGGCCCACTAAAGACATTGTCAAAATTACATTCTTAAGTCAGCTACTAAAACTAAGAAGCTTTATGAAGAAAATAAGATAACGATTTCAAAATATTCAATAGGCAAATTTTTTTCTTTTTTTAAATTTTATTTATTTATTTTCATTAACTTTTTTTTTTTTTTTTGCGGTGCTGGGGATCGAACCCAGGGTCTTGTGCTTGCAAGGCAAGCACTCTACCGACTGAGCTTTCTTCCCAGCCATCATTAACTTTTTTTGACAGTGATTTAAAAAAAAAAAAAAATCATTTTCACACATGTATATAGGGTAATAATGTCTGTCTCATTCTATCATCCTTCCCATCCCCACTATCCCACCCCTCCCCTCATCCCCTCTATACCATCCAAAGTTCCTTCATCTTCCCTACCCATCCCCCACTATGGATCAGCATCCGCTTATGAGAGAAAACATTCGGCCTTTGGTTTTTTGGGATTGGCTTAGCAAATTTTTTATGGAACACAAAAATGCTAATCCTTTAAAATTTAAAAAATTGGACTCCACCAAAATTCAAAAATATCTTTTTATAAATAGTTGTTGTTAACATTATCTGCAAAGCCACAATTTGAAAGAGAATATTTGCACACACATATTTGGCGATAGAATTTGCCTCCAAAACATACTAATAACTCTTACAATTCAATAAAAACCTAATAAAAAGGGAGCGGAAAGGTTGAATAAACACATGAAATCAAGCTTGTCCTCAATACCCATCAAGGAAATGCAAACTAAAAAAAAAAAAAAAAATTAAAAAAAAAACCACTACTACACACTTACTAAAATAGCTGAAATAAAAGAAATTGATAACAACAAATGTTGGAGAAGATCTGGAGCAACTGGAAGCATTGCAAATTGCCGGTTGGAATGTAACATAGGATAGCTGACTGGAAAACATTGTGGTCTTTAATTTTTCTCTAAAGGTTAAATGTACATTTATTTTATGACCTAGCAATTCCATTTCCAGATATCCAGAAGAAATAAGTATACATGCCTACAGGAATGTTCACAGAACTGAAAACGATAATACCCAAAATAAGGAGCTTGATGAATGGGCTAAATAGCGTAGAAAGGCAGAGAAAACAATCAGCAAACTTAAAGAAAGAATAATAGAAAACACACACTCTAAAAAGCAGAGGGAGCAGGGCGTGGTGGCCCACAACCCTAATCGCAGAGGCTCTGGAGCCTGAGACAGGGGGATCAAGAGTTCAAAGCCAGCCTCAGCAACTTAGCGAGGCCCATAAGCAACTCAGTGAGACCTGTCTTTTAAAAAAATGTATTTTTTTAAAAAATGGGGTTGGGGTGCCTGGGAATGTGGTTCAGTGGTTAAGAGCCCCTGGGGTTCAATCCCTGGTACCAAAAAATAAATAAATAAATTTATTAAAAAAATAAGTAAAAAAACAGAGGGGAAAGAGACAGAAAAAAATAATAATAAAAGAACCTCAGGGAACTGTGAGACTATAAAAAAAAAAAATCTATCATTCATGTCTCTGAGTCCTAGAAGGAAGGGAAGACAAGGGTGGGTCTAAAGATTGACCCCAAGAAATTAATGGCTGAAGTCTTCTCAAATTTGACAAAAGACATAAACCTACATATTCAAGAAGTTGAGCAAAACTCAAGCACAATAAACCCAAATAAATTTACTTCAAGATACATAGTAATTAAACTTCTGACAACAACAAAATCTTGAAAACAGCCAGAAGAAAGCAATACTTTACCCAAGGAAAAACAAATCAAATGACAATGGATTTATCAGAAACCATGTGAAATAAAAAGAAGTAGCATAATTTTTTTAGGTGATAAAATTTAAAAATTTTCAACTCAGAGTCCTATATCCAGGAAAATACCATTCAGGCATGAAAGGAATATCAACATCAACAAATTTTCAGGTGAAGGAAAACCAAGAGGACTTGATATCAGCTAACCTACTCTTTAAAAAAAAATGGCTAAAGGAAGTTCTTTAATCAGAAAGAAAATGATAAAAGAAGGAAACTTAGAATGCCAGAAGCAAGAAAGAACATAAAAAAAAAAAAAAAAAAAAAAAAAAAAGGCTAAATAAAAGAAGCTTGCTGGTTGTGGTGGTGCACACTTATAATCCCAGCTCTTGAGGCTGAAGCAAGAGAATTCCAAGTTCAAGGTCAGCCTGGGCAATTTAGCAAGGCCCTGTCTTCAAATAAATATAAAAAGGACTGAAGTAGCTCAGTGGTGAAACATCCTTGGGTTCAATCCCTAGTGCCAAAAAAACAAAACACCAAAACAAAAAACAGCTTTCTTAATTTTCCTAAACTATACTCAAAGGCTGAAGCATAAATTATAAAATTTTCTAATGTGGTTTTAAATATACATAGAGTATTATTCATCCTTATGGCTGAATAATATTCCATTGGGTGTATATACTACAGTTTCTTTATCCATTCATCTATTGAAGAGCATCTAGGTTGGTTCCACAATCTAGCTATTGTGAATTGAGCTGCTATAAACATTGATGTGGCTGCGTTACTGTAGTATGCTAATTTTAAGTCCTTTGAGTATAAATTGAGGAGTGGGATAATTGGGTCAAAAAGTGGGTGAATTCCAAGTTTTCTGAGAATTCTCCACACTGCTTTCCAGAGTGGCTGCACCAATTTGCAACTCCACCAGCAATGTAAAAGTGTGCCTTTGCCAATAAATGGATGGAATTGGAGAATATCATGCTAAGTGAAATAAGCTGATCCCAAAAAACCAAAGGCCAAATGTTTTCTCTGATAAGTGGAGAACCATATATAAAGGGGTTGGGGGGGTGGGCAGTGAGAGAAGAATGGAAGAACTTTAGATTATGTAGAAGGAAATGAGAGGTGGGGTATGAAAAATGGTGGAATGAGACAGACATCATTACCCTATCAGATATAGGGGTTTACCAGTACTCCTGTAGATTCTCTTTAAACTTTCTTGATTACATCCTTTGACATAAAGTTTTAAATTTTGATCAAATTTGGCATTCATTTTTTTTTCATTTTCCTGTGCCACATTTAAGAAACTGTTCCTAATGCAAAGATGTACATGTATGATTACACGAATGGAATGAATCTACATCATGTACAACCATAGAAATGAAATGATGTACCCCATTTGTGTACAATGAATCAAAATGCAGTCTGTAAAAAATTAAAGAATAAATAAATAGTCAAAAAAGAATGGGTTTATATGATTTTTCTTTTCCTTTGTTTTGGGGGGGTATTTTTTATTTATTCTATCAGTCTTTTTTATTCTTTTTTTTTTTTTTTTTTTGGTACTGGGGATCAAACTCAGGGCCTTGCGCTTGTGAGGCAAGCGCTCTACCAGCTGAGCTATCTCCCCAGCCCTCTATCAGTCTTTTTAACAAATGTTTATTGCTGCATTTTTTTTCAGTGTTTCATTGTTTTACTGCCCTTGTAATACTGGAATTTAGTTGGAAGAATAAAACATTTACTTCTATTCTGCTTGTTTTTTAAATGTACAAAAGGGTAGTAGTTGAAAAAAGCCAGTGTTTTAAATGTACAATATATGTGTGTGTGTGTGTGTGTGTGTGTGTATATATATATATATATATATAGAGAGAGAGAGAGAGAGAGAGAGTATATACTCAGAAAATTATATTGTAACTGAAAGGTGAAATAGACAAATCCATGATTATAATTGGAGACTACAACTGGACACACATTCCACACAATTGATAGGATAAGTAGACAGAAAAATCAGCAAGGAGGCATTAGAAATTAACAGCATCAGCCAACAGGTGTTAGCCTGCCTTACAGAACACTCCATCCTAAAATGGTAAACACAGATTCTTTTCAAGCATCCACTTAACATATACCAAGGTAGACATTATCCTGGAACATAAAATAAACCTCAAATTTTTAAAAGAATTTAAACCATACAGTACATTCTTTGATAACAATGAAGTCAAACTGGAAATCAATAAGTGGAAACACAATAGAAAAATTTCCCAACACATTTGTAAATCATACATGGAGTCAAAGAGAACATCTCAAAAGAACTTTTAAAAAATACATTGAGCCTGGTGTGGTGGGGCCTGCTTGCAGTCCCAGCTACTGGGGAGGCTGAAGGAGAAGGACTCTTGGAGCCCTGAGTTTGAGCCCGGCATGGGTAACATGGTGAGACCCCATTTCAACAATAATAAATAAATAACACTGAAACAAGTGAAAAGGAAAATACAGCGTATGAAAATTTTGTGGGAAACAGCTAAAGCAATGCTAAGAGGACCATGTACTTACTGTTTGCACAAAATACAAACATTAGAACAAAGGAAATCTCCTTAATCAATATGCTCCCCACACAGAACTTAGGGTAAATAGAATGAAATTAACTAAAGTAGGTAAATAAAGGAAATAATAAAGATAAAGGCAGAAATCAATGAAATTGAAAGAAAAACAAAGAATATCAATTAATCACTAATTATTTGAAAGGAATGTAAAATTGACAACATCTAGTAAGAGTAACAAAGAGAAAAAGAAGACATAAATCATCCATTTCAGTAATTAAACAGGGACTATTACTAAAGTCTATGCAGAAATCAAAGAAGCAAGAAAGGAATACTATGAACAACTCTGCACATAAATTTCACAACTTAGACAAAATGGATCTCTTTTTGTTTGGAAAAATAGAAACTACCACAACTCATCCAATATAAAGCCAGTTATTTCAAAGACCATATAACTATGAAGGAAATTTAATATATATTGTGTGTATGTGCAAATTATGTAAAATGAATCCTATCATTCTATGCAACTATAATGTACCAATAAAAATATGGGGGGGGGATTAATTTTGCAATCCTAAAACCCCCAAAAAAGAAATTTCTAGATACAGAAGTTTTCACTGGCAATTGCAATCTCATGTTTCCTCAGAAAAATGAAAACTGTTCACACAAAAACCTGTACATGAATATTTACAGCAGGTTTGTTCATAACAGTCAATTCAAATGGACGTGTGGTTAAACAAATTGTGGTATATTCATATCATGGAATATCTCTCACCAATTTGAAGGAATAAGCTATACATATACACAAGATCCTGGATGAATTTCCGGGGCATTATACTAAGTGAAAAAAGCTTTTTTTTTTTTGGTACCAGAAAATGAACTCAGGGGCACCTAGCCACTAAGCCACATCCACCCCAACCCCTTTTGGTATTTTCTTTAGAGACAGAGTGTCACTGAGTTGTTTAGGACCTCCATAATTTGCTGAGGTTGCTTTGAACTCACAATCCTCCTGCCTCAGCCTCCCTAGGTGCTGAGACTTCAGGCTTGCACCACTGTGCCTGGCTTTTCTAACAGTCTTGAGATGACAAAATTATAGAGATGGAGAAAAAATAATGTTTGCTAGATGTTAAGGACAGGGGAGGAACAGGAAGGAAGTGGGTATGCCTAAAAACAGCAGCATGAGGAGTACCCAAAGTGAGGAATGCTCTGTGTGTTGATTAAATCCATGTCAATATCCTTGTGATATGGTGCTAAGTTGTGCAAAACATTAAAAACAGGAAAAAACTGAGTAGAGGTTACACAGCATTCTCTGTATTATTTCTTAAAAGGGTCTATGAATCCAAAATTATCGGAAAATAAAAAGCTTCCTAGCTGGCTGTGGTGGCACACACCTATAATCCCAGTGACTCAGGGCACTGAGGCAGGAGGTTTGCAAGTTTAAAGCTAACCTCAACAACTTAGCAAGGCCCTAAGCGACTTGTTGAGACCCTGTCCCTAAATTTAAAAAGTAAATAAATAAAAAGGGCTGGGGATGTGGCTCAGTGGTTAAGAGCCTCAGGTTCAATCCCTGGTTAAAAAAAGAAAATAAAAAAACTTCATTTAGCCAGGCACTGTGGCTCTGGAGGCTGAGGCAGGAGGATAGCAAGTGCCAAGCCAACCTCAGCAACTTACTGATGTCTTAAAAATAAAAGCAAAAAGGCCTGGGAGTATAATTCAGTGGTAGAGTACCCCTGGGTTCAATCCCACTACTGGGCAGGCGGAGGTGCTTGCTTGCTTGCTTGCTTTCTGTTTGTTTGTTTGAGACAGGGGATCATTAAATTACCCAGGTTGGCCTGGAACTTGCATCCTCCTATTTTAGCTTACTTAGTAGCTAGAATTACTGTCAAGCACCACCTGATTTATATCCCCAGAGGATAATTTTACCTACTCTAAAACTTCAAAAGAGTGGAATCATTTTTAATATAAGAGACAGCATGGGTGTCCCCTATAACCATGGCTGCCGCCGCCGCTGGCCCCGGCGCTGGGGAACCTCTGTCCCCCGATGAATTGCTCCCGAAAGGCGACGCGGAGAAAACCGAGGAAGAGCTGGAAGAGGACGACGACGAGGAGCTAGATGAGACCCTGTCGGAGAGACTCGGGGTCTGACGGAGATGTTCCCGGAGAGGGTCCGGTCCGCGGCCGGAGCCACTTTTGATCTTTCCCTCTTTGTAGCTCAAAAAATGTACAGGTTTTCCGGGGCAGCCTTGTGGATTGGGACCACTTCTTTTATGATACTGGTTCTTCCTGTTGTCTTTGAGACTGAGAAGTTACAAATGGAGCAACAGCAGCAACTGCAGCAGCGGCAGATACTTCTAGGGCCTAACACAGGGCTGTCAGGAGGAATGCCAGGGGCTCTGCCTTCACTTCCTGGAAAGATCTAGGTTGTTACTGCTATATTTGAGCTGTCTTGATGGGAGAAATTTGAAATTCAGTTGTGTTTGAACTGCTATCTGGTTTTTTTTTTTTTTTTTTTTAACTGTGGCATATTGATCCAAACCTGGTAGAAAGAATTTTCCACTCATTGTCTCATGGAGAGACTCCCAACTTTTAACTGTGCCCTCCACGCTGTCCTCAATGTTTCTTCTGTCCTCACTCTGACACCAGAGTGCAGCTTATGCAGACGGTTATTCCAGCTCTGGCCACCTTACCCACTTCTAGTAGATTGCTCCTAATTGGAAGATCTCCTCACTGTCCTATTGTGGGGCAGAAACTGATGCCCCACAATAGGAGGGAAAGATCCCTGACCATTAATGACTTTTTTTTTTTTTTAAGAATGGAGATATTGGGGAGGGACATGCACATATTATGAAACTGACAAAGTACACTGCACCTGTCTGGTAAAGCACCAGGAAGCCCCATGTATACTGGAGAGAAGGGAAGCTGGTTGCAGCTTCACCCACAAAATGGGGACAATGAGTGTGGAGAACAGAGTAGAGGCTCATTTCCTCTGCACATTTTGGCTATTAGACCTGTGTGTAGTAAAAAGTCAGTGCTCTGCTCACTTTTTGTATTTAAATATTAAAAATTATTCCAATTCAAAAAAAAAAGAGAGAGAGCATAAATGTAATTTTGAACTCCTTTTTTATTTATTTTTATTTTATCATATTGGATTTCTATTTTATTGATGCATTATAGTTGTACATAATGGTGGGATTTGTTGTCATTTATTGAAACATGCACACAATATGACAATATAATTTGGCCAACATCATTCCATGCACTTTCCCCTGCCCTTCCCTCCTTCCACAGTCCCCTTTCCTCTCCGCTTCCACGTATGAGAGAAAACATACGAACCTTGACCTTCTGGGCTTGGCTTATTTTACTTCACATAATGTTCTCAAGGTCCATCCATTTTCCTGCAAATGACATAATTTCATTTTTCTTTTCTTCTTCTTTTTTAATCTTTTTAAAAATTTATATTTAGAAGAAAATAAAATTACTTTTCAAACTTATTTTTCCAAGCAGCTATAGAGTTTTCAATACCTGGCAGTGAACATCCGGGCTTCACAACATAATTTCATTTTTCACTGTGTACATATACCATATTTTCTTTATTCATCATCTGATAGACACCCAGACTGGTTTCACAGTTTGGCTATTATGAATTGTGCTGCTATAAACATGAGTATGAATGTATCACTGTAGTATGCTGACTATAATTCTTCAGGATAAATACCGAGGAGTGGTATAGCTGGGTCATATGGTGATACCATTCCTTTCGAGGAACCCCCTCCATACTTATATCCATTGTGGTTGTTCTAGTTGTCAGTCCCACCAACTGTGTGAAAGTGTTCCTTTTCCTCCACATCCTCTTCAGCATTTATAATTGTCTGTATTGTTGATGACTGTCATTCTAACCAGAGTGAGATGAAGTCTTAGAGTAATTTCAGTTTACACTGTCATGATTGCTGGAGAGGCAGAACATTTTTCCACATACTTACTGGCTATGTATATTTCTTCTTTTGAGAAATGTCTGCTTAGTTCATTTGCCCATTTATTAATTGTGTTACTTCTTATTCTTGGTAGTGGCGACAAGTTTTTGAGTTCTTCATATCTTTTGGATAGCAATCTTCCCTCAGAAGAGTAGCTAGCAAAGATTTTCTTCCATTCTGTAGATTCTCTATTCACATTCTTAGTTGTTTCCTTTGCTGTGCAGAAGCTTTTTAGTTTGATGTCATCCTGTGCATTAACTCTTGGCATTATTTCCTGAGCTTTAGGAGTCCTACTGAGAAAATTGTTGCCTGAGTCTGTATGTTGGACTGTTGATCCTAGGTTTTCTTCTAGTACTTGCAAAGTTTCTGGTCTAATTTCTAGATTTTTGATCCATTTTGAGTTGACCTTTGTGCAGGGTGGGTGATAAGGATCTGGTCTCATTCTTCTACCATGAATAACCAGTTTTTCCAGCACCATTTGTTTAAAAAGCTGTCTTTTTTTTTCCTATGTATGTTTTTTGGCACCTTGATGACCGTAGATGTGTGGGCTTGTCTCTGTGTCTTCTATTCCACACCATTGGTCTATGTGTCTATTCTTATGCCAGAATCAGTTTTTGTTACTATAGCTCTGTAGTATAATTTGAATTCAGGTATGGTGATGCCTCCACATTGCTTTTTTGGCTTAGAATTGTCTTTGCCATTCTGGAGCTTGTAGTCTTGTAGGACTGTTCTTCTGTGAAGAAAGTAATTGGTATTTTGATGGGAATTGCACGGAATCTGTAGACTGCTTTTAGTAGTATTTTTTTTTCCTTTTTTGTACCAAGGATTGAACTCAGGGGCACTCGACAACTGAACCACACCCCCAGTCCTATTTTGTATTTTATTTAGAGACAGGGTGTCATTGAGTTGCTTAGTGCCTTGCTTTTGCTGAAGCTGGTTTTGAACTCTCAATTCTCCTGCCTCAGCAACCTGAGCCACTGGGAGTATAGGTGTGGGCCACTGCGCCCAGCAGTATGGATATTTTTAACAATATTAATTCTTCCTATCCATGAATATGGGAGGTCATTCCATCTTCTTGTGTCTTCTTCAATTTTTTTCCTACAATGTTGTATAGTTTTTATTATAGAAGTCTTTCACCTCCTTGTTTAGATGTGTTCCTAGGTGTGTGGGGTTTCTTTTGTTATTGTTTTGTTTTGTTTTGTTTTTGAGGCTATTGTGAATGTTGTGAATGTTTTCCTGATTTCTTTCTCTGTAGGCTCATTGTTGGCATATAGGAAGATTATTGATCTTTGTATGTTGATTTTGTAACAGGCTGCTTTGCCAAATTTATTAGCTCTAGCAGTCTTTCAGTAGAGTGTTTTGGATCTTCTAAGTATACGATCATATCATCTGCAAACAGTGATAATTTAATTTATTCCTTTCCTATTTTTATCCCTTTTATTTTCTTCTCTTGCCAGATTGCTCTGGCTAGGATTTCTAACACTGTATTAAATAGGAGTGCTAAGAGTGGACTTCCTTGTCTTGTTCCAGATTTTGAAGGAAATTCTTTCAATTTTTCTCCATTTACTATGAGGTTGGCTTTGGTTTTTTGTTTGTTTATTTGTTTGTTTTTGTTTTTATGATATTGAAGTGGATATGAGTCCTTTTTCTGAATTTTTAAATAACTGCATAATGCAATAATTATAAATCTATGCTGATGGGTATATAGTGTACACAGATGTAATTAGTTGCAAAAAAAGCATAAAGGGACACTGGGTGTGGTGGTTGTGCACCTGCAATTAAGGGATTTGGGATGCTGAGGCAGGAAATTTGCAAGCTCAAGGTCAGCCTCAGCAATTGAACGAGATCCTTCGCAACTTAGCAGACAAAGTCTCAAAATAAAAAATAAAAAGAACTCGGGATGTAGTTCGGTGGTAAAGTATCCCTGGATTCAATCCCCAGTATAAAAAAAAATTACTAGCATAAACAGAAAATGGAAATGGAGATACACAGGAAAACAGGGTTTTGGGTTTTTTTTGTTTTTGTTTTTTGTTTTTGTTTTTTTGGTAAACTTTTGAAGCTAAATTGGTATTATTACAAACTAGATTGGTATAAATTAGGATGTTAATTATAATCTCCAAGGCAACCACTCAGAAACAACCACATAGTAAAAGAAACAACAGGGATATTAAAATAGTACACTAGAAAATATCTATTTAACATGAAAGAAAGTAGAGATGAAAAATTCAGAAGGAATAAAAGATGTAAGATGTAAAAAACAAAGAGCAAAATTTCAGCATTAACTCCTACATTATTTGTAATTACATTAAGTGAGAACAAATTAAACTCTTTAATAAACATAGCACAACTTATGAGATGCTGCAAAATCAATGCTTAGGAGGAAATTATGGCTGTAAGTGCCTATGTTACCAGTTAAAAACAAGAAAAGTCTCAAGTCAACAACTTTTAAGCTCCCCCCGCCTTTTTTTTTTTTTTTTTTTTTTTTATTCAGTCCTATGGATCAAACCGGGGATGCTTTACCACTGAGTTACGTCTCTAGCCCTTTTTATTTTGATCCAGTGTTTCATTAAGTTGCCCCTGTTGGCCTGGAACTTGGAATCCTCATGCCTTAGCCTCTCCGGTCACTGGTATCATAGGTGAGCACTGCCATGCCTCACTTTACCTTTAATTTTAAGCAACCAGGAAAAGAGAAAACTAAAACCAACACAAGAAGAAGAAAAAAAAATTAAAAATACAGCAAAGACAAAACAAATAGAGAATAAATAGTAAAGAAAATCAACCAAGCCCTAAGTTAGTTCCTTGAAAATATCAACAAAATTGACAAACTTTCAACTAACCAAATGAAAAAGACGAAATACTCAAATGACTAAAATCAAGAATTAAAGAGAAAACTACCACCATGTGAACATTAAAAGGGTCATAAAGGAATACCATGAACAAGTGTGTGCCAATTAATGAGATAACCTAGGTGAAATGCACAAATTCTCAGAAACCCACACCACCAGAACTGACTCTAGAAGAAATAGAAAAGCTGAATAGAACTATATTAAATAGAATGAGCTGGAAATAATAAAGCTTCCAACAAAGAAAAGCCCAAACTCAGAGTGTTTCACTGGCGAATTCTACCAAACTTTTTTTCTTTTTCCTTTTTTTTTTTAGCTGGGTAGCTGGGTTCCCACTAGACCACTCAGGCTGGTCTAGAACCCTGATTCAAATTATTCTTTTGCCTCAGCCTCCTGAGTAGCTGGGACCACAGGCAGCCCCCATGCCCAGCTCTTTTTTTTTTTTTTTTTTTTTTTTTTTGGTCCTTCATCCTGGGAATCAAAGCCAGGATTTCAAGCATGTGAGGCAAATACTCACCAATGATCTACATCCTCAGCCCCCATTAAACTTTTAAAGACGAATTAACAGCAATTCTTGTCAAACACTTAACAAAGAAACAAATAAACAAAAGAGAAGGGAACACTTCTTTACTCATTCTATGAAACCAATATTATGCCGATGCTAAAACCAAAGATATCAGAAGTGAAAATTGGTGCAACCACTTGGGAAAGCAGTATGGAGATTCCTCAGAAAACTTGGAATGGAACCACTATTTGACCCAGTTATCCCACTCCTCAGTTTATACCCAAAGGACTTAAAATCAGCATACTACAGTGACGTAGCTACATCAATGTTTATAGCAGCTCAATTCACAATAACTAAGCTATGGAACCAACCTAGGTGTCCTTCAGCGATGAATGGATAAAGAAAATGTGGTATATATACACAATGGAATATTTCTCAGCCATAAAAAAGAATGACTTTATGACTTTTTCTGATAAATGGCTGGTTCTGGAGACTATATACTAAGTGAAATAAGCCAATCCCAAAAAACCAAAGGCTGAATGTTCTCTCTGAGATGCTGATGCTAACATATATTAAGTGGGGGGAGAAAAGAATAGAAGTTCACTGGGTTAGACAAAGGGGAATGAAGGGAGGGAAGGGGAAATGGGAATAGGAAAGTCAGTAGAATGAATCGGACATAACTTTCCTGTGTTCATACATGAATACACCACAAGTGAAACTCCATATCTTGTACAACCACAAGCATGGGATCCAAATTAGAATAAGTTATACTCCCTGTGCATATAATATGTCAGAATACACTATACTGTCATGTATATCTAAAAAGAACAAATTAAAAGAGAAAGCAGAAGTAAAGAAAATTACAGATCAATATCCCTTATGAATATAGATACAACAATCTCAAAATAATTCAGCAGTATATTGAAATGATTATACACTGTAGTCATGAGTGTTTTACCCCAGAAATGCAAGGATGGTGTCACATATGAAAATAAATCAATGTAATATATCTCACCAATAAGTAAAGGAAAAACAAAACATGATGATTTCAATAGACAGCAAAAACCTTCATCAAAATTTAGCATGCTTTCGTCCAAGTGTGGCAATGCATACCTGTAATCCCAACTCTACTCAGGAGGCTGAAGCAGGAGGGCCAAGAGTTTAAAGCCAGCCTCAGCAACTTAGTGAGATCCTGTCTCAAAATAAAAAGTAAAAAGGACTGGGAACATAACTGCGTGGTAGAGTGCCACTGGGTTCAATTCCCAGTACCAAAAGAAAAAAAAATCTAGCACCATTTCATGTTAGAAAACACTCAACTATTTGTAGATAGAACTTGTTTAACTGATAAAGGGCTTCTCTGAAAATCTCATAGCTAACTGTATTTAATGGTAAAAAAAAAACTGAAAGCTTCCCCCAAAGATCAGAAATAAGGCAAATATATTCACTCTTATTTACTTTCAACATTGCACTGAAAGTTTTAGCCAGGGAACTTAGGCAACAAAAATAAATAAGTGGCGTCCATATAGGAGAGTAAGAATTAAAAGTATCTCTCTTTGTAGATGAAGTAATTTTACTTGTAGAAAAATCCCAAAGAACCCACTTAACACTATTAAAACCAATATGAAATCTCAGCAAAGATGAAGGATATAAGATACAAAATTTTGTTGTATTTTTATATACAAGCATTAAACAATCTGAGATTAATAAAACAATTTTAGTTATAATGGAATCAAAAGGAAAGAAACAGGAATAAATTTGATTTGTACATTAGAAAAAAGAGCAAGAATTTATATTGAAAACTATAAATTGTTATTAAAAGAAATCTAAATGGCCTAAATAAATAGAGGGACATCCCATGTTCATGGATTGTATAACTTAATATTGTTAAGATGTTGTTCTGGTTTGGATCTTAAATGTCCCCCAAAGGTTCACGTATTGAAGGCTTGGTCCCCAGTGCAGCAGAGTGCAGAGGCAGGGCCTTTGGGAGGTGATTAGATCATAAGGGCTCTGACTTCATGAGTGAATTAATCTACTTATGGATTCATAGCTTAATGAGTTTTGGAGGAGGGGTATAAAAAGCAGCTCTTTCTCTGCTTCCCAGTTACTTTACGCTGAGAAGCTTTCCTCTGCCCTGTGCTTCTTCTGTAATATGTTGCTTCATCATAGGCCCAAAGCACCAGGGCTGAGCAGCCATGGACGAAATCTCTGAAACCACGAACCAAAATAAACCTTTCCTCCTGAAAGTTTATTTATCTCAGGTATTTTTTTCACAGCAATGGAAAACTGACTCACATAGATACCACGTCTCCCTAAATATTTTTATCTACAGAATCAAGGCTTTCCCTAGAAACATTCCAACTGCCTTATCACAGAAACAGACAAGCTTCTCTTAAAACTCATGTGGAAATCCAAGGGACCCCAAATAGCCAAAATAATCTTGGGGGAAAATGACAAAAGTTTCAGGGCCCACAATTCCCAATTTTAAAACTTACTTCAGATGTACAGTAATCAAAAGAGTGTGGTCTTGGCACAAAGATAGACATTCAAATCAATGGAATATAGTTTAAAGTCCAGAAATAAACTTGCACATCTATACGCAGTGGATGCTCCATGAAGGTATAAAGACCATTCCATAGAGAAGGGACAATCTTTTCAACAAATACTTGAAATGGTTCCAACAAATGGTTGGGACAAATGAACATCCACACCTAAGGAGGCATTTGGACCCTTATCTTATGCCATTTACAAATTAACTTGAAGTGAATTGTAGGGGCTGGGGAGATAGCTCAGTTGGTAGAGTGCTTGCTTTGTAAGCACAAGGCCCTGGGTTCAATCCCCAGCACCCAAAAAAAAAAAAAAAGTGAATTGTAGACCTAAATATGAAGAGCCCAAACTATAAAACTCTTTGAAGAAATCACAGGTGTGAATCTTTGCATTAGGAACAAATGTGTAGTTTCTTAAATGTGGCACAGGAAAATGAAAAAAAAAAAAAATGAGTGCCAAACTTGATCAAAATTTAAAACTTTATATCAAAAGATGTAATCAAGAAAGTTTAAAGAGAATCTACAGGAGTACTGGTAAACCCCTATATCTGATAGGAGATGCGCACACACACACACACATACACACAATTCTAAGATCTCAATTTAAAAAGGCAAACAACTGAATTAACATTGGCCAAAGACGGGAGGGGGTGTGGGAGGGAAACATAGTGGACTGAGACAGACATCATTACCCTATGGACATGTATGATTACATGAATGGTGTGAATCTACATAATGTACGACCATAGAAATGAAAAGTTGTACTCCATTTGTGTACAATGAATCAAAATGCAGTCTGTAAAAATAAAAAATAAAAAATTAATCATCAAAAAATAAAATTGTCATAAGTAAAAAAAATAACATAAAATAAAATAAAATTGGTCAAAGAACTTTGTCTTAAACCATTGTCTGTTCATATAACAGAATATCACAGTCTTGGTAATTTATAAAGAATAAAAGTTTATTGAATTCTGATTCCTGAGAATGGTAGGTCAAGGGGCTGTGTTTGGTGAAGGTCAACTTGCTATTGAAGACTCTCTGCCGAGTCCCAAGGTTGCACAAGGCATCATGTTCAAGAGAGAGTCAAGACTGGCTTTCATACCAGATCTCTTTTCAAGATAATACATGAACACATGAATCCATGAATCAATTAGTCCATTCATGAGTGAGGAACCCCCATGACCTAATTGCATCTTAAAGGTCTAAACTGGTGCCACCTCTTTAAAAAAAAAAAATCTTTTTCGTAGTTATAGATGGACAGCATGCCTTTATTTCTTTCTTATTTATTTTTTTTTTCATTTTTATGTGGTGCTAAGGATCGAACCCAGTGACTCACACTTTGCTAGGAAAGCACTCTGCCACTGAGCCCCATCCCCAGCCCTGGTGCCACCTCTTAATGTCTCACAATGGCATTAAATTTCAACCTGAGTTTTGATGGGGACATTCAAACCATCGCCAACTTAAATAGGCATTCTTCCAAAGAGATACAAGTGGCCAAGAGGCATATGAAAAGGTGTTCATCATTAGTCATTAGGGAAATGCAAATCAAAACCACAGTGAATTACTACTTCACACCCACCAGGATGGCTATCATTTCAAACATGCCTGTGTCCATGCATGCACACGCGTGCGCGCGCGCACACACACACACACACACACAATAACAAATATTGACTAGAAATTAAAATGTTAGAAATCTTGTATAGTACAGTGGGAATGTAAAGTGGTTTGCTGCCATGAAAAACAGTCTGGTGTTTCCTCCAAAAGTTAAACAGAGAATTGCCATATGACCAAGCAAGTACACCTCTATATACCTGGGAGGACTGAATATATATTCACTGGAAACTTTAAAATCTTTAGACCAATATTAGTAGCAACATGATTCTTTTTTTTAATAACATAAATGGAGTATAATTCCTCATTCTTCTGGTTGTACATGATGTAGAATCACACCAGTCATGTAATCACATATTCACATAGGGTAATAATGTTTGATTCATTCTACTATCCTTCCTACTCCCCTACTCTCCTCTGCTCTACCTAATCTAAAGTAACTCTATTCTTTCCTAGCTGGTCCCCCCTTATGGTGAATTAACATCTGCATATCAGAGAAAACATTTGGCCTTTGGTTTTTTGGGGTTGGCTTTTTTCACTTAACATGATATTCTCCAGTTCCATCCATTTACTAGCAAATGCCATCATTTCATTCTTCTTTAAGGCTGAGTAATATTTCATTCTGTATATATGCCACATTTTCTTTACCCATTCATCAGCTGAAGGATACCTGGTTAGTTCCATAGATTAGCTATTGTGAGTTGAGATGCTATAAATATTGATGTGGCTGCATCATATCCAAAAAGTGAAAACAATCCAAATGTCTATCAGTCAATGTGTGGATAAACAAAATATAGTATTTCCATACCATGGAATATTATTCAGTCATCAGAAAGAAATGAAGTACTGACACACACTAACCCTGGCTAAACCTGGAAAACATTGTGCTAAGCAAAAGAAACTAGAACTGAAAGGGCAAGATAAATAGTGTATTATTTCACTTAGCTTAAATGTCTGGAAGAGACATTTTGCCATATAGGCAGAAAGAAAATTAGCATTTGCTAGGGGTCAGGACAAAGGGAATTTGGAAGACATTAATTTTCTATGACAAAATACTTGAGAAAATCAACTTAAAGGAAGAAGGATTTATTTTGGCTCACGGTTTCAGCCCATGATCACTTGTCCCTATCACTTTGGGCCTTTGGGAAGGCAGAACGTGAAGATAGGAGGGCACAGTGGTGCTGAGCTGCTGTCCTCATCATGGCCTTGAAACTGAATGAGAGAGAGAAATGAGAGGAAGGGGCCAGGGACAAGATACACCCTCCAAAGTCCGCCGCCCCCACCCTGCGCACCTCTCCTTCACCAGCTGGGCCCACCTCCTAAGGCTGCACTGCCGCCTGATGGTGCCCCAGACTGGAAACCAAGACTTCAGCACATGGCCTTTGGGGGTATTTTAGATCCAAACCAGAACAGGGCATGACTGCTAAAGGATACAGAATTTCTCTGGGGGAAGGTGGTAATGATCTGGAATTAGTGACGATGGTTACACAGCCTTGTAAAATACACTGAACCACCAAACTTTAAAATCTTTAAAATGGTGAATTTTATGTTCACATAAATTTTGCTTCAGGCTGGGGCTGTAGCTCCCTGAGAGTGCACTCACCTAACCTGAGCGAGGCCGTGGGTTCCATCTCCAGAATTGCAAAAATTAAAAATTGGAAAAAAAACTTCTTTAAATTTGCCTCCATAAAAATATCGCAAAAAATATGGATTTGAACTAGATAGATGTTTCTTTCCTCACCATGAAAAACCTTGAGATCTGAGGAGCTACTAGACCCACTCCACGCAGCCCAGGACCCACCACTCTGACCTTCCTAGGCATGGCCTCATCCTTCTCGTCCAACTGCCATCCTTGTTCGAGGTACCAGAATGCAGGAAGCTTCAAAGAAAGGACAAAGGACACAAATTTTTCTTAAGCAGAATTCCCAGAAATGTCCCATAACATGTGCACCCACTTCCCACGGGCCAGCATGGAGACACAGGGCCACACGCAGAATAAGGGAGGTTGAAAAATGCAGGCTTATTTATAATATCAGCATCCATGTGACCAGTTAGAAAAGTGCTACTACTTCTACCATGTGGAAGAGGGGTGAGTGGAAAAGGAAGGAGCATCAGTGTCCTCACTGCCGCGGGGCAACCTGCATAACCCAAGGCCCGGCTGACAGGTCCTAGGATGGCAGCTGTGGAGTAGGCCTAGACAGCATTCCACATTAGCGCAACGAGAGAGTCCAGGGAGGCTTGGGAGGGGGATTCTGCGGATGAAACATATGTTATGGGGCGCAACTTAAGAACAGACCTATCACCACTGAGAAGTCCAAATTTGAGAGTCTTTATTAAGCTGGCCTGCAGACTGTCTCACACAAGGCCCCAAAAAATGGCTATTGGGAGAACAGCCCTGACCATAGGGTTGTAGGGGTTCTTATACCAAAAATCACATCAATCATAAGTGTCTATTGCTATGATTCAAAATTACACATTAACATCATGAGATCTAAAATCATAAGCAGAGGGGGAAGTGGGTCAAAATGACCTCACTTAGGTACAAACTAAAGATGGTTACTAACATCTAGACAATCGCTGTTGACATTACCGTTAACATGGTACATTGTTTAGGAAAAATAGGAATCAAGAAAAGAATAATTTTTCATTATATAAGAATTGCCATTTTGTGTTGCCAAACATGTCATGCTAAGCAACTATTGATGGGTACCGAGGTGGCGTGTTCCCATAGGAGAAGCATTTCCTGCATAACATGGAGTCTCAAGGTAAAATGGGATCTGTTTAGACATTGCCCATGTAGCCTGGCCTATAACATTCCCATGGAATCAAATGTGTCAGCCCATCACACACAGAGGTGCTCTACACTGAGCTACATCCCCAGTCCTTTTTACTTTTTATTTTAAGGCAGAGTCTTGCTAAATTTCATATATATATACATATATATATGAATATATATATATATTAGTTATAGATGGACACAATATCTTTATTTATTGATTGATTTTTTTTTTTTTATGTGGTGCTGAGGATCAAACCCAGTGCCTCGCACATGCAAGGCAAGTGCTCTACCATTGAGCTACAGCCCCAGCCCCATGGGTCTTGCTAAATTTCTGAGGCTGGTCTTAAACTTGAGATCCTCCTGCCTCAGCCTCCCAAGTATCTGGGATTTCAGGCATGTGCCACCCATTCCTGACTCAAGAGAGATTTTTTTTGGGGGGGGAAGTAGAACTAAAAGATTAGGTGATATATTTGACCCCACAAGAGGCATGTGGTTCTAATGGAGAGTTTGGGGGAGAAATATATTTTTAAAGGTAATCAGTGTGGCACACACCTGTAATCCCAGCGACATGGGAGGCTGAAAGCAGAGGGATCTCAGATTTGTCAGGTACAGTGACACATATCTGTAATTCCAGTGGCTTGAGAGTCTGAGGCAGGAGGATTGCATGTTCATAACTAGCCTCACCAACTTAGCAAGGCCCTAAGCAACTTAGTGAGACTGTGTCTCTAAATAAAAAATAAAAGAAGAGCTGGAGATGTAGTTCAGTGGTTAAAAAAAAAAAAAATACCTCTGGGTTTAATCCCCAGTATCAAAAAATAAAGGGCAATAATTAATCCCAAGAATACTAAAATAAAGTTGTCTTTAAAAGAAAAGGATGGGGCTGTGGATATAGCTCAGTTGGTAGAAGGCTTGCCTCGCAAGCACAAAGCACTGGTTCAATCACCGGCACTGTGAAAAAATAAATAAATAAATAATTAAATTAAAAAATTAAAAAAAGAAAGAAAAGGCTATCTAAGTGTGCTCCATGTATTAATTGCACAGTGCATAAAAATTGCACACTGATGCAATGGTGCACACGGATAATCCTAGTGACTTCAGAGGCTGAGGCAGAAGGATCACAAGTTTGAGGCCAACCTGGACAATTTAGCTAGACCCAGTTTTAAAATAAAAAATAAGAAGGGCCGGAGAGGTAACTGAGTGATAGAGTGCTTGCCTACGTAATGCAAGGCTCTAGGTTCAAGGTTTGATCCCCAGCATCACATACACACAAACAAACACACACACACACACACATACACACACACACACGCCAGATACCTGCATATATAGGAGGAGGCATGTGGGAGGAGCAGAGCTAAGTGCTAATTCCTCATTTTACAGGATTTGAAGTCCATAGGCAATTTCTGTAGCTGGAAATCAAGAAATAACAGTATAAAATTAATATTAAGAAATGTGGAGTAAAATGGCAAGCAAAACAGCTAAGATATTGAAAATCATTATCTTGAATAGAGGGAGTAAAAACAGGTGTTTTGCTTTGTTTTGTTTTGGTACCAGGGATTGAACTCAGGGGCACTCAATCCCTGAGCCATATCCCCAGCCCTATTTTGTATTTTATTTAGAGACTGGTCTCACTGAGTGGCTTAGCACCTCACTTTTGCTGAGGCTGGCTTTGAACTTGAGATCCTCCTATCCAACCTCCAGAGCCACTGGGATTACAAGGCTCCCACCGTGCCCAATATAAACACTCTTCAATACATTTTTTTTTTTTTTTTTTTTTTTTTTTTTGGTACTGGGGATTGAACCCAGGGTCACTAAACCACTGAACCACATCCCTATCCTTTTATGTGTGTTTTATTTTGAGACAGGGTCCCACTACGTTGCTTAGGGTCTTGCTGAATTGTTGAGGCTGGCCTCACACTTGAGATCCTCCTGCCTCAGCCTCCTGAGCCCCTGGGATCACAGGTGTGCACCACTGCACCCAGGGATAAATTTTATTAAAGAAATAATGGAAGCTTCTATTAAAAAATCTGCTTCCCAGTCAAAACTTTGTAAATGTCAATATACACAATAGTAATAGTTATGCCAGACCTGTATTATCTTTTGTCAATTTTTCTTTCTCCACCTATTAAAATCTTTTAAGGTCTCAAATAATAATATTAGGTGCAGAAGAAATATCATTTACTATTTGTACTTCTTTGAATGTCTTAAAATTGCCACTCTATTTTTTTAACGTCTTTCTTAACTATTGTCTCAACATCAAATTTTCCATTGAATCAAACTCTATGAATAATTCATGGTAGTGAAATAAATGGGATTAGTGACTCTAGCTTTCAGAGTCTGCAGCTCTCATCATTAGGAAAAATGTAGTTTTCCAATGCTAATCCCTCCAGGGGAAAGGACCCAACTGGCAGCTAGCTGGTGTTCAGACTCTGCGATCCGATAGTTTCAGTGCATGTAGGTCATGTCATTTGGGGGGATATCGCCTCTCCCATCGTGGTGGCTGGCTTCCTTTGGCTCATTGCAGTGCTTCCCACCATATCAGCTCCTAACCTCTCTCTTTATTTTCAGCAGTACAGCCCTAGTCTCAGATGCTTTGTAGAAACAGCCTCATTATCTGTAGTGTTGTAACAGCAGTTAGAAACCGAATGACATTCAATTAAAATGATATTAGCAGCTCAGGAGTGATTTTGTTTAATTTACTCCTACTCAGATGTAAAAACATTAGCGACTTTTTTAATTGGACCTCATAATGTCTAACTCCTACTCAGATGCAATGAAATTAAAGACTTTGGTGCCTAAATACCGCTTAATTTACTCCTACCCATCTATAATGACATTAAAGATGCTTTAGGGTAGATATTGTTTCCAATCAATTTTATTCAAAAGAAATCTGAGCTCACAGGTACTATTATTAAGCACATAATAAAATCACACAAGAAATATATCTTTACAATTGGGGATAGGGTGGTTTCTAGTAATATTAAAAAGTAATCATTTTCATTTTAATGCAAGGATATTAAAAAGTAATATCTTAAATACAAGATTTGGTAAAGTTTCCAATTGTTTAAGCAAATATGTGAGTCCCAGCCTGTTAAAGAAACATTAAAGAAGCATTGTTACATATAGGTTCAAAGTACATTTTATTCAATTATACCATGTGATTGACTTATACTTCATAAGAAATTTTACCTTAAATATGGCTTACAGAAAAACAATTTTCTTGTGATTCTAATGTTAATAATTTTTAACATACTTTTCCTATATGAGTGTAAAGAATGATATTTTTGAAATTTTATTTTCCTGCAAAGTCTGTTTTTAAACACAGCAAAATTTTGAGTCCATATAGGCTTAAAAGAGAGTATTTAGTCAGCAAATAGTTGTTAAAGGGTGGAATAAAAAAAAACTGTCCATAATAGTAGCTAATATTCACAACATCTCTATTGTGTGCCAATTATTCTAAGCAATTGAAATGTATTAATTCATTTATTTCTCCGAATTAAGTAATATTAAGCAATATTGCTAGTTTATTGATTGTGAAACAATAAAACAAAAATGATGAAAAAATAAAGTGATGCATGTCTGGATGGATGGACAAATCAATGGATGGTGCTGTTAGGATTCTTTGGGTTGCCTTTAGTTTGGGAAGCTTGAAGCACTTATAAACTCAGACCCTAAAACGTGCAATTCTCTCCTACAGAATTAATTTTAAAAAGTTGATGGTAAAATTATCAAGTGTGCAATAAGCACACAAATGCTTGTAAATATATCTACACATACAGGGATAGTTTAGCCCAAAAATACAGTTTTCTTTACTTGGGTATTTCAGAATAATTTCTCAAAATCTAACATTAAGGCTAGGAATAGAGTCTCTCTACAACTGAAAACCTGGTCAAAACTCATGGTGTGCTCACAGATGCTCACAGTAATAGAGGAACGATGCTAGTCTCTCCAGTACTGCTTTGACTGAAATGCATGGCTTCTCTCAGGCAGATAGGCAGAGGCGAGATTAAAATGTGTTTTAATAACAAATGTCAAGGTGGTTATATAGCAGCCTGACTTTGAAACCTCATTCTGCAATTTGGTGGTTTGATCTTCAGCAAGATTTTTTTATTCACTTATCCTAGTTTCCTTATCTCAAGAAGAACAATAAACCCCATTGCCTTCCCAAATATACTGCTCAATTTATACTCCCTATGTTTTTGAATGTCATTCAATTCATTTATTAGTGTTATCCAGACTCTTAGAAATCATTCTAGATCTCTTTCCCTCTTTTTTTCTTCCCACATCCAGTGAATCATCACCCAATCTATTTTAGTTCCTATTACTCAGAGCACTTAATTGCAATAAGACACTATAGAATATGTAAGTGACAAAGACAGTTCTCCACCACCTTCACTCTCTAACATTTATTGAGTCCCAGCCTTTTGTCAGAAGATGTTAGGATGCCAGGGCTGTAAGGATGATGAACTTTGATCTCAAGGAGCTTCCTATACAATGGGAGAGATAAATAAACAATAAAATCCTGGATGACAATGTGATATGAGAGGTGCTTTATAGTACTACAAAGATAGGCCATATGAATTAAGAGTGCATCTGACCGCAAGTAACAGCACTCAACTACAGTGATTACACCAAATATGGCTTTACTTTCCTCAAAAGACAAAAGGGGCAGAGGTAAAGCACTCCAATTCTGCTACATTAACTCAAGGAATTTGTCTCTACCACCATTCTAATTTCCTTTTTCACCAGGATATGTTTTTTGTCCTCATGATCAAAATAATGGCTGTACTACTCAAATATAACCTCTATGACCAAGGAGGGGAAAAGCTAGAAATGTCTCCAAATCCCCTTCTCCATTTCTTATAGAAATTCGACAAGTGACCAATATCTTTTCTAGCAAACTAACAGACTGCCTAGGGTGACAACATTTTCAGACATGTGGTTAAAACTTCATTGATTTACACCTTTACTAAATTTGTTGAACACCTACTAAATTACCTGCTGGGGCTTTGGTGAGTAATTATTGATCACTAGTTCAAATGCGAAAAGAAATGATTTTAAAATAACTAAACTTTCAATATTTTAATGTAATTATAATTATACAACTATGACAATCATTTTTATGAAATTTATTTTCATGCCAAGGTTTTCTTTGAAGTACCTGGATTATTATTGAACAAACAATTGCTTCATTTCAACACAGAATCTAAAGAGTTGCTCAATAAGAAGGTACTACATAGCAAATTAATGTCTAAAACTTAAGTGCCCAGTATTAGACTTACTGTCATGGTAAGTGCTTACTGGGATCTGCAAATATTTAACGTTAGATGGAAGGGGAAGTTTTGAGGGTGTCAGTCGAAATTCTAGGATTAATAATCATCACTGTCTCCTTCATGACTTGATCTCTGAGCAACATATACTTTCCTCAGTCTGCAGAGGCACAAGTACCAATAATCCCCAATCGCACCCCCAAGAGAATGTTATAGTTTAAGTACACCAGTGTGGCCAGGTGTAGTGATGTACTCCTGTAATCCCAGTGGCTCAGGAGGCTGAGGCAGGAGGATTGCAAGTTCAAAGCCAGCCTCAGAAATTTAGCAAGGTCTTAAGCAACTTAGCGAGATCCTGCCTCAAAAAAAAAAAAAAAAAAAAAAAATTTAAGTATACCAGTACAATATCCAAATTTTATGGAAATCCAACCAGCCATGTCTAAAAAAACAAACTGAAACAATCTTCTTTGCTTGGATGAAAGTGTACCTTGTGGTAAAGGTACAACAAAAAGATACCCACAGAGAGGAAGGGTAGTTTGGAAAAGTCAAGAAACAGTTTTGCCTCTTTTTTAAGAGTAATGATTCGTTATTTTTTAAAAGATCGTGATCACAGTGTCGATCGTGAACTATAGCTATGAGAAATAAGACCCACAAAAATCAAACTAACATAAGAAAGTATATCCATAAGGACAATGTTGGAAATAACAATCTGTGTTTCTATGTGTGTAAAGGCACAAAATTTTAAAAAATAGTAATAGTAGGAGGAGGAATAAAAAAGTCAGAAGTAGTAGCAGAATCAGTGGTGGTAGCAGCAATAGAAGCAGCAGTAGTAGTAGTCATGGTAGGCGTGCTAATTCTCCAGGACAGTAGGAGCAGTGTTCCCCTAGTGCTTTGGTTCATTTATTATTTTGGTACCAAAAACACTTCCTAGGAAGTTTCACCCACAGTGATTTCTTGGAGTTCCCAGGAGGGTCTTTTAATTCTGAGGATTATCTGCCATTTCCCTTCTATTAAGGACTGAAAGTTGATGGCCCCAAAATTTGCATATTAAATTCCTAATCTTCAGTGTGAGGGTATTTGCAAGTGGGGCCTTTGGAAAGTAAGTAGGTTTAGATAAGATCATGAGAGTGGGCTCCCCCCCCCCAAGGAGATTAGTGGCTTTATGAGAAGAGGAAAGAGAGACAAGAGCAGTTCAATGGCCCCATGTGAGGACACAGTGAAAAGACAACCTCCTGTCAGCCAGGAGGAGAGCCCTCACCAGGACCCAAATTTGTAGGCACTTTGATCTTCGACTTCTAGCCTCCAGGTCAACAGGAAAGAAATGTCTGCTGTGTAAGCCATCCAGCCTGTGGTATTTTGTGATAGCAACCCAAGCTGACTAACATACCTCTTCTCTTCTCTCTTGGCAATGGGTGAGAGCTAGGCTTCCAAAGTCCAGAAAGGTCCAGTTGACAGCTGCTGTCCCTGCTGTGGGAGTGGGCACCCTAGGAGGTCAGGGTTTCACCGACACAAGTGCTATAGCAAGATCTGATTCTGTTACCTGAATTCTCTAGTCACATGCTCCCAGAGGGACATCTGATGTTTTCCAACCAACTACAGTTCCTTCTTTTTGTACTGAGGATCGACCACAGAGCCTTGAGCATGCTAAGCGAGCACCCTACCACTGAGCTACATCCCCAGCCCTGGGGTTTCTTTTGAGCCGCAGCCCTTCTTCCTAGGAATCAGGCACAAGTCACACGTACCAGGCCAGAGGACAGCCTTCCCTCCTTTGCTCTGGTAGCTTAGTGCTTTTTTTCAATGTGTGTCCTGAAACTGTCCAAGCACCTAGCGTATGGAAGCCCCTTAACACAGAAAAGTTTACTGGAATCAATGAACACACAAGCCTTCATTTTGAGAAGGCTCTTTTTTTCTTACCTAGGAGATTTTTTGGTGCCTAGCAGGGAGTTTTTTGGAAGGTAGGAGGATGCGTATTATCAGGGCCCTCTCACAGATGGAGAAACTGAGGTGCAGAAAGGTTCAGTTGACTTGCTGTGGAGTTCCACTGCCTCATTAAGTGTCTCACATAGCTTTTCATGTTACATGTGTAAGCATCTCATGCCATTTGCCTTGGACAGATTTTTAGCTCACTATTTATTCAGGAAAAAATGGGGGGATTGGTCAGTGACAGTCTGAAAAGATTAACAAATTAGTGCATGGTCAAAAAAAGTTCAGTTTTTTTGAAAGTCCATGACCACACTCCCCGCAAAGAATGCCCGAGGGCACTCAGCTATTTACTTCTCCTTAGAATAAGAAGAGAGGGAGAGCCTTGTACAATTTCCCACACTGCCTGACCCGGCAAGCTTTTACAAGGAGAAAGAAACTCTCTATGTGCCTCTGGGCTGCTTTCTATGCATGTCCTCTGAATGCTCAATTGTCAGGCAGGATTCCAGGGTGTATAAATATGTAATTACACTGCATTACAGAAACCAAATTGGTTGGGTTTTTGGTGAGAATCTGTTTTATTATGATCCTCAATTGCAAGTCAAATGGTTAAGACCTTGGATTTCTAATTCTTTGTGGAAATACAAATTTTTCCTTTCCCAAAGCTGCTTTCATTTAAAGTGCTTAAAGATGGGATAATATAAGTACTTTATTGCACAGTTTTATAAATGTATATTCCTGTGTCACACAAATAATCACATTTCAGGATTAGCCTCCACAAATAATTTAATGGGTCTATTACTCTGTGAGTATTAAAAAAATAATGTGACACTTACATAGAGACCTGCCTTTTAAGAATTCCTTATAAACTGGAAATAGCCTCACTGAGGAGAGGCCCTGCGCTTCTTTACACCATTGTGTCCATTCCCAGTTTTTCTTGATTCATATGTCAGAGATGATCCTATAGCACTTGGTTTAAAGAGAGTGCTTCGACCAGAGAATTTTAACATCTTGATATATTATTTGCAGGCATTCTCACTTACATGGAAAAGACATAAACAGCAGCAATGGACAGAGGAGTTCATGTCACACAGGGCGATGGCAGATATCAAGCCGGAAGTAAGGTTTCCTGACTCCTTGACCCACGCCAGGGTTACCAAATTCACTTACTGTTCTGGGAAGCACAGACATTGTATCCATCTGTATGATAAATGTATAGCACAGGTCTTCAGCAACTATGAAAGACCATGAAAGTCCTATTTTCATAGTTACCCTATTGAAGCGGTTGCAGTTCGATGGCCTTTGGCCTCCTACTGTGGGTCTTCAGGGTCCTCCCACGCCTGGCCTGGCTTCCTTTCTTTTCATCTCCATCCTTCTTGAAAGTCGAAACCCCCATCTTTGAAGACCACACTGGCACTCTACTACGGAAACCTCTGTCTTCCAGACCCAACAGAGACAGGAGGAGAGAGCAGCCCCTCAGCAGAGTCCAGGGAGTCCACCCCAAGCTGGGCAGCTGGGCAGATCAGATGTTACAAGGCTTTGGCGTCATGATAAAGCAACCAGGAAACTATTTTGTGTTGTTCTGTTGAATTTTTTTACTGCTCGTCTTAGAAATGGGGATGGCACAAAACAGGAGACAAAAAAAAAAAAAAAGAAAGAAAGAAACTGCAATCATCCAGACGGGTTGAATTTTTTTCCTCATAACTGAGATTTTCTGTGGTCAAAGTTCATACTTAGTGAAGGCTTTCCAGATGCCCTGTCCCAGACCCGACGTTTTTCCTCCTTTTCTCCAAGCCCTGCTGGTGCCCTGTTTATGCTTTTATTGCAACGTTTACATTTTTTTTAATAACACAGTCATTTCAGTACCTGTTGTAGGTCTCTTGCTAGACTGGACGCTTTCAGAGGAAAGGAACCAGAGCTTGAGAACTTTGTGTTCCCATGTCACCAGGCCTGAGAGCACATCCACAATGTGTGGTGGAGACTTGTTCAACTGAAGTTTGCTAGTTTGCTTACCAAATATTTTGACTGTACATGTCACCCTAGTAGCTACCAGTGTGATTTACTTAGAGCCTGTAGTAAGTGCTGAAGAAAAATAGATAGATGATAGATAGATAGATAGATGATAGATAGATAGATAGATAGATAGATAGATAGATAGATAGAGATAGATATTTGGGGTTTTGAAACTAATTGGAGATGAATAGATTGAGTGCTTTAAGATAATTTTTTTATTAACTGCTTTCTAACTCAGGGAAAATCAATTTTCTAAAATAAATTGTTATTTTAAATATTCCTTATGACTACTTCTGGACAAACTGTAATTTAAAATTGGGAAAAAAAGAGTCAGGCATACCTGAAAAGAGTCAGGAGACTGACACAGAAGGATTCCAAGTTTAAGGTCAGCCTAGACAACATGGGGAGCCCTGTTAAAAAATAAAATTTGGGCTGCGGAGATAGCTCAGTTGGTAAAGTGCTTGCCTTACAAGCATAGGGCCCTGGGTTCGATCCCCAGCACCACAAAAAAAATAAAATAAAATAAAATAAAATAAAATTTAAAGGGCTGGGGATGTAGCTAAGTGGTAGAGAGCTTGCCTTGTGTACCCAAGACCCTGGGTTTAATCCCTAATAACACACACACACACACACACACACACACACATATATAAAGTAGGAAAAAAAGGAAAGGACCAATATATGCCTCTTTAAATCTTTTCTAAGAACTGGATGCATGTATAAATCCCTGGGTTTGATTTCCAGTTCCACAAAAAGAAAAAGGGAAAGGAGGAGGAGGAGGAGAAAGAGGAGGAGGAGGAGGAGGAGGGGGAGGGGGAGGAAGAAGAAGAATTTTTATACAATCAGTTCTCTATATCCATAGATCCCACATCCACAGATTTAACCAACTGTAGATCAAAATTTTCAGAAAAAAAGAATCTTTTTCTTATTATTAGTCCCTAAACAATTCAGTATGACAACTATTTAAGTGGCATTTACATTGTGTAAGGTATTATAAATAATCTAGAGATGATTTAAATTATAGATGGGCAAGGCATAGTGACGCACACCTGCAATTCCAGTGAATTCAGGACACTGAGGAGGCTGAACCAGGAGGATCATAAGTTTGAGGACAGTCTCAACAACTTTAGAAAGGCCCTAAGCAACTTAGCAAGACCCTATCTCAAAATAAAAAATAGAAAGAACTCATGATGTGACTCAGTGGTTAAGCACCCCTGTGTTCAATCTCTAGTACCAAATAAATAAATAAGGAAAAGGAAGACCAGTAGAGGAGGGAAAAAAGGGTGAGGGAAGAAAAGAGGAAAAGAAGAGGGGAATGAGAATTGAAATCAAATTCCTTACGTGAATGATTTTGCCAAAATGAACCCAACTACTATGTATAATTACAATCCTCTAATTAAAAATAGAAATCCTCTAATTAAAATAGAAAAAAAACAAACAAAAAAAGAAAGAAAGAATTGGGCATTGTGATGCACACCTATAATCCCAGCAACTCTGGAAACTGAGGCAGGAGGATCACAAGTCCAAGACCAGCCTGGGAAACTTACAGAGGCCTTGTCTCAAAATAATGCTTTTTTAAAAGGGATGAGGCTTTATCTCTGGTGGTGGAGTGCCCCAGTGTTTTCTGTTGAAAATAGGAATCTAAGAAGAAGAGAAGACTTTTGATGAGAGTCTTATTTGCCCCACAGTCCAAAAGCAAAGGGGATGAGACAGTATTTAACATCAAAATAAATTACTATAGAAGCTTATTTTATTTTAAGTAACAGGTTTTGAATCTCTCTGACCATCTCAATGGAAATTAACTTCCACAACAAGTATGCAAGGTATGGTGGGGACACTGGTCTTGAGCAGGACTCTGTAGAGGTCAGCAGCCATATGCATCTCCTGAGATTTTACCAAAATGCAGATTCTGGTTCAGAAGTCAGAGGTTCTGCAGGTCTCACAAGCCCCAGGTGAAATAAATGCTGATCCAGGGACCATGTTTTGTGAAGTGAAGTTTTGAGACACTAACCTTCAATGACCATGCATCCTGATGGGTGGTCTTCAAGAACTAGCCACAGGACAATCAACTCCCAGTGAGGGTCACTTCCTAGTTCAGTACTCTGGGATTTGAAGCCCATGATTCTTCCAAAGGCTGTGTCATTTATAAAGCTGTCAATCCAGACAGACACAACGCCAGGGGGAAGACAGAATCCAGAAATAAACAGTTTAGAAGTTTAAAAAAAAAAATTGCGAATTAGAACACAGGCAATAGGTCACCCAGAAGACTGATGATGTCTATGAAAAGGCCAAGAGAAATGTAGATGCACGTAGGTAAAACAGGGTAATTCTGAAGCTAATGCTGTGTACTTTTAGATCTGCATGGGGGCATTAATTTTGTGCAGTCTGGTTATTTCTCTTGGTCATAGGAAAGCTTTTAAAAGGACTCAGATGACCACCAATGAAACTCCACATCATGTACAATCACAAGAATGGGATCCTAATTAGAATAAGTTATATTCCATGTATGTATAATATGTCAAAATATACTCTACTGTCATGTATATCCAAAAAGAACAAATTTTTAAAAGAAGGGCTCAGATGAGTCAGACAAAAGTAATTCAAAATAATCAGAGCAATACAAAGCCTCTATAGAGATTTAACAAAATTATTGGAACCAAGTGTTTTTCTGAATTCAAACTTTTTAAAATTTTGCACTGTATATACTATACAACATCCCCAAGAAGGTCAAGGGAAAGACACCCTATAATCAAAGTTATTAATATTCTACAGCAAATCGTAGGACTGTTCAGTCACACTAAGTGAAGGAAGGGGAAAATAAGAAATCTAAATAGTTTTATGTCCATTCAGGGCAAGTTTTATTGCCAAATGAGTTCAGGTCAAGTCAGGTTTTGTCACCAACTGGGTTACAAAAAAATGTTTTGATTTTCAATGCTTTCACTATTTCAGGATTACAGTTTAAGGGAGGTTGGACATCTTTTACACTCCTGAGTTTCCTATTAGGGAACTTCAATCTTCTTCAGACAGGCAGTGCTAATGCTGAGGTGTATTTCAGGTTTGTTTTTTGTTGTTGTTTTCTGGGGTTTTTTTTGTTTTGTTTTTGTTTTTTTTTTTTTTTTGTATTGGGGATTGAACCCAGGGATGCTTTACAACTGAGATACATCCCCAATCCTTTTTCTTTCTTTCTTTCTCTTTTAAGACATGGTCTCACTAAATTGCTGAGTCTGGCCTCGAACTTGCCACCCTCCTGCCTCAGCCTCCTTTGTTACTGGGATTAAAGGTGTGTGCCACTGAGCCCAGCTAGAATTCAGGCATTAACCAATAATTAATTTGATATAAGATTTTAGCATCCAGCAAGATGCTAATAATTAAGTGAGAAAAGCTGAAAAGGTTCATTTCAATCAAATTTGACCTAGCCATAAGTCATATCTTTTCTTTGAATTAACTTGGATTAAAAAGTGTTTTTGCAGTTGTTATTCATTCTATGTGTACTGACTTCTATTTTTTAAGTTCAATTTAATTTGACCTTTTTTGTTGAGGAAATAAAGGTTCAAAGTTCTCATCAAAGATCATAGAGAAAGAACTGGAAATCAGAGCCAGAATTTTGTTCAAATTAGACTCTTTCTATAAAATATTGATTAGAAAATAATTGACAACAATTGTTTTCTCCCAGTTGGTGAAATGTAATGATTAAAGTAGACGATGGTGATTCACGTGAAAACAGTAAGATGAATCAGAGAGAAAAATGTATGTGTTTTTTAATTAGAATGATCTCATTTTGTCTGAGGATAGTTAATAGATCAACTCTGAAGCACATGTGCAGCCTGATTAAAAATACCATAATCTTTGAGGTGTTGTCACTGTCTCTATAATTCCTAATAGTCACATTAAGTCCTGGACTCTGGATCCCCAGACTGAAGTTGCTTAGGTCTTACTTATTTTAAACACCTGAGATAGGAAATTTAAAGTGTAGTAGAAGGAGCAAGAGGTCAACTTCCACATACATTTATTGCATATGCAGTCTAGCTACCAGTAAGTGCTCCATACATGTTAAATGACTGAATATATCCCCTATAATTATGAGATTTCCTCCTTTCATTTGAACTAAATCTGTGACTCCTCTCGCTCTGTTGCTGGAGTAGCAACATTTCCTAAAACAAACGTCTGAATCAAAGCGTAGGAGTAAGGTTAATTTGCTCTAAAGAATGAATCAGGGAGTTGTTTGAAAAAATAAGGTCACAGCTTCAAGAGAAATATAGAGTGTGTGCACAAGCAAAATGGAAGCTAAAACATATTGTCTATTTATCTTCACTAGGAAATTTCTCATCACTCATGCTTTGCTTTCTCTGAGAAAGCGTCCTGGTTTATACCAGTTGTACGCCCTGACTGTGCCCAGCGCGGCATACTGTAGCAACGTTCTGCTGGGATGCATACCTCACTCCTGGCAACCATACTCCTTTTTATGTTATACTTAACAAAAGGTGTTCATGAATCAGCTCAAATCTCAGTTCATATTTAGATGACGCATTTTCTTCAACTAAACAACAGTCCACAGTTACAAATGCCAAACAGGAAGGGCACATCTGTGAAAAACAAGCCTCTTAAGCTGGAAGAATGAATAATGACGATGTGTGGGTTGTGCTTTCTATACAGCAAACTCTGGGAAGACCTTTCTGTGAACAGCTATCTGATAACAATTGAAGAGGCTTTGTGTTCCCACTCACCTCCCACACGCTTTTGTATAGGTAGCTCGGCAGGGGAAAGGGAGATTGGTAGTAAAGATTCCTGGATCATTAGAAACTCAGGTATCGATTCAGAATCTCAAAATCTTGGAATAGAGATTTTTTTTTTTCCATCACTTGTACTTTTTAGCATAGAGTAAATCCTAGAGATGAGTGTTTTCTTCAGGGATAAGAAAGTGCTTTTCCACTTTGAGTTTGAAATCCCCAATAGAATCTTCTAGATAATGAACCAGATACTTAAATAAAACAATGATTCAATTTGGGTTTAATTAAGTCTTTTAATGATTATGAAACAATTTCATTTTCATTCTAGAAGTCGTATATGTGGATTTTCCCATTTTATTTGACATATCAATCATTTTGGAAATGTGCAAGTTTGTTTTTAGTGTGTGTGCATGTGTGTGTGCGTGTGTGTATTCCTGTGCTTACTGCTCAGTAAAATAATAAAATTTGAGTGGTTAAGAAGTCAACAAATTAGCACACTTTGTTGTAATTTTTAATTCATGGTAACACTTATAACTAACTTTCTTTAGATTATAAATCCTTCTCTGTTACTGTTATAAAATTGCCATAATAATAAAACCCTCCTTCCCATATAGAATTCCATTAACAGTTTGGCTACTGTGATTACTGCTACTGTTTCATCCATCATAAGGAGAGTTTGCTACTGAGGAAGAAGCTAACAGTATTAACCCTGGAAACCTCCCACCTCCTCCCCTCATCCCCAAACTCAATTAAACCAGCATCACACCAAGACACACACAAAAAAGCTGCCGCCTATTTACATAACACAATGATCAAGTAATAAATCAACATTAATCATGAATGTTGCAACAAGTCACTGAAAATGATGTTTGACCTCACCATAGGCTGGACTCATCCATCCATGAATAGCATTTATTTCCAACTGAGAGCAACTTCCCACTCCCAAGGACAGGGTCAAGCATTTCAGATTCATAGGACAGGTAGGTTTGATCTTTCTTCCAGTTGTCACTTACCTTTTTCCCTAATTCTATTACCTCCTAATTTTGAAACAACCTCATCATAGAAATTATTCAGTTTCTGACATCCCCAAGAGTTTAATTGTTCATTTTCTTCAAAGCCATCTTAAGGCATCTTATTGCATTCCCCCGCATCACAGAATTTAGCTACAAAATGCATCACAGTTCCAGAGTCCCTGGTTTCATCTATGATTATTCTGTTTGAGCACTTAAGGGAAAGTTGGACACAGTGAGTCACACCTATAATCCCAGCAAACTGGAGGCTGAGGCAGGAGGATGGCAAATTGGAGGACAGCCTGGGCTTTAGTGAGACACCATCTTCAAATAAAAAGGGTTGGAGATGTAACCAAGTGGTAGAGTGCCCCCTGGGTTTAATCCCAGACCCACCAAAAAACAAAAACATAATGAACATCTAAGGGAAGATTTAAAAGTTAGGTTGGAGGACATTACTTTCTGGGGAGAGCTTTATGAGTTACTATTCTGCAGGGTCACCCCCTTGCATTTGTTAAAGAAGGAGCTGCCTTGCGTCACTCCTGTCTGCCTTCCCCATCCCCATCTTCCCCTGAGGTCCTAGATTACAAACCTCTCCTGTTCAAGTGGACAGAACAACAGCGGTTCACTGTTGGGTTTGGAATGAAGTCATAGTTCATCTGTATCACACCACAGTTTCTTGGACATAGTCAATAGATAGAGACAGGAAAGAACCTCTCTTCTTCTGAAATGTGCTATATTGTGCCTCTGCACCTTTGCACAGGCTGGTCACTCTCTGTAGGATGCCCCCACGCTCCTCCTCATCCACCGTGCTATCCCTGTGTGTCCATCTGGGAAACTTTTACTTATACCTCAAGCCTCCCCTCAAAGCAGGTCACCCCTGAGAGCCCCTCCTGGATACCCCAGGTGGAATTCAGCATTCTCTATGCCCCTGCCCCCTTTGTCCAGACTCTGCTTTGAAACATGTCCATGCTTTTGCTTGAGTAAGCCTCTGTCATCACTAGACTGTGAGCTATTAGGAACCAGGAGTTTTGTCACTCCATTTGTGTACAGAACCTAACGAATATCTGTCATGAGAAATGGTCAATAAAAACATGCAATGAATGAACGAACGAATGATGTACAACGTAACAGAATCCAAAAGGGAGAGCAACCAGGAAGGTAATTGTGTTTAAATAATTAGTTCTTTTATCAAGCCAAAATTAAGTTGCCTTGCATTTGACTTAACATTATTCTATTCAATTATTCTTTCATACATATACCCCTCCTTGACTGTATTGATGAACGGGGCAGATAGATGTTTAAATACCAGTTGGTTCCCCATTAGCAAGCTAATTAAAATGAAAGTACTTTTAAAAAGTTATGACTAGTCAGGCATGGTGGTACATACCTGTAATCCCAGCACCTCAGGAGGCTAAGGCTAGAGGATCATAGGTTAAGCTAACCTCAGCAATTTAGCAAGACAGTAAGCATCTTAGTGAGACCCTGTCTCAAAATAAAAAATAAAAAGAACTGGGTATTGGCTCTGAGGTTAAGCACCTGTAGGTTCAATCCCTAGTGCCAAAAAAAAATTTATAATTCATTGTTTTAATTTTTAAAAAATATTTTTAGTTGTAGATGGACACAATATCTTTATTTATTTTTATGTGGTGCTAAGGATCAAACCTAGTGCCTACTAGGCAAGCGTTCTACCACAGAGTTACAAGCCCAGCCCTCATTGTTTTAAATTTTTAAAAAAGGATATTTGTACACAAAAATCATCCTGTGTCAGTCAGGCATAGAGATGCACACCTGTTATCCCAGCTACTCAGGAGGCTGAGGCAGGAGGATCCCAAGTTCAAAGCCAGCTTGGGCAACTTAGGGAGGCCCTGTCTCGAAATAAAATAGAACTGGGGATGTAGCTCATGGTAGAGTACCAAAAACAACATCAGCAACAAAATCAGCCTGTGTCAGACATAAATTACACATTGTCACACTGATTGCCTGCTATGTTCAATGACATGGAAGTTGAAAATGATTTAAATATGATGTGATATTTAAATTAGTATCTTACATAGCCATATGTTAACTATATGCCATTTCTCCCATGACAAACTGATTAAATACCTTAGATAATGTTTTAACACACATCATTATACAAAAAAATTAGAATAAACTATGAATCATTCTGTCAACTTATGATTTGATAGAATAATGTACATCTTTCATGGTTATTAATATTTAGTGTCTTTCAGTAAATTAAAAAATCAAGCTTACCAGAGGTTAAAAATATCCAATGATACATAGATAATGATAGAAGAAATATGTATTAATGAACCTTTGTATGACTGACTTTTTTTTTGGTTAATCACTCACAGAATGATGTCAAACATGTATCAAGACTTTGGCTCCTTTTTCATCCGACCTTCCGGCATTTCATTACTATAGTTACCTGATTAATGGATGCAATAATATATACGGCACGATATGATATGTTCACATTAAATTTTAATCAAATATTGCTAAATTCAGAAAACATTAAGTAAATCATGACTGATGAGGCAATATTGCTGCACTGTCATGTTGATGACTCTGAAACTTCACTGCTGAGAGTAACAGATTAAGCACAAGAAGTGAATTTTATGAGGAAATATAAGTATCTCAACTTCCACAGTTGCGTTTTTTAATTGCTTTGCAGTCACCAGAGGAGACTCAAGATCCATCAAGTCTATTGGTGTCACAGATCTCGCAATTCCCTTTCCTGATTTCAAAAATTGTATTTGCTGTGAAAGAAGGGACCACTCGTCATATGTGGAGGTTTGTTTTTTCTTATCATGGTTTTGTTTGTTTGTTTTGCACTGTTGTTTTAACCCAGGGGCACTTTACCACTGAGCTACATCCCCAGCCTCTTTTGATTTCTTTTTTTTTTTTTTTTTTTTTTTTTTTTGAGATAGGCTCTCACTAAGTTGCTTAGGAACTTGCTAAATTGCTGAGGCTAACTTTGAACCTGCAATCCTCCTGCCTCAGCCTTCCGAGCCCCTGGGATTCCAGGCGTGTGCCACCCCATCTGGCTCTTATCATGGTTTTAAACCAACCAGTTATTGTCATTATTCTACTTATATGAAGCACCTAAAATAGTCAAATTCATAGGAACAGAAAGTAAATGGTATTTGTCAGGGGCTGACACAGAGAGGGAAATGGAAGATTGTTGTTTAATGACTATAAAGTTTCAGTTTTGTATGATAAAAAAGTTCTGGAAATCAGTTGCACAACATGAATATACTTAACACTGACGAATTCTACATTTAAAAATGGTTACAATAGTAAATTTTATGTTACAATTTTTATCGTAATTTTTTAAAGGTTGTATTTTAAAGTAGGACTTAGAATCTAATGTTGTTCCTTCATTCTTGATAGGCAAGGAAATGAGACCTGTCATTTGTTGAGTGACAGGTACACCTTGACTGATACTCTACTTCTGTAAAGGCAGGTCTAATGGCAGCAGACTCATCCTAAGGCTTGGAGTGAAGTCCTAGTTGAGTGTGCAGCACCCTGAAGCATCTTGACATCTCTATCACGCCGCACATGTTTTTGTCATAAATTTGATAGGTGCAGTACACCATGAAGCACTGGTGTGATCTCTCTAACCTCACAACAAAGCCATAAAGGGTGCAATCTTCTGTTAGATGGATGCACACCTATGAAGAATCACATAACTGGTGAGTGGCAAAATGGACTATCAGTTTTTAAAAATTGTGTTTTTCTTACTGATGGTGGAAATATCCAGTGCTCTTCTATGTCCCAGTCTCCTCAAAATTCTGGACTCCCAGAGGAAAACACTTCTCAATCCTTCTTGCTGACAATCAGGGCTACATGACCCACACAGGTCACTCTGGGTCTCAGGCAGTGAGAAACCAGATATTCTTTCTTGCTGGGGAACTCTGGCAACCATGTGTCGAGGTAGGTGAAACCATGAGATTGGATCTCTGAGTCACCCGGAAAGAAGATGTCTAGAACCCACTCAACATACAGCAGGCTTTGTGTGAGTGAGAAATAAACCACTGGATGTCAAGCCACTGGGACCTTGAGGATTAATACTAAAGGACTGCCTATCCTGGCCTGCCTACTATACTACTGTTGATTGAAAGATGGTCGATTAAAGTTAGTGCTGCAAGATAAAGTACTGGTCTGGAAGATGATAACTTTTTTTCTTTAGTCTCATCAACTCCAATTCATGTTTTATAGCTACCTAATATCCTATTTACCCAACTTGTCGCCTACCTCCTTTGAGTCCTTCTTTTCCTTCTTTTCACAATATAAATGGAATCTTGTACGTGCATGTGTGTAGGTATTTTTTCCATACATGTATATGGGGTAATAATAACTGTCTCATTCTACCGTCCTCCCTTTCCCCACCAACCCACCCTTCCCCTCACTGCCCTCTGCATAATCCAAAATTCCTTTATTCTTCCCTACCCACCCCCAACTATGGATCAGCATCCACTTATCAGAGAAAACACTTGGCTTTTGGTTTGGGGGGATTGGCTTATTTCACTTAGCATGATATTCTCCAGTTTCATCTATTTACCTGCAAATGCCATAATTTTATTCTTCTCTAAGGCTGAATAATATTCTATTGTCTATATGTACCACATTTCCTTTATCCATTAATCTGTTGAAGGGCATATAGGTTAGTTCCATAGTTCAGTTATTGTGAATTGAGCTGCTATCAACATCGATGTGGATGCATCACTGTAGTTTGCTGATTTTAAGTCCTTTGAGTATAAACCAAGGAGTGGGATAGCTGGGTCAAATGGTGGGTCCATTATAAGTTTTCTTGGGCTGGGGAGATAGCTCAGTTGGTAGAGTGCTTGCCTTGCAAGCACAAGGCTCTGGGTTCAATCCCCAGCACTGCAAAAAAAAAATAAGTTTTCTTAGGAATCTCCACTCTTCTTCCCAAAGTGGTTGCACCAATCTGCAGTCCCAACAGCAATGTATGAGTATACCTTTTTCTCCACATCCTCCCCAACACTTATTGCTTTTATTCTTGATAATTGCCATTCTGACTGAAGCAAGACAAATCTTAGAGTACTTTTGATTTGCACTTCTCTAATTGCATGAGATGATGAACATTTTTTCTGTATATTTCTTAATCAATTGTATTTCTTCTTCTGGGAAGTGTCTGGTTAGTTCCTTAGCCCATTTATTGATTGGGTTATTTGTTTTTTTGGTGTTAAGTTTTTTGAGTTCTTTACGTAATCCTGGAGATTAATGCTCTATTTAAGGTGTATGTGGTAAAGTTTCTTCCCATTCTGTAGGCTCTCTCTTCACATTCTTGATTGTTTCCTTTGCTGAGAAGAAGCTGTTTAGTTTGAATCAATCCCATTTATTGAGTCTTGATTTTTCTTCTTGTGCTTTAGGAGTCTTGTTGAGGAAGTCAAGTCCAAAGCTGACATGATGAAGATTTAGGCCTACTTTTTCTTCTCTTAGGTGCACAGTCTCTGTTATAGTGCCTAAGTCTTTGATCCACTTTAAGTTGATTTTTGTGCAGGGTGAGAGATAGAGTTTTAATTTCATTTTGTTACATATGGATTTCCAGTTTTCCCACCACCATTTGTTGAATAGGCTATCTTTTCTCAAATGTATATTTTTGGAACCTTTGCCTAGTATGAGATAATTGTATTTATGTGGACTTGTCTCTGTGTCTTCTATTCTGTACCATTGGTCTACATGTCTATTTTGGTGCTAATACCATGCCGTTTTTGTTACTATTGCTCCGTAGTATAGTTTAAGATCTGGTATTGTGAAACCTCCTACTTTACTCTTCTTGCTAAGGATTGCCTTGGCTATTCTGGGTCTCTCATTTTTCCAAATGAATATCATGATTGATTTTCTCTATTTCTATGAAGAATGTCATTGGGATTTTAATAGGAATTGCATTGAATCTGTATAACACTTTTAGTAGTATGGCCATTTTGACAATATTAATTCTGCCTCTCCAAGGGCATGGGAGATCTTTCCATATTCTAAGGTCTTCTTCACTTTCTTTCTTTAGTGTTCTGTAATTTTCATTGTAGAGGTCTTTCACCTCTTTTATTAGATTGATTCCCAAGTATTTTATTTTTGTTGAGGCTATTGTGAATGGCACAGTTTTCTTAATTTCTCTTGTAGTGGATTCATCACTTATATAAGGAAATGTATTTGATTTATGGGTATCAATTTTATAAGATAAGTGGAATCTCAAGTCTCATGTTAGAACCATCTGGAATCAATTCATTTCACCTTCCTCACATTGACATAGGATAGTGTTCTTGACCAATGCATTCCCACCCTCCAAGAATAGCTTACTGCAGTTTTCCTAAAACATGGTACTCAAAATAAGTTCAGATACTTCATGAGCTATTTATGTCTAATCATACATTATGTATTTATTGAAAAGTATGTTAGCAAAACACATACTTGTTATTTCATGGATATTGCTGCTTAGATCAAGGCTAATATTTATGTTTTAAAAGTAAATATGTAAGTTTAGAAAGTAATAGATACACTACAGGGAGCCTGTGCACTGGTATGGAAAAAATCATGAAACTAAGGAAAAGCTGCCAGATCCGGTCCTAAAACATGGAGAGACCCTCTAGCAGAGTGAGTATTAGTCATGCTAGGTGGGCAGTCCTTCCCCTCACCCTGCAGCCTTTGGACAATATAATTAAAGGAATACAACCTGGCCTATGTTTCCCCACATTGCAGGACTGGGTAGGCATGTCATCCCTGCCCAAGCACTATTGAAAGTACAGACATCACCAGACAGAGCTATGAAGAATGTCTAAGAATTTATCTCAATCTCTCTTTTCTTATTAGAGCCCAAGATCTCAAATTATATTCCATTTATGTACGATGTGTCAAAATGCATTCTACTTTCATGTATAACTAATTATAACAAATTAGCATGGATCTGACCAGTTCATTTGTTTGATCCCATAAAGGACCCTGCAGCTTTCAGCTGGCAGAGGGAGGAGGTAGAGTGGCAGAACCCTGGGCTAGGGCTGAGTCTCTCTTGCTCAAACATTGCTGTAATGTTTAGCCTGGGCTCCAGCCAGGTTTTTGGGAGGGGGCACGTCATCCAACTGGGTGCAGTCTGAGCACCTGGTTCTCTGGTGAAAGGTAGTAAAATGCAGAGATGCATAGATCAGTGCAGCTTCCCACATGTTTAGGTGTGCAGCACAAACTGAAAAACGTGAATAACTTGCTCTGGTCAGACCTCCAAAGACTGCTTTGACCTTGTTATCACTGCCTCTGTGCTGTAGATAAGGTGCCATCTTGCCTTTCTCAGAATTCTGCTGATCCTCTGCCTTTAGTTTGACCCAGGGGAATTCACAGCACATTCTGGTTCTTATCTCCAGCAGAAGGAGTTGCAGTTTCCTCATCGCCACAGGCATGCTGCCTCCTCCCTCAGTTCGTGGTTTGTCACGTAACACTGGCTGAGTCTTGGCTCCATCTCACTTCCTCTGGCCTACCAATAACAATTCCACAAATATCTCAATCTGTGGATTTAAATCAGCAACCAGACCCAAGATGGAAAAGGAAGAAAGGAATCATGGGAACAAGACATTGATTTCTTCTCACCTGACACCTGCCCAGTCCAGAGCATGGAAGACAGGCCCCATCACCTGGACTTCAGGATGGGATAAAGGAAAGGAAAGGAAGGTGTCCTATACCAGGTGGGTTGCAGGGTGCATGAGATGTGCTCCATGGTTCATAAAAAGCACCAATGGACCATAGGACTCCATCTGAAAGAGAAAAAAGGAAGGGAAATAACAGGAACTGAAATAGTTCTTCCAAAGGAATTTTCTAAGAATGGAAAAAGGTATCCCACTGAATGGTTAGCCCCCTCGGGAGCCCAGGGGTATTGTGAAAGGAGCTATGTATGTAAGGCAATTTTGAATTTGTAGGTGAGTTGGATATCAAGGTGAAGAATATATGGCCCCGTACTTGCTTTAGCAGTACATATACAAAAATTGGAACAATACAGAGATTGGCATTGCCCCTGTGCAAAGATGACATGCAAATTTGTGAAGTGTTCCATGTTTAAAAAAAGAAAAAAAATATGTGGCCCAAAGAGGAAAGGGAGAGTGAGCCGGGTGTGGTGGTGCAGGCCTCTAATCCCAACAGCCCAGGAGGCTGAGTGGGGAGGATTGTGAATTTGAGGTTAACCTCAGCAACTTATTGAGGCCCTCAGTGAGATTCTGTCTTAAAATTAAAAAATGAAAAATAAAAAGGGCTGGGGATGTGGATCAGCAGTAAAACACTTCTGGGTTCAAAAAAAAAAAAAAAAAAGTTGGAAAGTGAAACCAGTTGAGACAACTGATGGAAAGTCCCCTTAGTGTTTGGGCCTGCCAGGGCAGTGTAAATTCCTACCCAGGCCCCTAGAGACTCTCATCAGCACCTTCAGAGGTTAGCAGGAGCTGCTGTGGGCATGTGGGTTGGGTTTCCTATTATTGTCTCAGCCTCCCTCAGGATGGGGAGCCAGCAGGCCATGGGCTGACCTGCCAGGAACAACTTGAGAGTTATAGCTGTCCCTTTTGCATCTCACCTCCCAGAACAAGTGATTTGGTTCCCACCTGAATCTGGGGTTATAGGTGGACTGGTGGATTGTTGTAGGACTAGAGTGGCCTCATACAGATCAGAGGCTCTAAAGGGTTCGACTGACCACGGCTTTCCCATTCCAAGAGGCCCTCAGAAAATGGTACATGGACACAATATCTTTATTTTACTTTTATGTGGTGCTGAGGATCAAACCCAGGTCCTCACACATGCTTGGTGAACGCTCTACCACTGAGCCACAAACCTAGTCCTCCATTCTTAATTGGGAGAAAACAGCAGTACCATTCTCAGTGCTGTGGATCTGCTGATTGCTACAGTGTGTGTAGAGCAGGCACCTGGCCTATTTTCTGCTCTGACAGTGTATACAGTTCTGTGATTATGTTTCAGAGAACAGACTTTGACTTATGGTATGTCTGAATGAATGAATAATAATAATCCATAAAATAGCCAGATTGGGTGTGGGTCTATTTTCTTTCTAAAGCACTTTTCATCTGTTTATAGATCAGCAATTTTATCTCTGCAACCTGAACTTTAAAATGAGTTGACACCAGAGTCAACACTTTATTCACTTATTTATCTGGCAATATAAAGCCTGAGTAGTACAAATAGACATCTGTCTGCAAGTTCTATCTGAAGTGGTGGGAAAGAAAGAATCGCCAGGCACACTAGCACATGGGGGAATCCCTTTTGTTTCAAAAATGCTTCTTCAAAGGAATCAGCATCCTTGACTGCCTTTGAGGACATCACTGTGTGGGAGGCTCTGTGGGTCTCTCTACAATGACAAAACTGAGGAGCCTGTCTTGGATTGGTGCTTCCCTCAAAACGCACAGTCTGAGCAAAAAAATGCAGATACAAAGCACGCACAGAGAAGAAGTCAGCGCTGAGCAGAGTGTGGGCTGAAGAATCCTGCCTCCTAAGGAGGTGACAGTCAAATGACGCTGGCTCATCATGTGTGTCAAAGACAATGTTCGGCAGGTAAATAGCAATTAAGCATTTCCCACCCACTCACAAATTCCATGCTGAAAATGCTGGTATTGTAGGAGCCTCTTCCACTGCTGGATCCATGCATATCCCAGAACTTTCTAAGAAAAAAACAAATGAGCTTCTTAATACACATATTAGGAACTATTTCAGATGTTTTCAATAATAATCACAGGAAAAACTAACTTTTCCATCTTAACCTCTGGTATTTAATCACTTATACCTGCTATATTTTGTTTTCTGTAATATAAAATGAATAGTCAATAGTCCCACAGCAACTACTGGATCAAAGTACAGTGACTAAATATTATTATAAGAAAACCTAATTGAGCAAAATTACACTTGAGTAGGACATGGGTATCCCTAAACTATCTCTAACACAGAACTAAAGTATACTCATTTGGAGAAAATATAAAGCTCTATAAAGGTCCACAAATAAATAAATTGTGTGAGGCAATATCAAATAAATTAAGGCAATGGATATCAATCTCATATAATTTTTAACAAACAAAATAAGACAATATATAGTTAAAACTGGGGGCATAGCTAGGCACAGTGGCACATGTCCATAATCCCAGGTACTCAGGAGGCAGGAGGACTGCAAGTTTGAGGTCAGTCTCAGCAACTTAGTAATTACCTGTCTCAAAATAAAAAATAAAAAGGGCTAGGAATGTAGTTCAGTGGTACAGCAGCCCTGGGTTCAATTTCAAGGACTGCAAGAAAAAAAAAAAAACTGTGTGATAAACTTTCAAGTGTTATAGAATTAGGGAAGAAAGAAGGAATTGGAGACATTATGAAAGCTTTTGTCAGTGGATGAATGAACAATAAAGAAAAGTAGTTATAATACAAGTATCACATCGGTATTTCTGTCTGACTTATCTTTAAAACATAATGCAAATAATACTTCTACTGAGTACAAAATGTGTGCCCATATTTGAAAAGTAGTTCCTCAACCTGTGCCCAATACTACCGAATACTATCTTAAAATACTATCTTTCAAGTAGTTGATGTCTGCATCAATCAATGAAATCTATATTACCCAAATGTTATGATCTATTGGAAAAATACAGATTTGCCCAGGCAGGCTTCTACTTTAGTTAATATTATTGCTTGTTGCAGTAAAGCAAAATAATAAACAACTTTCTCTTTTTCTCTTCCACCTCCCAGAGAGAAAGAACTGCATTTTTTTTTAGTCATAGATATTTTTTATTGCTTATATCCTCCCAGATTATACAGGCAGTACATGCTTATTGTAAACATTTTGAAACACTACAGAATGTCAAATCCCCCCATTTCAATTTATTCTCCAGAGAGAACCCCTAGGAGATTAAGCTACCCCTGGCCCCTTTCTCTTAAGATGTCAAAAAATGCTACTTGTCTTTGTCTGTCTCCTCAACTAGGATTGAGTTTCAGAAGGGGAGATCCTGTGACTTACTAATCTTTTTTTTTTTTTTGGGGGGGGGGGAGTTGTGAATGGACCCAATATCTTTATTTTGTTTATTTATTTTATTTTATTTTATTTTTTATAACTTTATGCTATTTATTTATTTTTATGTGGTGCTGAGGATCGAACCCAGTGCCTCACCCATGCTAGGCAAGTGCTCTACCACCCAGTCCCAACTCCAGCCTCCTTTATGAATCTTTATACACCTAATACCTTACCCAATAATTAATACACAACAGGATTTTTACGTAAGCCAATTATGCAGCAGAGATCTGGGTTATCTGTAATGGAGGGAGTGAAGGAAGAAAGAAGCAACAGTACGGACCAGTGATATAATGCAATAAAACACACTGTGGTTTTGGGGTTTTGGTCTATGACCAGCCAAAGAGTGAGTGAAGGAAAAATCATTGGCAGGTGCTGCATTTTGGATGAAGCTTTTTGAAGGCTGGGTAAGTCAAACACAATGCCAGACTTATGTGTAGGAAGACAGGCAACCACCTACGTGGTGTAATTTGAGGTGTACAACAAGGCCCTGCTGGCCATGAAATCGCTCTTCTATGAACCTATAGCTGCCCAGTGTTCTCTTCAACCAGCATGTGTTAACTGAACACTTACTCTATGTCCAACAATGGCTGCACACCAAAGCCAATATGATATTGTTCCTGCCTTCAAAAGCAGGTCTTGAAGGCAAAAATAAAGTAGGCAAGGTAATAAGTTAAGACAAAATAAACATGAGTGATGAACTGTATCTTATAGAATTAAGAGAAGGAAGAAATTGGTGCAATCTGGAAGGTTTTGTCAATGAATGAGTGTGTGGGGAAGCAAAATCTTCAACAATAGCACAGATTAGAAGAAAGAAAGGGAGATCAAAAGGCCCAGCAGCACAGGGACACAGGTTCAGGGGGACTTTCTTAGAAAATGAGACCCATCTGATTAAAAGAGGGCTTTCAAGGCAGTGGGGGTGCTGCTGAATAGAGCAGGGTCAGGTAATGGGAGGTCCTCCTTTTCACAGAAGACCACTTCACAGTGTTTCCTTTCAAAAAGTGAGGAAAAAATGAGCCCCTGTGTCATTTCCCCTTAGATCATCACCCTTTTTTTTCCTTCATAAGATTTATCATTGTAACACATTGTACCACAAGAATAAGTTATATGCCATGTATGTATAATATGTATATCTAAAAAGAACAAATAAAAAATACGAATGGGGCTGGGGTTGCAGCTCAGTGGTAGAGCACTTGCCTAGCATGTGTGAGGCACTGGGTTTGATTCTCAGCACCACATACAAAAAAATGAGTAAAATAAAGGTCTATCAATATCTAAAAATTTTTGAATTTAAAAATAAAAATAAAGAAATAAGATTTATCATTATACTTCATATTACACTCAATTCATTTATTCCTGGACTTACTTATTTACCACCTATTGTGGGATCTCCTGACTGGCAGGTAGTATTGTGTTTAGTTCAATAAGTACTTATTGAGTGAATGAACAAATTATATGAAAACATTTCTACAAGACACTTAATGGAGCAGGTGAGGCAGGATGCTCTTTGACTCTCTTCCATTATCTCAAACTCACTGAGTACATTACATTTCTGTTGAAGATAGAAGGAGCCCAGTCCTGAAGAATCCAAAGACAACATTTTTTCTGAGGACCATTGAATGGAGAATCTTCAGATCAAAACTATGTCTTGTGGAAAAAGGAACACTCATCCATTGCTGGTGGGGCTGCAAATTAGTGCAGCCACTCTGGAAAGCAGCGTGGAGATTCCTTAGAAAACTTGGAATGGACCCACCATTTGACCCAGCTATCCTACTCCTCGGCCTATACCCAAAGGACTTAAAATCAGCATACTACAGAGATACAGCCACATCAATGTTCATAGCTGCTCAATTCACAATAGCCAGACTCTGGAACCAACCTAGATGTCCTTCAATTGATGAATGGATAAAGAAACTATGATATATATATATAATGGAATATTACTCAGCCATAAAGAATAATAAAATTATGGCATTTGCAGGCAAATGGATGAAATTGGAGAATATCATGCTAAGTGAGATAAGCCAATCTCAAAAATCCAAAAGACGAATGATCTCACTGATAAGCAAATGATGACACATAATGGGGGGTGAGAGGGGGGCAAGAATGGAGGAAGGAGGGACTATATAGAGGGAAAAGAGGGGTGGGAGGGGTTGGAGGGAAGGAAAAAATAATAACAGAATGAATCAAACATCATTACCCTATGTAAATGTATGATTACTCAAATGGTATGCTGTTACTCCATGTACAAACAGAAACAATATGTATCCCATTTGTTTATAATAAAAATAAATTTTTAAAAAAAGTATATCTTGTGTCAGTTTGTGTTACACACCTGGAATCCCAGTGACTCAAGAGAATGGGCAGGATGATTGCAAGTTCAAGGCCAGACTCAGCAATTTAGTAAGACTCAGCAACTTAGCCAAAAGTTGTTACAAAATTAAAAAAAAAAAAAGGACTCAAATGTATTTCAGTGGTAAAGTGCCCACGAGTTCAATCCCCAATATGAAGAAAAAAAAAAACCAATTCTTTGAAATTTAAGAATGAAAAAGTGTTACACAAGAGAATGCTGTATATCAGTAAAGGTATAGAACAGGAATTAAAGACCTAGAGAGTAAAAGGAAGAAAAGGCATCAGGAAAACAACAAAGTGCAGAAGGAAAGTAGGTGTGTACACAGAAAGGAAGTGAAAATCACATCAGAAGATGAAAGATGGGGGCTGGGTTTGTGGCTCAGTAGTTGAGCGCTTGCCTAGCACATGTGAGGCACAGGGTTCCATCCTCAGCATCACATAAAAATAAATAAATAAAGATATTGTGTCCATCTACAACTAAAAAAAAAAAATTTTAAAAAGGATGAAAGATGGAAATGTTTCCAGATCTTCCTCATATTGAGTCTAGAACTGGATCCTATCTGAACAGCAGTGACTCCTTTCCTGGTGCCTGATTGCCACGTGGAGAGTAGCTAGGGATTCAAGATGTGTAACAGAGGGGTCAAAAGGCTTGAGTAGTTACAGATAGAAATCAGGGTCAAAGGAGACTTCTCCGTGAAGGGAACATGGCTCCACAAAGGTCTACACTTTAGTTAGATAACTGTAAAACTAATTCAATGATTCATAGCTATCTCTTTGCTCACAACATGACAGAATCATAGGAGCTGAAAGGGCATGGGGAGTGCTCTCAATCAGCTATCAATCTTGGGAGAGGTTTTTCCCCAGTGAATTCTGAACTACAAGTGACTGATTTTTTTTTCCCCCATGCTGGGGATTGAATCCAGGCCTTGTGCTTGCAAGGCAAGCATCTACCAACTGAGCTATCTCCCCAATCCTTGATTTTCATTTTCAAATTGCAGGGAGTTTAAACTCTACTCTATAATGAAGTAAATCTTTCTTTTCAGCAAATTCTCCCATAACTTAATAACAAAAAGTATAGCTTGGATTGAGGTGCATGCCTGTCTAGGTGTAGTTCTAAAACTGATTTGCAGAAACCAGACCTAAGGTTTTCTTTAATTTCTTTCTGTAGTGCTCTGTAGTTCTCATTGTAGAGGTCTTTCACCTCTTCTGTGAGATTGATTCCCAAGTATTTTATTTTTTTCGATGCTATTGTGAATGGGGTAGTTTTCCTAACTTCTCTTTCTGAAGATTCATCACTTATGTAAAAAAATGCATTGGATTTATGAGCATTGATCTTGTAACCTGCTACTTTACTGAATTCACTTCTGAGTTCTAAAAGTTTTCTGGTGGAATTTCTAGGTTCCTCTAAATATATAATCATGTCATCAGCGAACAGGGGTAGTTTGAGTTCTTCTTTTCCTATTCGTATCTCTTTAATTTCTTTGGTTTGTCTAATTGCTCTGGCTAGAGTTGCAAGGATGATGTTGAATAGAAGTGGTGAAAGAGGGCATCCCTGCCTTGTTCCAGTTTTAAGAAGGAATGCTTTCAGTTTTTCACCATTTAGAATGATATTGGCCATGGGTTGGTATGCCTTGACTCCATGTACAAACAGAGAAACAACATGTATCTCATTTCTTACAATAAAAAGTAAATAAACAAATAAATAAATAAAAAGAAACCAGACCTAATGACTCCATTCTTGTGACAAGTTTCAAGTGCAAGTCCTTCCCCCCTGAGTTCCTGGTTTTCTTCTTGCCTCAGTCTCCTCTCCCTTTGACCCGTGTCATACAGAGAGCATGTTGAAAGACACGGAGACAATTAGGACAAGAAGCTAAAATCCCACCCTATCTTGAACATGCCAGGCACCTGGCTATTTGTCATGGTAGAGCTACTGGAATATCTGATTATGCCAGAAAATAAGAAAGTTATCAAAACAATAAGAAGAGCATGTTACAAGAACACAGGACCAGCTTAAATCAGTTGCTGTTGCCATATCTGGGACAAAATGAATTTCAAATGTCCTACACCAATCATGAAGTATGAACTATTTAAAAAATAAGAAATTTATAAGCAAATATACAAAAATAGATAAATGATGATGATGATGCTCATCAGAAATTTTGCTTACAGAGAGTTGAATAATACATATGGAGGTAGTGCTATACTTATTCAATTATTGTGTCAGAACTACCATGGTTAAAACTGAACCAGAAAAAATATCCTCAATGAATATTAAAACTTGGGAGAAATTTGATAATATGCAGGATATTTGCATAATAATAGTTGTGTGAGGGACAGAAGTAATTATACAGTGAGAGAGCCTTGACCAGACTGTCAAAATGAAAATCACTAATGAAAGATAAAGGGACACCATGGGCCTCCAGATGTGGTGCCCTGAGAGAACACATCACCTATGCAACGATCTAGCCAAGAATCCAGCCAGACATGATGGTACATACCTGTAATCCCAGCAACTCAGGAGGATCACAAGTTCAAAGCCAGCCTCAGCAACTTGGTGAGGCCCTAAGCAACTTAGGAAGACCCTGTGTCCAAATTTTTTAAAAAAATATTTTTTAAAGGGCTAGGAATGTGGTTCAGTGGTTAGGTACCCCTGGGTTCAATTTCTGGTACCAAAACAAAAAAAACAAAAAAAATTCCATAACCTCAGTCTATCACCAGGAAACATCAGATAAGCACAAAATGAAAAATGTTGTATTTACAAAAGGAGGAACAAACTATATTCCTTTTAAAATGTTAGTATCATAAGCCAAGTACAGTAACACACACCTGTAATCCCAGCCATTTGGAAGACTGAGGCAGGAGGATCAAGACCAACCTGGGCAATTTAGGGAGATTCTCAGTAATTTAGCAAGACCCTGTCCAAAATAAAACATAAAAAAAGGGCTGGGGATGTAACTCAGTGATAGAGTACCCATAGGTTCAATCCCCAGTACTGGAAAAAAATCAGTATCATAAAAAATAAAGAAAGTTTGTTAGATTTAGCTCAGATTAAAAACTCCCAAGAGTTCTGACAACTAAATCAATTAAATGCAATACCTAACTTTAGATGGATCCACTGGAGAGTAAAAAAATACTAGAAAGGATATTACTAGATCACTTATAAAATTGGAATATGGAGTATGTGAGATAAAAAGTATTTAACATCAGTGTACTTTTTTTAAAAAAATGTAAACAGTTCATTAAAAAACTTACTCACAAAATTGAATGATTACAGAGTTGCAGAGCAGCTAAAAACCAACTGCATGGCAGTGAGAATGAAGTGACTCAGGTAAAGGTTGTCCTCACAAGGATGTTCCTTTTAGCAATGAACTTGGACAGAAGTTTCTGTTTTTTTGTTTTTTTGTTTTCTTTTAAATTGAGCTGGGGGCTGGAGATATAGCTCAGTTGGTAGAGTGCTTGCCTTGCAAGCACAAGGCCCTGGGTTCAATCCCCAGCACCCCCCCAAAAAAAAAATTGAGCTGATAAGCCTGTAGTAGAAGATTCCTCCCCAGCAGCATTAAAACCTTCTGCCACTGCCATAGCTACTGCTGCTGTTGGAACCGCCATAGCCACCTTGGTTTTGTGGTTTGGCAAAGTATAGACCTTCACCACCATAAGGTCCAGAGCTACTGCCTCCAAAGTTTCCAGCCTTCATGGGTCCAAAATTTGATGACTGTCGTAATTGCCAAAATCATGGTAGCTTCCACCACCTCCAAAATTGCTTCCGTCATTACCAAATCCATTGTAGCCTCCCCTGCTGCCACCATATCCACCACCACCACGGCTGCCACCAAAGCCACCACGACCACTGAAGATTCCTCCATGACCAAAATTGTCATTTCCACCAAAACCACCTCCACGACCACCACCAAAGTTTCCAGAACCACTTTGACTTCTTTGAATAGATGGAGCAGTAGCCATCTCTTGCTTTGACAGGGCTTTCCTCACTTCACAGTTGTGGTCATTCACAGTATAGTATTTCTAAATGACAATCTTGTCCTACAGAGTCATGGTCAACAAAAGTTACAGAACCAAAGCCCCTCTTCTTTCCACTGCCTCTGTCAGTCATGATTTCAATAACTTCAATTTTCCGGTACTATTCAAAATAGTCTCATAGGTGATATTCTTCAATATCTTCTTTAATGCCACCAACGAAGATCTTTTTCACAGTTAAATGGGCCCTGGTCTTTGAGAATCTTGAGACAGCTCTCTGGTTCCACAACTCTTCCACCCACCTTGTGTGGTCTTGCATTCATGACTGCATCCACGTCCCTCACAGTGGCATAAGTGACAAACCCAAAGCCCCTGGAGCACTTGGTTTTGGGTCTCTCATTACCACACAGTCCGTGAGTGTTCCCCATTGCTTCAAATGGCTTCTCAGACGCTCATCAATTGTTTCAAAGCTCAGCCCTCCAATAAATAGCTTCCGCAGCTGCAGCTGTTCAGGCTGTTTAGGGGACTCTGCTTTAGACATGATGGCAGTAGAAAGAGAGACTTTAATGATGCTTTCTCAACAGAGTCCACAGGCAGAAAGGAGTAAGCTAAGGAAAGTATCCCACACTAATGTACATTTAAGAATTAAATAACTGTATTGTAGTCATTCTTAGGAAATATATACTAAAGAGTTTAGAGGTAAGAGGCCATTGTGTTTGTAACTTTCCCTATTCAGGAAGAATGGGGGGGCTGAAGGATCTATGGATACAAATGGCAAAGTAAATAGAGTGAATGTTTATAAGCCAATCTGGATAAAAGGCATAGAACCTTCTACTTTTCAACCTTTTTTTTTTGGTGCCAGGGATTGAACTTTCGGGTACTTGGGGCACTTGAGCACTGAGCCACATCTCCAGCCCTATTTTGTATTTTATTTAGAGACAGGGTCTCTCTGAATTACTTAGCACCTCCCTGTTGCTGAGGCTGGCTTTGAACTCTCCATCCTCCTGTCTCAGCCTCCCAAACCTCTGGGATTACAGGCTTGGGTCACCACACCTGGTTACTTTTCCAACTGTTTTGTAAGTTTGAAACTATTTCCAAATGGAAAGCTTTAAAAAGAAAGGCTTTGCCATTTTGTAGCTCTAAGAACAAAAGAATAGCCAGGGTACAGTGGCTCCCACCGGTAATTCTGGTGACTGAAGAGGCTGAGGCAGGAGGATTGCAAATTCCAGCCCAGCCTCAGCAACTTGGTGAGGCCCTGTCTCAAAATAAAAAGCAAAAAGGTAATGCACCAATTTTTAAAATGTGGGGGGAAAAAATAGAAGGGCTGGGATGCAGCTCAGTGGTAAATTGCCCCGGGTTCAATTCAATACCAATAATAATAATCATAATCATAATCATAATAAGTTTATATATACATATATATAATTGAAATTGCTTTGCTTAGTTACTTGAAAGTAAATCTTAAAATATTGGAAGTGAGCTAGGCCCAGTGGTTCACACCTGTAATTTCAGCAACTCAAGAGGTTGAGACAGGAGGATTGAAAGTTCCAGGCCAGTCTCCACAAATTAGCAAGACCCTATCTCAAAATAAAAAATAAATATAAAAAATATAAAGAAGTGGCAATGTAGTTCAGTGGTAGAGCACCCTGGGTTCAATCCCCAGTAACACACACACAAAAAATGATATTGACAGTGAAATTACATTTTTAGATGATGCACTTCTTCTGGGTTATCAGTAACTTATAACAGGCTCAAGAGGAGTCTTATAGGTAGACTCAGTAGATCTTCTGGACAGAAACACAAGTTCTCTAGTTTAATCTTCACTGACTCCCCCCAGATTCATCAGTGAAAAGTCTCCATGCCCCCCTTTTCCCAACACAATCCTCCCACTCCATATCTTATTAGAATTCTTCCCAATCCCAAATCTGTAATAACAAAGGTAAAGAGATTATAGTTCAGGTTCTTAGACTGAGAACCCAAGCCTACTGTAAAGTTTTCTAGGACTCTGTCTTTTATGGCCACTGTCATTTCCGTAAGATTAGATTCACTTTCTTCAGTAATCACATATTTTCTCTCCCCAAATCCCTCTCAAAAGTTGTGCTTTCTCCTGAGGAATTTTTTTTAAAAACAATTAACCTCAACCATTTACATTGGGAAAAAGTTTCCTGAGTAGTCACATCATAGAAATACGAGGTCAGGATTTTACCTAAGCTGGATGTGAATATTTTTTAAGTGTTTACAAATATATACGGCCCCACTTCATTCTAGATCACCACAACGCTCAAACGCAGCTACTGCAAAACTCTGTTCTGACAAACTCATCTGCGGCCGGCTGGCAGCGGGGCGGGGAAATCTCAGCGAACGCTGGCCGCTGAAGACACCTAGAGGACGTATTTAGGGATTGCATGGGAACTGCGAACATTCACTGGTCCCCACTGTGTCTCGGGTGCAAGGAGCGTTTGTGCGTGATGCCTGGTGGGAAGTGGGAGGTATAGTTGGGAATAGGGTCTTTGGTGCCAAAAACTGGGGAATGATCCTCAGCACATGCCAGGGTAATTTTTCATGATGCTAAATGAGCTCTATAAGAGCATGTTCTGTGATGGTCTTCTTAGACTGACTGTAATGGGCTAAAATTGGACATTGAAAAACTGTATTGTGGTTGATAGTGGACAAAGAAGCCAGGGAAGAAAAAAAGAAAATCTATGCTGGCTTTCTCTGATGTCTTATTGGCTTTCTGATTGCTTATTACTACTTACACCTATGAATTAAGTGATTTTTTTTAAATTGTAAACAAATGGATACATGTTGTTTCTCTGTTTGTACATGGCGTAAAGGCATACCATTTGTGTAATCATAAATTTACATAGGGTAATGCTGTTTGATTCATTCTGTTATTTTTTTCCCTTCCCCCCCCACCCCTCCCACCCCTCTTTTCCCTCTATACAGTCCTTCCTTCCTCCATTCTTGCCCCCCTCCCTAACCCTAACTCTAACCCTAACACTAACCCCTCCCACCCCCCCATTATGTGTCATCATCCACTTATTAGCGATATCATTCATCCTTTGGTTTTTTGAGATTGGCTTATCTCACTTAGCATGATATGAATTAAGTGATTTTTAAAAGTTATCTTAAGGACAATGAAAAATCCCTATTGTCTTACCAAAAGCTTCAGCTATGTCTAGCCTTTGGTAGAAAGGAGAGATGGCCCATCTTGTCCCCTTCCCCCTGTTGACTGCCTGTTTTTCTTTCCAATTAGCAGCAGGTTGTGGAGACAGTGATCTGCTGCTGCTTTAGGAACCTCAACTTTTGCAGTCTGGGTGGGCAGCAATGAGCAATTACTGCAAATGTACCAATCTGTTGAAATACATATACAACCATAACAAGAACTACTATTTTTAATATGAAATTACATGGCACAGAAAGAAGCTTAAATATTTCAGGCAATATTTATTACAAGAATGCAAGCTGTGTCTAGCAATCTTTTGTGTTGGAATTTAACCAGGACCCTCCCATGGAAGTATCATACTACCTTAGAGAAATTTTTATTTTTCTTTGTTGTAAGGGATTAGATTGTATTTTGACAAAGGATATCACTTGAGGAACATTTGCTTTATTGAACCAATTATTGATTTAAGGTACTTGAACTTTATACGAATCATGGAAAACTTGCCTATTTTATGTTCCCTCTCTTTTGTTGGGGTGGGGATGAGGGGACAGGAAGGAGATGCTTACCAGTGTCTGGAAGTACTTACCAATAACAAACTCAAATCTGAGGTTGCATTTTTATGTCCAGACAGGGTGTGGTTGAACATTGACTTGGAACTACGGAAAATATGCATTTGGCAATTTTTAATTTCTTTTTCAGGGAGAAAAACAATGAATCGACTAAAGTTTCACCATCGAAATGAATATTTACTAATATGCAGGGAGGGGGGCATTATGGCTTAATCTTTATCGAGTATCCACACAGAATGGCAGAATTAAATTATGTGAATAATCATAATTGCCATATATAATGTGTTTCAGAACAGTGTTTCAGAATGGTACAATTCATTTCAATCCATATAAAATAAGCATAATCAAATGTTTTGAGATGGTTAATTAAGTGCAGATAATATTAAAAGATTTTTAAGTGGAACCAAGTGATCATTGCTGTGATATTTAATATGAAAACAAGAATCCAAAAGATGAATAAAGGTGGAAAAAACAGGTCTGGGAATATAGCTCAGTGGGAGAGCACTTGCCTAGTGTACACAAGGCCCTGGGTTCAACTCCCAGCACTGCAAAAAATAAGCAGCATCAGCAAAGCCTAATTCAAAAGAAATGAACTAATATAATTCTTTCTCTCAAAAAATATCCTGCATCCTAAAGTACTGAGCATCACAGAGGATATTTTTTTTCTCTTAAGTGCCCTGAGAGATTAACTTTTTTTGTTAATTTGTAAATACCTAATGAATTCATATGAGTTCTGATGTTTGGAAGAAGGAAAAGAGAAGATAGGATATAAAAAGTTTTCCTTCCACTCCTATCCCTTAGCAAATAGTTTTCTGACGAATGTTATCAGTTTTTATATATAATTTTTAAATACTTAAATACACACCTCCTTTTTCTTGCTTTTTGAATTACAAGAGCATTCTAAACATTATATTCTGTACCTTGCTTTTTACACTTTTATTTTCAAAACTGTGGAATACATAGAGCTGTCTTTCTTTCTTTTACTATAATCATATTCCACTACATGGATGTACCATGATTTATTTAACAGGCCTGTTATTAGTGAATACTCAAGTTGTTTCTAAATTTTGTTTCCAATCTTTGCTATGATAAAAATGGTGCAGGGAATCACCTTGTACATACCCTTATCTATAAAATAAATTCCTTAAAGTAGAATTTGGGTTTAAGAAAATGTGTGTTTTTAATTTTACTAGATACTGCCAAATTGCCCTTGAAGAGGTTAAAGCATTTACACCGCACTGACCCTGTACAGGAGTGTCTCTTTCTTCACCTTCAAAACAGACTTCATAAAAATGTCTCTGAGCCTGAGTATGGTAGTTTTCTAGGCTTTCTCTCTTCCGGGTCTGGTCTGGGTAAATCTCACTACATTTCAACATCAACTCTCTACCAGACCTTGCATTCACCTCCTCCTCTCTACCTTGGTTCTTGTGATTTCCTCTGCTGGAATTTTTCCCATCAATACCGTCCCTCCAAACCATGCACCTTGGCCTTTATGAAACTGTTTTCAGTTACCTGGATCCTACTGATCTCTACTCTTTTAAGAACTTCCTAACAGATAGGCCATTAAAGGGTCATGGGTGAATGAGGTGAGTGAAATCTCTCAGATCTCAAGACAGGTAGCAGGTCTGGGCAAGAGCCCTTGCATCGATCCTTCAGACCAGGTCCGCTTTGCCAGTTGACACCAGAGTCCCTTCAATATGATCTTTTTCTCTACATGCCATGACATGAAAAAGGAAGGGAAGCTTACCAAGAGCACCAAGCTAGCACACAGTTGAACGCAGAAACACTGACAAGTTGACTGACATAATTTTCTTTAGGCGTTTGTCTCCCACAATCATTTCTTTTAGCACAATTAGTCCTTAGTAAACACGATCACTGCTTCCACTATTGACATAAATAAAACTGTTTGGGGGGAAAAACCTGTTTCAGAAAAATCAAGTCTTGGTGTATTACAACTTGTCAACAAAGGCAAAAGGGGCCAAGAGACCAAAGTAAGAGGCAGAAGGACCCAACATGGTGGAGTGCAATTTACAAGGGACTTAAAGACAAGAAGTGTGTCTTAAGTGGCAGCAGGACAGGAGGATCAGTCTGGCATGGTGGCACACACCTGTAAGCCCAGCTACCTGGAAGGCTGAGGCAGAGAGATTTCAGGTTAGAGGGTCACCCTAGACAACTTAGGAAGACCCTGTCTCAAAATACAAAGGATCAGGGATGTAATTCAAAGGTAGATCACTCCTGCGTTCAGTCCAGGAGAATCTCCACACTCCATGGCAGCAGGAAAGGGTTTATAAGCTAAGATAGGTAAAGGTGGCCCACGGCCAACCAAAATGTTCCTGACCTTTGTCAAAAAACATTGATGTCTAATGTCAGACACTGTCCGAGTGTCAGTGGCTGGCACAACATGCACAGCTGAGTGTTTTCACAACTTTGTCCTCTAGGACTTGGGTCACATGCCAGGGTCACTAGGAAGGCAAAATAGCAGTTATGACCAAGATGGTTGTAGCCATGCCACACTGGATCCCCACAAATCCTTCACTCTGTTCCAAACATATCATTTTCTTCTTCCTCAACCTCCCTGAAGTTTGGTAATCACCACTTCCCCCTTAGGCAATCTTTTTTGTATAATCCCAAAGATTCTTCAGAGCTTGCACAGATTATTGAGGGAAGGGGTGACACTCTCAAAGCTTTCAGAGATGGAAGACCCCGCTGAGAGCTGCTTAGGCCAACTAGAGTCCAGGCCTTGTCACAGCTTCCTCTGTGTCGCATCCTTTGGTCAGGCTGATGTCAGCAGGGTTAGCAGTCATGCCTTAGCAAGGTCACCATATTTTAGAGCCCCTGATATCTGAGTTCAGCTGCAGTAACGGGGTCACCTGGGGAAGCTCCACTTGTTGCAAATAGCTCAACTGTGAGGCAATATCAAAAAGGGGGCGGGTCTTGGAGCTGTATTTGTACAATATTTGTATTGTGCATGTCTGTAAGAGCTACTCAGGAGGCTAAGGCAGGAGGATCACCAGTTCAAGGCCATCCTAGGCAATTCAGTGAGACTTCAAGACTCAAATAAAGCTGGCCGCGGCAGCACATACCTGTAATCCCAGCAGCTGGGGAGGCTGAGGCAGGAGGATTACTAGTTCAAAGCCAGCCTCAGCAAAATCGAGGTGCTAAGCAACTCAATGAGACCCTGTCTCTAAATGAAATAGGGCTGGGGATGTGGCTCAGTGGTCGAGTGCCCCTGAGTTCAATCCCTGGTACCCACCTCCCCAAAAAGACTCAAATAAAAAGGGTTGGGGATGTAGTTCAGTGGTAGAGTGCCCCTGGGTTCAATCCCCAGTACTAGTAAAGATGGGGGGTGGAGCAGAGAAGGAGGAAGGAAAAGAAGAAAGAAAAGGAAAGATCTTAACAACCCTTATATGGGGTTCACTAAATGTCAGATACTACCTTTTACCTATATTAATTCCTTTTAAGTCTAACATTCCTAATACAGGAGTATTATTCTCATCATCCCTATTTTCAGATAGGGAAATTGAGGCACAGAAAGATTAAATTAGTTGCCCAAGATCACACAGTGGCTAAGTAGCAGAGCTGGCATTTGGACTCAGTGATCTGCCTCTGAAATCCATGCAGGTAGCACTATACTATACCAGCTCTCTTTGCAAGTGCTGGTGGCTCAGTTATTTTGGCCTTGGACATGCCTAAAGACATCATCACAGAGGCCCCAAGGTAAAACAAACAAAAAAAGGAAAAACTCTTAGAAGATCTAAGACAGAGACTTCATTAACTCATGTAAATATTCTGTGCCAATAAAAGTTGTCCCTTATAGGTAGACCATAGTCCCAAACCTTGTTGAGCAGACAGTACTTACATATCAATTAAGAATAAGCACTTCCCCAGGCAGAAGTCCACGCTAGGACATGAGGTTTGAGGAGTGAAGCCAAGGCTGGAATTTACCTCCTACTGGATCCTCAGCAGAGAGTCCTTGACAATCACAACTATAGTCAGTGGTTCCAAATTAAGGACAGGTGAAATAGACAACACAACTATCATGTGGCTCAATACTGTTTCTTATGTGTTTACAGATTATGTCAAAGATCTGGATAATTTAACATGAGGTCATGTGCATGTGATCTATACCTGGCTTACCCCATCAGCTTATAAAGTCAAAAAGAGTTCAAGCTAATTTGGATGTCCATATGATCATAACTCAGATCATGCCCTTCAGTCTCTATCTGCTCATGCAGCACTGACCTTCCCCAACACTGGTTTCTAGAAAGCCCCAAAGAGGAGCCTCACATGTGCCTACAACCCAGATGGTCGTTCTAGGCACCACATGGTACTCCGTCAGCTTCCCCTCCTGTTCCCACTTGCCCACTTCATTGGCTTCTCATGAAACCACAAAGGAAGTCCTGCCAAGCCTTTCTGGAAGCCATGAAAGCCACCAGTCCTCAGAGTATCAGAGAAGCCCTGGGATAAATACAGTAGGGATGGGGGTGTTCTCACCAATTTTGTGCCACATCTTCTTTTCTAAGCCCCCAAACGGCTCTGTATGCACCCAAAATCTCCCAGTATCTCTTCCAAAAGGCTTCACCTTTTCATACAGAAGATCTCAATTCAATCTGAGGGACTGAAGAGGAAACAGACACTATCCCCATCCTCTTTGCCCATTTATTCATCCATCCTTACATCTGTCCAGTTGATTAACACAGATGGAGGCCAACTTTGTGCCAGAGACCATTCAAGGCATTGAGGGTAAGACATTAAATAAAACAGACAAGGTCCCTCACAGAGTTGGCATTCTAGTGCAGGGAAGCAGAGAATGCCCAAACTGATTAATTAATTAACAAGAAACTGTTCATAATCATTGCTCTGGTGAAAATAAAACAAGGTGATATGTTTAAGAGAAACAAAGCAGTTACTTTCAATAAACTCAGTAGTCTTCTGCCCTATCAGATCCAACAGCCACTATCCATGACAAAAATTTTTAAGTTAAAATACTTTAATTGATAAAAATTGCATGTTTATCTTGTACAACATGATGCTTTGAAATATGTATACTTTGTGGGATGGTTAAATTGAGTTAATTAGCATATGCCTTATTCACATACTTGTTATTTGTGGTAAGAACACTTAAAATCTACTTCCAGCAATTTTCAAGAAAACGATGCAGCCAGGCATGGTAGCACACACCTGTAATCCCAGCAACTTGGGAGGCTGAGGCAGGAGGATCACGAGTTTGAGGCCAGCCTCTGCAATTTACTGAGGACCTAAGCAAATTAGAGAGCCCTTGTCTCAAAGTATAAAAGTCTGGGAATGTGACTCATTGGTTTAACAACCCTGAATTTAATCCCTCTTATCCCCCCCAAAAGAATACAATTATTAAATATAATCACCAGATTGTGCAATAAAAAATATCTTGATCTTTTTCCTCCAAGTGAAATTTTGTATTCTTTGACCAACATCTTTACAATCCTTCTCTGCCTGCCCCCACCAGCTCCTGGTAACCACTACGATACTCTTTACTCAGTAGTTTTCAACACTACCAGAGTCAACAGCTTATATGCACAACAAATATTTTGTAACAGCATTTAGGATACTAAAATTAAGTTCTTAACATTATGTCTCTATTGCTGACATACAGTTTAAATATATGCTTGTATATACACATAAATACATGCATCTGCATATGTATCATTATATACATATTCCTAGCTATAACAAAAGGGAGAAATAGGAGAACATATTCATAATGAAAGATGCATTCCAATATGTACATGATTGGGCATGGCTATATCTGAAGACGTAATAAGCCATTTAGAGTTTGCTTCCATACATTGAGTCACCATAAACACAACAGCCTTAGTTGTCCACTCATTATAGGAGTGTTACAAGCCACACAAATACCAGCAGTAGCTTTGCTCTTGATGATATGGTTTACCTAAATAGGGAATGACTCTGAGTAATGATTCAAACAAAACAGTTTACATGATAATTGCATCTCCAGAAATTTTAGCAGCTATTAAACTAGGCAAAAAATACTTCACCATTAGATTGCTATGGCTCAATGGGGTGGGTTCTTGGTATAGGTACATGACTATCCAGTGGGACTTTCAAAGATGTATAGTGTGTAGGACCATCCTTCACTGGGATTCCCTGAGAATCCTCTACTCTCTATTGCTGACAGTTAGCCATCCCTGGCTGCCTCTCCCACTCTGTTACTAAACGCCAGTAGTAACTCCAATCACTGTAATGAGCAAAAGTTTTCCTGAACATTTACCAAACATCTCCTAGAAGTTGTGGCCCCACATGGAAGACCACTCAAATAACTGATTAGGAAAGACTCTCTAGGGAGAAAGCTAAGAACCAAATGACCAAAAGGAGATAGAGTCATGAGGAGGAGCATTCCAGGCAAAAAGAACACCCGGTTCAGTCTCTACAGGGACTCAACAAGTGCAACAAATCAAGGAGCAGAAAGGCTGGCAGGACCAGAGTGTATTTAATGAGGAATGTAGTCAAAGATGATTTTGGAAAGGCAAACAGAGGCCAAACCACCTAGGACTTTGTAGGCCAAAGTAAAGATCTGCATGTTATTCTTAGCATCACAGGGGCCTTGTTAAGGAGGAATATTAAGCAAATTAAGTTTTGTTTTGCAGTATGGGGGGTTGAACCCAGGGCCTCATGCATGCTAGGCAAGTGCTCTGCCAATGAGCTACATCTCCACCCATTTTTTTAAATTATCTATTTTTTTTTAATATTTTTGTAGTTGTCAATGGACCTTTATTTTATTTATTTGTACATGGTGCTGAGAATCGAACTCAGTGCCTCACACATGCCAGGCAAGCACTCTACCACTGAGCCACAACCCCAACCCCTTAAATTATCTATTTTGAGACAGTGTCTTACCAGCTTGCCCTAAGGTAACCCAAAACTTGAGATTTTCCTGCCTCAGCATCCCAAATAGCTGGGGTTGCAGGCCAACACTCCTGCACCCAGCTTAAAGAAAGTTCATTAACTAACCTCAGTGACCTTATGGTTGTGAAGAATTGATGGTGAATAGCAGGGAGTTCAGTTGGGTAACTGCAGGTATTCAGCAAAAAGGTAATGATGGCTTGGCCTAGAATATTAGTAGCAGCGATGGAAAGAAGTAGGTGGCTTCAAAAATAAGTTTGAAAGAAGAGTCAAGAGGACCTGGTAGCTGGTGGTGCAGACCTTTAATCCCAGCAGCTCAGGAGGATGAGGCAGAAGGATCACAAGTTCAAAGCCAGCCTCAGCAACATAGTAAGCCCCTAAGCAATTTAGCTAGACCCTGTCTCAAATTTTTAAAAAAATTAAAAAAAAATAAAGAAAAGAAAAAAGGACCTGGTAATGGATTGGAATTGAGGAGTGTGGCAGACAAAATAATCAAGAATGACCACTGATGGTCTTGATATTAGTAATTGAGTGGTTGCTGGTACCATTTCCTACAGTGATAAATGAAGGAATAGCTTTTGCTTATTTATTTGCTTTAGTGAATGTGAAAAGTTCTGTTTTAAACATGTTCCATTTGACATGCCAGGTACCCACACATGCAAACAAACCAAAGAAAAGAAAGGCCTGGGTCACAAGTCTGGGTGCCACTGGCATATAGATTTTTTTTTAATTTATTTTTTAACAGTGCTGAGGATTGAACCCAGGCCACTCTCCTGCTGAGCTACATCCCCAGTCCTTTTTGAGACAAGGTCTCAATACATTGCTTAGGGCCTTGTTAAGTTGCTCAGCATACCACGTTGCTGGGATTACAGGCAGGTGCCAGCATGCCTGGCCACATAGGTGGTTTTTAAATCAGCCTGAGAGTACCAAAGGAGGAAGTGTGACTGGAGCAGAGCCTCGGCCCCAGAGCCTGCGGGGGCACAATGGGTATCTCTTAGAAATGGAGTAGAGAAAGAGGAGGAGAGACAAAAACCAGGGTAGTCACCATCATGAGAACCAATGGTGACAGATCCATATATATGGAGACTGGTGTTTTTACCATTGGGAAAGAGTTCACTTTAATTTAAAATGTGTAAAATTATGAAAACAAAATTAGGTTCAGGGCAAAGACAAATTTAGAATGAGAAAAAAGTGGGCCTGGGTTTGTGGCTTGGTGGTAGAGCACTTGCTTTGCACTTGTGAGGCACTAGTTTCAATTCTCGGCACCATATAAAAAAAAATAAATGAAGATATCATGTTCAACTGCAACTGAAAATATTTTTTTTCAGTTCAAATTCATTTCCCTTTTATTAAAGTCCAAGTTACCATCACATGGTTTGGTATTCAATAAAGGAAAACTTGTTCAAATAAGGTAATATATTATCATCAGCATTTCCAGGTAACTGTTTATGATCAAGCAGCAATATGAATAAAACCTTGGGAAGACCATCCATGGGAATTTACACTTTGTCAAGGCCCAGTTCCTCTGGAGTGGAGATTCCCAGTTCATTTAAAGTTGGTCTAAGGATGACATAGAGATAGATTTCCTTATGAGGTTCTGCTTTGTCCTTAACAACCTCTAGGATATGAACAGCACTAGCAAAATCATTTAACCACCTGCATGCTCGCAAAGCAGCGTCAATGATTTGGGGTTCTGGAACCAGATCGTAGACAACACAAGTATTCATTCCTTTACACAATTCCCTGGTTTGTTGAAGTATGTCACCCAGCGAGAACCAAACTCCTCGTCAGTCTCAGGGGACCCATGGGAATACCAGAGAGCTGACTGGATTTCGGCGGCAGGGCTGGGAGCTGAGGTAGGGTATAGGGGACCTTGGGGGCCCGGTTGCAGTGGAGAGCAAAGAGCGGCGCCCAGCTTGACCAGGACAGCTGACAGCTACGCGGGGACTGAGGCTGGAGAAAAGCCGGGTGTGAACTCGCGGGCCCCTGAAAATATTTTTTTTTAAGTGAAAAAAATTACCTTAATTTTTTCCTACATACTTTGACTTTATACTGTTGGTATGACTATAGCTTTGTCATATAGTATTTATAGTGTAAATAGAGAAGTCAATCTTTCATCTAGCATTGTTGATTGAGATATGGGTGATTTGTTTTGTTTTGTTTTGTTTTGCTTTTGTGGTACTGGGGATGGAAACCAGGACCTCTTACATGCTAAGGGAGTACTCTACCTCTGAGAAACATCCCCAGCCCTGCAGTTTCATTATTTATAATAATTTACAAAGTTTTAGCTTCATAAGTCATACTTTGTAATATCATGCATATTTTTAGGAAAGATATTTAATTTGGAAAACCTCTCTCAACTTGCCTCACAAGCTGTAAAATATGTGGGCATTGTAAAAATGTTTTTTCTGCAGTGCTACCTTAAATACTTTTTGGATTAACAATTCTCATTAACCAGTTGTCATCAATGTCCTCACTGTAGTGTCATATTCTGTTATACGTTAGTTTCATGAATGCCAATTTTTCCTGTAAATTAACAGGAAATTTAAATATTTTTCCAATGTATCCATGTGATTTGATTCTCCTTATTAGTGGCATTTCCAAAACCACAAGTTTATTAATTACCTGTATTCACAATGTATCTCTTCCTCTTAATGTGCTTTTGGTTTCATCTTCAATTTTTTTATTACAGTTTGTTTCTCAGTATCAGAAAAAAAAAATCTCACTTTCATTTCACATTGCATTATGTTTCTTTCTGAATTTCTTCTCCATTATTTAATATAGAAGCAAATTTTAAATGACATAAGTATTCTTTACACAAGTACAAATCAGAAGTCTATCATCTAGACTGGGCGTGGTGGCACATGCCTGTAATCCCAGGGACTCGGGAAGTTGAGGCCAGAAGATTGCAAATTCAAGGTCAGTCTCAGCAATTGAGAACTTGTCTCGAAATAAAAATAAAAAGGTCTGGGGATGTAGCTTAGTGGCTAAGCAACCCTAGGTTTGATCCCTGGTACAAAAAAAAAAAAATGTCTATCATCTATCACTTATTTATTGAACTGTAAATTAGTATAGCTACTGTGTAAAAAGTACAGAAGTTCTTCAAAAACCCAGAAACAGAACTACTCTATGATCCAGTTATACCAGTCCTGAGTAGACACCCAAAGGAATCAAAGTCAGCATTCTATAGAGATACCTGCATACCCATGTTTATTGCAGCACTAGTCACAATAGCCAAGTTAAAGAATCATCCTATATGTTCAAAGTGAATAGATGGATAATGAAAATGTGGAATATATATGCAATGAAATATTATTCAATCATAAAGAAGAATGAAATCATGTCATTTGCAGGAAAAATGGATGGAACTGGAGAAAATCATGCTAAGCAAAATAAGTCAGACTCCAAAATGTAAGTATTGCATGTTTTCTCTCATGTGGAATCTAGAAGCAAAAATTAGAAGGGAACTATTAGGAAAGGAGAAAGGAAAGGGGAGAAAAAGGGAAAGGGAGGACAGAGATGATCAAAGTATGTTATATACCTGTATAATTTGGGGGAGATGCTGGGAATTGAGGGGGTGCTTTACCCCTGAACTACATCCCCAGTTGATTTTTATTTTTTATTTTGAGACAGGGTCTCACTAAGTTTCCCAGGCCAGCCTGGATCTGGCAATCCTCCTGGCTCAGCTTCCCAAATTACTGGGATGACAAGCGTATACCACCACGTCTGGCTTCATTATTTAGTATTGACTGAAATTATTGCTCATTATAATAGAGCACAATGGTATAATTGTGCAATAAATTTCCTTTTATGCTGCATACATCCACTTATTGAAAGATAAGTATAGATATTATATATCTAGTTTCTTGAGACTCTTTCACTCTTTTTGGTGCTATTTCATCTGGAACCATCAGACTTTGAAGGACAAGAAGTGACATATATCTTAAAATGCCATCCAATTTGTTGGGATCCATAAAATATGTGACTTCACAAATGTGGATACTCAGTGTTTGTAGTACTATTTAGATTTCTGCCCTACGAGCACAAGAAATACTCAAATTCTATTTTGCATCATACTTATTTGTTAAGACTGCATTTTTTAATGTATATGCTATGTGATCAGTATAGTCTTGATTGGGGAACTTTTTTTTCAGTAATGGAGATTGAACCCAGGGTCTCATGCGTGCTAGGTAAGTGCTCTACCACTGAGCCATACCTCCAACCCTTTTAATTTTATTTTGAGATAGGGTCTCCCTAAGTTGCTCAGGTTGGCCTCAAATTTGTGATCCTCCTGCCTCAGTCTCCTGAGTAGTGAGGATTACAGTCATGTACCACCAGATCCAGCTTGAAGAGGACTTCTCACTTGAAAAGCTATCAATGAAATTTTAATTCCTCTGTTTAGGAGTTTACCTGTTTGAAAATTGGAAGATTTTTCATAGATTATCTTCCAGCTTTACCTATCCCCACATCCTATGTGCTTACAGAGCCGGATGCCATAGACTTGTCGATATGACATGACCTCAGGCCCTGGCCCTCAGTTCACAACTCTAGGTGAGGTGGTGCAGCCGACAGAAGTGTTCCTGGAACTCCTTCTGTACTGGGGCAGCCACAGTGGTCTGACTAAACCCAAACTAAATGTGTTTGTAACCCATCTTCCCTGAGATGGGTTCCCACATGCAGGGAGAAACATAATAATTGAGAGACCAGAGTGAAAAGAGACAGTGGTCTTGACTGATTATAGTGAAATTAGTTTGCAAATTGTGCAATAGTACATAATCCTGTGAATGCATGGTTAGAACTCTTTGCAGATCCTTTGGAAGGAGCAAGTGACAGGGATGGGCCCTGTGGCCTAAGCATCATTTACTTCACAGCACATTCTTCTCCACAAGGCCATAAAAAGTGTTTCAAGAGGGAGGTAGTGTTTTATACATTTAAAAATACCAAGAAGTATAAGATGAGGACTGGCATGGACCATTGGTTTAAGTGACCTTGAGGATAGTCATCCCACTAGAAAGTGAAAAAGTCATATTAGAAAGGGTTAAGTAAAGAATGGAACATTAAGAAAGTAAGACAATAACTAAATGCAAAACTTCCCAAAGTTTGGTTATGATCTTTCTGCACTGATACAGAAAGATTTCCAGGATGTACTATTTAATGAAAAGTAGGAAAGTGGTGTGGACCATATATGCTACTCCTGCTTTGCTACATACATATTTCAGTGTACACACACAATACCTCTGATGAAGGGAATTGGTCCTTGGAAATTTTGAAGCACGTGAGTATATTACCTTTTTAAAACTTTTTAAAAGAGATGTTGCTCTAATGGGAGATGGTGAGTTGCGGGAAGCTAAGGAGTCATAAAAGTGAAGAAAAGGGTGTTTAAGGATGGCCCCTTTGAGGGTAGCTTTGCAGTATGACCCAGAGAAAGAGAAAAACAATGTTGGAAAGAAGATCAAGTTGTAGAAGCCAGGTCCCTGAAGTGAAAGAGAAAACAACCCAGTTCTCCTGAGAAAGAGATAAGAAAAAAGTTAATTTGCCATGCATGGTGGGTACATACCTGTAATCTCAGTAACTCAGGAGGTTGAGGCAGTAGGATCACAAGTTCCTGGTGAGCCTGGGCATTTTACTAAGATCCTGTTTCAAAGTAAAAAGTAAAAAATAGGGTGCACACCTGTAATCCCAGCATCTTGGAAGGCTGAGGCAGGAGGATTGCAAGTTTGAGGCCAGGCTCAGCAATTTAGCAAGACCCTAAACATAGCGAGACCCTGTCTTAAAATAAATAATAAAAAGGGCTGGGGACATAGCTCAGTGGTAAAGTAGCCCTGGATTCAATCCCCAGTACCAAAAGAAAAAAAGAAAAAAAAGTAAAAAATAAATGACTCGGGTATAACTCAGTGGTAAAACACTCCTGAGTTCAGTTCCCAATACAGAAAAAGAGAGAGAGAGAATATTCATGAGGTTTTAGAGTCTGGTTTAAGGCAGTTCTTTCAATACGGGTCTACATTCGGGTTAAGTGAGAATCATAAAATAATTGAGGAACTGAGGAAATGAAGAATGAATGTATAGCCACAGACACACAGGCAGACTTGGTCAAAGACAATTCACAAATGATTAAGTTTGAAGCAAGTTCACCAGCTAATAGTGAGGAGTCTACATGTGTGCCAGAGACCTGAAGAGAAACTTTGACTCTGGAGAGAAAACAAGAGCACACACAAGGGAAATATGGTTGGAATATGGGTGGGCAACTCAGTGTCCTCCTACTGTTACCATCTAAGGGTCTTGGGTTCAGTGTCTCCATTCAACAAAGAACTGAAGAACAGACACAGAGATTGCAAGCAAGCAGCAGGTTTATTGCAAAAGTGACAGTAACAGAATTTTCCAAAGAGAAGGGGCCCACAGCTGAGAGTCTGGTGGAGAAGTTTTGGCTTGTCCTTTTTAAGGTCCCTGGAATTTCCTCCTTTCCGCATCCCCCCCCCCATCCGCCCTGTTCACACTCTCCTCAACATTGTTCATTTTTGCCCCCTCCCCGCCCCAGTCCATGCATCTATTTTGGTTTTTCTATTGGATCCCCCACTTAGGAACAGGAGTACAGAAGTGTCTGTCAGATTGGGTCCCCTGCTTGTGTCCATAAGCAACTAGGAACTTGACTTCATTGGAAGACTCCTTCCCTGCTCCTTTGGTCTGGCCCGCCCTTGACTTCCTCACTCGCCATCTTGCCCTGGTTTCTTACGCCCTTCTACGTCTCCCTCACTACTCTCTCAGCCAAGCTAACTACTCTCCCAGATGCAATTCACACTCCCACAGAAAACACTTAAAAACTCAACTGTCGTCCTCAGAGCAATTTTTCAGCCACTGAGAGTAGAGTTTCTCAAAAGGGCTCTATGTCAACAAGGGATCTTTGATTCCCATTTTAGGACTAATAAGTCATTGGAAGGGTGGTTCAAATCAGGGGACACAGGGTAAATTTGGGTCCCTGGCTTCCAACATGGAAAATCACTCAAAACTTTGAAATTATAATATTTTCTCAAGATTTTGAACCTCCTAAGACCAAGTTTTAAATATAAATCAACATGTAATAAGACTCCTCTGCCCCAGAGTCTCTTTGGGGATGGGGGAATGACTTTTGCTGTAGTCCAGGTTGCCCCTTTCCCTGTGACTTATCTAGCCTGAGCACATGGTAAGCAGTCAATAAATAATAGCTTCATACAATTCTGATGATTATTTGCCTTCCAATGTCTCAGTCCAAACAGAAACCAAGAACTCTAGGTACTCAAAACACAGTTCAGACATGGAAGAGTCCAAGGACCATTTGTAAAATACTTTAGTTTTAAAAAGAAAAAAATTTAACAAAAAATAAAGAATTTGAATTTTCTCAGGGGTAGAGTATAGAGGAAATTCTGCTTTGGAAATATTATTCTGATGCTAATTCTTGCTCAAGATGAGGCTGAGGAACAAGGAACAGAGATTTGAAGTTTTATAAAATATTTATATGGAACAAAGTGAGACAATCAGCAGTTCTAAAGGACTTTTTAAAGACAAGAAAGAAGTCTGGGCATCTTCCATGTTTTTCAGGTCTTGTCATATTAAATGATGAAGACATACTAAAAACTAGCCAAGCCAGGCACAGGGGTGCACACCTGTATTCCCAGCCTCTCAGGAGGTCGAGGCAGGAGGATCACAAGTTCAAAGCCACCCTCAGCAACTTAGTGAGGACCTAAGCAACTTAGAATGATCCTGTCTCAAAATTTAAAAAATAAAATAAAAAGATTTGAGGATGTGGCTCAGTGGTTGAGTATCCCTGGGTTCAATCCCTGGTATCAAAAAAATAAATAATTAATAAAATAAAAATTTTAAAACAAGCCAAAATTGAGGCATAGTTTAAATACACACAACTAACAAGTAGCATTATGCCATTCAAAAGAGAACTATGTTTGGGAGTAGTGGTGGTGTACACCTGTAATCCCAGTGGCTGGGAAGGCTGAGGCAGGAGGATCAAGAGTTCAAAACCAGCCTCAGCAAAAGCGAGGCACTAAGCGACTCAGTGAGACCCTGTCTCTAAATAAAATATAATATTGGGCTGGGGATGTGGCTCAGTGGTCGAGTGCTCCTGAGTTCAATACTGGGTACAAAAAAACAAACAAACAAACAAACCTCAAACAACTAAAGGAAGATGTTGAAATTAAGAAAATCATGTTATACAAAATGGAAATACCAATGAAAAGATGGAAAATAATCTGAACAACACCCTGTTTGTTTGTTTTGGGAATGGGGATTGAACCCAGGGGTGCTCTACCACTGGGCCACATCTCCAGCCCTTTTTTTAAAATTATTTTTTAATTTTCGTGATAGGGTCTCACTAAGTTACCCAGGCTGTTCTCAAACTTGGATCCTCCTGCCTCAGCTTCCTGAGTCTCTGGGATTACAGGCTTTCCCATGGCCCCCAGTACATTTTATTTCATTTATGTCCAGGTCAGTAAATGAAACTGTCACTTGGGTTCTTCTCTGACTGCCTTTTTACTCAAACTTAGTTGAAGATTTTCTCATGGTATTTATGGCTACTGCTGTATAGTTCCCACTGCCTGGCTATTCTAGTATTTATCAATTTTTCTTTCATCCTGCTGTGAGTCCAACCACGATTAAAGCAAAGTTTGTTTTATTGAAGTTGAGCAGGCAGAATTAATTGTGACCAAAGCCAAATTATCATCTACATCATAACTATAATCAATTTACAACAAAGAATGGGGGAATACACCGAGTGCACACCTGTAATTCCAGCTACTTGGGATACTGAGGCAGGGCGATCAAATGTTCCAACCATTCTTAGCAATTTAAAAAGATGCTGTCTCAGCATAAAAGCTTTTTTAAAAGGCTGGAAATGGCCAGGCACAGTGGGACACACCTGTAATCCCAGCAGCTCTGGAGACTGAGGCAGGAGGATCATGAGTTCAAAGCCAGCCTCTAAGCAACTTAGTGAAACCCTGTCTCAAAGCAAAATAAAAAGGGCTGGTGATGTAGCTCAGTAGTAGAGCACTTGCCTAGCACAACTGAGGCCCTGGGTACAATCCCCAGCACCAAAAAAAAAAAAAAAAAAAAAAAAATTATCTCTATCACACACATATATACATATATATATATATATAATATACACATATGTATATGTATATATGTGTATATATGTATTTCTATATATACATATACATGTATATATACATATATATAGACAATTTGTTGAGGAAAGGATGAAGGAATAATTTTAGTTAGCACTTACAAAAAGGTGATCATCAAGCTTTGATGCTCTGCATTGACTAAAGGGAGTGAAGAGGAGAAAGCTCAGAACCCGGTCTTGGGAAATGCCCGCATAACACACTACAGAGCCCTTTCCCAGCAGAAGAGGGACTCTCTTTAGAGCTTCCCTCAAGTGTTTCTGGGAGTTCTGGGAATGGCCATTGCCCCCTTCTATTTAATGCTTTGCTACTTCTACCTCACTGGAGCAGTCCTGCCACCTCTCCTGGGCAACGTGCTACTTGCTGGGTCCTGTCCCTGGTGTGGTACAAAACCTGCAACCTTGGATAGGGAGATGAGAGTGACTTCCAGCTTCTGTGATGAACTGAATTCTGCCCACCCCCTTCCATGAGTATGTTGAAGTCCTAACCCTCGGTACCTCAAAATGTGGACATAAGGCCATAAACAGGTAATGAAGGTAAAATGAGAGCATATGTTTGGGCCCCTAATCCCTCAGAATTAAGGGATTTATAACACAGATATGTCAGAGGAAGGCCATGTAAAGACAGGGAGAGGAAGACCAATTGTAAGTCAGAGAGAGAGGTCACAGAAAAAAAATCAACCCTGCCAACACGTTAATCAAAGACTTCTAGCACCCAGAATTGTGAGAAAATAAATTTCTGTTGTTCAAGTAATTGTAATACAAAGCTGCTCCCCTGCCTTTCCACTGCATCACAACCTAGCTTGTCAGTCTGAAAGCTGCTCTCCCCACCCTTTCCACTGCATCCATATCCCTGCCTCCCAACCACTTGTCAGTCTGTGAACACCCTAGCTAGCTATTGGTTCATCAGCCAGCTTGCAAGTATCCTTCTCCATTATTGGTCCCCTGTTAGCCCCGCAGAATTAAACTGCTTAAGGGTAACTTCCCCGCCATCTTTTCTCTTGCTTTTCTCTCCTACTCATTTGCGTTCTCTCTCCTCCTCGCTTTTCCACTCTCTCTAGTGTGCACCCTTTCTCTTTCCTTTCTCTTTTCCTCTCATTTTCTCTCTTACCCTGCAGGGAGACACTCTGCTTGCTTAATAAACTCTCTTATGTGATTTCCCGTGTCTGGCGTGGTTTTCGTGGGTTTTCTTACAGTAATTCCATCTATGTTTCTGTAACAAGGACTTAAGACTCTTCACTTTTGCCTGTAAATATCCAATGGGTGGCTAAAAGCAGAATTAAAAACTTGACATCTCTGTTGGCAGTGACTTGGGAAGCTAAGGCAGAAGATCACAAGTCCAAGGTTAGTCTTGGTAATTTAGCAAGACCCTGTCTCAAAATAAAATAAAAATGGGCTGGGGATCTAGCTAGAGTAGGTCTGCACTGGGTTCAATCCCCAGTACCACAAAAACAAACAAAAAATTTGGCATCTCTACCTACATTTTGCATCTTTATCTCCTTTTCTCTGAATCGCCTTGGATTCCAGGAATAAGGTCTTATGATGAATTGAAGCTGCCTCCACCCACTTCCCCAGGGAACATCAGCCTTCTTATCACCAATAAAACCCAGCCTGATGAGCCCTGACACAATGATGGACCAGACCACACCTCACCAAGATCACCTACATTGACAGCTGTAAAAAACCTTCAGTTATGCAAACCCCCAACCCTTGCCCTCATTCCCTTTTCTACAAAAACCTCAAAGTCATTGTCAATCCCTCAAAGACAGGGACTGAGAACATGGGTTCCCTTGTCTTCCCAGGGTAGCTGCACTGATTAAAGTTATTTTCATGGTTTTCACCATTACCTTTTCTATTTGGTTTTTGGGTTAAGTGATTGGGTCTGATTTGTGGATTCCCAGAGTCAGGCCTCTGACCTGGGACTCCAACTCTGGTATTTTGTTACGGCAACCCTAACAAGCAAATATAGTCCCTTTTGAAGCTAGCTTATGTTAGAAAGTGTCTTAGTCAGCTTTTTCATCACTGTGACTAAAGGATCTGACTAGAACAATTTTAGGAAGAAAAGTTTATTGGAGGACTCATGGTTTTAGATGTCTTAGCCCATAGAAGGCTGGTTCCATTCCTTGGGGCTCCAGATGGGCCGAACATCATGGCGGAAGAGTGTGACAGAGAGAAAGAGCTCACATAGTAACCAAAAAGCAGAGAGGTCTCCACTGGCCAGATACAAATATATACCTGATAACCATGCCCCCAATGAACCACTTCCTCCAGCCGTACCCCATCTGCCTCTAGTGGTAACTAGAGGATTAATTCACTGACTATGTTAAGGTTCTAGTAACCCAATCATTTATCATCCAAACCTTGTGTTATCTCACATCTAAACCATAACAGGAAGAATCCAGGCCAGTGGACTTTCCTAGTAAGCAAAGCCAAGTCATGTGTTTGATCATCGCTCGCTATGGACCACCAAGTCTTGCTACTCCTTAATTAAATGTGTCAGCTCTGGATTCCCTGGTCACTGCCTGGCCCCTCACTAACAGACATGGCTGTGGGTCTGTCCCACAATATCTTCAAACAAGTTTGGATATATCAGACGCTAAATAGTAGACCCAAGTTGCAGTTATATATATACATAGGAAAAGGAGCCCATGATAGATGTAATACAAAGCTGCTCCCCCGCCCTTTCCATTGCATCAAAACCTAGCTTGTCAGTCTGAAAGCTGCTCTCCCCGCCCTTTCTGGTGCAGCCATTTTCCCTGTCTCCCAACTCCTGTCAGTCTATGAACATCCTAGCTAACTATCGGTTCATCAGTCAGCTTGCAAGTATCCTTCTCCATTATTGGTCCCCTGTTAGCCCAGCGGGATTCTTAAAGATAGCTTCACCACCATCTTTTCTCTTGCTTTTCTCTCCTACTCAGTTGCTTTATTTCTCCTCCTCACTTTCCACTCTCTCTAGCGTGCGCCCATTCTCTTTCCTTTCTCTTTTCCTCTCATTTTCTCTCTTACCCTGCAGGGAGACACTCTGTTTGCTTGATAAACTCCCTTATGTGATTTCCCGTGTCTGGTGTGGTTTCCGTGGGATTCCTTACAATAGGAATAACAATCAGAAACAGGAGAGGTGATGGGGAGTAGCTCAGAGATAGATGAAAACACCCAGAAACCACTCCAGATGCAGGAACTCACACAAGGGATTTTATTAAGCGGACAGGCAGAGTGTCTGAGCACAGGGTGAGAGAGAGAGAGAGAGAGAGAGAGGAAATGATGGGGGGTGTTGTGGTGGAGGGAGGGAGAGAGAGAGTGAGAGTACGCAAGAGCGAGAGCAAGGGAGAGAGAGAGAAAATGGTGGGGGAACTGTTCTTTAGTGGAATCTCGCAGGCTAATAACAATGGACTAATGGCTAACCAGGAGGTTCACGGGCTAACAATCTGGACCAATTACTGGCTAGGAAGTTTGCAGGCTAACAATCTGGATTGTAAAGTGGTGTGGGGGAGGGAGTATAATGGCGGCAGCAAAATAGCAGATCTGATACCAATAGTAAAGAGCTGCCTTTTATGCATGAGGCCCTGAGTTCAATCTCTAGCACCACAAAAAGAGAGAGAGAGAGAAATCAGAAAGAAAGGAAAAGGTATCCCTCACATGTTGAATGTTAATATGAATTGAGAAGTATGCAAGGACATTAACATGTGCTATTTTATTAATTTATTTATTCATTTAAAATACTTGATGGCTGGCTACAGGCTGAGTTGCCTAAAATCCCAGCTATTGGGGAAGCTGAGGCAGGAGAATCCCAAGTTTGAGGTCAGTCTAGACAACTTAAGCAGACCCTGTCTCAAAATAAAAATTTTAAAAAACATGGTAGGGCTGGGGTTGTAGCTCAGAGATAGAGGGCTTCTAGGTTCAATGCTCAGTATTACAAAAATAATAATAATTAAGAAATCTTCAGAACCTGGAATAGACAAAACTTGCTAATAGACTGGGAAATAAAGAATAAACTGGGGATGATACTTAGGTTTCTGAGTTGAGCAAATGGGTGGGAAGTTGGTGCCACGCCCTGAGACAGGGAGCAAAGAAAACAGATGGCTGTGTTTTAGATACGTGAGTCATACAAGTAAAGATGTTCACGGCCTTATCAGCTAGCTATTTTGATCCCTCTTTTAGTGATAAACAACAACAACTGAAGTTTCAAGGGGTTGGGTGAAGTGGAATCCACACCCAGGTTCATCTGAATCCAAGAGCCATGTTTCTGCTGCTGTTTCTCCTTCTCCTTCTTCTAACTCTGAGTCATATGTATTTCATAAATCAAAATTTCCCAGACTTTGTTTCCTTTATTTATCTTTTGCAGTGCTGGGAACCAAACCCAGGGCCTCAAGCATGCCAGGTAAGCACTCTACCACTGAGCTACACCGTTAGCCCTTCCAGGGTTTTTAAAAGCTAATATGGTGCCTATACTATTTACCAGGGACTAGAGAAATATCTCAAATCAAACATATTAATAAATCTCCAATGAATCATGTGAATATTCACACTAAGTGGGATAAAGAAGTACTATGAATATTCCCATAACAGTGCAGGATAGGTTTTGCCTCTGAGTAAGTAATATAAACAATTTTAGTTTTCAGACTCATTGGACTTTGGAATTGAGGGCAAAGGCATACATTCCAGGATAATACTGTAAAGGGGGACCTCTCAAAGAAAAAAATTACAACTCAAAGATCTTAATTGTCTTTACTTATGTAATACAAAGCTGATCCCCCACCCTTTCCGTTGCATCAAAATCTAGCTTGTCAGTCTGAGAGCTGCTCTCCCCGCCCTTTCCAGCGCAGCCATTTTCCCACCTCCCAACTACTGTCAGTCTGTGAACATCCTAGCTAGCTATTGGTTCATCAGACAGCTTGCAAGTATCCTTCTCCATTATTGGTCCCCTGTTAACCCGGCGGGATTCTTAAAGATAGCTTCACTGCCATCTTTTCTCTCTTGCTTTTCTCTCCCCCTGACTTGCTTTCTTTCTCCTCCTCACTTTCCACTCTCTCTAGCGTGCGCCCTTTCTCTTTCCTTTCTCGTTTCCTCTCATTTTCTTTCTTACCGTGCAGGGAAACACTGTTTGCTTAATAAACTCCCTTATGTGATTTCCCATGTCCGGCATGGTTTTCGTGGGATTCCTTGCAACTTATTTATTTATTGAGGTACTGGGGATTGAATACATGGAACCTACCACTGAGTTACACCCATAATCCTTATTTATTTATTTTTTTTTTTTTAATTTTTGAGAGAGGGTCTTGATACTTTGTGTGGGTTGACCTTGAATTTAGGATCCTCCTGCCTCAGCCTCCCAAGTCACTGGGATTACAGGCATGAGCCACCCCTCATGGCTCTTAATTGGCTTTATTTTCTATTCTATAAACTGGCAACACTTCATTTCATAAAATGGAATAATTGGTCTGAGCTGGGCACAGTGACACAATTTAAACAATTTAAAACAAATGGAGCTGAGTGCAGTGGCACATACCTGTAATCCTAGCAGCTCAGAAGGCCAAAGCAGGAGGATCACAAGTTCAAACCCAGTCTCAGCAAAAGTGAGGCACTAAGCAACTCAGTGAGACCCTGTCTCTAAATAAAATACAAAGTAGGACTGGGGATGTGGCTCAGTGGTCTAGTGCACCTGAGTTCAATCCCCAGTACCACCCAGATAAAAAGAGATAATTGTAAGACAGTTTGAGGAAGATGACAGAGTTGGAGGCACCTGAAATCTGTCTGTCTCACCACCTAGACAACAATTGCACTGCCAGAATCTGCACAGAGTTCTTTTGGAACTCTGGTGTCTATAGCAGGTGTGCAACTTCCAGAGGAAGACTTGAACAGTAAATTACAGTTAATATTGGTCACTTGCAGCTGACAGCACATCTCCCCCAGCTCCCCAACCCCAGCTCCAAGGCAGGCAACTATGCATGCATTACTAGAGCAATCTGCACACAGCTTGCAGAGGCAGGGTGGGCAAAAATAATCCAGTTCTCCAATATTGGGGACCTGTGCTCTGATTGCCTCTGATTGAAGTGACTACCAAGGGGAATGAAAGCACCAGTATTCAACCCACTCCCCTGAACTATTTTCTCCCTTGGGAAGCCAAATATTAAAGACTAGGACATTCGAGAGCAACCATATACATAGGGAGAATTAAAAAGAAACCGTACATCCCAAGGAAAGGTCCAAGCTCAGAAAAGACCCAAGCTTATGCCTTTCGTTGATCCTCAGTTCAGAGACAGCTTACAACAAACAAACAGGAACCACAACGAAGCCTGGAAAATCTGATTTCAAGAGTTATTATATTATTCAATTCAAAAACCTAGTTTTCAGCTGGATGTGGTGGCACACGCCTGTAATCTCAGCAACTTGGGAGGCTGAGGCAGGAGCTTCACAAGCTCAAGGTCAGCCTCAGCAACTTAGTGAGACCCTGTCTCAAAAAAATAAAAAGGGCTGAAGACTTGGCTCAGCAGTTAAGCACCCCTGGGTTCAATCCCTGGTACAAAAAAAAAAAAAAAAAAAATCTAAATTTTAAAGACTACAAATAAATAGGAAAGTCTGGCCTATTCAAAGGGAACAAAAAATAAATCAACAGAAACTATTCCTGAAAAAAGACCTGAAGGTAGATCCAATAGACAAAGACTTTTAAAATAGCTGTCTTAAAAATGCTCAAAGATCTGGACGTGGTGGCACATGCCTGTAATCCCAACAGTACTGGAGGCTGAGGCAGGAGGATCATAAGTTCAAAGCTAGCCTCGGCAAAAGGGAAGTGCTAAGCAACTTTGAGAGAGCCTGTCTCTAAATAAAATACAAAATGGGACTGGGGATGTGGCTCAGTGGTCAAGTGTTCCTGAGTTCAATTCCTGGTACTCTCCCACCCAAAATATGGAATTTTCATTCACTGCTGATGGTAGTGTAAATTGGCATAAGAATTTTGGAAAATTGTCTGGCAAGATCTACTAAAGCTGAACATATGCAAAACACGTGCAGCAATTCTAGTCTTAGATATGTGCTCAACAGAAGTGCATGCACATGCACACCTGTAATCCCAGTGGCTCAGGAGACTGAGGCAGGAGGATCACAAGTTCAAAGCCAGCCTCAGCAACTTAGGGAAGACCTTAGCAACCTAGTGAGACCCTGCATCAAAATCCAAAAGTGAATAAAAGGACTGGGGATATGGTTCACTGGTAAAGCACCCCTGGGTTCAATTCCTGGTACCCCCCCAAAAAAACAAAAACATGTACATGTCCTCAGGAAACCATGCAGAAGAATGTTTACATTAGTTTTATTTTGAAGCAGTGGAGGGTTCATGAGTATTCATTATATTGTGAATTAAATTAATTGCAAAATTAAAACCACCCTACAATTTCATCTAACTCCAATTAGAATGGCTATTATCAAGAACACAAGCAATAATAAGTGTTGGTGTGGATGTGGGGGAAAAGGCACACTCTTACATTGCTGGTGGAGTTGCAAACTGGTGCAGCCACTCTGGAAAGCAGTATGGAGATTCCTCAGAAAACTTGGAATGGATCTACCATTTGATCCAGCTATCCCACTCCTCAGTTTATACCCAAAGGACTTAAAATCAGCATAGTACAGTGATGCAGCCACATCAATGATCATAGCAGCTCAATTCACAATAGCTAGATTGTGGAACCAACCTAGATGTCCTTCAATTGACACATGGATAAAGAAACTGTGGTATATATACATAATGGAATATTACTCAGCCATAAAGAAGAATAAAATTATGGCATTTGCTGGTAAATGGATGAATTTTGAAAATATGCTAAATGAAATAGGCCAAGCCCAAAAAAACAAAGGCTGAATGTTTTCTCTGATAAGTGCATGACAGTATATAACAAGGGGTGGGTGATGGGGGAAAGAGAAGAATGAAGGAACTTTGGATGGTGTAGAGAAAAAAGGGGTGGGACAGGGTGGGGACGGAAAAACAGTAGAATGAAACAGACAGTATTACCCTATATATATGTATGATTACATGAATGGCTTGAATCTACCTTGTGTACAACCATAGAAATGAAAAGTTGTACCCCATTTGTGTACAATGAATCAAAACATGTCTGTAAAAATAAAAAACATTTTAATAAAAAAATTAATTAATTAATTGCAAGTCTATAAAAGGTGTCATGGACTACTGATGACAGTTGGTCATCAACCAAGGTTTATGATTTATTCAAATTCATGCAGTGTGGTGGTACATAAGTTGTTAATGAGAATGGTAAGAATTATTTTTTTAAATGCATCTATCGAAAAAACTTTATTTATACAATTACCAAAGAACTTTTTCTAAAAATTAAGGTAATAATTAGGATTTACTCAAAGTAGGATATTTACTCTGTGATCATTGAAAAACACAAGAGAATTTTTTTTTTTTTTTTTTGTATTAGGGATTGAACCCAGGGGAAACTTAACCACTAAGCCACATCCCCAGCCTTTTTTTGTTTTCTTTTTGAGACAGGGTCTCACTAAATTACTTAGGGCCTCAACAAGTTGCTAAGGCTGGTTTTGAACTTGCGATCCCATCCTGTGAGTTGCTGGGATTGCAGGTGTGCACCACCACATCCAGTTGAACTCAAGAGAATTTGCAAATTATTTCAATATTGTGATAAAAAAGATTTCCAGTTGAGCTGGGCACACTGGTAATCCCAGCTATTGGGGAGGCTGAGGCAGGAAGATGACAACTTTGAGGCCAACCTGGGTAAATTAACAAGACTTTTTCAAAAAAAGAGGGTGAGGAGGGCTGGGGCTGTAGCTCACTGGTGCAGCACTTCTCTGGCATGTGCTAGGTCCTTGGTGTTATCCCCAGCGTAGAAAAAAAATTTCCAACTGGTTCATTTCTCCAATTACTTTGCTTCTTTTGTCAAGTTGGAACAGGAAAAGAAGCATCATGAGCATTGTGAAAAAGTCCTGCAGATTTTTGAGCTGGGGAGAGAAAATTCAGCACAGAATAACCTAAGTGTCTAGCCACAGCTGAAGTCTGGCCAGGCTCCAGGTGTGCTGTGAAAAAGTTTTGGCCACAGTCCTGATGTCCTAGCATCAGAGGTTGCATCATCCTTCCCACAGTTGCTTCTGGACCAAATGTCAAGATCATGTGATGGAAGCATGTCAGCACAGAGATGTAAGATATCTGCTTATTTGCTGTTTCTTCTCTTTCCTTTTCCTTCCCTTCTCTTCTTCCTTTGAATCATAAGCCTACATAGTTTCAGAATCACTGGTTAAGATCTTCTAAGGACCAGGCATGATGCATGATTGTAATCTCAGCAACTTTGCAGCGGGAGGCACTGAGACAGAAGGATCGCAAGTTCAAGGCCATCTTCACAAACTTAGCAAGACCCTGTCTCAAAATTTAAAAAATAAAAATAAAAAAGCCTGGGGATATACCTCAATACTAAAGCACCCCTGGGTTCAATCCCCACTACAAGGAAGAAAGAGAGAGAGAGAGAGAGAGAGAGAAAGAAAAAGAAAGAAAGAAAGAAAGAAAGAAAGAAAGAAAAAGAAAGAAAGAAAGAAGGAAGGAAGGAAGGAAGGAAGAGAGGGAGGGAGGGAGGGAGGGAGGGAGGAAGAAAGAAAGAAAGAAAGAAAGAAAGAAAGAAAGAAAGAAAGAAAGAAAGAAAGAAAGAAAGAAAGAAAGAAATCTTTCAAGGATTTTCAGTTCCCTGAAGGGTGGAGAAAATATTTTAAAAGATCTTCTCTGCAGTAACAAACATAGTGAAAGTGAGGGATAGAAAATTCAATTAATGATAATATTCTTTTGTGTGTGTGCTGCTTCGCTGTGATCCTTCCCTTTCCTTCCCTGAAGCCTGAGTCAGGCTTCACAGGGCTGTCAAACACAAGTCTCCTGTGCTAGGGTTGTTTAGGAAGGGACAGTGGCAGGGGAGTGGAACACAGAAGGGACTGAACAGATAAAAAATAATAATAGTCATTATGTTATTATATTATAGATTGTATTTGTTATTATTAATATTATTATTATTATTATTATTATTTTGGTACTGGGGATTGAATACGGGGGTGCTTTACCACTGAGCTACATACCCAGTCCTTTTTATTTTGAGAATAGACTCAAACTTGCAATCCTCCTGCTTCAGCCTCCTGAGTCACTGGGGCTACAGGTATGCACATTGTGTCGATCTTAAGGGACTGAATATATTAACAGTGTATTTAAGAATCTTGGCAACTATGGGAAAATGCTTTCTAAAAGGAGACCAGAGGCAAATATTTTCAGAGAACTAAACCATCTATGTCTTATGGCTACAACCATTTCTTTCCACCATTCCATGTTTAAGCATACTATCATCTATGTTTAAGGCTATCATGTCTTAACTTCTTCTAATATCTTATGATTCCCTTGATGCCTTCCCAAAATGTGACCACTCTCCGTGAAATAAAGTACAGATTGACTAACATTTTGCAGCCCAGGGCTAGAGCAAGAGGTAGAGCTGAAAGTTTGGGGTCTACAATTGGGGTTGGTAAATGTAATGACTGAAGAAGATTTGTTTAGGATACTTCAGTGCTCTCAAGTGCCTGGAAAGAAAATGTGGACAAATCTAGGATTTCCCTAATGTCTCACCCAATGCAGATCAATGGTAAAATATTTTTTATGGGAGTTGGAAATTTGGCTCAGTGGCAGAGTGCTTGCCTTACACACACAAGGCCCTGAGTACACACACACAAAAGCACACATATTTTATGGATGAAAATAAGGCAGCTCTACTGTCACATCAGCACCTATGTGGTCCACAGGCATTCAGGATTCTGGAGAGCTTCCTTCTTTTTATTTTATTTTTTTAATTTTTTTTTTTTTTTTTTTTTTTTTGTGTGTGTGTGTGTGTGTGTGTGTGTGTGATACCTGGAATTGAACCCGGGGACATTTAACCACTGAGCCACATCCCCAGCCCTTTTTTATATTATTTTTAGAGACAGGATTTTGCAGAGTTGCTTAGAGCCTCGCTAAGTTGCTGAGACCGGCTTTGAACTCATGATCTGCCTGCCTCAGTCTCCCGAGCCACTGGGATAACAGGCGTGTACCGCTGCTGCACCGGCTAGAGGGTTCTTCTGCTTCCTTGTTTGAGAAGCACTAACCTAGTACAAAGGTGTTTGAATCATTATTACCTTTCTACCTTTATTTGGCTTTTCCAGGTGTCAGCTTACTGAACAAAAGACCTGCCCTGAAATTCTACTGTCCTTAGATTCCCCTCTGTTGAACTTTGTTGAATAGAATGCCCGAATGCCTAACTTGGTCTTATTCTTCCTGGCTCATGCCTGAGCAACTGGATGACTTGACTCAGAGTCCAAGGAGTTGGAGCCTGCTGACCTCACAGCTACCCTCCCCCTCTTTCACATGGCCTGTTCCTGCCCAGTCTGGTTTGTAAATAGTTCTTGGCAAATACCCTAGAGGAAAATAGAGCCACTAACAATAGCAACTCTCTTTTTAGCTTGAATCTTTTAGTACTCAGGACTGTGAACTTGCAAAACCCAAAAATAACCTATGTAATTGCAAAGGGTTACCCTAACAGTCTAGTTCTACTATTACCAACATCAGATGTCATTCTAGTAGATATTTAGCTGTTTGTAGTGGAGAAAGAACTGGGCTCATAGCCAGACAGACCTAGATTGAAGACCTAGCTTGGCTATTTTCTAATTTTATGACATGGGGCCAGTCACTAATTTAAGCCTGCTGGAACTGAATGAGTGAAAGTATAAGTAAGTGTTTGGAAACCTGCGAAGTGTGATGCCATAACAAGAACTTACACTCTTCACTTTTGCCCGCAAATGTCCAAATGGGTGCTTAAAACAAATATTAAAGACTTAGCATCTCTGCTTCCATCTTGCATCCATCTTCTTTGCCTTGAATTCCAGGAGCAAAGTCTGATCCTATTAACATCTTGTGATGAGTTGAAACTACTGCCACCATCCCCTGCCCTCCCCAACAGCAACTTTTTTACTCCCAGTAAGTCCCCCACCAATCATGAGATATTGATGGACAGACCAGCCAGATCAAGATCTCCTGCTTTGGCAGCTGTGAAAAGCCTCTAGCTTTTCACAAGTCCCCAATCCTTGCCCTTTCCATAAAAGTTCAAAGTCATGGTCAGCTCCTCAAAGGGCTAAAGATTTGGGTCCTGTTGTCTTTGTGATGTTGTTACCAACCGAAATTACACCAGTATTCCCTGGAGGGGAAGAATGAACACTACGAACTCAGAGGCAAGTAAGCAAAATAATTTATTAAGAAGAAGGGGAAAGTACAGAACTCCAAGGACAGTGCACAGGAGAGGCAAGATTGCTATTTAAGTCTTATAGCACACTCTCTTTTATGGACTTCTTTAGAAAAGGTATTGCTCCCTATTCTGATTGGTTTCTAGCTGTAACTGGGGCTTAGAGCTAGTTTGTTGCTTGTTTGTTTTCTTTCTTTCTTTTTTTGTTTGATTAATTTGTGCTTTATTGGGAACATAATTATAAACTGATTATGAAAACTTCAAATGCCATTAACGTGGTCCTCCAAGATTGGTTTTTTCTTATGTAGCCATTTCAGGGTCTTGCTTTGGATCCCCTGTTTTCTTTGTATGTTCTGCTCTCACAATTAGGTGGTGATATGGTTTAGCGAGTTCATCCTATTTTCCTAATTTATCTTGTTCTGAAATGACTTTTGCTACAACCTTTTTCCTGATCCCCAACCCTATTCTGACTACGTATTAGACCCCTATCTCAGTGTTGAGAAAGAAGAAAGCGTTAAAATGGACAAGTAGAAAACGTGGTCTCCTTTGAGATCAGGTCTTTGTGTAGCAGGACTGAGAAACCAAACACAAGTCAAGCCTCATCAAGGTCAAGCCAACTCTTGTGTAAGCCAAGAGAAAAAAAAAGAACTAACTGATAATGAGACACATCGACTGCCTGGTACCCAGAACCAGATCGAAAGAGGCACGGTAATCTGCTTGGACCAAGGAGTGCATGAAGAGTCCATGGGCACTGAGTGCCTTACCCAGGACTGGGTCAGGGGCTAACTCAACCCTGTAGATCTAGGTAAGCTCTAGACAATAGCTGCTCTCCATATCCCTCTCACTGATCCCGCTCCTTAGGAACTCTGGGAGTTATTTCTTCTTTCTTTCTTTCCGTTACTCTAATAAATTCAGTTACTTTGCTCTCACCCTGTGTCTGGATTTCAGGAGACAAAGACCCCAATCCCACGCTCCATGCTACAGTGTGGCTGCACCGATTATAGTTCCTTCCATGCTTTCTGCTATTTTCTGCTGATTTTTTTGGGACAAGTGACCGAACCTGATTTGTTGGATTTCTAGAGTCAGGCCTCTGGCCTAGGACTCCGATAACAATACAAAGCTGAACCATTAGTATTGGGAAATAAGGATAATCTGAACGTTTCAGGAAATAAAGCAAATCTTCAAGAAGTACCTGAATCCGCCTGAAACAAAATGGGACTTATTTCCGTTCAATACCAGGCTGAACTTTGTGTGTGTGTGTGTGTGTGTGTGTGTGTGTGTAGTAATAGATAATAGTAGATAGAAAAGAGTGATGGGAACATAAGGCTAAGGGGGATAATTCTATATTCAGGGCCTATTGTACTGATACACCCACAGGCTTTCTTTTATTTTATTTTTTATTTTTTGGCACCAGGGATTGAACCCAGGGGTGCTTAACAAATGAGCTACAGCCCCAGTCCTTTTTATTTTGAGACAGGGTCTCAATAAGTTGCTGAGGTTGACTTTGAACCTGCAATCCAGGCTGGGGAGATAACTCAGTCAGTAGAGTGCTTGCCTTGCAAGCACAAAGCCCTGGGTTCAATTCCTAGCACTGCAAAAAAAAAAAAAAAAAAAAAAAAAAAAAAAAAAAAAACTTGCAATCCTCCAGCCTCAGTTTCCCAAGTTGTTGGGCTTACAGGCATGTGCCACTGCACCTGGCAAGGTTTACTTATTTATCACAGTGCTGTGGATTAAACCCAGGACCTCACACATGCCAGGCAAGTGCTCTAAATTAAGCCACATACCTAGCTCCCTCTTTTTTATTTTGAAACAGGTCTAAGTTACTGAGAGCCTCACCAAGTTGCCAAGGCTGGCCTCAAACTTGCATTCCTGCTGTCTCAGCCTCTAGCTGCTGGGATTACAGGCATGCACCACCAAGCCCAGTTACACACCACTGACTTTTAAGAAAATACCTTGAGTGGGACATAGTCTCAATGGCTCAGGAGCCTAAGGTAGGATGATCACAAGTTCGAGGCTAGCCTTGGAGACTTAGCATGGTCTTAAGTAACTCAGTGAGATGCTGTTTCAAAATAAAGTACCCCTGGATTCAATTCTTGGTATCAAATTTTTTTAAAGTGGGGGAGTGCATGGGATATGTATAACTCAGTGTTAAAGTGCTCTGGGGTTCCATTTCCAGTACCCAAAACAAACAAAAGAGCCAGAAAATCCTAATGGATCTTACTTGCAGAATCTGAACCTGCTGTAGAACAGTTTCTTGATCCTGATCCCAAATGTGACCTGTCCTAAAATTCTTTATAGTAAGACCGTGCTTAAAGCTTTTGAGTGGAGGACTGAGTCAGCTGCCTCCTGTTTTCTATCTGTGCTTCAGCACTAGCCTGGGAAACTCTCTGGCTTCTATCCCACTCACTTATGTAGCTTTTGCCCTACAAAGTTGAGAGGAGAGATCTCCCTACTGGTCCGTTGGCAGTTTTCAAAACTGGTTCATTGGTAGTTTCTGTTTCATTCTGCCTTTTGGGAGAGACTGAAAGCCCCTACCAATATCCTGGAAGTACCCTCCAAGGATATTTACAGGATGCCATGAAACACCCATCACCACTACTGTGACATCCACTGTTACAGTGGACAACCTGGTGGTTCTTCCTAGATCATACTGGTTTCTCTTCCTCCCAGGTCCTTGCCAACTCTTTCTGACATTGCCATGTTGAACTGTCCTGGACTTGGTTGCTCCAGTGCTCTCAGCTGCCCCTGCTACTGCCCCTTTAGCAGGCCCTGTATATTCTGTGACTACATTAGAAAGTATGCTTGGGGTGGTTTCATTGGGCCATCCACAAAGAGTATGTGTGATGGGTACATTGGATTCTCTGTCCTACAGCATATTCAGAGGAGTTGGCTCAGATATCTCAGGGAATGCTGAGTTTTGTCAACTTAGCTGAATGCTGACCACATCCTGATGTTCTCCAGAGAGTTCCTATGCTGAGAGAGAGAGAAGTGAGAGATAGAAAGTGAAAACAAAAGGCTCTGCTCCTTTCTCTTGCTATAAATGAGCAAACCAGGGGTTATCAATAGACAAATTTTTGAGGTCATCAAGTTCCCATTTGATGCAGGAATTCCTTCTGCAGAGGCCCTGCCAGATGGTCTGACTAGTTTTGTTTGAACCATTTCAGAGTTAGGGAGAGCACTATTGCAATGGCCCAATGAACATCTTCCCATATCTTTATTTTCTACTCTTATGCTAGTATTTCTATAGATAAGATTCCTAGAACAGGGATTGCTGAGTCAAGGGTATACACATTATACATTTCAACAAAGTGAATCAATTGCACACAGGTGCTCACACACGATGATTTATACAAAACTCAGGGTATAGCACTCATAGGAAGAAAGATTATAGTTCAAAGAAAGGAATGACTTTCTAATAGCTAACAGTATCCCATGTCAGATCAGTTTGCTTTGATTTGGGTAGTTCAAGAAGAGATTAGACTATCACTATGCTAAAGAGAAGATTATGTTATTGGGTATGAAATTAGAGTGATCATATCTAAGGAATTTCTGAAATTGAACCTTGGCTTACACTCTGGAAAGCATCAGAATTCTCTCCAATGTGACAAGTCCTTCCCGTTTGCTCGTAAGCATGAACTCTCACAAGAACTGTGTTTTCAGGGCAGCCTCAGAGAGCACCAAAGTCTTATCAGGACCAGCTGTTAGATGTGCTTCTAAAGCACTCTGGTCCCATACTGTTGAGTTGCAGAAGAGACATACTGTGTAGCTCTTCTTGTATCATTCTAAAATAGGTATGTCCACTGTGTTCCCAAGTGGGATGGCCTAGGAATTGCTATACCTTTCCACTGTTGGTCTCAGGAGATAAGTAGGCTTTCTCTGATAGGCAAGAAGAGATACAAAACTGCAAGTATACATAATAGCCAGTGACAAGTTTCAGGTGTAGATGCTGTTTCCCAAACTTCAAGAGTTAGGTAACTCTAAATTCTTTATAGGCATATGACTTCTTCCCTTAATGTTCTGGCCATGTCCAGCATGCTCTTTATCTTCTAATCAGCCAACAGCATGACATCAGGTGTCAGAGGATGGGACTGGAGGATAGTGCTTATAGTCCTCATTTGGATATGAATGTGTACATTTATCTTATCTGGATGACGTTGCTCTGAAACATCAGTGCATATACTGTGTACTTGAATATATCATAATTTCCTTCCTTGTGAACTTCCTCTTAGAGTTATTAAGCATGCCCACTGCCCATCTGGCCATTGTGGACTGAGTAGTGTCATGATGTGGATTCAGTACTCATGGTTACTATTTTGGTACTGGGGATTGAACCCAAAGGCACTTAACCACTGAGCCACATCCCCAGCCCTTTTTATACTTTATTTAGAGACTGAGTTGCTTAAAGCCTTCCTAAGTTGCTGAGCCTTGGCTTTGAATTCCCAATCCTTCTCAGCCTGAGCCACTGGTATTATAGGAGAGTACCACGGTGGCTGGCCTTGGGATGATTATTAATCAACAAATTTCTACCTGTGAATTTTATCCCCTAGAAGGAGTTTGCAATAGTTTTATATGCCCTATAACAAATGACCACAAACTCAGCACTTGTGTTATATCACAGTTGCCACAGGTCAAGAGCTTGGGCAGATTTAGATGGGTCCTCTGCTCTGAGTTTCACAAGGCTGATATCAAGGTCATAACTAGGACTAGGATTTCATCTGCAGTTTTGGGGCTCACTTTATAGTGCATATGACTTTTGAAGGAATTCATTTCCTTCTTTCTTTCTTTCTTTCTTTCTTTCTTTTTTTTTTTTTTTTTGTGGTACTGGGGATTGAAACCAGTGGTACTCTACCACTGAGTTATATCCCCAGCTCTTTTTATTTTATTTGAGACACTCTTCCTAAGTTGTTGAGGCTGGCCTCAGACTTAGGATCCTCCTGCATTAGCCTCCCAAGTCACTGGATTACAAGCACGTACCACTGTACCAGCAAAGAAATTCACTTTTTTGAAGCTGTATAATTCATGGAGGATTTGTAACTGAATCCAAAGATTCTCTTCTTAGCTGAATGCAACATGACCAAAAGATAAAAGAATGGAGAAGGATTTATTACCTATACTGAGTAAGAAAATCAGCTAAGTTATCTGCAAAGCAGTGTTCTTCTCCAAGAAAGGAAACAAGGAAATTTTATTTGGGAGCCTATACATATTCATATAGAAAGACAGTTAGATTTACTTTAAAATAAAAACTTTATTTCACAAAAGACAAAAAGAAAGTTAATTATGTTACTTTTTTTTTTGCTCAAATAATTCAATGAAAAACTGTGCTTCTCCTTTAGGTTCATGTTATAAGCAAACCCACGCAGAGGCTCCCTCACCCCCAGATGCCCCACTTTACACAAGGGAGGAATGCCAGAAAGAAGTCAGCAGCCTGGCTCCCTCTCCCTCACTGCTTCCCTGCTCAGTGCACTGTAGGAAAGGAAAATTCCACCCCAGTCCAACACACTCTGAGTCACCTACCGCAGGCATCCTGTAACAGTTACATTGGACCTGGACTCACAGACCCTGCTGGGTGAAAGAGGTAGAAGCACAGCAGCTTCAACCCTGAAGCTGCCATATTGAACCTTCCTCAGTTGGGTTTGGTCAGCGCGAAAATGCTGAATTTCCTGCTTCCAGAAGAGGCCAGGGGGAGGTAGAACAGAGAGAGAGAGAGAACCCAAGAAATCATGCCCATCCATAGAGGGCATAATTCCCTTTCTGTAAGTAGCCTATCCTCACTCCAACTGCAAAGGATGGGCGAAGTCACTCAGGAGAGGTAGGGGAGCCTCCCTGAGGGTATCAGGGGTCTTCTGGAAAGATACAGCATGTATGTCGACCATGCCACCCAAGTCAGGCAACACCCAGGAACCCCTCCCCGTCACATCCAACCTGGCAATTACAGGACACTACAGCCTAGAGTTCCTGGCCTATCTTTTGGCTCAATAACAATGTTATTCAGAACAAAAATACTTTGGTTCATAAAAATCTAGGATTAGTGTTCCACTGTTGAACACTATCAGCAATGATACAGCAAAATAAAAAAGGGAGGAGAGGGAAGAGATGAAGACCTAATGTGATTTGTTTTACCAGGAAACTCAGTCAAAGCCCTTATAACTCCAATATAAAGAAAAGTAAAGCAAAGACACTCATAGTTACCAGGCTTTGGATCCATTTCCAGCTCTGGCCTCCTTTGAAGGTAGTGTGCAGGCAGCTGCAGGCACTATTCCCTGCTTCCTCCAAGAAAAGATTCCTACCACCTTTGTGGGAAAAGTTGCCCATTGGAATAGCTAGAAGGGTTTCTTGACCAGCAGATGGCTCACTGCTCATCAAGTGGAGTTGCTGAGAGTTTCTAACATTCCAGTTTCAAGATCCTGAAAGAATTTAAAAACTATACTGCGGGGCAAATCTTTAAGAACAAAGAGAAAACATTAACAAGAGAAAGAAAACGAAAACAAAAAAACCCTCTATCACTTCAGTCGAGCTAACCCACTCTCCATACAGCAACAACAAAAATCTGTCTGGTTTTGTCACCCTTCTCTGCTCAATGTCTAGGTTGTCAGGTTCTGCTGGACTCTTCCTTGACTTTGGCTATACCCTTCTGTGCCTGATGCAAAAGAGCCAATGCAAAGAAATTTCTTTTTCTCCCCCACCTCCCTTTTTGGTAAATCAAATGGTCAATAAAATTATTGATTAAAATTCCAAAAATCATTTGGAATTTCTCATTCCTGCAGAGTTTTAGCTGGTTCCCCAAATAAAAATACTCCTTCCTTATACAGCAATCTTCAGTTGCAGTGGTGGATCTTTCTCAGAAGATCATTCTCCACACCTGGGCTAACTATTGCCATTAATGCAAATCACACACACACACAAAAGAAAGCAAGAAAAGAAAAGAAAAATAAAAGAGTTTAGCCAGGTGTGGTGGCTCACACCTGGAATCCTGGCAGCTCCAGGAGGCTGAGGCAGGAGGATATTGAGTTCAAAGTCATCCATAGCAATTGAGAGGCCCTAAGCAACTCAGCAAGACCCTGTCTCTAAATAAATTACTAAAAAGGGCTGGGGATGTGGCTCAGTGGTGAAGCACCACTGGGTTTCATCCCTGCTATAAATAAATAAATAAACAAATAGTTGAGGTAAGAATGGAGGAAGGAAGGACTGTATAGAGGGAAAAGAGGGGTGGGAGGAGTGGGAGGGGTGCGAGGGGTGGGGGGAAGGGAAAAAAATAACAATGAATCAAATAATATTACCCTATGTAAATTTATGATTACACAAATGGTATGCCTTGACTCCATGTACAAATAGAGAAACAACATGTATCCCATTTGTTTACAATAAAAAAAATAAAAAATAAAAAATAAATAGTTGAGCAAAAAATCTAAACATTTAACTGGAGTTGGTGCTAGTATATGTGTTGGGTCTTTCTTTTCTTTTGCCCATATTTATGGTTTCACAGAAAGAGGTATACCTCAGGAGCAGCTTGGATCCAGCATGTTGCCAAAAGCTCAGTCCTCATCCCTGCTGCCAACCCAATAACGAGGACATGGTTTTGAGAAAAAGGAAAAAGAAAGTTTATTGCTTTGTTAGCAAAGAAGAAACACAGGGGACTCCTTTCCCAAAGGCAGTGAATCTGCCCATCAGCAGGAACAGGGGGCTTTTAAAGAGGTGATTCAAGGTTACGTTCCATGTTTCTCTGTCTGGAGTTGTAATTCACTTGTTAATTTCTGAGATAGTCCTTTCTGAGATCTTCTGGTGCCATCCCCAAAGTCTGGATTACTTCATTCCTATGGTGGGTGTGTACTCAAGGACAGATTAACTGTCTACAATGGAGAAAAAAGGTGATCCTGTTCTCCCCTTCCCCTAGATTAGGGAGGGAGAGAGATTAGGGAATAGCAGGGAGAGAGGAAGAGAAAGAAGCATGTCCATTTTAAAAATAAGTTGCAGTGACAGAGCAGCAAGTATTATATTCAAAGCATAAAGTGAATCACTGTGACATTTCACCACTGTCAATTCCTACATTCCATTTCTATGGAAAATCAGGAGATAACATCTCCAAACTGCTTCCCACTGAAGAGGGATGAATTTGGGGGAGGTAACCCAAAGTTCTTGTTCTCTACCAGGTGGAGTATGAACAGTTAAGGGCATTCAGCATCAGAGCGGTCCAGAAGTTCACAGTGGTAAATGGCAGATGACTGAAAAAGGGCAGGGGTCATGCTAAGAAAACAGTAAATACAACAAAGTATTACTTTTTTGTAAATAATTAGCACAAAAACAATTAGTATTTCAGCCAGTCTCTGACGACAGTAACTCATAACCTTATCAGTGAAAAACAGATCAAGTTCATCAATGTAGGAGGTTAGGAAGATATGTAGGCTATGATCAGACTCAGATTAACTCAGGACAAATTTGTGACCCTCATGATTTTTTTTTTTTTTTTTTTTCTTTTTTTGTTTTTGCAGTGCTGGGGATTGAACCTAGGGCTTTGTGCTTGCAAGACAAGCACTCTACCAACTGAGCTATATCCCCAGTTCTCTTGTGATCATTATTATTAGGCACTCTCACACAAGAACCCTTTCTTTATAGCCAGCTTTACTTACTTTTGGTAAGGCTAACACAAGTGTATATCTTAAGTGTAATTTAAATAAACCATTGTAGCCGGGTGCAGTGGTACATGCCTGTAATCCCAGTGGCTCAAAAGGCAGGAGGATCTTGAGTTCAAAACCAGCCTCAGCAATGGTGAGGTGCTAAGCAACTCGGTGAGACTCTTCTCTAAATAATACAAAATACAGCTGTGAATGTGGCTCAATGGTCGAGCACCCATGAGTTCAATAAATAAACTGTTGTTTTTCCTTTTAGATGTCCATGTAAGACTGTGCTTTTAAGGTATACTCTCCTGCCAGGTGTTTAAGACCAAGTTGGTCAAAACTGACCTTGTTCCTATTTACTCTTAAGAGTCATCTGAGACTTCTCAGAGATCACTCTTGGGGACATGTGTGAAGTCTCCTGGCTCCTTTAGCGTTCCTCTACCAGTGGTGCCACTTGCTAGGATGTGTCAGAGTCTGGCTGACCATATATGGCTTCTCTTGGAAGCATCGGGAATGTTTCCGTCTCCAATGATGCTCCTGTTTGCAGAAAGTGCTCTGGTTGACTTCCTGTTCTCTAGGGTCCTCTCAAGCACCCTAATCTGCAGATCAGGTGACTCACCAGAGTTGCAGGGCCCAGAAAGGGTTCTCGTTATTCTCTGCATTCTGGATGACCTTAGAGGGCAAGGGTCAAAATGTTGGCTGCTTTTTCCTTGGCCCATTTTCTTCCTTGACTTTGATCTCCAATATTTTGGTTTTAAACACCCAGCAAGCCAGTTTCCCCAATCTTAAAAAGGGAGTAACAGTTATAACTTCAATATCTCTAATTTCACAGCTACCCCTTTCATTTAATTGGTATTAGTATTAGTACTGGAAGTCAGCATTTTATATTATCTGTCCTGTAGGTGATGGCCTATTATCTCAAATTAACCCAGGTTGTTTTTCTGTTTGTTTTTGGTTTTGTTTGGTTTTTTTGGAAGCAGTACCTCTGCAAAACATAGGCAACAATTACAAAGTTTACAAGGAAAATATAAAATGAAATTAACAGAGCAAAAACATATTCAGTGTCACCGCCCACAGCAACAGTCGCGCGGATATTGTTACTGCCTGCAGCAACAATTGCGCGGGTATTTATCAGAGGTGGACTGGAAACTGAGCTACTTCTATTATCTTTCTCTTTAGTGCGCTGCTTTCTTGCTTGTCTTACTGGTTTATATATAGAGAGAGGCTTACTTGCTTTTAGTGGAAGTCTTAGAGGAAGAGAGACTTTGCTTAGAGGAAAAGAGACTTGCCACACTTTCAGAGATCTATATTTCTTAGAGTCCTGCATCCTGCAAACTAAAGGTGCGTGCTATCAGAGGCGCTTCTTCTGTGATCTGCCATCTGCCTTCTGCATTCTGCCATCATTCAGAGGTGCTGCTTATCCACCACCCAGCGATCTAGAGGTGTGGCTTATCCTTTCTGCTAGCTGCTTATCCTTGGTGCTTCCTATAGGTGTGTGTCCTATATCCCTAAGGCAGCCAATTAGCTTAGGATTAGCACAATTGAAGCACACCCCTCGGTACCAATCAAGAAAGAATGAGGAATATCTGTTGACCACTAGTGCAGAGATATTAACCAATCAGGCAAAAGTAGATCACACCATGTTAACATTAACTATGTGCCACCTCTTGGCTCAACGCCAGCCGCCATCTTAGGGTTACCCAAATATGTCTTCTGCAATTCAGTTTTTATAATAGCTGTGAACTAAGAAAAATGACTTATAATCTTGAATCTTTACTTGGTTCTGTATTATATTCCCTGTTTGAGATCACAGTAATCTATATGACAAAAAACAATCTTTTGAACACACTTTAAATGAGCTGAAGCCTAGCCTATTTTGAATCCATTTTAACGTGGAGTAAGGTGGAAGGCACAACCTTATCTCAGGCAAGGTAGGGCTCTTCATAAATAGCACAATACAACATTACATTTGAAACATGAATCAAAGAAAGGTTAGGAGGGCTTTTAACTTTCTTTTTGTGGAAAAAGTAGCAGAATGCTTCCATGTTCTGCAGTGTCACCTTTAAACAGATCAAAATCTTATTATCTTCCAAAAATGCATTTAAATTCCAATTTCAGTGTGAAGAGTAACACGAAATTTCATATATAACTTATTGACAACAGGTTAATTTATCCCACTATAAAACATCAAGTGACATGAATAAATACCAACCAAATTTTTTATTTCTACACAAATCCAAGACTTTTGCTACAAATAATTTTAGTGTGGACAACACCAACTTCGCAAAGTGCTCTCCTAAGCATTACATTTAACTAAGTTTAACTTTAAAAAGTACAATTTAAAAAAAAAAAAAAGTACAATTTAGAATCCAGAGTGTATGGTAACAATAATCACAGATCTACATGGGTTAACCAAAATCAAAGGCTAGCCTTAAATCTCTTATGTCTTTAGGAAACAGTGTTAATGATCAGAAATTGACTTAGTCAAATCAAATGGATATAAGACAGGTCTTCAAATGACAGTGTGGCCTTTCTATGTCAGATACAATGTATAAAAGAGAGCACTTATTGGTTATCTTGCTGGTAAACTTACATGAACTTTCATTTTATAAACTTTTTACATAACACTTAGACAAGACTTAGATATAGTTCTCAGATGCATACATATATCTAGTCACATATATTTAGGGTGTCAACTATATTGTCATAACCTAAATAACAGCCGTTTGTTTAACCAGTTACAAAGTAATCATTTAAGACTTTAAAATAGGTACAAACCCTAATTCCTTTAAGATTTAGTTTCTCTTAAGTAATTAAACCTAACAAATATAAGAAAATTATCAATAGATAAGAGGAGATCAATGTTTCAGACTTTGCTTTGTATTAGTACATTAAAGTTCAAATAACTTTACCTGACTGTGCTCATTATAGCCAATGTAATCACAAACACAAACTTTTTAGAATTTATCTTCCACACACCTTCTGTGACTTACTACTTTACATCTTTAATTTTGTCATCTTTCATCTTAGACTTTAGCACAAGAATATTACTTTACCAGAAAAATACTTTTCGCACCCAGAAACATTTCTTTTACCTTCTAATTTTCCATACTAAAGTATATTTCCATATCTATGACTTCCTTTTATCTTTTCTAATTTGGGACCCTTTCTTAAATTCATATTCTGAAACAGTCCTTGTGAATGTTATCTGTGCATTTAATTTACACAACAAATTTCATCCCAGGAGAGGGTTGGACAATCCAGCATATACAAAAACTGTACCTTAATCTTGTGTTTTTTTGTTTTTGTTTTTGTTTTTTTTCAGTGCTGGGGATTGAACCCAGCAGGGCCTTGTGCATATAAGGCAAGCACTCTACCAACTGAGCTATATCCCCAGCCCATGTGCCTTAAACTTTTTTCTCCCAGGTTGCATATAAGGGGTTGGAGCACAGTATGTTTTTGAGCCTGACCTCTTTCCATTATCATTATCACAATGCCATCAACTTTAAGTGAGTTCCCCACTGTCAATTGTATCTAGAGACTACTTTGGGCCCTTTAAAAAAATATTAGGCATATTGATATGCAATGGCAGAGGCCCTTTACATCCTTTTCTTCAGGATTCCTTGAAGATCCCTTTGCCGTGGCTGACTACAAAACCCAGGTTGGCTTTAGTTTCTTTTTCTTTTTTGGGTGCAGTTATTTATTCTGCCAGTCTCCTTGGGCATTTAGTTTGATGGGATATAATTACAACAAGAAATTACTTTGCCCCAGTGATGAATATCTCCTGGCCAAATGGGGTATCCTGTCAGATCTTAAAAGGGGAGACTATTCTTGTCCCCAGGTCATAAACTTACAGTACTGGAACCTACTACCACAGTCTTAGTGGCTAGCAGCCTCCACCCCACCGCCTCCCAGCAACAAAAGGGACTGGAAGGCAGGGCAGATCTCAGGTTCTCTGGCCATTTTGCTACAGCCCAGGCAGCTTTTCTGAGTTCCCCCTCCCCCCAGTTTAGGGCTAGTGTCCTTTACCACAGTGAAATGATCTATGACTGCCTGGGGCCAGGTTGAGAAACAGTGCTGCAAATGCACTGTTTTTAAACAGTGGTTTAAAAGATTGAAATCTTTTTTAACCCTTTCTTCTGTTGTCCTGTTTTCCTTGCACCCCTTTGACACCTTCAACTTAATTCCTGAGAGTTCAGACTCTTTGTCATAAACTGCATAAATGCCTGTGCATAATATCTTTCATATACTTTACCCCTGACAGATCAACTTCAATGTTAAGATTGCATAATAATCCAGAGAAAGCATTTAAGTCCAGATTGTGTTATAGTAAACTCTTTCTCTTAGACAGGCTTCCCATTCAGCCAAGATCTCTCTGCTCAAGAGACTGCCAGTAAGATCAATGCAGCCTGGCCATGTGTTAAAGGGCCAGAAACAGACAAAAAAAATACAAGAAAGGATCAAAGTCCAGATTGTGTTACAGTAGGCTGTCTTTCTCTTTGTCTTATACATATAGGTGGTCCATTCAGCCAAGATCTCTCTGCTCGAGAGACTACTGGTAAGATCAATATAGCATGGCACATGTCTTAAAGACCCAATAACAGAACCCCCTGCCAAAAGAAAAAAGACAAGAGAGGATCATTAAAACCAGGAACCTTTAAAACAGAAAGACCTGCAAATACAAATTTCTTCCACTTACTTTACCTTTGATAGACCAACTTCAACTTGCAGAATAATCCATAAAGTTCTTCAAAAGTCAGATTGTTACAGTAAAACATTATTTTAAATAGGTTTATACCTTTTGGTGGCCTTTCTTCAACTCAATGTACCCCTGACAGATGAACTCCAATTGCAAGATTGTACAAAAAAGAAACAGAAAGAGACAACCAGGGGGAGCCTGAGAACCATGGCTGACAGATGGGACCCTTTAAATTGACCAGCCAAGATCTTTCCCAAAAGACTACTTATAGAATCAGTGCAGTACTGGCCATGTCTTAAAAGGGGCAGTAGCAGACACAAACAAAATAATCAGAGGGAATTCCCAAGTTCAAGGCCAACCAACAAATGAGAACCTAGAACAGATCAGAAGGGAGTACATATCCCTAGGTTCTCAAGTCCTATTTAACTGCAACTCCTACACTAGTGGCACCACCAATGTCCCCAGAAAAAGGGACCAGATGTTCCCATAAAGAGGAACCAGATGTGTGGAATTAAGGGTCTTGGTGTGCACACTGGGGGACTTACCAAATGGCCGAAGTTGTCATAACTTTCCTGAGTTCAGTTTCCTTTTTCTCAAAGTGGACCATGATGGAGCAACCTGTACTATTCAGGGGGAGAAAGTGGGAGTTCCCTGAAGGAAAAGGAGCTTCGGCAGCTGTAAGGTCCATCTGTAAGCTCATGTCCCACAAATAACAGGCAGGAGACAGGAAGCAAACCTCAGATCAACAAGCTTCCTTTTATTCTGGAGCAAAGTCAATCCATCAGGCATGGAGGGCTCATTTTCTGGGTATGGAGATGGCCCCCGGGTTACAGAAGGAGTCTGGTTTTTATAGTTTACAATGAGGGTGAATTAATCATTGGAGACCTCAGTCATGCAGTTTGGACAGTCAGGGACTGAGTTGTGCAGGTTAAAATTTTAACTCAGGAAGGTAGTTGTAAAAAGTTTGAAACTCATTTTCACTGGGAAACTCAGTGTTCACTGCTTATCTTCCTTCTTCTGGGACTCGTTGTTATCTAGCGCTTCACTATTTGCTTTTCCCAGGACTCATCTACAATGGGGAAGGGTAGAAAGTCCATGGCTCAGCATTTCGGTATTCACCTCTTCGCTTCAGGACCCATTGTGGTTGTGAAGGGATGAATGTTTGCTTTGGTGGAGATGTTGGGGATGAACCTGGGGAGGGATGAAAGTTTGCTTTTTTCCTCAAGGTCCATTGTTACTGATACCACCATTTATCGGTGACAAGTTCTTCTTCCTCAGATGTTGAAGTATAACATTAGAGAAGCACGCCAAGGCAAGCATATTAAGCAGGTTTTATTTAAAGGTTGTAACGTAGACTTCTCCTGTGGGGAAGAAGGAGACCATGGCTGATGTTCTAGAATCCCAAGAAGCGAGTGAACCCTGCAGCTTTTATAGATTAGGGTCTCCTTTGTTCTCCTGTTCTTTTCCCCCTTATTTCTCTCCTTCCTGCCTATATGACTAGGCCCAGGGGATGCTAGTGAGATGGCAAAAAGGTGAGAAGCAGATGGGCAGGAGGGAAGGGCCAAATGGAGGTAGGGTCTCAGGGTGCATTAATTATAAATTTCCAGCCTGCAGTTTTTTTGGGAGGGGTAGTATAGGCAGGTAACCTGATCAAAAGGGCTCTGAGACACTGACATTCCAGTCTCCCAGGGCAGTCTCCAACTTCCCAGACTCAAATGGCCTCCATTCATTGATTCAGTCCAATTATCTATAATTTTGGTTTTGTTACTGGGAAAAGATGTACTGGGAGAGGTTCTATGTTTGGCTAATTTCCCCTTCCTTCTCCCAAGCCACACTGTCTCTCTGTTTTTCTTGGGGAGCTGTCTTGAAGGAATATTATTTTCCATAACTTTTCACCATCAGTCCTGCCTTTACTCACAGGGACAGCTCCTCTGGCTCGACCCCCAAGGCAAACTCACCCATCTCCTAACTTTCCTGCAGTTGGCTCTCAACAAGTTTGCCAGCACCATGAATCCTCAGCAAGGAAGTGGGGTTTCTTGGAGAGCCAGACCTGATCAAAAAAACTGGAGCAGGGGCTGCTCTCGGTTCCTATCTGAGGTGCCAAATTTGTTGCTGAAATCTTGGTCCTTATCCCTGATGCCAATTCGATAATGAGGACATGGTTTTGAGAAAAAGGAAAAAGAAAGTTTATTTCTTTGCTAGCAAAGAAGAAACACAGGTGACTCCTTTCCGTAAGGGTATGATTCTGCTCATTGGCAGGAAATGGGTGCTTTTAAAGAGGTGATTCAAAGTCTACATTCCACATGTTCTCTGTCTGCAGTTGTAATTTACTTGTTAATTTGGGAGATAGTCTTTTCTGAGAACTTCTGGTACCAGCCCCAAAGTCTGGATTACTTTGTTCCTATGGTGAGTGTGTACTCAAGGACAGAAAACTCTGCTTAGGATGGGGAAAAAAGGTGATGCTGTTTTCCCCTTCCCCTGAGATTAGGGAGGGGGAGAGATTAAGGAGGAGCAGAGAGAGAGAGGAAGAGAAAGAAACTTGTCCATTTTAAAAATAAGCTGCAGTGGCAGAGCTGCAAGGGTTATATTCAAAGCATAAAGTAGACCAGTGTTACAACAGAGCAGCTATTGAAAGGTTAAAGTGGCAGAGAAGAGCACTTACAAATGGCTTCTGGGCAAGATCAGTTCAAAATTAATATTGCTCCAAGTTTATTCTAGGAGCCTAAAAGAAAAAGAAGGACTCTATCATTGGAGGAGGTCCCAGAGGGGGTACTTCGTCTCAGGACAAGTGGGGTCCTTGACATACAAGAAAGAAAAGAATTTCAGTGCAGGTCAGAGACATAGATTTATTTAGGAAAGCAGATACTTATTCAAGGGAGAATGCAAGCTATCTTAATAGGGAGAGACAGCAACTCATTTGTCTGGGGTGTTAATATTTATACATGGACAATAGCTATAGGCTGCACTACAGAAGACGGAGCAGTTACACAATTTCACACCAGTTTTTCTAGCACTTGCTCATTGTCCTTAAATCATGTTAACTTTTTGCATGCAAGGACCAAGAGCATGAGTGGGTTGCCCAAGTGTTTCTTGTTTGCATTTCAAATGTTCATGGAAGTTTCCTGCATTCCAGAAGTTCTTGGGTACTCTCTCACTCCCCAACCCCCCAGTACTGGGGATCAAATCCAGGGTTGCTTTACCACCAAGATGCATCCCGAGTCCTTTTTATTTTTTTATTTTGAGACAGGGTCTTATTAAGTTGCTGAGGGTCTCCCTAAATTTGCCATCCTTCTGTTATCAAAAGTTTGATAATGAGGATATGTTTTTGAGAAAAAGGAAAAATAAATTTTATTGCTTTGTTAGCAAAGAAAAAATACAGGGGACTCCTGTCTAAGAGTCTGAGATTCTACCCATGAGGGGAAAGAGGATTTTTCTTTTTCTTTTTTTTTCGTGGTGCTGGGGATTGAACCCAGGGCCGAGGCAAGCACTCTACCAACTGAGCTATCTCCCCAGCCCAGAATAGAGGATTTTTAAAAGAGATGATTCAAAGGCTACATTCTAGGTGTGCCCTGATAGAGATCATAATTCACTTGTTAATTTGGGAGATTTCTTAGATCTTCTGGAGTCATGTCCTAAAATCTGAATTACTTCATTCCTGAGGTGAGATGTGCTCAAGGACTGATAACTGCGCCTAGAATGGGGAAGAAGGGTAATCCTGTTTCTTCCAAGATTGAGAAGAGAAAAAAAAAAAAGTGTATTTAAAAATAATAAATACAATGGCAGAGCAGCAAGGGCTATATTCAAAGCATGACGTCAACCATTACACTCCTGCCTGTCTCACCAGTCACAGGTGGTGCCACCTTGTCTAATTGGATGCCTCTCCTTTGAGACTCAGTAGTACATCATTCTTCTTCTATATTCCCAAATTCTTTTTTCCGATGTGTGTGTGTGTGTGTGTGTGTGTGTGTGGTGTGGTGGGGGCGGGGAGGGGGAATGCTAGGGATTTAACCCAAGGATTCTTTACTACTGAGCTATATTTCCAGTCCTTCTTATTTTTTATTTTGAGACAAGGTCTCACTAAGATGCTTAGTGTAATAGTGATCCACTTTATGCTTTGAATGTAACCCTTGCTGCTCTGCCACTGCAACTTATTTTTAAAATGGACAAGTTTCTTTCTCCCCCTGCTCCTCCCTAATCTCTCCCCCTCCCTAATCTCAGGAAAAGGGGAGAACAGGATCACCTTTTATCCCATCCTAGGCAGAGTTTTCTTACTTTTTTAAAAAAATATTTATTTTTAGATGTTGATGGACCTTTGTTTTATTCATTCATTTACAAGTGGTGCTGAGAATCCAGCCCAGTGCCTCACACATTCTAGGCAAGTGCTCTACCACTGAGCCACAACCCCAGCCCCTAGGCAGAGTTTTCCGTCCTTGAGTACACACCCACCATAGGAACAAAGTAATCCAGACTTTGGGGATGGCACCAGATCTCAGAAAGGACTATCTCCCAAATTAACAAGTAAATTACAGCTCCAACAGAGAACATGTGGAATGTAGACTTTGAATCACCTCTTTAAAAGCTCCCATTTCCTGCCAGTGAGCAGAATCACAGACTTGGGGACAAGAGTCCCCTGTGTTTTTCCTTTGCTACCAAAGCAAAAAACTTTCTTTTTCCTTTTTCTCAAAACCATGTTCTCATTATTGGATTGGCATCAGGGACAAGGACAGAGCTTTCAGCAACACTTAGGGCCTCTCTAAGTTGCTGAGGCTGGCCTATTATGTGAGATACTCCTGCCTCAGCTTTCCAAGTCACTGGAAGTACCTGTGTGTGCCATTAGGCCTAGCTGAAAGACTACTTTGAAGGTGTGTTAATATAGGAGTTTACCCCTTAAAGGTGCTTGTCTCCGTTATGTTAGAAATACCAAAGTGCCATACTGTTTTGGAAACGACAAGACGGCACTCAGAAATTAGTAGAAACCAAACTTCATTTTATACCAGCGGGCCCAGAGATCAGCACTCCAAAATTCTGATCCCTGATCCACAGTTTCTTACAATATTTACAGGTTATTTGACGTCATCTTAGACCCATCCTAACATTGAGGATTTTTCCTCTTTTTTTAAAAAAACTCCTAATCTATGTGGCTGAAGGCCTTGTGCAGGGTCTCTAACATAAAGCATGCTCACAGAACAGATAAGAAGAAACAGCTCTTTTCACAGACATCTATTATATTTCAGGAGGGAGTAGTCAGACTCTGAATGCAGTTATAGACAATGCAAAATGTAGAAACCCTCCTGGGGAAAGCCCAAAAGAGGGGAGGGGAACTGATCCCTTTCCCAGGCATTAAACACTTATCATAACGTTTTTATAGTTTCATTTCACAACCAGGTCTGATTTTGCCACTACAATACAAAATCAAACACATGCTTGGATGTGGGTGGGCAAAGCAAAGTTTACTTCTGCCAGGAATCTGGCTAGCAAGAACACCTGGGCAGGCAGTCCACCTATTTAATAGCCCTAACTCAGTGCTGCCCTTCACCTTGGTTGGAGTACTGGATTATAATCCAGGGGATTGGCTAATTTTAAAATTAGGGTGGGCAAAGGCAAGGGCCATAATTAAAATGGCTACAATTAGATCCAATTAAGGCTTGAATACTATATTCTGAAAATGGACCACCAGACTTTCTATTTCTCACACTTAAGCTAACAGGTTCCTTCAAGATACCCTGTACTTTTTTTTTTTTCCACATAAGAGGTTTATTAAGCAAACAGAGTGTCTCCCTGCAGGGTAAGAGAGAAAATGAGAGGAAAAGAGAAAGGAAAGAGAAAGGGCGCGCACTAGAGAGAGTGGAAAGCAAGGAGGAGAAAGAAAGTGAGTTGGGGAGAGAAAAACAAGAGAGCAAGATACCCTGTACTTTTAATCCATAATCAAGACCTTTCAACTCTGTGCCCCAAAATATTTCTATTTTTTAATACATGGAAGAAACAACAACCTTGAAAAGCAACTCTGCTTACCCCCCTAAACACCAACACCGCTCCAAAAGCAATGGCCTTGAAGAGGATACCCAGGCATCCTACTCATGCAAAACCATTCAGTCTAAACAGTCACAAAGAGTAACTTAGTTTATTTTTGTTCTTTTACTCCAGTCCCCTTACAATTGTTTTCCACATAGTAGGGAAAGTAATCTTTAAAAATCTGTAAGTTAAACTGGGTTATTCTTTACTTGGGCCAGGCGCAGCGTTGCACACCTGTAAACTCAGCAACTCAGGAGGCTGAGGCAGGAGGATCACACATTTGAGTCCAGTCTCAGCAATTTAGCAAGGCCCTAAGCAACTTAATGAGGCCCCTGGGTTCAATCCCAATAATAATATTAATAATAATGATAATAAAATCCTTCACTTGGGGCTGGGGTATAATTCAGTTGTAGAGTGTTTGCTTAGGATGCCTGAGGTCCTGGGCTCCATCTCTAGTACTACAAAAAACAAAACAAACAACAAGAAAAAAAAAAAACAAAAAAACCTTTCACTTATTTCCCAATGCAGTTTGGAATAAAATCTAAATGCTTCATTATGCATTAAGATGGTATTTAACAACCAGGTGTGGAGGCACACACCTGTAATCCCAGCAGCTTGGGAGGCTGAGGCAGGAGAATTTCAGATTTGAAGTCAGCTTTAGCAATTTAGCAAGGCTGTGGGCAACCTAGTGAGAACTTGTCTCAAAATAAAAAATAAAAAAGGTTGGGGATGTAGCTTAGTGGTTAAGTGACCTTGGGTTCAATTCCTGATACAAATAGAAAGAAAAAAAAGAAGGGGCTGGGGCTGCAGCTCAGTGGTAGAGCACTTGCCTCACACATTCGAGGCACTGGATTCAATTCTCAGCACCACATAAAAATAAATAAAGATATTGTGTCCATGTACAACTAAAAAAATCAAAAGAAAGAAAACAAAGGACAGTACTTAAGGTCATTCATGTCCTTGTAGTAACATACTTTAAAACACTAAGGTACATCCCCAGGTCTTTTCGTTTTGAGACAGGGTCTTGCTAAAATAGCTCAGACTGGCCTTAAACTTGTGATCCTTCTGCCTCAACCTCTGAAATAGCTGGGATTATAAGCCTTTATCTCCATGCCTGGCTCTGCACTTGCCCACTTCTTTGACATCTTCTTTTGCCTGTCTCTGGCATACTAAGGATGCTGCAGCTTTTTTGATTTATTTTTTCAGCTTAGAGATGCAGTACATTTCCTTTGCTGGAAAGGCTCTTAGCTTAGCCTGCTCTTTAAGGTTCCATCTGAGAAATCACACCCCGGGAAACTCCTTCACCACCGAACTGCATCTTGGTTATTCTCCATCACAGATCTGGTCTTCTCTTTGCAGCATAAATCACATTTATTTGTCAGTGAATTCCATGACAGAATTTTATGCCATGGCTTGGCGCATACTCGTTAAATGCATCATTATACTTGTCTACTTGTAACCCATACTATTTTATTAGTTTGGGTTCAACTTGAAGGCAGAGCCCTGAATCATTCAGGTTAACTTTCAACGCGGTTCAGTTCACTGCATGGTTTAACTCTGCTCAAATCTGCTTTTTGAAAACATCAACAGGTACAAGGAAAAAGGTGGATACAGGACAGCAAGAGAGGATGTAGCTAAGCAGAGTGAATTTAGAGAACAGGCTAGAAGGAAATGAGAGAAGTCAATATTAGAAGATTAAGGTACTAACAAGGCTGCATCTCCTCACAAAACTGTTGAGAACCTTTTCAGAAGATATTTTGCGGATAAAAAAAACCAAAAACAAAAAAACCGCAAGCCTCCGTCAGTAGACACCCTGCCTTCCGTGAGCCCCGCCTTCCGTGAGCCCCGCCTCCCGTGAGCCCCACCTACTCCTGGTTCTCACTCCCACCTTGAACTGGCCGCCGGCGCGTGACGTCATGACGTCGTGCGTGGCCACGGCAGCGGCGCAGGGGGCGGGTCCGCGGCACGGCGCTGGAGAAGGAAGTGGTGTGGTTGTTGCTCCCTTTGCGCCCACCACTGGCTCCCTGGGCGTGCTGAGGGGCGGCTGTCTCCAAGACTGCGTCGCGGTCTTCTTGTACTCCCCTCCATGTGCCCTGGCGCCGCCTCTCTCCTTCCTCAGGCCGCCGCTTACGCCGGGGTCTATGGAAGTAATGGAAGGACCCCTCAACCTGGTGAGTGGCTCACAGAGGATTGCGTCCGCCGTGGGTGCCTTTGCCTTCGGCGTCGGGTACAGTCCCCGGCGTGCAGGCTTCCCCTTGAGTTTGGGAGGCGGGTTTGGCCGGGGCGGTCGCAGACGCTGAGGGCGCAGGCAGGCCCTCAGTTCACAGAGGCTCCGGGCAAACCGCCTCACAGTTTGCCCTCTTCCGAGATCCCAGGGAGCTTCTGCTGATTCCAGGCGCCCCCTGCCGCAGGGCCCCGGGCGAGGGGATGCCCCCTCCTCTCCAGCGGGGTAAATGCCTCCAAGCGCCACGTAGCCACCTCCCTGAAGCCTGGGAGTCACTGGAGTTGGCCAGGGCACAAATGGTATGTAGTACCGGTTGTAACTTCCAACGCAGGGGACCCGAGTCTAAGCCTCCCGACTTTAAGGAGGTGAAGTAAAACCCCCCAGCTGCAGTTTTCTCTTCATCTGTTTACTGTATTCATTCGGATTCAGAGATTTCTCCCCGAAGGAATTGAGACAGCTGGGGGGAAAAACACGACCGTTCCTGTTTTCAGCTCAGTTTCATCACTTTAGGCGTCATAAAAGTACAAAAGATCTTTGTTGCTCCCCGAAAAAGTACCGGTAGCCTAATTTCTTATGTTTTAGCTAATGAGAAACTTCTTTTCAGACTGGCCACTGCCACAGCATCTTTGTGCTTTCTAATCCAGGGTCTGTGTGTGTATGTATTTATATATATATATATATAGGATACATAGATTACCTAAAGTTGCACACTGGAAGAACTTTTTAGTCATGGGCTTGCAGTTCATTTGTGATGGTGGAATTGGGTAAAAGGACTATGGAGGATTAATTTCTCACATTGAAACTCTCAACCCTACTGTGTTGCAAGAGCCCTGGACTGGTTCAAACCATATAGAGAAGCAATAGAGCCTGGTGGTTTAGGAATATAGATTATGAAGCCAGACTGCTTGGCTATAAATTCTGATTTTGTCTCTTAATAACTGCTTGACTGGGACAAATTACTTGATCTTCCTCTTTTTCAGGTTTGTTGTTAGGATTAAAGGAGAAAATAGGTGTAAAGCACTTAGTTCTGTACCTGATAACATAGTACAGTATAAGGATTAGCTATTTTAATAATGAGATTATAAGCCCGTAACTTAAAATCTCACACATCTTTGAATTTGTTGAGCTTTAAAGCCTAAACTTCTAACCCACAGGTATGGTTCAGAGTCACTGGTATCATCTAAAGTTGTGATTCCAAATTACCCATAGCTATTCTGAGGAACCTCTTCCAGTTTTATTACATTGGTCTCCCCCCCACCCCCATTTGTGAGAGTTGTTTACACTTAAGAACTTTGGATTACATTAGTAAGTTTTTTAAAGCCAGTTGTTTTAAGGTGACACAGTTTGCAATGAAACTTGGATGACTCAATACTGAAACTTAACAGGGGTATTATTAGAAATAACCAGCCATTTACAAAGTGCTTCAAAGTTCAGGTGTCCTTGCAAAATGTCCATTGGTTCAATTCCAGTTAGCTTCACTTAATATTTGACTGTAGGCTGCAGCATAGCCCCAGCCAACTGTTCTACAGGTGTCATGGCTTATGAGAAGGCTGAACCTGGGTGATAGTGGTAGATAGAGCACAGTGTCAGCAGTTTAAGGAAAATCAGTTTAGTGATGGCAATAATGTTATCTTTTGAAAATTAATTTTATTAAGAAGATTAGCACAATGCCATAATACCTAAAATTTATGTGGCATCTTGAATTCTTAAATCATTTGAGATTTGAAAGATCTGATTTATGGCTTAGCTGTTTATTGGAAGATAACAGTGGAACAGAGATTGATATTTACTTGAATGGGTTTAAAAGCATGCTGGGTGTGGTGGTGCACACCTTTAATCCCAGTGGCTCAGGAGCCTGAGGCAGGAGGATTGGGAATTCAAAACCAGCCTAGCAATATAGCAGGGCCCTAGGCAACCTAGCAAGATCTTGTCTCACAATAAAAAATAATAAGGGCTGGGGATGTGACTCAGTGATTAAGTGCCCCTGGATTCCGTCCCTGATACCCCCCCCCCCAAAAAAAAAGTGTGCTACTAAATACCAATGACAGTTCTCTATCAGATTTTTTCTAAAGACATTCTAGTATAGTCCAAGTTCATTGTATTACAGGACATGGATTTATAATTATGTGTCCTCAGAGCATCCTTGGGGTTTAGTAAGAACTGTTCCCCAGTTTTACAGATGAACCTACATTAAGAGAAATTGTTACTTTTAGCAGTGCTTCCCTATTAATGTTCATTTTCATTTCACTGTGACCTTATCTATATTGAACTGTAGATTCTGTGTCAGCATTTAGTATTGATTCTTTTATGTTAGGTTTACAGTAAGCCCTGGACCTATTTTCTCTCACAATGAACTTTTTGAAGATATGGAAGAATTTGAAATAGTCATTACAATGTGTAATTAGTACAAGCTGGAGGAGTGGTGCACACCTGTAATCCCAGCAGCTTGGTTGGCTGAGGCAGGAGGATCACAAGTTTGTGACCAGCCTTTGCAATTAGTGATACCCTTTCTCAGTGTTAAAAATGTCTGGGGGGCTGGGGAGATAGCTCAGCTGGTAGAACCCTGAGTTCGATCCCCAGTACCGCAAAAAAAAAAAAAAAAAAGTCTGGGGAGGTAGTTTGGTGATAGAAGACTACCCCCGGTTCAGCTGGGGGTGGGAGGGGACTTGGTACAGATAATGCATTGTAGTTTCTTTTCATTTTCAAAGTTGCTCAAAGGAAAAAATAAGAGAAATTGTATTTCCATTGAAGGAAAAAAATAGTCTTTTTTTTCCCCCCAGGGTTTTTTCCCCCATTTTTGTCATTTTTTTTTTTTTTTTTTTTTTTTTTTTTGTGGTACTGGGGATCGAACTCAGGGCCTTGTGCTTGCGAGGTAAGCACTCTACCAGCCGAGCTATCTCCCCAGCCCTTTGTCAGTTTTTAATATGGAAAAATTGTAACATAAAATTTAGTGTATTTGCAGGCTTTTCGTTCATACATTTAATTTTGGCAGTGTGAGCTGGTAACAGATGTCAAAACTTAATGTGAGATGATTCCTGCACATACCTGTAGTCCAAGCAATTTGAGAAGTTGAGGTTTCTTGAACTAGCTTTGACAGTGTAGCAAGACCCTGTCTCAAGTTTTTACAAAATTGGGGAAAGGACTGGTAGAGCGCCCCTGGTTCAATTTTTCAGTACTGGAAAAAAATTATGTGAGATAATTTCTAGTTCATGGGTTTGTTTGCTGCCAATTTGGGAGATGGTGTCAGGTTTTAATTCACATATAACCATTCCTCATGCTTTACTTATTTATGCTGCAAAGGTAGGGTTCATATGATATCATGGTCACCAATTGTTTCCAATGTGTTTGACCCCTAACAGTGCTGGGGATATGTTTCTTTAGTAACTCAGTTTCCCTCCAGAGTGGTCAGTTCTGTCTTCACTTGAGGTGGTAAATGAATCCTCTTGTTTTCAAGGTTTTAATCCAAGAAAAATAATTTTATGGGTCAAGGAGGAATCGCCTTGTATTTACCTGGAGTCTTTGTGACTGTCTCATATTAATTTTATGCAGTAGATTTTTAAGGTAAAGCAGGCTGTTTGAATCCTTTCCTGTGCCCTGAAAATTCTAAGGAAAATTAATCTGTCACAAGTGAGGCTGGGCTTAATGGAAGCACTCTAGGAAAAGGTAGTGGAGCACTAAAATATATCCAGCAATTACTAAGTGATGGGATTGGTATTAGGTATATTATTTTTCTTGTTCTTCTAATAGGTATATACCTATAGGCTACTATAGGTAGCCTATAGTCAGGCATAGATGTTTTTAAATCATAGCAAATCTGGAATGCTCAGGCAGGAAAGTTCTTGGTTCTAGACCAGCCTCAGCAATTTAGTGAGACCTATTACAGTTTAGTGAAAACCTGTCTCAAAATTAAAAAGAAAGTAAAAAGGGCTGGGGTTGTAGCTCAGTGGTAAAGTGCTCCTGGGTCCAATCGCTAGTTCCAAAAAACAAAACCTTTTAGGGGTAGAAAGTGAGGTGAGTCACTTAGTAACCAGGTTGTATTTGCTAGGATTTTTGTTGGTTGCAAATGATGGAAATCCACTTGAAGTTAGGTTAAGCCAAAAGAGGTGATTTATTGAACTCTAAAGAAAGGAGCAGGAAGAGAAGGGGTACTGTGTACATGCGTCTAAGAACATAGCCTGGGATTCAGACAGAATTCTCTGCCTTTTCAGACCAGCTGCTTCATTTTCTTTACAGACCTGTGTTTCTACCTGCCAAGTCTGTGAATGTCACATTAGTTATAAACTCTTGAAACTTTAGGTATAACCTCTTGAAATATTATTAACATAGCCTCTGATCCTAAACTTGAAAATCTGGAGATGGGACTCTTTAGGTGTCCAGAGGACAAGACAACATAAGAATATTGTAACGTAGGAATCATGGATTGTAAAAAATTGCATAATTTTTACTTTGAATTAACAAAGAAACAAGTATATTACTTTTCTATCTCTCTTTTTCGTTCTCTCCTTTCTTTTTTTGCTAAATTGCTGAGACTGGAATTACAGGCTTGCATCTTCACACCTGGTTAGACATAATTACTTTTAACTGCTTGATTCTAGAACAGAATTTAAAGAGATCAGTTTTAAAATGGGAAATCTTTAATGATTTTAAAAATAAGAAAATTACTATCAAATAGGTTTCTTACAATATCTTCAGTTTTTAAAAATCATACTTTAGTCTACACAACTAACTATGTGGTCAAGTTTTTGGTGGGGGGCGGTGGTGGCAGGGTACAGGGTATGGAACCCAGGGATGCTTAACCACTGAGCCACATCCCAGCTTTTTTTTAATATTTAATTTAGAGATAGGGTCTCACTGAGTTGCTTTGGGCCTCGCTAAATTGCTAAGGCAGGCTTTGAACTCAGATCCTCCTGCCTCATTCTCCTGAGCTGCTGGGATTACAGGTGTGTGCTACTGTACCCAGCTGTTTTTTTTAATTAAGCAAACTTTTTAGACAGGTCTTTCAAGTTGCTTGGTGTGCTTTCTGAGGCTGGTCTCAAACTTGCACCCCTCCTGCCTGAACCTCCCAAGTCGCTGGGATTATAGGCATGTGTCACCATGCTTGGTTCATTTCAACTTCTTGATGACAAAAACTCCATTTTTATTGTCTGTTGTGGTACTTAGTATAATAAATGATTTAGGAAGTGCTGTCTTGTGGCACCATTGTAAGTACTATGATTTTTAAACTGATTTTCACAACTCTCATTTTATAGATAAGAAAATTGAGGCAGTTAAGAAAGCCAAGTTCATGTGTTTATTAAGTATTCAAGCTGAGTTTGAACCTGGGCTGTATCCTGTCTGCACTTTCTGGATGTTTAGTAAGAATTTAGTAGCAATTGTACTTAAAAAAAAAAAAAATGCTGTAGTACAAAATAACCTAAAGTAGGTGAGTGTTTTTTATTAAAATCAGTTATATCTGAGACAATAGTGAGAGATAAATCCTGAATAGGCAGTTAGAGATTAGATTTTTCCCTGGGGAAGTTTTAGGGGAGATGGGAGAGATATGAGGTCCTACTTCCCTCTTGGAAACTTTTTGTTCTTGTTCAGAAGTTCATGTAACCATTTATTCTGTCATCAGAGCTTGAAGTGTAATTAGGGAGCTGCATAAATCTCCATTGCACAAGTTTTTGTCACAAGGTAGAAAGTGATTGGAGTCCACAGAGGCACACAGATCATAGAGACGGTTGGAATGCAGTAACCTTAGATAGCATCTTGTTCTTGCCTCTCAGTGTGTCTGTGAGCCAGCAGCTGTATAGCTATAGCTCTGTAAAATCTCAAACCTTATTCCAAACCTAATGACCCAGAATTTGCATTTTAACCTAATGCACATGATTTGAATTCCCTTTAAAACTTCAGGAGCACAGATCTGGTCCAGATCCATCATTTTACAGGTCAGCAAATGGGCCCTTGAAGGTTGGAATAAACTAACTGGTTCAATGGGAGAGCAAGAAGTTGATGCCAGAGCCCTTGATTCTTGGTAGGGATGGGTTTACACCATGCCACCCCTCATTATGAGGTATTATGGGATTTCAAGGAAGTTTTATTTTAGTCTTTTTTCAAAGCTTGCAAAGGAAAAGGCACTTACAGATTCACACTTTTCCTTTCTTTTTTTCTCTCTCTCTCTCTTTTTTTCCCCCTCTAACTAGAACCTTGTTAGTTGAATACCATTTGCCTTAACAGTACTATTAGAATGTGTTCATTAGAGAAATAATTTGATCATAACTGAATGTTAATCATAACTTTTTGTACCTACTAGTTTTCTTCATTACATACATTCTCTTCCCCCCGAAATCTGTCATTTCTAGGTACTAGAAAATATTTACACGTTCTGAACGTATTTTTTTGCTCAGTCGGACTCTGGTTAAATTTATACATTATCCAGGTACAATGGCACATGCCTGTAATCCCAGCAACTCAGGAGGCAGAGGCAGGAGGATCACAAGTTTGAGGCCAGCCTCAGCAACTTGGTGAGGCCCTGAACAAGTTAGCAAAACCCTGTCTCAGATTTTAAAAAGCGCTAGGGAATGTAGCTCAGTGGTAGAGTGCCCCTGTATTAGATCCCTAGTACCATTAAAATACAAAATAAATAAAAGGCCAGCACTACTTATTTGATCTATTTACCTTTACATTTAGGGATACTTAAGTCGATTGCTTTTAGAATTTTGCAGTTTGCCTTTGTTCTTTTGGTGAGTTGTATCTGATAAAAAGAATTCATGAATACTAGGTATTGGTCTCATAGTACCTTGCCTCAACTGTATAGAGCTCACATTTCTTTTTCTTTTTTCGGTATTAGGAATTGAACCCAGGAGTGCTTTAGCACTGAACTACATCACCAGTTCCTTTTGTTTGTTTATTTTGAGATGGGGTCTCATTAAGTTGCTGAGGCTGACCTTGAGCTCATTATCCTCTCGGCCTCTTGAATAGCTAGGATTATAGGCTCATACTACTATGCCCAGCAGATTTCTCATTTTTGAGACAAATAGTAGCTTTATGTTGAAAGGGAAGAATGAATTGATAATAATAAAACTTATATGTTACCATATGACAAGTGATTTTTCGATATAGCTTTTAAATCATATAGACTAGTGGAATTGTCTATGAAATAACTCATTTTAAAAGAAGTTTAAAAATAAAAAAAAATGCACATTTTGAGTAACAGACTATAATTGTGACTCTGGTTAACATCTGAATTGGAAGACTGGGTCATTGAAGTACCTGGTGTTAACTGGGAGAGGGTTTATTGGTGGCAGCAGAAGTTGTTAGTTTGATTCAGCTGCAGAGTTTTAAGCTGTATCTACTCTTTTCATCGCTCTAGGTATAGATACAGCTGTAATGATGGTTTGATGTGTAACAACAAACAGCATCATTTATCTTGTTAAAAGGTTGTTTTGTTTTGTTTGGTGGTTGCTAGTGGTGGAACTCAGAGCCTTACACTAAGCAGGTGTTCAACCTTCAACCACTGTTGTTATTGTTGTTTAAAGTCACGTTTTATAATTAAGAAGAATTTCAAGATCTTTATCTTCTAGGCTCATCAGCAGAGCAGACGAGCAGACCGTTTATTAGCTGCAGGGAAATACGAAGAGGCTATTTCTTGCCACAAAAAGGCTGCGGGTGAGTAGTCTATTTAAGAAATACTGATTGTATTGAAGAGCAATTTCTTTTCCCTAGTATCTTGCCACTTTATTTAGAATGAAAATCACAACAGTGATGATGTGTGTTGCCCTGCATATGCAAGGTGGACACTGCTGAACACCCAGAAAATTAGCTTGAATTATTTTAAAGGAGTCTGGATTTCAAGTACTTGACATGTCTGCTGTAGGATGGGCAGATGGCACTTACCACATAAATCTGTATATTTTTGTGGTGAGTTTTATGGGGGCTTTGTGCAACATGAACACTTGTTAATTCATTCTCATTAAGTCTTTCCTAAACTGTATTTTGTTATCCATTGAATTGTTAAATTTTAGTCACTACGAAAGCAATATACTGCTTATTTAAGAAAATCATGTTGCAGATGAGTTCTGCAGGCATACATCTGTAATCCCAGCAATTTTGGAGACTGGCGCAGGAGGATTGCAAGTTCCGGGTCATCCTCAGCAACATATCGAGGCCCTAAGCAACTTCAACCCTATCTCAAAATAAAAAATAAGAAAGTGCTGGGGATATAGTTCAGTGGTAGAAATATTCCTTGGTTCAATTCCTAGTACCAAAACAACAAAACCAAAAAAATCCCAACTACCTGAATAGATAAAAGGGAGAAAAGCTTCTTTCCTCCTAACCTGATATTTGTCTTTGAATAAGGATTAAAACTGCTGTAGGGCTTCAGATATCACCCTGCCCCAGTCTAAATTCTGTGAAATTCTCAGGTTAGAAAAGATAAAAGGTAACCTATTAGATCATATTATTTTAATTATGGAGATAGAACTTAATTTGATTAGTAAATCTCACTGGTCAGATTTAGAGTTTAGACTTAGTTAAAAAGTAGATTCGTGTTGTGTTTTAGAGTTGAAAATTGCTGTGTTGGAATGAACTCAATGGTTTTCTAAATTGTCTTATTTGCAATAGGTTTTTTGGGTATGTTTGTTTGTTTTGGTACCTGGGCTTGAACCCAGGGGTGCTTAACCACTGAGCCACATCCCCAGCACAATTTTGTATTTTATTTTGAGATAGGGTCTTGCTGAGTTGTTTAGGGCCTCACTGAGATTGTCTTTAAATTTGTGGTCTTCCTCCTTTAACCTCCCTTGTCACTGGAATTACAGGTATGTACCACCATGCCTGGATGAAAGAAGTGTAGTAGGTTCTTCAGATTTTTTTTTAGTTCCTTTCCCCCATCATTTCTTAGTATCTACTTTAAATATTTGCCTTGCTTCATATTTGGAGGAAGCAGTTTAATCAGAGTTGTTGTTTTGTTTTTGTTTCCTGAGATAGCTATATTCCTTTCCTAAATTTCTCTTAGTAGGTGTTTATTCCTGTTTTGAATTTGTGGAGGAAATCTATGTCCATGCAATCAGATTGAAAGTTTTTTTTTTTCCCTTTTAAAATAATCTTTAAAAATGCTCAGTTGTATCCAGGCACATAGCACATGCCTGCAATCCCAGTGACTTGGGAGGCCAAGGCAGGAGGATCATGAATTAAAAAATTGAAAGCCAGCCTCAGCAAGTAAATGTAAGACCCTAGGTAATTTAAAGAGTCCCTGTCTTAAAATTAAAAGTAAAAAGGGATGAGGATGTGGCTCAGTGGTTAAATTCCCTGGTTTCAATATTTTGGTCTCTCCCCCCCCCCCCAAAAAAAAAAAAAAAAAAAAAAAACCTAGTTTTAAGATTTATTTTTTTTTAATTTTATTTTTGAGGGGACTTAACCCAGGTGTGCTTTATCACTGAGCTAAATCCCTAGCCGTTGTTTAATTTTGAGATAGGGTCTCACTGAGCTGCTTAGGGCCTTACACTGACTTGCTGAAGCTGACTTTCAATTCATGATCCTCCTGCCTCAACCTGCTGGGATTATAGGCATGCACCACCATGCCTAGCCTTATACTGTTCTAAGGTTCTGCAAAGGGAAGTATTTACAAAAACTATTCTATTTGTTAAAAAAAAAAAAAAAATGTAGATCAAGCAGCTGGCATGCTGACATATGCCTGTACTCCCAGTGGCTCCTGAGGCTGAGACAGGAGAACTGTGAGTTCAAAGACAGCCTCAGCAACTTAAGGAGGCTCTAAGCAACACAGTGAGACCCTGTGTCTAAAATACAAATAAGGACTGGGATGTGGTTCAGTGGTTAAGCATCCTTGGGTTCAATTCCTGATGCCAAATAAAAGAAAGAAAGTGGATGGACAAGAAACATCTTATTAATCTGCATCTCAACACTGGTAGAACCTAGAGGGCATTTTTAAGCAGGAAATCAGGAAATCATAAAAATATACGAATTAAGATCAGACAGAAAGCAATGCCTTGTATCTGCAGAAGAGGGGAAAGGGACTTAATGTAGGGATGAGACATGCTAAAAAGTTTCCAGTAAACAAAAGGTAGGAAATGGATTAATTGTGTATGATCCATTATTAATAATACATGTTATTTATACCCCACCTTGTTCCACAGAAGATATAAAATGTCTTACAGAGAAACATAATGAAATATAGAATGTAAGTTAAAATAAGTAGATGGGATCATAGACCTCAAAATGTACCATGAGTTTGAGTATTTATAGAACTTAACCATTAGTTTTTTGTGGTGTTAGGTCACTGACAAAATTCCTGAGAAAATCAATTTAAAAGGAGGAAAGTTGATTTTTGGCTCACAAATTTCAGAGTTTTTGGTCCATTGTCATTTGGATGCATTGTTTTTAGCCTTCAGTAAGGCAGAACTTAATGATAGGGAGTGTGTAGTGAAGCTAGTTGCTCATCTCATGCCATTGAGGGGCAGAGACAGAGGGAGAAGAAGGGGCTGGGGCCAGTATCCACTTCAAGGGCATGCCCTCACTGGTCTAACTTCCTTCCTTACACACCCCCTTCCACAGAGGTTCTAATACCTCCCCATAGCGCCATCAGTTGAGGACCAAGCCTTCAACACTTGAGCCTTCAGGGGAGCATTCAGATTCCAAACTGTAAGATTCTGCTGCTGACCTCTAGAAGCTCATGTCCATCTCATAATGCAAAATGTATTTATTCTATCCAAAAGTCCCCAAAGTCTTAACAGATCCATCATTACTCAAATGCCCATAACCAAAGTCTACTCTGAGACTCAAGGCAAACTTGGCTGTGAGCCACTGGAATATTAAAAAACAAGTTACATACTTCTAACATACTTGTCATAGGATAAACATTCCTGTTCCAAATGGGAGGAAGAGGACCACAGACAAAAGGGACTGGACCGAAGCAAGACTGAACTGAGCAGGGCAAATACTAAATTCTGTAGCTCTGTGTGCTGCAGTGATATGATATGAACTCCAAAGGGCTTGGGCAGCTCCGCTTCTGGCCTTGCCAACTGTAGTGCACATGGCCACTCTCTCAGACTGGCTCTGCTCTCTGCCTGTGACTTCCTTTGGCAGGCATTCTCCATTCCTGGCAACTCTGACTTCCTGGGGTCTCGGGGTCTCCATTGCAGCTTCAGCTTTACTCTCACAGCTTTACACATTGCCTACTCAGGGGCTTTGACTCTGCCACATACTGACTGGCATCCTAGGCTTTCCTTTGAAGTCTTCATGGGAGTGCCCATGATACCACCATTGTATGATGGTGTCAAGGTCTACTACCAGCTGTAGCCAACCTGCTTGGTCCACAGCTATAGCAGCTTGTGATTACTTTGAAAGCTGAACACAGGGCTCTGGGAGTAGGGCTCCCTGGGGTCTCGTTTCAAACAAAAGTCTTGATGGTTTGTGATGGGTAGGATCTTGCTGATTCCTGAGGTGCCCTCAAGGCATCGTTCTGGTTGTCCAGGTGTAAAGTCTTTAGCTTCTTTTTAATGGCACTAAACTCTTTAGCGGTGGCATCTTAAAAGTTCTTTTTTGTCTAAACTGCAAGTTTTTCAAATCCTCCCTCTCTCTCTCTCTCTCTCTCTCTTTCTCTTTTTTTTTTTTGGGTTGCTCCTATTCTCCCTTTATATTAGCTAAAAGCCAAACCCAGGTCACTGCCTTGAAATTTCCTCCACCAGGTTAATTAGTTCATCTCCTTCAAATTCATCCTCACAGAATCTTGGCATACACAAAATGTAGACCATTTTTTTCTCAGAATGTAACATGAATGACCTCTAGTCCAATTCTTAGTAGGATCCTCATTTCTGTTTTAGACCTCATGAGCCTGTCCTTTAGTTTCCCCATTCTTAATCAGCATTCTGTCTTCTGAATTCCCACCAGAATTGCCCATTAGGTTCTGTTTACAACATTCTAAGCTTTCTGTAGTCTGCATCTCTAAACCATGACTCCTCCTCCACCTCAATTTCAAAGGCCTCTGGATCATATTATCGGATATAGTCATAACAAAGACCTCACTTATTGTTACCAATTTTCTCTGGTAGTTTATCGTTATTGTAAGAAAATCAACTTGAAAGGAGGAAAGGTTTATTTTGTTTTATGGTATCAATTCATGTTTTCTTGGCTATGTTGCTTTGGGTTTGTGGCAAGGCAGAACATGGTGGGACTATGTGAAACTGCTCACTTCATGGTAGTGGGAAGCAGAAAGAGGGGAAGGGGATAAGGACCTTTCACGTCATGCTTCCAGTCACCCACCTTCTTTTAGGTAAGCCCCACCTCGTGAATTTTCCACCACCTCCCCATAGTGCCATTAACTGGGGACCAAACCTTCAACACTTGACCCTTCAGGGTCATTTAGGATTCAAACCATAACGGATTCCTAGCAGTCTACCAAAAGAGGAAAAGTAAGGATTTTAACATTCGCTATTTAACTTCAAATTACATCATCCAGAGTTTGATCCTGAGATCGGAGAGTTGTGGTGGTTGTTTTTGGTACCAGGGATTGAACCTGGCTTAACCACTGAGCCACATCCCTAGTCCTTTTTTATTTTATTTAGGTATAGGATATTGCTAAGTTGCTGAAGCTGGCTTTGAAATTGAGATCCTACTCTCTCAGCCTCCGGAGGCTCAGGGATTATAGGTGTGTGCCACTGCACCTGGCCTGATAGGTTCCTATTAATTTTTTTTTTTAATTTTAATTTTATTTTTTTTAATTAAAATATTTTTTTATTTTTAAAGACATTTTGATTCATTGTATACAAATGGGGTACAACTTTTCATTTCTATGGTTATTTCTATGGTTACAATGTAGATTCAAGCCATTCATGTAAGCATCCATATTATATAGGGTAATACTGTCTGTTTCATTCTACTGTTTTTCTATCCCCACCCCCTCTCACCCCCTTTTTGTCTACACCATCCAAAGTTTCTTCATTCTTCTCTTCCCCACATCACCCACCCCTTGTTATATACTGTCATTCAGCCTTTGGTTTTTTGGGCTTGGCCTATTTCACTTAGCATGATACTTTCCAGCTTCACCATTTACCAGCGAATGCCATAATTTTTTTATTCTTTATGGCTGAGTAACATTCCATTGTGTATATATACCAGTGTCTTTATCCATTCATCAATTGAAGGGCATCTAGGTTGGTTCCACAATCTAGCTATTGTGAATTGAACTGCTGTGAACATTCATGTGGCTGCATCACTGTACTATGCTGATTTTAAGTCCTTTGGGTATAAACTGAGGAGTGGGATAGCTGGTCATATGGTGAGTCCATTCCAAGGTTTCTGAGGAATCTCCATACTGCTTTCCAGAGTGGCTGCACCAATTTCCAACTCCACCAGCAATGTAAGAGTGTGCCTTTTCCCCCCACATACATGCCCACACTTATTCTTGCTTGTGTTCTTGATAGCCATTCTAATTGGAGTTAGATGATATCTTAGGGTGGTTTTAATTTGGGTTTCTCTAATTACTAGGGATAATGAGCACTTTTTCATATATTTGTTGATCACTTGTATATCTTCTGTGAAGTGCCTGCCCATTTCCTTAGCCCATTTATTGATTGGTTTCTTTGTAATTTGGGTGTAAAGTTCAGAGATGAAATATTGGGGATTGAACCAGGGACACTTTATCACTGAGCTATAACCCTACCTATTTTTTCTTTTTTAAATTATTTTGAGACAAAGCCTCACTAAATTGCCCAGGCTGGCCTCAAACTCAGGATCCTCCTGCCTCAGCCTCCTGCGTTGCTGGGGTTACAGGCATGCACCATCATACTTGCATAGTTCTTACTACTTTTTAATCCTTCCTAAACTTATTTTCCAAATTAAATTATCTGCAGTTATTTAATTGTAAAATCTGCAGGATTTTTTCTTTGTTTTATTTGATAGTGGTGGGTATCAAATGTAGGCCTCCACATGCTAGGTGCTCTACCACTCAACCACATCCCCAGCCCTTCTACAGGGATTTTAAAGCATAAAACGTGCCAGTCATGGTAGCAAACACCAGGCCAGTCTCTGCAACTTAACAAGACCCTGTCTCAGAATATGATGGAGCTCAGTAGAGGAGCACCCCTGGGTTCAATCATAAACTCTTACCTGTTAATTACAGGATGATACTCATATATTAAAATTTTTTTTTTTTTTTTTTTTTTTTTTTTTTTTTTTTATGGCCAGCATATCTTTCTGATGCTATGAAGTTGACCCAGTCTGAACAGGTAAGACAAGTTCTTAATGTTAGCAGCAAAATTGTAAGAGATTTTCTCTTTTGAAATTGAAAAAGAATTCTTTTTACGTTATAGATGGACCTAATACCTCTATTTTATTTCATTTATTTGTACATGGTGCTGAGTATCAAACCTGGTGTCTCACAAGTGCTAGGCAAGTGTTCTACCACTGTGCTGCAGCCTCAGTCCTAAAAAGATATTCTTTTGGAGACTCGAATTGTGTATAAAATAAAGCATTGTTCCCGAGCTCTTTAAGTGCTGTATGAAAAATGTATAAAATGCTGGGTATGGTGGAACATGCCTGTAATCTCAGTGGGCTGAGGCAGGAGGATCTGCAAGTTCAAAGCCAACCTCAACAAAAGCAAGGTGCTAAGCAACTCAGTGAGAGCCTATCTCTAAATAAATACAAAAAAGTGCTGGGGATGTCACTCAGTGGTTGAGTGCCCCTGAGTTTAATCCCCAGTATTCACCTCCACCAAATAAATACCTTTATCCGAAGATACCTTTTTTGTTTTTTTGCAGTGGTATGAGTTGAATTCACAGTGTTGTACATGCTAGACAAGTGCTCTACCACTGAGCTACATCACCAGCCCTATTTATTTTATTTTATTTATTTTATTTTATTTTTGCTGGGGATTAAACCCAAGGCCTTGTGCTTGTGAGACAAGCACTCTCCCAACTGAGCTATATTCCCAGCCCCTCACCAGCCCTATTTTAAATTTTATTTTGAGACAGGATCTTGGTAAGTTCCCCAGGTTGGCCTTGAATTTGTGATTTGATTCTCTTGCCTTAGCCTCCTAAAAGCAGGGATTATAAGGCATGTACCACCACACCTGGTTTCTGATTTCTTGATTGTAAAATGTCAGGTATCCAGAAAGTACTTAGTAAATATGTGTCTTAACTGTAATAAGGAGATAATTTCTGAGAGGGATATCTGGCAGGAAAAAAACCACTTGTTTCTTACACTGAACCTCAGAATTTTTAATGTTCTGTCTTTAATAATATAGAACCTGCTCATGTTAGCTATGCCTGCATTGGGCCTCCTAAATCTCTGTTAACAGGAAGATTTTCTTTTTGGCTGACTACAGAACTGACGTCTAAAGAGGGAAGATATCTAATTTTAAGCCGATTACAAATGGCATGGCATTGCAGAGGGGGGTAAGGCACAGTGAGAAAAAGTCTGAAGTATTGATTGAGACTAGGACTTTGATTTTATGAATGAATGGTGCTTTTGATCAGCTAAAAAAAAACACCTTTCTCTAATTTATCTAGAAAGTCCTAGTTTATAAAACTTTTTTTGGAATCTTTACTGAATTGCAAACAGTGTAAAAATTTTAAGTGTTACTGAGTTAGTCAGAAAGGAGGCTCTTGGAATAGCATATATTGAACATTAAAAAGACTTCCAGTATTAAATTCTGCAAATTGTACCTTTCCTTTTGTGTAATAGGCTCATTTATCACTGGAATTGCAAAGGGATAGCCACATGAAACAGCTCCTCCTCATCCAGGAGAGGTGGAAAAGGGCAAAGCGTGAAGAACGATCAAAAGCTCAGAACATAGACAAGGATGTAGCTACCCATCTTCAGGCATCTCACAAAACCTCTGCTGAGGATGCAGAGGGTCAGAGTCCCCTTCTTTCTCAGAAGTACAGCCCTTCCACAGAGAAACACCTCCCTGAAATTCAGGGAGTCTTTGACAGGGATCCAGACACACTACTATTTTTACTTCAGCAAAAGAGTGAGCCAACAGAGCCATGTATTGGAAGCAAAGCCCCTAAGGATGATAAAACAATTATTGAAGAGCAAGCAACCAAAATTGCAGATTTGAAGAGGCATGTGGAGTTCCTTGTGGCTGAGAATGAAAGATTAAGAAAAGAAAATAAACAACTGAAGGCTGAAAAAGCCAGACTTCTAAAAGGTCCAGTGGATAAGGAGCTGGATATGGATGCTGACTTTGTAGAAAAGTCAGAGTTATGGAGCTTGCCACCACATTCAGACACTGCTACAGCTTCTTCAACCTGGCAGAAATTTGCAGCAAATACTGGGAAAGCCAAGGACATTCCAATACCGAATCTTCCTCCCTTGGATTTTCCATCTCCAGAACTTCCGCTTATGGAGCTCTCTGAGGATTTTCTGAAAGGACTTATGAATAATTAAAATGGAAGGCCTTTGGAGAGATCAAAAGAAGAAATTTAGCAACACAGTTAATCCGGAAAAGAAGAAAAAAAAAAAAAAAAAGGGAAAACCACATCACCACATACAAGGGTAATTCCAGATGTGCTGCACCATCTGACTGACTGGCAGGAGCAGCGTTGTCAGGACATGGGAAACAGTCACTGTGAAATATATTGCATATCTGATCTACCCACTCAAGCTAATGATTCCCCCTGGCAGACAGTAAACTCTTGGAGGTTCACTTTCTCCTGATACCAAATGGCTACCTGGAATAATTTTCTCAAGCACCAATTATTTTTCTTATCTTCAGGGTTAAAATGTATAAAAATAAGTATAATTAATCTATAATGCCATAAATGATAATGTAAAACCTAAATAATATGGTGGCCTGAGGGGCTGCCTTGTATATGAAACATGCTTTCTATCATGCATTTACTGTATGCATTTTGTTATGCACATTTTGTTTAAGGTGTGTAAGATGTACACCTATCTAGATGAAACTATATGTGCCACATTTTGCACTACTTATAATGATAACCTCAAGACTATCAGGAGAAATATTTAAATTTCCATTTTATGAAGAAAGAAACCAAATTATTAGTTATGCTTTTAAAAAAAATTACCAGTTTACATAATTAATCAGGGTGCATTTTACGTTCTAACTTTGTTACATAATGCATCATTTAAAAATATTAAGGAAAGATCCTTTGTTTTTAATGATGCATGAGGAAGTAACGCTAGTTGGCAGTATTTGATTGTAAGAGATCAATAAAGTAATTGTGTTTTATACCTTTGTTGACTGGTTGGTGGTTTAAAAGCAAGGCACCCTGTGGCTGTGACTGTTGTGAACTTTGAATAGGAATTTAAGCAGATGCTGTCAAATGATTATTTTGGTGTGTTAAGGATTTTTCCCCCATTGTTTTGTAATCCCTTTCCCCTATAAAGAGGGTGAAGGAGAGTACAGAATTTCTCGGGATTTTTGAGTAAGATCAAATGTGAATTTCCCCAAGGTTTAAATGTTCCAAATATTTTTTTGGTGGACTCCACTTGGAAAGTGCCCAGGGCTGCTTTAGGCAGTGTGCAGCCATTCTTGTAGCACCTGCACCCAGAGGAGCACAGTGGATGGTGTTGAGGGTGTGGAGCATTTTCTTCTCTACTTCTAAGAGAGGGGTTGTTCTAGAAGAAGGGATTGGAGAAGAGGATGTAAACAAAATACCTGTGTGAGGACCACTAGGTATGTTAAAGCATGGACTGGACTTCTGTGTGGAATTGTGGAATGAGGGACAATAGTGCCTTCTGAGGGAGTGAGGACGCCATTGGGCTGGGCGGATAGGGTTAGGCCCCCATGTTCAGTGAGGAAACTGGCCTATTGGAAGGGTGAAGAGACCATGCCAGAGTCATTTTTTTCCTGTTTCATTGTGTTGCACATGAAACAAGAGTAGTTTAAAATACCTTTTTTTAAAAAAATACTTTTTTAGATGTTGATGGATATTTTTTATTTATTTATATGTAGTGCTAAGAATTGAACCCAGTGCCTCATACATGCCAGACAAGCGCTCTACCACTGAGCTACAACACCAGCCCCTTAAAATATCTTAAAAGTTGTGTTACTTAATTTGTTCATCTGCGTTATAACATCCCAAATTTTGTGTGCCTAACCTTCTTCATAACATTTTTTACTTTTTTAATATTTTGACGGGGGGCTGGGGCTGGGGCTCAGTGGCAGAACACTTATCTACCCCATGGGAGGCGTTGGGTTTGATCCTTAGCACTGCATACAGAAATAGGCAAATAAAATAACAGCATGCTTCCTATCTACAATTACAAAAAAAAAAAAATTTAATTTTTTGACAAAGTTTGATGAAATTTTCCAGGCTGACCTGAAACATGATACTACTCAGCATCCTGAGTCTCTGGGATAACATGCATGTGCCCCACTGTGCATGGTTTATGGGTGTTTTGACTAGGACTGTGGTACTTTTGCAGCATACTAGCACAATACCTTCAGAGTAGATTAAATAATGCTTACTTTCTTTTTATTTGCAAAGTAACCTCTAGACACATTCCTTGCCTATCACCTGACTGAGATTGCTAGATGGTTTTGTATCTTTTCTGTCTAACATAAGGCACTGAAAAAGATTTAAGAAAAGCTTGCTTCCTCTAAATAATTTGTTCTGCATGAGTAAGAAGTTTAGTGGGACTTGGCTCTTAGTGGTGACCTCCTGCTGTGCCATTCCTCTTTTTTATTTTATTTATTTTTTTTGGTACCAGTGATTGAATCCCAGGGTGCTTAACTACTGAGCCACATCCCTAGCCCTTTTTAAAAAATTTTTGAGTATAGTCTTGCTAAGTTGCTCAGCACCTAAACTAAATTGCTGAGGCTGGCCTTGGAACTTGATCCTCCTGCCTCAGCCTCCTGAGCCACTGGGATTACAGGCTTGCATCCAGGCTGGCAGTCCACTTAGACTTACTTGTTGAATCCAGATAAGTAACTGGGTGTTAAAAAGCCTGATCCTGAGTTCTCGTTTTCAACTTTTCACAAAACATTTCTTTCAAAAAGTAGGTATTATGTAGTAACACTTTTATCTATCTTGTCATGGTAATCAGGTAATCCATACAACCTGGAAACCATGTTTAAGAGAAAAGGGAATAGGAGGAAAATGTTTTTGAAATAACCAGTTTCTTCAAAATTTTTTTCCCTAGTCTTTTATCAAGACGATTGAAAGGGAAATATTTTTTCAAGTTAGTTCAAAATGTTAAATTACATGAACTTCCTGCTTTTTAATCTGTGGATACTTTTGTGTCACATAGATATTATTTACATATGTATTTATAAATTGTATATATGTGTGCAAATATATATATATACACACACACACACACACACACACATATATATATACACACACACTTTTTTTTTTTTTTTTTTTGCCATGCTTTGGGATGGAACCAGGGCCACATACCTGTGAAGTGCTAAGTGCTTTACCACTGGGATACACCCCATTTTAGTTATTTTGGGTGTCAGGGTTTTTTTTTTAATATTTTATTTTTACAGACATTTTGATTCATTGTACACAAATGGAGTACAACTTTTCATTTCTGTGGTTGTGCACAATGTAGATTCAAGCCATTCATGTAAGCATACATATACATAGGGTAATACTGTCTGTTTCATTCTGTTTTTTCATCCCCACCCCTTCTCACCCTTTTTCGTGTACACCATCCAAAGTTGCTTCATTCTTCTCTTCCCCCCATCACCCCCCCCCTCCGTTATATATTGTCATGTACTTATCAGAGAAAACATTCAGCCTTTGGTTTTTTGGGCTTGGCCTATTTCATTTAGCATGATATTTTCCAACTTCATTTACCACCAAATGCCATAATTTTATTCTTCTTTATGACTGAGTAATATATTTGCATTGTGTATATATACCAGTGTCTTTATCCATTTGTCAAATGAAGGGCATCTGGGTTGGTTCCACAATCTAGCTATTGTGAATTGAGCTGCTGTGAATATTGATGTGGCAGCATCACTGTACTATGCTGATTTTAAGTCCTTTGGGTATAAACCGAGGAGTGGGATAGCTGGTTTTCTGAGGAATCTCCATACTACTTTCCAGAGTGGCTGCACCAGTTTGCAACTCCACCAGCAATGTAAGAGTGTGCCTTTTCCCCCACATACATGCCAACACTTATTATTGTTTGTGTTCTTAATAATAACCATTCTAATTGGAATTAGATGAAATCTTAGGGTGGTTTTAATTTGCATTTCTCTAATTACTAGGGATGATGAGCACTTTTTCATATATTCATTGATCACAAATAAGATATTTGTATATCTTCTTCTGTGAAGTGTCTGCCCATTTCCTTAGCCCATTTATTGATTGGGTTCTTTGTATTTTGGGTGTAAAGCTTTTTAAGTTTTTTTTTTTTTTTTTTTTTTTTTTTTGTGGTGCTGGGGATTGAACTCAGGGCCTTTGCTGCGAGGCAGGAAATCTACCAACTGAGCTCTGTCCCCAGCCCCTTAAGTTTTTTATAAACTTTGGAGATGAGTGCTCTGTCTGAAGTGTATGTGCAAAAGATTTTTCTCCCACTCTGTAGGCTTTCTTCACATTATTGTTTCCTATGCTGAGAAAAAACTTTTTAGTTTGAATCTATCCCATTTATTGATTCTTGCTTTTATTTCTTGCACTGTGGGGGTCTTGTTAAGGAACTCTGGTCCTAAGCCAAAGTCATGGAGATTTGGGCCTACTTTTTCTTTTATTTTGTGAAGGGTCTCAGGTCTAATTCCTAGATCCTCGATCCATTTCAAGTTGAGTTTTGTACAGGGTGAGAGATAGGGGTTTAATTTCATTTTACTGCATGGATTTCCAGTTTTGCCAGCACCATTTGTTGAACAGGCTGTCTTTTCTCCATTGTAAGTTTTTGGCACCTTTGTCTAGTATGAGGTTACTGTACTTATGTGGGTATGTCTCTGTGTCTCCTATCCTGTATCATTGGTTTACCTGTCTATTTTGGTGCCAATACCATGCCGTTTTTGTTACTATTGCTCTGTAGTAGAGTTTAAGTTCTCGTATTATGATACCTCCTGCATCACTCTTCCTGCCCAGGATTGCTTTGGCTATTCTGGGTCTTTTGTTCTTCTAGATGAATTTCACGATTGCTTTTTCTGTTTCCATGAGCAATGTCATAGGGATTTTAATTGGGATTGCGTTAAATCTGTATAGTGCCTTTGTAAGTATGGCCATTTTGATAATATTAATTGTGCCTATCCAAGAACATGGGAGATCTTTCCACCTTCTAAGGTCTTCCTCAATTTCTTTCTTCAGTATTTTGTAGTTTTCACTGTAGAGATCTTTCACCTCTTTGGTTAGACTGATTCCTGAGTATTTTATTTTTTTGAGGCTATTGCGAATGGAGTTGTTTTCCTCATTTCCCTTATAGATGTTTCACCACTTATGTATGAAAATGGTTTAGATTTATGTGTGTTGATTTTATATCCTATTTTGCTGAATTCATTTATGAGGTCTAGAAGTGTTCTGGAGGAGTTTTTTTTGGATCCTCTAAATAGAGAATCATGTCATCAGCAAATAGTGACAGCTTGAGTTCCTCTTTTCCTATTTGTATCCCTTTAATTTCTTTAGCCTGTCTAATTGCTCTGGCTAGTATTTGAAGGACGATGTTGAATAGAAGTGGTGAAAGATGGGGCTGGGGATATAGCTCAGTTGGTAGAGTGCTTGCAAGGGAGGCCCTGGGTTCAATCCCCAGCACCACAAAAAAAAAAAAAAAAAAAAAAAAAAAGTGGTGAAAGACGGCATCCCTGTCTTGTTCCAGTTTTTAAAGGGAATGCTTTCAGTTTTTCTCCACTAACAATGATTTTGACCATGGGCTTGGCATAAATAGCCTTTACAATGTTCAGGTATGTTCCTACATCCCTATTTTTTCTAGTGTTTTGAGCATGAAGGGGTGTTGTATTTTGTCGGACGCTTTTTCTGCGTCAATCGAAATGACCATATGATTCCTAACCTTAAGTCTATTGATAGGATGGATTACATTTATTGATTTCTGGATGTTGAACCAACCTTGCATTTCCGGAACAAACCCCACTTGATCGTGGTACATTATCTTCTTAATATGTTTTTGGATGCCATTTGCCAGATTTTGCTAAGGATTTTTGCCTCTAATATTCATCAAGGGTATTGGTCTAAAATTTTCTTTCTTTGATGTGTCTTTGCCTGGTTTGGGTATGAAGTTGATATTAGCTTCATAGAATGAGTTTGATAGGGTACCCTCCTTTTCTATTTCCTGGAATACTTTGAGAAGTATTGGAATGAGTTCTTTGAAGGTCTTGTAGAACTCGGCTGAGAATCAGTCTGGTGTTGGGCTTTTCTTGGTTGGTAGGCTTTTGATGGCTTCTTCTATTTCATTGCTTGATATTGATCTGTTTAAATTGTGTATGTCCTGGTTCACATACCAGGATCATATGTCTAGATCCCATATGATGGGAGGATCATATGTCTAGAAATTTGTTGATGTTTTCAGTAGTTTCTATTTTGTTGGAATATATATTTTCAAAGTAGCTTCTCATTATGTTATGTATTTCAGTGGTGTCTGTCACGATATTTTCTTTTTCATCATGAATTTTAGTAATTTGAGTTTTCTCTCTTTGTTATTGTGGCTAAGGATTTGTCTATTTTGTTTACTTTTTCAAAGAACCAACTTTTTGTTTTGTCAATTTTTTGAATTTCTTTTTTTTCAATTTCATTGATTTCAGCTCTGATTTTAATTCCTGTCTTCTACTTTTGGTGGTGTTCTGTTCATTTTCTAGGGCTTTGAGCTGTAATGTTAGGTCATTTAGTTGTTGACTTATTCTTTTCTTGAATGCCTTCTATGCAGTGAATTTTCCTCTTAGTACCGCTTTCATAGTGTCCCAGAAATTTTGATATGTTGTATCGTTGTTCTCATTTACCTCTAAGAATTTTTTTATCTCCTCCCTGATGTTTTCTGTTACCCATGCTTCATTCAATAGCATGTTATTTAGTCTCCAGGTGTTGGAGTAATTTCTGTTTTTTATTTTGTCATTGATTTCTAGTTTCATTCCATTATGATCTGGTAGAACACCAGGCAGTATCTCTATTTTTTTGCATTTACTAAGGGCTGCTTTGTGGCATAACATATGGTCTATTTTCAAGAAGGTTCCATGTGCTGAGAAGAAAGTGAATTCACTCGTTGATGGATGTAATATTCTATATATGTCAAGTCTAAGTTATTGATTGTGTTGAGTTCTATGGTTTCTTTGTTTAGTTTTTGCTTGGAAGATCTATCCAGTGGTGACAGCGGTGTGTTAACGTCACCCAGAATTATTGTGTTGTGGTCTATTTGATTCCTGGAACTGAGAAGGATTTGTTTGATGTACATGGATGCATGGTTGTTTGGGCCATAAATATTTATGATCGTTATGTCTTCCTGATTTGTGATTCCCTTAAGCAGTGTGAAATGTCCTTCTTTATCCCTTCTGACTAACTTTGGCTTTAAGTCCACTTTATCTGAAATAAGGATGGAAACCCCTGCTTTTTTACCAAGTCTGTGTGTGTGATAGGTTTTTTTCCCATCCTTTCACCTTTAGTCTGTGGGTGTCTGTTTCTATGAGATGAGTCTCTTGCAGGCAGCATATTGTTGGTTCTTTCTTTTTAATCCATTCTGCCAGTCTATGTCTTTTGATTGATGAATTTAGGCCATTAACGTTCAGGGTTATTATTAAGATTTGTATTCCCAGTCATTTGGACTTATTTTTGGTTTTTAACTTGACTTGGTTTCTCCTTTGAATGGATTTTCCTTTAAGGTAGTGTAGTTCCTACCTTTACTGACTTACATCGTTGTTTTTCATTTCCTCCTCATGGAATATTTTGCTGAGAATATTCTGTAGTGCAGGCTTTGTATTTGTAAATTCTTTTAACTGTTGTTTATCATGGATTTTATTTCGTCTTCAAATCTGAAGGTTAGTTTTGCTGGGTATAGGATTCTTGGTTGGCAACCATGTTCTTTCAGAGCTTGAATTATGTTGTTCCAGGCCCTTCTAGCTTTGTCTGGGCTGAGAAATCTGCTGATATCCGTATTGGTTTTCCATGTATGTAATCTGATGCTTTTCTCTCTCAGCCTTCAAAATCCTATCTTTATTTTGTATGTTAGGCATTTTCATTATAATGTGCCTTGGTGTGGTGTTGTGATTTTGTGCATTTGGTGCTGTAAGACTCTTGTGTTTGATTTTCCATTTCATTCTTCTGATTTGGGAAATTTTATGATATTATTTCATTGAATAGGTTGTTCATTCCTTTGGTTTGTATCTCTGTTCCTTCCTCAATCCCAATAATTCTTAAATTTGGTCTTTTCATGATGTCCCATAGTTCTTGGGGATTCTGTTCATGATTTCTTACCATCTTCTGTTTGGTCAACTTTGTTTTCATGATTAAATATTTTTCTTCATTGTCTGAGGTTCTGTCTTCCAAGTGGTCTAGTCTTTTGGTGATGCTTTCCATTGAGTTTTTTATTTGGTTTATTGTTTCCTTCATTTCAAGGATTTCCTTTTTTTTTTTGAGAATCTCTCTGTTGAAATGATCTTTTGCTTCCTGCAGTTGCTCTTTCAACTGCTTATTGGTATTATCATTCATTGCCTGCATTTGCTCTCTTATCCTTTGCTTCATGAATCATTTTAATCATGTATATTCTGAACTCCTTTTCTGACATCTATCATACTGTCACTGGATTCTGTTAATATAGAATCTAGGCTTGTTTGGATCATTTTTGTCCCTTGTTTTTTCATGTTGTTCATGTATCTTCCCCTCTAGCAGTGCAAATCTGGGGTATTGCAGTTTCCCCCCTATAGGATTATAGTGACCCTATAGGTTTCCAAACTTTTTAAGGGGGAGATCAATACTAGCAGTGCCCTGTTCAGACAGTATGCAACCCGAAGCTAAATACCCCTATGAGGACATTAACAAATATTGTCATAATAAACAGAATGAGTTCAATTATCTTCAGTATAACAGATTTGCAAAAAAAGTCTACAGTTCCTAATGGAGGACAAAGAGGATACGGAGGGGTGTAGGATGTAGCTGTTAATGTGACAAAAAAAAAAAACACAGAAGTTCTAGAGTCATCGAAAGAGTGAGTATAATCAAAAGAAGTTGGTTGTTAGTATGGGAAAATGGAGAGACTGAGGGAACAGGTAAATGAAAAGAGAGCAAGAAAAGTAAAGAAATAAAAACTTAAAATTTTCAATAAGGAGAAAAAAGAAAATCTACACTCTTAACATATAGTATTCAAACCTCCCAGTCTTCAGTAGCCGGATGCATGAGAGGTACCTGACAATGAGCTTCCAGTCTCCAGCAGGTTTCTCAGGATGGGATTTGCTCCACCTAAAGATGGGAGATACAGGTTCCCAGATTATCCAAGATGGCCCCATGTGTTGGCAAATGGGGAGCTGCAGCTCAGGGTGTGGGCGTGGTCAGCTGGAGGTCCTGGAGGCGGGGTGTTGCCGATATGGTTGCAGGATCCTGGAGGTGGGGTGCAGTCAGTCAATGTGAGGGCCCCAGTGGCAGGGAGTGATTGGTCAGGCTGAGGGATCCTGGAGATGGGGCTCAGTCAGTCCGGCCAGGGGTCCTATAAGTCCTTGCTGTTGTCTCAAAATGGCGGCAGCCACATTTAGCCAAACCACAGATACTGTGACAGTGAACTTCCAGGCAATGGCAGGCAGCTGATGCTCCACTGGCGGTCTGGTCAGTCTGCCAACTGCTGTCGAATGATCAGGAGGTGAACCTCGGGCGGTGGGTGATGGGTAGGTGAAAGGCAGACGATGGACAGGCAAGAGGCAGGCAAATGGCGGATGATAGGTGCCAGAGAGTGAGCAATCTGCACTCAGAAAGTCGATATGCTGGCAGACTGCAGGTGATCACAGTAGACAAATGGGGTAAACAGCAGGGGATCGATAAGGTGCAAAAACTGCCTCACCAAGAAACATATCCTCCACTTGAAATGGAGTTATGGAGCGACAAGGAACGCAGCCTCCCTCTAGTCTACCATCTTGGATCTCTGGGTGTCAGTTTTAAGGGTCTTTAAGACCTGTTATTTTCTATATGTAAGTTGGGGTCCAGAAAGTTCTAAGTTTTATGAAGTTGTGTAACAGACTGGGAGGGTGCCAAGAGTAAAGAAAAGTCTGACTTGCGGACTGTGCTGTGTTCACTGAGCCATATTTGGGGCTGAGTCGTCTAGTTTTCCTACTGTGGCCAAGGGACCTGGTTATTCAAACCTCATCTCTGTACACAGTAAACTACTGCGTTTCTGCTCTTCTCATTCCTGAGAAGTAGATGGAGATGCTGATAGTGTAATTGATAGTAAATCATATTTGGGTCTTTATTCTTGGTTCTTGGCACATAGTTCTGAAATCTTGAGAGGCAGGATTGTCTCATTCTAGCGAGGCGACTAATTTAATTTTTGCTAAGGGCTGGTCACCAGAAAGATCAAGTTGTGACTAGAAGCTTGGAACTCGCAGCCTCACACATCCTTTTGGAAGGGGAGAAGGGCTCAAGATTTAACAACTGAGCATGCCTACACGAGGCCTCCATAAATACTCTAGACTGTGGGGTATGGAAAGCTTCCAGATTGCTGAACATGTGAAAATTGACACTTCCCAGAGGTTGGAAGCTCCATTCTGTTACCACTATGACTGACTCTTACCTGGCTATTCCTAAATTACATCTTTTGTAAAATGGGTAAAATTTTTCTGAGCCATTCTAGCAAATTACCTAAACCAAAGTTGTGTGGGGAAACTCCAGTTGATCGGAAGCAGAGGTCACACTAGAAATTTGGTCTGAGATGGGCAGTGTTGTGGGACTGAGCACTTAACCTGTGGGGGTGTGATGCTATCTCCAAGTAGATAGTGTCAAAAGTGAGTTAAATTTTAGAGCAGCTAATTTATATTCAACAGAGAATTCAAGGTGGAGGAGAAAAGACTCCATGTTTGGTGTCATAAATATCCAGAGTGAGGAAAAACATTTGTTTTTTCCTTAGTCACAGATCATCTGTTAAACTTTGAGCTTGTGCTTACACTTAAAATACCTTTTTTTTTTTTTTTTTGGTATTGGGGATTAAGCCTAGGGGCGCTTAATCACTGAGCCACATCCCCAGTCCTGTTTTGTGTTTTATTTAGAGACAGGTCTCACCAAATTGCTTAGGGTCTTGATAAGTTGCTGAGGCTGGTTTTGAACTCACCAGCTGCTGGGATTACAGGTGTGCGCCACTGCTTCCTGCCTTTGTCTATTTTTTGTGAACACAGGGCCTCGTGCGTGGCAGGCAAGCATGTTATCAACCAAGGCTGCATTCGCAGCTCTTTTAATTTTGAGGCAGGGTTTCCTAAATGACCCACATTGACTTTAAACTTGAAATCTTACTGCTTCAGACTCAAGAGTAGCTGGGATTGCATACAGGTGTGCCACCATGCCTGGCCTGTTTTATGGTGACTCTTTTAAAAATTTGCAAGCAGCCATGACTAAAAGCTTTTTAAAAAGTGATTAAGATGAATACGGGGCTGGGGTTGTGGTTCAGTGGTAGAGCACTTGCCTAGCACATGAGGCACTGGGTTCAATCCTCAGCACCACATAATATAAATTATTAAGAAATTGTTAATAGATTTAAAAAAAAAATAAGGATGAGCCAGGTGCAGTGGCGCACACCTGTAATCCCTGTGGCTCTGGAGGCTGAGGCAGGAGGAATGAGAGTTCAGGGACCGTGTCTCTAAATAAAATACAGCGTAGGGCTGGGGATGTGGTTCAGTGGCCGAGTACCCAAGCTCCATCCCCAGTACAAAAAAGATGAATACTAGGTGAGAGGCATAGTTGGCCCAGGATTGTTCATAACTTGGAGTCAAGATGTGAAATGTGATAATACCACAATTACGATTTGAATCACTCCAAACCAATGGATTAAAGATCAAAAATGATCTTTATTATTATACTTTGTCATATCCTCATGTATCCTTATCAATGATATCTGGGAGTGAGTGGAATGGCTTTTTTTTTTTTTTTTTTTTTTTTTTTAAGGTTATTTTCACATTGTTGTGGGAAGTTCTTCCTTTTAAAAAAGCCATTGCTGACCAACAGTGCCATCTGGTGGATAATGAGAAACTGGTTCTTTTGGGGTCATTAGCCAGACTGGCTGTGGAAGACAAGGATCTCGTTTAGGTCTTAATTAGCTTGCCTTGTCTAGAACAGATACAGAAATCCAATTTAAAAATAAAATGTCGGGGCAGGGGTTGTGGCTCAGTGCTAGAGGGCTTGCCTAGCACGCATGAGGAACTGGGTTTGATCCTCAACACTACATAAAAGTAAAGGTATTGTCTTTATTATCTAGGTATTATTTACAACTAAACCAATATTTTACAAAAAATGTCTTTAAGAACTGGGTGAAATTAGTGCAGGGATCAGAGACTTGTTTACTTATTACCTGTCTGATCATGCCTTTCATGTCTCACTGCCAGGAGTTAATCTCAAGGCTGACCCATGCTAGGTGTGGTGGCACAAACCTGTAATCCCAGCAAGTTCAGAGACTGAGGTATAGGATCCTGTTCAAGACCATCAATAATTCAGTGATATCCTATCTATCTCAAAAATAAAATGGGGGCCTTAGGCATGATGGCACACGCCTGTTATCCCAGTGACTCAGGAGGCCGATGCAGGAGGATTACAAAATTAAAAGCCAGCCTCTGCAGTTTAGTGAGGCTCTGCGCAAAAAAATAAAAAGATCTGGGGATGTGGTTCAGTGGTAAAGCACTCCAATCCCCAGTATCCATACCTCTCCTCAAAAGAAAGTAAAGTGGATTATCCTTCCATTTTCTAAAAGTGAGGGGGCCACAGTCCGGTACTGGGTCTTGAGGAACGGAAAATATTTGGAATAGACATGTGTTAGGATTGTCAATAGTCATTTAGGTGAGGGTGGTGTCAATTTTTCAATTTTTGCAGTTCTTAGCCTGCTTCTTTAGTACAGGTACTAAATCAGGAAAAAAAAAAAAGGGTGGAGTTCTCCAGGTATGACAGGATTAAGGGCGAAGGAACCAACGACAGGAATAGTGACTGGCTCTAGGGTCTCACACATGCTAGACAAGCATGTGAGTAACACCCTTTAGCCTTCTACCTTTCAAACCAACCTCTCCCCAAAGTTTAGTTGACAATGTGGCTCCTGGCCCACTGAGCATCATGGGAAATGTGTTCAAACACTAGAACATACTAGGGCCTTAAAAAATTCAACTACCAAAATTTAAAAGATGTGAATGTAATACTTCTAAACAAAAACCGAAATGAATGCACAAAACTATTTCCTAATCCAGGCAGCAAAGGAGTAAGAGTCAATTCCAGTTACTGAAATTTTTTTTGTTAAGTTCCTTTGTGTGCCACACATGGATTAACCATTTCCAAAGAATTAGGGGACAGACTATTTGGTTGCATATATTCAACTTACTGATTAAACACCTCAGAATGCCACTCTCTACATATTTGGTGTGAAAAATTATAACTAGAATATAGGAGATTGTAGTCTTGCCTATGACACATCCTGGAAGTTGTCTACTGGACTACTGCTTGGATAGATTTGTCCACTTGATATTCTCTCTTACAAAGGAAGTTTCAAGAAGCCAGCCCCTCCTCCTCCACTCCTCTAAAAGAACCAGAGTTGAGTGATTGTGTAAATCACTTTGGAAGTATGTTGGAAGTCTCACTTTATATACTGGTCACCTAGTACTTAGCACAGATGGACAATCCTAAAGGAGTATCTTTTTGACTATCATATTGCCAGTGCCAAACACATACAGCCAAATATTCAATAACAGCTCAATAAATGCTATCGAGTAAGTTGTAAGATACTCTATACTCTATCCTGTTTACCCTCATATTGCAACTCTTGTATCTCCTTTATCATGAACTCCTTCCACCTACCTTGACTGTTTTCGTCCATCTTCTGGAACAGTGTGATAGACCTGTGAGGGAGTTACCATCCCACTGCACTGGCAGAGACCACACTGCTCTCCTTGGGAAAGGAGTCAATTCCACCTGATTTTATACTTCTCCCTCATTTGTATTTGTTCATTGACTCCGCTATTCACATCTTTCATCACCTGTCAAATTTAGGGTCAAAGATTGGAGGGCTGGGAGACAGCGTTGGACTCCTCACTTGTCCTAAGAATGCATTTCCTCTCACGGTATTCCAGCTTGGATTTTCAAAGACAAAACAGAAAAGGGCAATCCTCCAGTCCTGGCTGCATCTGGACAGCTCATTTATACTGTGTTGACTTCTGAATGATTTAGGTGATGCTGGGACTGAACCCAGGGTCTTGTGCATAGTAGGGCAAGCACTCTTCCACTGAGTTACATTCCTAGTCTACTGAGCTTAACAGCTGAGTCAGCTGTAAAAAACCATCCTATTCACAAAAGGGAACTCAACTTCCTATGCAGCTGGTGGCCTGGATGGAACCATTATTAAGTCTCTGAACTTTAATTTAAAGACAGCTGGGCGTGGCAGCGCATGCTTGTAATCCCAGTAGCCCAGGAGGGTGAGGCAGAAGGATCACAAATTCAAGGCCAGATTTAGCAATTTAGAGGCTAGCCAGCTTAGTGAGACCCTGTTTTAAAATAAAAAGGATTGGAGATGTAGCTCAGTGGTAGAGTTCAATAAGTCAATACAAAATAAATTATCGTGGGAATCTAAGTACTTTATTACTCAGCTTTTACACTTCCCATGTGATTTCAAGGTGGAACTAGGGTTGTTGTAACTTGCAATTAGGAAACTTTCTAGTCTGACTTGGTGACAGGAGAAGCATATAACTTTGTATCTTGGTCAACTTGCTACACCTAAATTCATAATGCAGAGTGAATTGAATGTTAACTAAACCATTTTCTCTTCTCCCCACCCCAAGGCTGAAAATGCTTATCTAATCTGGTCTGGAGAACATCTTTGATAGGTTAGAATCTAGAACAGAACATGCTGAATCTGTATCTCTCTCTATATATAAGATGTGCACACAGAGCAAAATAAAGGTATGAGAGCACTTTTCTGAAGGTCACCAATCTTTCTTATACACAATTAAACCCGTACCCTATGTACCAAAAATGGAAGTAACAGACTGATTTCTTATGTGTAATTCCCAAATACACAGTAGAAAAGATACGGATTTGAACATATGTAAATTCATTATTCAAAAAAAGTAATCTATATGCAGATCCAAAAGACATTATAGACTAAAATGGGAAGACAATTAACTATTCAGCACAAGTTTCACTATATGAACATTTTCTTGACCTTGATATTTCTGTTTTACATATTAGCTAGGCAAGGTAGCACATGCCTGTAATTCCAGTGACTTGGGAGGCTGAGGCAGGAGGATTACACATTTGAGGTCAGCCTCAAAACAAAAAATAAAAGGGGTAGGGATATACCTCAGTGATAGCCCCTGGGCTCAATTCTTAGTACCAAAACCCAAACCACTCTTCTATACCTTTAAGGTAATACACATCATACCACTTTCTGGAGGAAGCTGTGTGGACATCAGAGCCAACCAAAAGGACGTCTGCAACATGGTAAATGGGTTGGAGGAATTGCTCCAGGAATTAAAAAGCAATCCATAATGCAACTCCCCAGTCTTCCAAAGTTAAAAAATACCTTTAATGATACAAGCCCAATGGGGTTCTCCCTCCAACCTAGGCTTAGCACAAATTAGTTCATAAGCATGAAATTCAGAACATGGTAATACTCTTTAGACTATGAATAATTATTCTATGACTAGAATAATCTCATGGTTCAAAAGTGGCTCAACAACCTGAAAGAGGCAAATGCTTTTTGGGAGAAAAATAATCAGAGACCCTTAGCTCTTAGTAGACTTAGGGGATCAGCAGGTGGTAATCTCCAGAATTATTATCTTGCCTTTAAATTAATTCCATATCAAGACTTATATCAGAGATAACATATGAAAGCATCAGGCAAAAGAAACTACAATTGGTTGAGGCCTATTTGGAAAAATGGTATTAAAAAGGAGCTCACAGATTAGGGACATAGTTCAGTGGTAAAAAGGTCCTGTGTTCAATCCCTAGCACCACAAAAATAAATAGGCAAAACAAAGTTAATCAACTGGCAAGTTTGTTTTTGTGGTGCTAGGTAAATGCTCTTCCACTGTGCTACATCTCCAGGTCATCAACAGAGAAGTCTTTAAAAAAAAAAGTCATAGCTCACAAAATCATTTAAAGTGTTTTTTCAGCCTACTTTCCTTTCTTCAGCTAATTTTCTTTCCTGGCCAGTCAGCGGTCCCATCAACCCTTGTGCAGGTGTTAGGAGTTCATACAAAAGGTACTTGCTCAAAATCCTAGCTGAACTTTGGGGGTGGACAGTGGCAAAACAGCCTACATGGAGCTATAAGATGGTGGGGGGAAAAAATCAGGAAAATACTCAGCAACTTATCAGGTGTCAGAACTTGTGTTATCACCCCGCCCCGCCCTTTTTCTTTTTTGGTACTGTGGATTAAACCCAGGGGCACTTAACCACTGAGCCACATCCCCAGCCCTTTTTATTTTGAGACAGGGTCTTGCCAAGTTGCTGAGGCTGGCTTTGAACTAGTGATCCTCCCAAGTCACTATGGTTACAGATGTGCATCACTGTGCCCAGCACTTTTTTCCTCTTCATAATATCCTGCAGATGTCAGTGGAGAACTACATATTTCCAGTAAATTGAAAAGTTTGAACTACATACACCTCAAGCAACCAGCTGATAATAGTTGTTAGCTATTAAAATGAAGATTCCAAATTAATGCAACTTACTAGGGTCACACAGTAAGTAGTAGTATGCGTATTCAAACACTGACTGCAAGCTCTTCTCTGTCTCAGTAGTATACATGTCAAAAGAGGAAGAACTAAAATAATCCAATTTCTGATAAAGTCTTTTTAATGGAAAATGTAAAACCCCTTTTAACTTTAATATACAAAGCCATATGTAACACTTGCACTTTAACAAAAGCAAGCCAATGTTTTAAAAAAATACATCATTAAATGTATATATGTATATATTTACACAGTATATTAAGTTTAATATTTAGCTTTTAAAACTTCACATAAATTTTACCAAAATGAGACAATTTTAAATAAATTACACCTTTTGAAAATGTTTAATTATACAGTCAATAGCTTCAACAAAATATTGAAGTGTCTATTTAGTATCTACTTTATATACTTTATATCTTACAAATTTTACAATTATTTGGCAGTAATTTTCTGATTATGACATGACTGCTGTGCGATTCAGCAAATTTCCCAAATGCAGGCAATAGCTGGTGTTTGTGTCCTATTCTCACAGTAACTGTCTCAATGTAGTGAAAAATATCAGTTATCTTATTAAACTGTACAAGGGCACATTTACACTTGATCAACAATATAGCATATAATTTTTTTTTACCAAAAATAAATACATCATTTTAAATTTGACATTTTCACAAACATCATATACACTATGATACAGAAACAGCTCTGTAGTACTGTTTTTGAATTTAGCTTTTTTTATGACATTGAATCACAGGAGTTGTGACATATGCTATACTGCTGTGGTGTCAGTAACAAGTAATCACTACAAAGAGAATTTCTTGGCACTGATGGTTTTATGAAGCTTAAGTCAGTGTGCATACATGTCATCATTCAAGGGGAGGTAATCCCAATTCTACGGTCTAAAATTATCAAACAGGACCACACTTAATTTTCTTCCATATCCTCTATTTCATCTTCATGTATCTTCAACGCTCTCACCATTTCTTTTACTGCATGGTACAAGATATTTTTAACCTGAAAGAAATATTGACATTTCTAATCACTTGAGCTGAAGAGAAACTGACAAATGACAACCACCAGGTTAAAAAGTATTAGTAATTTTAATGGGGCCTAGGTAAGCAAAATTCAGTAAGAAAAATGTCAAAATTTAGAAGTGTTGCTAAGCCAAGAGGTATAATAGGGGTCACTAAAATTCACACAATTAAATACACATTGATATTAATCTTCTGTGACAAACCAGGCAATAAAAGCCTAAACTATTATGCTTATATTTTATTTTCTGAACATAAAAAAAGAACTGAACATTCACTTCTTACCTGCAGCTTATCATCGTAATTGATTTCTTCCTTCAAAAGTCTCAGTTCCTGCGTTAAGTGAAATGACTGTACAAGATGTTCTGGGGACACAAAGTCTTCAGTTACCTGAATACAGCTGTGAAAATTCTGTACCTATTTCCAAAAGAAAACTTGTGTAATATAAATCTACGAGGTGGGAGCAAAGAAAAGCCATAGTCTAAAACCAAGATATTTAATTTTCCCCAAACATCAAATGGATTTCAAGGCAGAATACCACACCTTCCACTGAAAAGTTTCATGGAAAGTGACTTGGTAAAGGAAATTTTTTTTTAATATATACAATTTTTAGACCTTGATAGACCTTTATTTTTATTCACTTATTTGTATGCAGTGCTGAAAATCGAACCCAGTGCCTCACACATGCTAGGCAAGTGTTCTACCAAGAGGCTACAAACCCAGCCCCAGGAAATATTTTTAATTGATAAAAAGAAAATAACTTCCAGAAACCCTTTGGAGAAGTTGATAAGTGGGTCCTAAATTTTGTCAAGATGGATTTTGTAGAAATGTTCTACTTTAAAGACTGGAAACTAGAAACAATCAACAAGGCAATCACAATCTGAGTATGTCTGAGGCTGTTTCTTTGGCTCTTGCACCAGAGCATAAAGAAAAGGAAATGCAGTTCAGTTTGTTAGGAACTAGGAAGAAAACTATAGGTCCAAATACATCTACTGACCACATATGAGTTTCAGAATTGTACTATGATTTTGATTGAGTCCTTTCAAAATAGCCAATTAAATAGACTTCAATCTCCTTTGACTTTAGTACAACAGTGTTTCAAAACAGCTTTTTCGGGGTCGGGGATTTAGCTCAGTGGCAGAGCGCTTGCCTTGCACGTGCAAGGCCTGAGTTCGGTCCTCGGCCCTGAAAAAAAAAAAAAAAAAGTCTAAAAAAAAAAAAAAAACAAAAAAACAAAAAAAAAACACAAAAGGAAAAAAATCCAAAAAAACAAGGTAACAAAACAGCTTTTTCTTCCCCGATTAAACAGTTTTTGTAAGAAATCAGCCAATATTATGCATTGTAGATGCCTGACAGTTTCAGCATTTCTCTACAGCTTTACTGGCTCTTCATCTGTCCACAGAACAGATATATTCTGTTTCACGGAACATCAGACTATGGATGAGATGTTTACTTCTTGTCCCAAGACAAACGAGTCAACATATAGCAAGTCAACAGAAGCCCAACTTCTCTCACATCTTGTCTAATAGCTGCTTTATAATCTTACATTAACCCTCTCATTCCATCATAGAGTCTATAAATACCCTCTCTCTTTTGCTTATTTGAACATGCTGTGGAGAGAGTAAAGAATAAGCCCTTCAAAAGTTTTAGTATATACCTTTGGTTTTTTTGCTTTATGGTAATGGGAATTGAATCCAGTGTCCTGTGCATGCTAAGCAAATGCTCTACCAGTGAGCTACCTTCCATGGACCTTTAAAAAATCTTACTTTTGAGAAAGGGTTTAAGTTTTCCAGGCCACTCTCAAACTTGTGATCTTCCTGCCTCAGCATCCCGAGTAGCTAGGATTATAAATGTGTATCACCCACGCCTGGTTCAGTACATACCTTTTATTTATAAGTTCTTTATTGATATTCTCATTTTAGTCATCCAACATTTTCCTGAATTCCTATAGTTCTTTATTCATAGACTTTCCTTAAGCTCTTTGATTGTATTTCAGACTGATGTCTAAGTTCAATATCTGGACTTCCTCAGGGAATATTTCTGTCAGCATATTTTCTCCCTTTGAATGAGTCACGTTTTCCTTTTTCTGTGCATGCCTTGTAACCTTTTGTTGAAAATTTGGTATCTGAACTTTGTAATGTGCTAACTCTAATAATCAGATTCTCCCCTGCCTCAGGGTTTGCTATTGTTGATTGCTGAGGGCTACAGTCATTGTTTAGTAAATTTTACCAATTTTTTTCTCAAAGGCTGTATTTCTTGTTGGGTATGGTCACTGATGTCTGTGTTGCATTATTTCATTGGTTATTAGTGCCTGAAGAGATTTCCCTCAATGTCAAATCTTAGCTGCCCTTTTCTTCATTAAATGGTCTCCTGGTTGCTAAGTTTTGGATTAGATTCCAGAGTTCTAAAAAAGTTGATTCTGTCAGTCTTTGACAATTTATAGTTATTTTAAAATGACTTTCAGAATGTTGGGTTTTAGCCCAACACGGTAGCACACACCTGTAACCCCAGGGACTTGAGAGCCTTGGGTATGAAGATCTGAAATTTGAGGCAACTCTGAGGTCCTAAGCAACTTAGTAAGAGAACCTTATCTCAAAAATTTTAAAAACTAAAAGGTTTGAGGATATAGCTCATTGGTTAAGTGCACTCGGGTTTAATTCCTGGTACCCCCCAAAACCAAACAAAAGTCAAAGCCCAAATGTTGAGTTCTATTAGTGCTTACAGAATGCTATTATTGTTTCAAATGACCCGCACATGATATATTTTCTTCAAGGATTGAGGGTTAGTTTTAAGATGCAAGGGTTCAGTTATAAAGACACTTTATCTACCCCCACCCTTTTGTTGTACTGAGGATTTATAGCTTCCTTTACCACTGAGCTATATCCCCAGCTCTTCTAATTTTTTGAGATAGGGTCTCACAAAGTTTCTCATGTATCACCAAGTTGTTGAGGCTGGTCCTAACTTGTGATCTTCCTGCCTGAGCCTCCCAAGACACCACGATTACAGGCATGCTCCTCTAGGCCTGGCTACTCATCCCTTTTCCCTGCCATCTTTTGAGCCATTTATACTTCACTTTCTGGACACATACTATCTTACTTATACTTGTCTTAAAGGATCAATTCTAATTCTATACAACTGGTCATATAAATGCAAAGACAATACAACTTTAAAATATAAATTCATTATGAATAGCTAAATTTAAGCAATTTAGGGAAATTTATCATTAGAGACATTATTTATTTGTTCATTTATTTAGTGTTGTTGAGAACTGTGGTACAGCACTAGTTTTACCACCCCAGATCTTGAGTTAATTGTTTCAGTTTAAATAAAAGTCATTCAATACTGTAGCTGAGAGGTCAAGGTCTAGCTGCTCTGCCTAGGGATGTAAAGGAAGAGTCTTACACACTGTATCGTTTGCCAACAAAAGATCTGGGTGGTGGTGGAGTGCTGGGGATTGAACCCAGGGGCTTACCCCTGAGCTACATCACCAGTCCTTTTTTATTTTGAGACAGGGTCTCATTAAGTTGCCTAGGGCCTCACTTAATTTCCTGACCTTAGACTTGAGATTGTCTGCCTCACCCTACTGAGTACCTGGGATTACAGGCTGTGCCACTGTGCCCAGCCCAACAAAAGCTTTTTAAGTTTGTAATTTTAGAGGTGTTTACAAAATAAGAGTGCTATGGCTATATGACACAAATGTGAACTCATCTCCTAGTTTAGCTTCTGGAAGTACTTACTGTTGACAGGCAAAAGAGCAGTATTTCTTCCCTAGCATTACTGGTTTCTGTCATGAAGTACCACTTGGTTGAAAGTTTTTTTGATAAGCACCTTGAGTTTACAAGGGCTTCCAATTTGTATGGTTTTTCAAAGTGTAGTTCCTGACAGTAACATTAAGCTTTGCTTGGGAACATGTTAGAAGAACTTCATGTTCCTTCCTTTCCTAGACTTAATTAATCAGAAACTCTGAGGGGTGGGGTACAGGATTCTGTGTCTGATAAAGCCACCCAGGAAATTCTAATGTATGCTAAAGAATGAGAAATAATGATTTAGAGTCTGCATTATTTTGAGGGCAACTTGTAGTCCATAAGTGTTGAATCATCAATAAATATCTGCAGTACTGCTAAGACCTACATATGTTGGAAATAATGTGTACGGAATCAAAATTAATATTGTGAACAGAGTTCTTATCACTTCCCTTAAATTCTCTCTCAAAGTAACATTACCTTCCCTGGCATAGTGGTGTAAGTCTATAATTTCAGCAATTTGGGAGGCTGAGGCAGGATGATTCATGTTTGAGCTCAGCCTGGGCAATCTGGTGAGACCTTGTCTCAAAATAAAGAAGAGATGGAGCCAGGCACAGTGGTGAATGCCTGTAATCCCAGCAACTCAGGAGGCTGAGGCAGAAGGATTCTAAGCTCAAGGTCAACCTCAACAATTTAGCAAGGCCTTGTCTCTAAATAAAAAAAGAGCTGGTAATGTAGCACATGGTTAAGCACCTTTGGGTTCAATCATGTACAAAAAAGAACAAAAAAAAAAAAAAAAAAAAAAGATGTGCCTCTGGGTTCATTCCTTAGTTCTGCCAAAAACACAAAACCAAAACCAAAACCAAACCCACTACTACCACTTGTGAATCAGGGACAGCAACCTCAATAACCTCTCAAAATAGCAACTGTGCTGTCATTATCACACTACATAGGAAAGGGAAGGTAGAACTTCCTGCTTTTATAGCTGGCAATTTCTTTTTTTTTTCTTAATTTTTATATTTAAAAAAATTTTAATGGACCTTTATTTTATTCATTTATTTATATGCGGTGCTGAGGATTGAACCCAGGGCCTCACACATGCTAGGCAAGAGCTCTACCACTAAGCCACAACCCCAGCCCTAGCTGGCAATTTCTTGCCAAAATATGGAGCACATAAGTTTATGATTTGTCTTGGATCACTCATCAATTTAGTGGTAGACCTCAGAATACAATTTGCCAGTTTAGGTCACAAACATGCTTTCCTCACAGTCTATTCAAATGTAACATCTTGTATCATACACAAAATTTGCTTTCTATAAACTATATGACTCTTCTATACATTTCCAAAGAAACTATGTCTTTTGATGTATATATGTACACTTTTGATGTATATATGTTCACTATGTAGTGAAAATTTTAAATTAGGTTCCAACTCAGGTAAATTTCCCATAGTACCCAGAGAAAACAGGAAGAAGTAAAACTTTGCATGTCTGTACAAAGTACAAAGTACACCACACACACACACACACACACACGTGTCAAACAGAAAAGTATAATTTTGTGCAAAAGGTTTCTTTGTAAATGAGAATATATTTTCAATTCTTTACAGATTTACTAATACTTATTTTAAATGTATCATTCTAGATAAGGGTAAGAGACAATGAAAAACATAAATGTTATGGCTGGGGTTATTGTTCAGTGCAGAGTTTGCATAGCATGTGTGAGGCCTTGGGTTTGATCTCCATCCCCTGCATTGCTTAAAAAAAAAAAAAAAAAAAAAAAAAAAGCAAAACCAAAAAATCCCTGCATATCTCTGACTATATGAAGCTTACATTCTAGTGGGAAGTTAAAGATACTGAAGTAAGTAAATTATAAGTCATGATAGAAGGTGATAACTATAATGGAGGAAAATAAAGTAAACAAGATGACAGGGGACACAATTTGCAGTTTTAAACAAGGGTGTTAGGAAAGACCTCACTGAGAAGGTAAAAGCTGAGCAAAGCCTTAAAAAATGTGTAGAGCAAAGGTACAGGTATAGGTATAGACTATATAGACGAGGGTGCAGGTGTAGGGCTGTTTTTGGACTTGTGAGGCTTTCTGAAGCTTTGGGCAGAGTGGTATGTGAATTTTTTAACAAGATTACTTTGTGCCTGCTACTCAGATAAAAGATGGTTCTTCTCTCTCATCCCTGCCTCCCCCAAAGTAAAAGCAGTGGGGAGGCATGTTCAAGTCTGGAACCTCTATGGTAACAATGATTGTCTCTGGAGAAAAGGAACTGGAGGCAAAGTTAATTTTCAGGGTGAAAATTTAGTCTTACATTATTGAACTTTTATAATTACAATTTCAAAAGTTAAAGGTATTTAAGAATCTATGTTGGATATAGTGGCCCACACCTGTAATCCAAGCAACTCAGGAAGCTGAGGTAAGTGGATTAAAAGTTCAAGGCCATCTTAAGACATCACAGTGAAAAACCCTCTCTTCAAAAGAGAAAAAGGCTGAGATGGTCATGGTGGCACACACCTGTAATCCCAGCAACTTGGGAGGCTGAGACAGAAGGATCACAAGTTCAAAGCCAGACTCAGCAATGGTGAGGTACTAAGCAACTCAGTGAGACCCTCTCTAAATAAAATACAAAATGGGGCTGGGGATGTGGCTCAGTGGTTGAGTGCCCCTGGATTCAATTCCCGGTAGGCCTACCCCATCAAAAAAATAAATAAATAAATAAAAAGGAAAAAGAACAAGAAAAAACTGAGAATGTGGCTTGGTGGTAGAGTGACCCTTAGGTTCAATTTCCACTACCTCCGACTCCTATCCCCACTCAGAGAGAACATCAAGAGATGGAAAGTTAAGTCAGAGATGGGGAGAATTTATTTGCATAACAGAGTAGACACAGAACATTTATCTAGAATAAAGAACACTCCAAATAAAATAAAAAAAGAGGGAAAAATATTTGAACACACATTTTACCACGTAAACAGACAGCAAATACATATAGGAAAAGATACTCATATTTAAACATTAAGAAAGTACAAATTGCTGGGTGCGGTGGCATACATCTATCATCCTAGTGACTTGGGAGACTGAGGCAGGAGAATTTCAAGTTTAGGGCCAGTCTCAGCGATGTCCCCAAATAAAAAATAAAAAGGCTGAGGATGTAGCTTAGTGGTTGAGTACCCCTGGGTTCAATCCCCATACCAAGAAAAAAAAAAAAAAAAAAAAAAAGTACAAATTTAAACCACAATGATAGAGCACTGTATAGTTTTGAGAATGGTTTAGAAATGAAACTGATAGTAACAAGTGTTGAGGGAAGACGTGGAGAATTTGAAATGCATGTAACACTACTTTGGGGAAAGGAAATGGTACAACCACTTCAGAGAGCAACCTGGCAGTTTCTTACTCCTATATCCAAGGCAGTCCTACTAAGCAGTATTTAAATGAAAAGCTGTGTTCACTCAAAAGCCTATAAGCAAATGTTTACCGTAGCTTTATTTACTATTACCTCAATCTGAAAATAATATGACTATACTTCAGTTAGTGAATGGGTTTTAAAGAACTGGAAAAATAAATAAATGAGGGCTGGAGTTATGGTTCAGTGGTAGAGGGCTCGCCTTGCATGCATGAGGCCCTAGGTTTGATCCTCAGCACCATATAAAAATAAAACTAAAGGTACAGTGTCCACCTACATCTAAAAATACATATATTTAAAAACAAACAAATAAATCAAATATCCATCCATAAAAAGGAACCAAATAATACATACAAAACATGGCTGAATCTCAAATGCATTTCTTGAGTAAGAAAAGCCAGACTGAGGAAGAATAAGAAATCCAAAATAGCTAAAACAATCCTTAGCAAGAAGAATGAAATAGAACTTCAACTATACTACAAAGCAAAAGTAACAAAAACAGCATGGTATTGGCACCAAAATAGACAGGTTGATCAATGGTACAGAATAGAGGACATGGACACAAACCCAAATAAATACAATTTTCTCATACTAGACAAAGGTGCCCAAAATATGCAATGGAGAAAAGATAGCCTCTTCAACAAATGGTGCTGGGAAAACTGGAAATCCATATGCAACAGAATGAAACTAAACCCCTCTCTCTCACCGTGCACAAAAATCAACTCACAATGGATCAAGGACCTTGAAATCAGACCAGAGACCCTGCATCTTATAGAAGAAAATGTAGGTCCAAATCTTCAACTTGTTGGCTTAGGATCAGACTTCCTTAACAGGTCTCCCATAGCACAAGAAATAAAAGCAAGAATCAATAACTGGGACAGGTTCAAACTAAATAGGAAACTATCAGCAATGCGAAAGAGAGCCTACAGAGTGGAAGAATATCTTTGACACTCATACTTCAGATAGAGCACTAATTTCCAGAATATATAAAGAACTCAAAAAACTCTACACCAAGAATACAAATAACCCAATCAACAAATGAGCTAAGGAAATGAACAGACACTTCACAGAAGATCTATAAGCAATCAACAAACATATGAAAAAATGTTCACCATCTTTAGTAATAAGAGAAATGCAAATCAAAACTACACTAAGATTCCACCTCACCCCAATTAGAATGGCGATTATCAAGAACACAAGCAACAATAGGTGTTGTCGAGGATGTGGGGAAAAAGGTACACTCTACATTGCTGGTGGGGATGCAAATTAGTGCAGCCACTCTGGAAAGCAGTGTGGAGATTCCTTAGAAAACTTGGAATGGACCCACCATTTGACCCAGCTGTCCCACTCCTCGGCCTATACCCAAAGGACTTAAAATCAGCATATTTCAGAGATACAGCCACATCAATGTTCTCAATTCACAATAGCCAGACTGTGGAAACAACCTAGATGTCCTTCAATTGATGAATGGATAAAGAAACTGTGGTATATATATATACAATGGAATATTACTCAGCTATAAAGAATAATAAAATTATGGCATTTGCAGGTAAATGGATGAAATTGGAGAACATCATGCTAAGTGAGATAAGCCAATCTCAGAAATCCTAAGGACAAATGATCTCACTGATAATCGGATGATGGCACATAATGGGGGGTGGGAGGGAGGCAAGAATGGAGGAAGGAGGGACTGTATAGTGGGAAAAGAGGGGTGGGAGGGGTGGGGGGAGGAAAAAATAACAGAATGATTCAAACATCATTACCCTATGTAAATGTATGATTACGCGAATGGTATGCTGTTACTCCATGTACAAACAGAAACAACATGTATCCCAATTTTTTACAAAAATAAATTTAAAAGAAAAAGAAAAGCCAGATTGAAAGAATACATATTATGTGTTCCAATTAAATGATGTTTTCATAAAGGCAGAATTATAAAGGACAAAAACCTAGACAACTGGGCAAGAAAAGGAGATGCTTACTACTAGAGAGAATTTTTTTGAGCAATGGAACTATCCTGTAGTTTGTTTTGTTATCTATGCATCTATCAAAACTTAGATGATTAAATGCCACAGGAAAGTTTCACTACATGAAAATTATACCTCAATTTAAAAAAGTGACTGTTGTATCTACTTTAAGAAGGCTAAATGTGTAAATAAGGATTTGAAGAACCATTTTGTATTATCAAAGGAATATTCTTATTCACAAAAAGATTTATTGTATGATTCCTTTAACATAGGTGGTTCTTTTGAGGGCATCTGAATACAGTCATTTAATATATTTCTCTAGGAAGTTATAGAGAAAAAGGTACATTTATTATTATGATGTTTTGATTTCACTATCATAAATGCCACTTGAGATTGAAGAAAGAAATCTGACCTTGAATCTGACATCCTTAAAAAAACAGTGTATCACCTAAGGAATATTTGTATATGATAATGTCACAAATGCATAACAGGCAGTGAGTGCATATGTAGTTATAAAATGTGAGAACCTATCTTTGGCAAATGAATACATATTAAACTATATCTCAAGTACTGAATGGTGGATGGAAAAGGTAGGGAACAACTTATGAGACAAAATTAGCCTTTGGGGGTGGGTTCCTTAGGTTTCCCTGGTTCATTTTACTATTAACAGGGTTAAACTGGGTTATTTGCCCCATTCTTCCTATAGGATCCATTGTGTGCTTTAAATTTCATCCTCCATATCCTCTCCTCAACAGCTATTCTATGTCATTTTTCTGATGCCATGTATCAAGCTATAGGAACCCCAAAATTAGGTGTTTTAGTTTAGTTCTGTGAATTGATAACTATAAAAATTACATACTATCTTTCTTATGTTAGCATGTTCAAGAGAGACAGTAGGAAAACATATAGCCTGATTTAAAAAAAAGTCTTGATATTCTTCCCTCACCTCTTTCTGGTCTAATGAGTATATAATAACTCTATCCTTCTGCTGAGGTCTTAAAAATTAAAATTTAATCCACTAAATCAAAAACAATATATAAATGCAAAACTGGTCTATGTTAAAAAAATTCAAGCTCAGAAAGTATTCAATTATTTCAAATTTCTTCAAACACTAAAATGCCATTTTAGTGATTTAATTCATGAAAACAGACTGGTTAAGAGTGTCCTGTTACTTCTGTCTTTTTTCACTTACATTTATGCCCAGAAAAAATTTTCAAGATCTGTTCTTTCAATAGGTGTGTCAAAAAGTTTATAGGTACCTGATGAAGTGCTCCTGCTGGCAAAACAATGGCATCACCAAGGAACTGAACAACAGTACAGGTTCTGACTCCATATTCCTCAAGCAGTCTTTGGCGGAGCTTTTTGTTTACATACCAGCTTTGGTCACGTATTGGATCATGTTCAGGTAGAACGTCAAGACCTTGTTCTTTTGAAATCTGAAATATGGATTAAAACGAAAATACACACCCCATTTACATTAGGGAAAGGAAGAAAAATCCTTTTCAGTTAAAATTTCTATTTAATTTACAATGGCATGTGCTTTGTTTTCAGAATCTTAAAATTACCACTGTGCTTAAGTTAAAGAAAATAACATTCTGCAATAATTTGAAAAGCAAAGGATATTAAATATAGCACACTGAAATGCTACTAACAGAGTCAATCATACTCCCTTCCCACCATCTCCTTTTTCTATGAAGTTTTCATCTATCTAATTTCCTTCCTTACCAATTGTTTCAAGGGTACAACACATAGATCAGGCAAAACTTAGTATGGTTTGTCCCCCATCTCACCAATGCTAAGCCATTCATGTGAATGAGTTTTGTAACATTTATTGACAGCCATCCCCAATCCCTTAATGTATGTATAAACATTACAACTTTTTTAGGGTTTACCTTCTAATCCTTGAAATACCTATTTGGAACCTTTCCAGAAATTATTCATTGAAATGATCTTTTGCTTTACAAGGCATTCATTATAGATTAAACTATTGATGGGTCTTACTGGGATAAGATAGTTAAACAGTGCTAAAGTCTGTTCACTTTACACTGCTTCACAGAGAGAAGAGTATAATAAAATAAGCAACTTATATTCCCTTAAAAAAAATTCCCCATACTACAAAATTACGAAAATATTTTAGCAAAGAGTATGAACCAGTTATTTCAGGTTGATGTGTTAATTTCTTTGAGAATGTCTAACTATTAAAGTTATGATTACTCAAAATTCTGTCTAGTCAAAAAGTATAACAGATAATCAGATGTGACAAAGTAGAATCACTACCTAGATCAAGAGTCAAACATATCAACCAGATTCTAAGAAAATTTAAAGATTCTACTTTTTTTAGATGTTTCTTATACCATCCAACTAATACCTAGTTCATCAACACTTTGGTCCTTTACTCTAAGGGGACAAAGAAGACAGGGGAGCACTATGAAATGAGAACAAATTACCATACAAACCTCAAACAGGCTTTAAAAAAAGACTACAAAGGAGCTTTTCATTTTCAACAAAAATTCCATCCCTTCAAACTAAAAAATTACGTGATGATCTCATACTGCTGAATGCCAAAATAAGCTGTATTAAGTAGTGAGCCCTTGCTCAAAGTGAAGAGATAAATTATCTGCAACATAAATTATACCTTTTGAAGAAATTCCCTTATCTTGTCCACATCTTTTCCAGCATAAATATGCCACAGAGCACCAGGTATTTCACTTGAGTCCTTCAATCTTTTCCTTAAAATGTCATCCAAATCTTCTTCCTCAAATTTCTTGAGTATTCCTAAAATATAGAAGAGTATTTTCAAATTGGTCAGTGAAGACTACCAGAAAGTCAAATCTTCTAAAATTGATTTATCAGAGCAGCCAGAGCAGCAGAATAGATCAGTATTCTTAAAGGAGTCAAACCCAATTTTATATTCAAAAACTATTAAGAGCAGAAAACTGGAACTGTCTCCTGTGTGCTATAAGCAAGATCAATAGTGATTTTCCTGGTTTGTCTTCTGTAAAACAAGGGGCAGGAAATAGAAAATTCAAATTTCTACTCAACTTTAACCAGCATTCTCCCTGTCCCCAAAGGGGTGGTCCTAACAACAATGGTGTGGACGCATAACATTTCATAATTTATAAAGAACTTTTATAACCACTATCATTCAGTTGGTTCCTATAATTAGAATAAGGTTGTCAAGAATCATATTTTACACTTGAGTAAAAAGGTTCAGTGAGGTGAAGGGATTTGCTTATTACTGTGACTAAAGGAAAGCACTGATTAATTTCTATAGACTCTCGTATTTTATTATGGTTAATATGTAATCAAATTCTTCATCAACAAAGTTGTGGTTTCGAAGAAACGAGTTCATTCTCTAAAATGTTGACAAACTAAAATACATGGCTTATTTAAGTTTTGCAAGTATGCAAACATCAATTGTGGTTACTTAAGTGTGGAACTATAGGAAAGTTTTTTTTTCAGACTCTTGATTTCAAGAGTTTTTTTTTTTTTTTTTTGGTGGTGGTACTGAGGATTGAATCCAGGGGTGCTCTACCACTGAGAATGCTCAGCCTGTAATATTTTTTTTTTATTTTGAGTCATGGTCTCATTGAGTTGCCCAGAATGGGCTTGAACTTGTGATCCTTCTGCCTCAGCTTCTGAAACAGAACAGCTGGGATTACAGGCATACAGCCCTGTGCCTGGTTCACTCTACAGAGAGTACTTTAAATAAATCTTCCTTTTTTTGTTTGGTACTAAGGATTGAACCCTGGGGCACTTTACTGCTGAGCTGAGCTATATCCCCAGCCTTTTTAAAAAATATTTGAGACAAGGTCTTGCTAAGTTGCTTAGGGATTCACTAAGTTGCTACAGTTGGCCTTAACTTGCAATCCTCTTGCCTCAGCCTCCCAATTTACTGTGATTACAAGTGAAAGCAACTCCCTTCTACAAAGAATATAACAGACATCTAGTAACATCTGTGACTGTGAAATCTTTATAATATTCAAACCTGACTACAAAAATTTCTTTTTGTGTGTTCATTTTTTATTTTTTTAATAGAGCATGATAATTATATAATTATCTGGGTTTCTTATGACAAAATTATATATACTAGGAATCTGATTTCAATCTCTATTCCCCTACTATTCCTCCCCTCCTCCCCTCTCCCTTTTCTCCCTCCTCTATTAATCTTGCTTTCACTCCTTTGGTTGGTTATTTCTACCTATACACAAGGAAGAAATTCCCCCAATACATTTATATATGTTTATAACATGATTCTATTAGATTCATTCCACCTTTCCCTTTCCCTCCCTTTATCTCTCTCATTCTCCTACTTCTATTCCACTGATCTTCCATATATCTTTAGAATATCTGATCCCCTTCCCCACCTGTCTTTCTCCCTCATTTTGCTTTAGCTTCCACATATGAAATAAAACATTTGACTCTTGATTTTCTGAGTCTAGTTTATTTCACTTAGCATGATTTCTCCATTTCCACCCATTTATCACAGTAAATGCCATGATTTCACTCTCCTTTTTGGCTGAATGAAACTCCTTTGTGTATATATACTGCATTTAGTTCATACATTCATCTGTTGATGGGCATTTGAGTTAATTCCATAATTTGGCTATTATGAATTATGCTGCTATAAACACTGAAGTGACTGTATCACTATAATATGATTTTAGTTCTTTTGAATAAATACCAAGGAGTGGGACAGCTAGGTCATATCGTTCCTAGTTTGTTGAGGAATCTCCACACTGTGAAAGTGGTTGTACTAATTTCTGTAGGTTTTCTTAATTCAAACACGTATTAACTTTTTAACTGCTTATTATGGGTCAAACACAGTTAGATTAGAACTAAGAAAGATCCAGTCAAGACTCCATGGAGTTAAGAAGGGTCTTAATAAATCCACACAAATACCATACTTGGTAAACACAATCATATAAACACTTAAGGATGCTCACAGACTAGTTCAGTCCGCAAATGTTATTTGTGACCAAGTTTTTTCCCATTTCCCAAAACAAGAAAATAAAGGACAATGTTAAAAGTTTATCATAAGCTAGGTGTGGTGGCACACGCCTATAATTCCAGCGAATCAAGAGTTTAAGGCAGGAGAACTGCAAGTTCAAGGCCAGTCTCAGCAACTTAGTGAGACCCTGTCCAAAATAAAAATAAAATAAAAAGGGCTGGAAATGAAGCTCAAAGGCAAAGTGCTCTTGGGTTAAATCCCCAGCACTGAGGTGGGGGGAGTTTATCATAAAGATTACTCTTTAATTATATCCTTTGTTTGGGTTAGAGTTAAAAAATGTTCTCTTAAAAAAATGACAGCTTAGCAGTGTGCAGTGGTGCACACCTATAATTCCAAGTGTGGCTCTGGAGGCTGAGGCAGGAGGACAGCAAGTTCAAAGTCTGTCTCAGCAAAAGTGAGGTGCTAATCAACTCAGTGAGACCCTGTCTCTAAATAAAATATTAAATAGGGCTGGGGATGTGGTTCAGTGGTAAAGCACTTTTGCACAGCATGCACATGGCCTGGGTTCAATCTTCAGTACTAAAAAACAAGCAAAGATGAATAAGAAAGTTCCAGTGATTAAGGACATGAATAATAGTGGAGGAAAGCACGTATAATTTCTTTCTTGTAGAATACATGCTATCAGGGATGATTTAAGTACAACACAATGATATACCAAATAGCATCATACAGCATCATAGCATCATAGGCATCATAGGCTCAGAAAGGACAAGAAATATAAATCAAAGATCACATGTGTCTCGGTAGAGCTGGGACTACAACTCATGTGTGCCTAATGACAAATCCTTAGGGTAGAGGTGGGTGGGAGTGGTCATCTATTATAATTGATAGTGTCAGTTAAGAAAGCAGAGTAACCAATGAGTTTCTGTAGTTCTGAAAAAGAACAGTTTGGAGTATGGTCCTAATTGTTTTGTTTTTTTTTCACTGTTGGGGATTGAACCCAGGGCCTCATTCATGGCTAAGTAAGCATTCCACCACTGGGCAATACTCAGTCCTACAGTATGCTTCTATTCAAGAAACCAGTAGAGAGAAAAAAGTTAAAGATCTATGACTATGTATAAAAGTAGGGAATAAGTGATGAGATGGAGGCAAGGTTTTAGAGAAAAATCCAAGGAATGGAAACTAAAACCAATATATTAGACAGAAATGTCACTTCTACTTAGAAAAGGCCTCTTTCTTCCTCTGATACAGGGAAAGATGAAAAGGAAAAAGACAGATGCTGGGGTACACCTCAGTGACAGAATGCTTACTTAGCATGTGTGAAGCCCTGGATTCAATCCCTAGCACCAACAAACAAATAAACAAACAAAAAGCATACAAAAACCTAAGAAGGAAGAATGAGGCACAAACCATCTTTAAAAGTTCCAGAACCTAGCTTCTGTTCTTCAATACATGTTTACATTTGAGTTTAAGAATATATTTTCATAAACACATTACTTAAACGAGGAAAGGAGCAAAAAAAAACTTAAAATTTCTTTTAGATGAAAGAAAAATTAATCTTTAAGTAATAAAGATTATACTATCCCTATATACATTGCAATTCTTTTTAGAACCTTTGTTGTTAACTTGGGAGGTTGACATTGTGTATGAGACTAGTGTATGTGGTATACTCAACTGCAATACCACTACTCTTTTATAGTTTCTTTACCTGCTTTCGAGAGAATGCCATTTCCTTTTGCTATGCCAACATAGACTAGAATATTTACAACATCAGAAACTTCAATATGGAGATTTGTTGTTCCTATATCATGATCTTTAGCAGCAGCTACACCTGTGTATAAAATAAAATTAACAAAATATTTTATATTTTCTAATGATGTATCAGATAGTCCCCCAAAATCAGCTGTCAGAATTATAATTTGACCTTAGTCTCCCTGTACAACAAACTCCTCCTAAAAGTCACAATCTGTAAAAATGCTCTATAAATTGCAAATTAATAAAAATGCAAATATTTTAATGAAATTAGCAGGTACTTAAATAGATACTTGCTCTTAATTTGTAATATACTATTGATATGAAAAAGGATTTCAGGAGATTTAATACTAAAAGAACAGATAAGAGTAGAAACTAAAAGTCATCTTAATTTATCTTTGGAAGAAGTTTGTTAAAATCCCACACATAATTTCACCTTGGAAGAAATATGAATATATACTTACCATAGGCACTACATAACCTTGGTCCTAGATCAGGACGTACAAAAAATCCTGGCAAATGAGATGCCAAATTGAATTTTCCTTCTGGATTACAATATTCTGGCAATGGCAGACTTTTTAAAAGATCTTCATATCTGAAAAATAACAATACTACGTTCTTTAAAGTTTGTTATTTTAAAAGTTCATTCAAATATATAATTTTTAAGTTGTTAAAAATATCAGAAAACCTTTCCTTAAGGCAGATAACACTTCCCTTGACCTTCTTCGAAGTTTAAATGAATTCATTACACATGGAAAAGCATTAAACAGAAGTGATACTGATTAAAATTTAAACTCTACTTCCCAAATAGTACAAATTAAAAGTTTCAAAAGAGAGGCAGCAAACAAGGCCTTATGGTTCTTTAATGTGAGCTTTTTTCCCTTACTGCCATAACACAAAAATTCCCCTACTGGAACTATAGGGATACAGTTTCCCTAAGTTTTTTTTTTTTTTTTAAAGAGAAAGAAAAAACCCCTAAAGCTTACATTTGCAGTTACTTATTTCACCTCTGGGAACAATCTCAGCTCAACTTCCAAAAGCCAACAGTCAAATGAAAGTTTCAAAAGATATACCTTGCTGGCATCATAGTCTTGAAGTCTTCCCCTGAAGGACAATCTTTCAATTTTAAAACAACTGTTTCTCCACTTTTAGATTTCTGCCGTTCTATAAAGAATGCAGTTAGTTACTAATAAGGTAATATCTACTTTTCAATTTCAATATTTGGAGATAAAGAAATATAAATGAATGATTCAATTACTGTACAGTATGTGCTTAATGAATGCTTATTTTTATTCCATATGTACTTCTGTGGTATTAAGACTTTTGTTCCTTATGTACATGAATAGAATGTAAAATATTATTCATTAGTAATGTCTCAAAAAATTCTTTAAAAAAATAATTTCTTCGTGCTGGGTGCAGCGGCATATGCCTATAATCCTAGCAGTTTGGGAGGCTGAGGCACTAAGCAACCTGGCGAGTCCCTATCTCAAAATAAAAAATAAAAAGAGGGCAGGGGATATGGCTCAGAGGTTGAATACCCCTGGGTTCAATCCCCAGTACCAAAACAAACAAAATCTCTCTTTACAATTGTTAGCATTATAGTCTTTCATAAATACTTTTAATTTAAAAGTGTTTTACATAAATTATGCTAATTCAATTTCCACAATTTTATGGGGTTACCAAAAATGTCCCCATGTATTATTAGAACTTCTTTTAAGGTTAAAGAGACTATTAAGAGTAAGGATTAGAACCCAGTATTTTGTTTCCGTGTACTTTTTATCTGATGACTATGTAATACAAACGTTTTTAAGACTAAAAATCTGTTAGGTTATATTTGCAGTTTATTATTCTGTGGGAATATGATTAAGAAAACAGTAAATTAAAAAAAAAAAAAAACAAAAAAACGAAAACAACATACTTGATATTTCTTCAAAACCATCCCAGAATTCCTTAACATTGGCATTTGAAATAACGCTGTCTTTGCAGTTCAGGAGATCAGCTTGGTGGTCTCCAAAATCAAGACTAATCGATTCCGCCTTCCATAAGCTAATGTTCATTTTCTTATGCACACCAGACACCACTGCAGGCTTATGAATAGATAAATGAATAACAGTTAAAAAAGTTGTGGGTATGATATAAATCATATGTAACAAATAAATAATATGTTAGGATTCAGGCCTAATGACAAATTGGTGACTATAAAGGAGATCACTAAACGTAATTTTTGACCAGAAAAGATATTTACAATACACTATCAAAGAAAAGAAATGATGAGAGAATGCCATGTGGAGTGTAGTGGCATTTTTTAATCAGAAATTTAAATATGCAGTAATTTTTTAGAAAGAAGTCTAAAAATATTAAAACTTTCATTTCTTGGTTGTAGAAATATAGGTTTCTGGGTTGCTTTGTCTACAGGTTAATATTTACACAGAATATAAATTACTTGCTTATTAGCATACAATACATAAATGAAGTAAAATTACAAAATATAGAGATCACAAGAAGTTGTGACTTAAAAGTCTCTAAAAAATATTTACTAAACTTCCTAAGATAATTAAAACTTGGGCTGGGCACAGTGGTACACACTTGTAATCCTAGTGACATAGGAGGCTGAGGCAGAAGGATCCCGAATCCCAGGTCAGCCTGGATAACTCAGTGAGATTCTGTCTTAAAATAAAAAGTAATAAGGGCAGGAGATGTAGCTCACTGGTAGAGACTATGACTTTTCATGTAACCTTCAACAAGAAGGGAGCTGGAAGCCAGGCGTGGTGGTACACGCTTGTAATCCCAGCAGTTTAGGAGGCTGAGGCAGGAGAATCATAAGTTCAAGGTCAGCTTCAGCAACTCAGCAAGACCTTACATCTATATAAAAAATATGAAAAAGGGCAAGGGATGTGGCTCAGAGGTTAAACGTCCCTGGGAGGTTCAATCTCTGGTACCGAAAGAAAGAAAGAAAGAAAGAAAGAATTGAGCTAGAATTTTAAGCACAAAACAAAACAAAAACAACAACCCCGAATCCAGAAACACACCCTAAAGTCTCATTAACCAGACCACTTGGTTGAATGCTCCATTAAACATCATTAATTGGCTAATAACACATCTAACTCTTAAAATAGCTATTAGAAAATTAACTACTAACAATTCACATATTAATTTCTAGTGCTTATCCAATAATAATCCAGACCTATGCCTGTTTCTTATGGTAATCAGCAGCTTGGGAAAAGGTGATCATAAAAAAGAGATAAGCTAATTGGTATTTTAAAATAATTCAAAGCAGAAAGAATACCATCATTTTCTTGAAATGATATAAGGCTTCCTAAAGACTTCCTCCCTCTGGTATTACTTCTCTGTAACAACTTCTAATATGCTTTGCTATTGTTACCAATTATTTAAAAAATGTCAACTTCATTATGTTGATTCCTCAATTAAAAACTACTGCCTACAATTAAAAGCCTCTATGTTCAATCATGGTACCAAAAAAAAAAAAAAAAAAAAAAAAAAAAAAGAAAGAAAGAAAAGAGGGAGTCTGACATTTCTAAACTATAGGATTTTCTCCACTCATCAAAATTATTTTTTTATGGGATAAGTTGGGGGAAATGGGTAGAGAAATATAAAGTACAATACACAAAAGAAATTTTGTTAATAGAAACCAAAAGGATTGAATAACGTACTTGACATTAATATTATAGTAGTTCCCTTAATGAACCCTACCAAACTCATTCTATGAAGCTAATATCAACCTCATAACAAAACCAGACCAAGACACATCAAGGAAAGAAAATTTTAGACCAATATCCTTGATGAATATTAGAGGCAAAAATCCTTAACAAAATCTGGCAAACGGTACCCAAAAACATATTAAGAAGATAATGCACCACGATCAAGTGGGGTTCATCCCGGGAATGCAAGGTTGGTTCAACATCCAGAAATCAATAAATGTAATCCATCCTATCAATAGACTTAAGGTTAGGAATCATATGGTCATTTCGATTGACGCAGAAAAAGCGTCCGACAAAATACAACACCCCTTCATGCTCAAAACACTAGAGAAAATAGGGATAGTAGGAACATACCTGAACATTGTAAAGGCTATTTATGCCAAGCCCATGGCCAACATCATTGTTAATGGAGAAAAACTGAAAGCATTCCCTTTAAGAACTGGAACAAGACAGGGATGCCGTCTTTCACCACTTCTATTCAACATCGTCCTTCAAATACTAGCCAGAGCAATTAGACAGGCAAAGAAATTAAAGGGATACAAATAGGAAAAGAGGAACTCAAGCTGTCACTATTTGCAGATGATATGATTCTCTATTATAGGATCTAAAAAAACTCCAGAACACTTCTAGACCTCAAAATGTTAATTCAGTAAAACAGCAGGTTATAAAATCAACATGCATAAATCTAAAGCATTTTTTATACATAAGTGATGAAACATCTATAAGGGAAATGAGGAAAACAATTCTGTTCCCAATAGCCTCCAAAAAAAAAAAAAACACTTGGTAATCAATCTAACCAGAGGTGAAAGATCTCTACAATGAAAACTACAGAACAATAAAGAAAGAAACTGAAGAAGATCTTAGAATATGGAAAGATCTCCCATGTTCTTGGATAGGCACAATTAATATTATCAAAATGGCCATACTTCCAAAGGCACTATACAGATTTATCACAATCCCAATTAAAATCCCTATGTCATTGCTCATGGAAACAGAAAAAGCAATCATGAAATTCATCTAGAAGAACAAAAGACCCAGAACAGCCAAAGCAATCCTTGGCAGGAAGAGTGATGCAGGAGGTATCATAATACCAGACCTTAAACTCCACTATAGAGCAATAGTAACAAAAACGGCATGGTATTGGCACCAAAATAGACAGGTAGACCAATGATACAGGATAGGAGACACAGAGACATACCCACATAAGTACAGTAACCTCATACTAGACAAAGGTGCCAAAAGCTTACAATGGAGAAAAGACAGCCTGTTCAACAAATGGTGCTGGCAAAACTGGAAATCCATGCAGTAAAATGAAATTAAACCCCTATCTCTCACCCTGTACAAAACTCAACTTGAAATGGATCGAGGATCTAGGAATTAGACCTGAGACTCTTCACAAAATAAAAAGTAGGCCTGATTCTCCATCATGTTGGCTTAGGAGCAGAGTTCCTTAACAAGACCCCTATAGCACAAAAAATAGAAGCAAGAATCAATAAATGGGATAGATTCAAACTAAAAAGTTTTTTCTCAGCACAGGAAACAATCAATAATGTGAAAAGAGAGCCTACAGAGTGGGAGAAAAATCTTTTGCACACACACTTCAGACAGAGCACTCATCTCCAAAGTTTATAAAAAACTTAAGGGGCTGGGGACATAGCTCAGTTGGTAGATTTCCTGCCTCACATGCACAAGGCCCTGAGTTCAATCCCCAGCACCACAAAAAAATAAAAAGAAAAAAAGAAAAAAACTTAAAAAGCTTTACACCCAAATACAAAGAACCCAATCAATAAATGGGCTAAGGAAATGGGCAGACACTTTACAGAAGATATACAAATATATTGTTTGTGATCAACGAATATATGAAAAAGTGCTCATCATCCCTAGTAATTAGAGAAATGCAAATTAAAACCACCCTAAGATTTCATCTAATTCCAATTAGAATGGTTATTATTAAGAACACAAACAATAATAAGTGTTGGCGTGGATGTGGGGAAAAAGGCACACTCTTACATTGCTGGTGGAGTTGCAAACTGGTGTAGCCACTCTGGAAAGCAGTATGGAGATTCCTCAGAAAACTTGGAATGGATCTACCATTTGACCCAGCTATCCCACTCCTCGGTTTATACCCAAAGGACTTAAAATCAGCATAGTACAGTGATGCAGCCACATCAATGTTCATAGCAGCTCAATTCACAATAGCTAGATTGTGGAACCAACCTAGGTGCCCTTCATTTGACAAATGGCTAAAGAAACTGTGGTATATATACATAATGCAATATTACTCAGCCATAAAGAAGAATAAAATTATGGCATTTGCTGGTAAATGGATGAAGATGGAAAATATCATGCTAAGTGAAATAGGCCAAGCCCCAAAAAACAAAGGCAGAATGTTTTCTCTGATAAGTGCATGACAGTGTATGACCAGGGGGTGGTGATGGGGGGAAGAGAAGCATGAAGGAACTTTAGATGGTGTAGAAGAAAATGGGGTGGGAGGGGTGGGGGACAGAAAGACAGTAGAATGAAACAGTATTACCCTATGTATATGTATGATTACATGAATGATGTGAATCTACATTGTGTACAACCATAGAAATGAAAAGTTGTACCCCATTTGTGTACAGTGAATCAAAATGCAGTCTGTAAAAGTAAAAAAGATTTTAATTAAAAAAAATTCCCTTAACAATCAAAGATTAGGCTACATGTTGTGCAGATGCAATGAACTGGTATATTTTTTTGGGGTGGGGGGAAGAGGAAGCACCAAGAAGAAGCACCTTCATCAGATTTTGAAAGGACTTAGTGACATAAAAGATCAAGAACCACTGCAATAAAATGGTTCTTAAATCATTTTTACATAGCCTATTCATTTTTTATATCCTAAATGCCTAGTACAAAGACTAAATGCGCTCAAAAACTAGCAAAGTTTTCCAGAAAGAAATATTAACATTAATAGTATCATGCAAATGCTTACATTTGTTCATAATTTCTTATTGATACAGTAAACTGCTGAAATGCATAGGTCTTGTAGAAAGTATTATTTGGACAGAATGAAATAATGGAACTTCTCATTCAAGACTGGAAAAACCCTGACCTTAGTGTTAAGGAGTGTATGCTCCTTAACATACAGCCTTAGCAACTCAGTGAGATCTTGTTGTGTTAAAATAAAAAATTATTTTAATGTGTAGCTCAGTGGTAAAGTGCCTTTGGGTTAAATTTCCAGTTAACAACAACAACAACAACATATATCAAATAACCAGAGTTTTCCTGTTAATTCATGTAAATCTGGCCAAAGACACAGGAGTTAAGAAATAATTGTTCTGGTAATCCTATTGGTGTTTTTATTATCTTATTGCCTCTCAAATATGTTAAATACTATTTTCTTCCCCCCTGTATTTCTATCCCTAAGGAGAGAAACATTTTGTCTGCTTAATCAACTTTAGATCCATGAATGAAGAGTATACTCAATCATCCTAAAATACTCACCTGCCCCCGTTTCCAACACTCTTTGAAAAGCTTCCAATTATTACTATTCTTGTAATCCTTAAGCCACAAAATATGCTTTTCACAGATCCAAGAATGTGGTATATCACTGTACAATTTATTACTTTCATTCATGACAGACTTTCTGCTTTCTTTAGGCTCTTCTTTAAGGTCTGGTTTTATGTTTATCTTGGAGGTTTTATTTGGTGGAATTTTGTTTTCAACAACTGAAGCAATTATGTCATCAAGAATGTTAGGCATAGTCCGCCCAGTTTTGCCACTCTATGAAGGAAAAAACAAACTACTGAAAAAAAATTTTGAGAGAAAATATGTGATTTTCCTCCCACATACTGTATTTTAAACTGTGACTTTACTGAGACTGGGGTGGGAACCAACACAAAAGGCATTCCTGCATTCAAGAATATGCAGTTGTATTAGTAGGACATGGTTTCCTAAGTCTCTGTACTTTTCCTGACAGATGGGGACCAGAAGATTGATTGAGAAACTACCAGGCCTGCAAAACTTAGAAGCATAGCCTTCCTACCTTTTACATCATTTTAGGCATGAGGCAGAATAAGGTGGGTGGAATGCTCCACATACTTTTAAAAGCCACTAAAACTTTTAAACTAATTAGAAAATCATTATGCTTCCTTCCTATCCCTGATGAACATTTAAATCAAATTTTGATTTGTAAGTATTTTAAGTAACATAAACCATTCACTTTAATATGGGTTCCCCACCACACACACACTAAATGTACTGTTTTCACATTCTGAAGGTGTTATCTAATAGTTCTCCTGTTCTCAAAGAGCCCTCTCCTTCAACCTTTCACTTAGGAAAAGAAGATGGAAAACTACGGTTTTGAAGTTAGAATGCAAATGAACATGCCTACCCATTTCACTTAAGATTTCATTTGCATTTTATTGTGTAGTTCATAGCCAAACACCAAGATACCAGGCCCACATTAAACCCAAAGGTCTAGAAGTACAATTCAGAAGTAGAGCACTGGCCTAGCACGTTTGAGGCTTTGGGCTAAATCCTACCTAGCATTCGGACCCCTACAAAATCTGTCAAATCACACTCACTGAAGCTCCTGTTGAATACACTGGTGCAAAGGCAATGCCAGCATCTGTAGAGCCCACACGTAGTTTGCCAGCTGTTGTGGTCAGCAAATCCCGTAAGGTTGAACCCTGTTCATTATTCTGGGACATAGGAGGGGATGTTCTGCCATTTGGAGAATCAGAACCATCTTGTTCTCGCTCTTCTTTACTTTGCTTTTCAAGGGAAAACTCTTTGTTTTCTGAAACGAAACATTTCACAAAATTTTAACAAAAGCTTGATAAGTACAAATAAATCTGGCATCCTGCATTTTATAGTGGAAGGCAAAACCTGTAGTACTAGTGATTTCTTCACCTGAATACAAACTAGAAGATGCGTTAAATCTTTTAAAGTTTAGTCAAATGTTTGAATATGAAAAGTCCCTCCTCAATATCTTAGACATGCAGTTGAGTTTGTACCTGTCACAAATTAAAAATGTTATAGTTAGACAAGCAAAAAATACTGGTAAGAGATCTAGTACTCTAGTGGTTTCATCGATAAACTCATCCATATGTGATTCTGTAACTAATTTTGATGCAATCTTAGGAAGGCAAGGTTTTGAATAAGACCAATGTTTTATTGAACTTAAATCATAATTTAAGCAAAAGACCCAAGTAAATTCTTTTAACATATAATCCTCTAATGTATACTTAGATAATTGGTTATGTTTACCTTTTTTTTCCTCTCTGGCTTTTTGCTCTGCAAGATCTGCTAACCAGTGCAGTGGTGACTGGGATTCTGGAGGAGTTAACTTGCTATCTGTGCTTACATCACTCCCTGGGCTGCTGTTGCCATTACTCTCAGACTTCTCAGGTATATTCTGCTGCTGAGACTCAGGCATGCACAGAGAAATTTTATTACTGTGATTAAGAACATTCTGTAAAACCTACAAGGGTAGAACAATTAAATTTTAAAAAACGATTTCTTCAATGATTCAGAGTTAAAAAGTAGCAGTAAAAAGAAATTTACACAGTAACACAGAAAATGTAATTCACAAATAAGTCCTACACTGAATTTCAAATAAAGTTATTTAACCATGCATTTTATATAAATAGTGATTTTTACTCACTTGAGATACACCATTCATGGTAGGAAAACTTCCAACTTGTAAATTCTGTTTGTTTATACAATGACAATGGGATTTAATACCATATTTTTCCCTAAGAATGTGCATGGCATCTAGAAGATCTGTCAATACTACAAAATAAAATGATAGTTAATTAAAAAAATTACTACTAATTGTTAAGACTATACAAATCTTTTCTTACTATATTTTATAATTTAGGAGCTATGTGACCTTTTCATTCTTTGTGACTTTTTCATTCTTTTCCATTTATTTTCTTCATGCCATCCCTTCCAAATATCACAGTATTAATCACTCAACCAAGTTTATATTCTCTATTACTTTCTCACTTATCCTATTTTTAAAAATTCAGTATGTTCAAAAATCTTAGAAAGCTTTCACTATGAATCCAAAGGCTTTTTCATTGTATTCTATTTTCCTCTTCTAAATGTGTATCCTATGGCTTTCATCACTGAAGCTGGGTTTATCTTCCTAAAGAAAGATAATCCTAAAGGACTTCCCCACTTTGAGTAAGATAATTCAAGATTAGCTAAATATTACCTCTTCATTCTATTATACTCCTAGATATTTCTTTTGGTGTTCTTTTAATGTAGAACAATCAATAGCTGCTATACTATGTAGATAATATATATTTATACTTACCAGAACCAGGTATAATTTGAGTTGGCATTAAATGTTTGTGATCATGAGGTTGTCCTTTCACACACTTCATCCAAGCATATAATTCTTTATCTGTAAGATAACATACTGGTTTTATATCCCTCCAGATTTCACAAATATAAATTCGATGGTTTGTACATAAAACTTCAATGACAAGCTTCAAAATGTTGGTCATTGAAAAAATAGAGCCAGAAAGACATTTCTAGCAGTCTGTAAGTTCTCTAAAAACAGAAAACAGATGAAGTCCCTTTCTGAAGTATTCAAATATGACTTACATGAATGGTTTTAATTAACAGATTCTAGGACTTTGGACTTGGAATCTGAAAGCAACAAGGTTTAACTTAAATTTGGTCTATGATTAGGGACAATTGGTCTGAAATGAAAAAGTGAAAACACTCATTAGGCTAAAAGATGTAGAAGCAGTTTAATCCTAGGAAATTCAGCCACTGAAAACTGTACTTATTCTTCCTCTTAAAAGACATACTTTAAAAAAATTTCTTTTTTGTGAATATACTACATATTAGTACAATATATCCAAGATAAAGACAGGAAAAAAAACATCTAATTTTCCAGATAAATGATCCTAAACAAAACAACATAGAAAATTTCAACTTATATTGTTATAAACCAACCTCTAGAACTTTTTCTCTCCTTTGCCTTGTAACAATCCAAACAGACCACAAACCCACATTTTTGGCAGACCCAGTGAATATTAAACAGTGTCGCTTCACATGCATCACACATCTCACGGACTCCTCGTACTGCTCTTTTCCAGGCAATTTTGGCTGAAATGCAGAGAAAATAAAAATTTTAAGGTAAACATGCTCTTCTCCATGCACTTTTGGCTGAAATACAGTGAAAGTAGAAACGTAAAGGAAAACTGGGAATTTTTAAGGCTATATGAACTGAAGACTAATAGCAGATCTCAAGTAATTAATTAGTATTTCTCTTTAGAAGACTCATAAATAATAGTAAGTGAAATTAAAAATGGTTTATCTTAAAGGAAGGGTTGACATTCTGGCCTGAATAATTCTTTCTTGTGGGGAAATATCCTGTGCAAGGATGTTTAGAGGAATTCGTGGCCTTTCCTATTAGATGCCAGCATTACTTCCCTACTTCCTTTAGTTATGCAACCAAAAATGTCCCCAGTTATTGCCATGTGATCACCAATTTTATGGAAGGAAGGAAAAGAAGCTAACATTTAAAGCATCTACTATGTACTTATGTTAAGTGCTTTACATTTAAGTAAACATATAATTAGTGTACTACTTTGTAAATAAATCTATGAGGTACTCATCTTTTCCATTTCACAGATATTTAGGGAGGTTATTTGTCAAAGATCACATTAAACAAGAATAAAGTTGAGATTCAAATATAAATCTCTGGGATGGATTACATTCTTATATAACAAAATAGAAAATCTCACAATTTTGTATTTGAAGTAATTTTATCACACTGATCTATGCTTTAATGGCAGAAATAGGAAAATGTTATTATAATTTCACAAATGGTTAACAGACTCAATCTCAAAAGAAAATATCTGTAATCACCAGAGGTGGTAGCACATGCCTGTAATCCCAGCAGCTCAGGAGGCTGAGGCAGGAGAATGGCAAGTTCAAAGTCAACCTCAGCAATTTAGTGAGACCCTGTCTCAAAATAAAAAATTAAAAAGGGCTAGGGATGTGGCTCAGTGGTTAAGTACCCCTGGGTTCAATTCCTGTTAACAAAAAAAAAAAAAAAAAAAAATCTGTAACTTTAAGTACATGAAAGATGTCATTATAATTACAAATCTTAAGATTAGATGAGAGACTTCTCACACAGATTAAACATAATTCAAAGAGATATTAAAATGAAATCTGTATAGTGTAGGTTATATTTAACTTTCTTACCATCCTTTTTCACCCAGGACAAAGCTGTTTTTTCAGATGTTACTAATTGACAGAACTTATCACCTATTATTTCCAAGATATATTTAGAAGTTTCTATGTCTAATTCATCATCTTCATAATTTTCATGTGTCCATAAACTCATAGCTTCATCATCATACTGGTCAGGAGAAGAGAAACCATCTATTCTAACCACTCCATTTTTACTAAATGACAATCTGAAATGATGAAACACAAAAGCATTAGATACCAAGTACCAAGTGAAGATTATAATTAATTTTTAGGTTCATATTATATTATAAACACATAAATAAAATTATCCCCACCATTTACACTTACTTAACTCCACTCAAATGAAAACTATTAGAAACTATGCCCCAAGAATTTGATGAGTAACAGGAGTAAAAATGTAGGACCCGTGTTAGTCAGAGAAATGCTCTTATTTTATATCTAACTTCAATCAGAAATTGCTGATGATAAAAATGGTCTACATCACCTTAGGATTTTTATTGGGAGGAAGAAATTCCAAGTACACATATACTTCCATTAAAATGACAATTTATTATGAACTCGATTAATGTGTTTAATTGCTCTTAGCTTCTGACATAAAATAATGTAAACTACTCTATTTGAAAATAACTTGAGGAAATGAAAGGCAATACTGTCATTTTTTATTGGCTGGCAGTTATTCCCAACTTTTGAGTATTTATAGTCTCTTTATTCTCAAAGAGGATATCTGAAATTCACTATTAAGTCATTCTGTATTTTTCAAAGGGACAATATCAAAAATGGTCTTTTTTATTTCTACTTCTTATACTTTAAAAAATTTTACACTTTCCCTTTTAAACAAAAAATTTCCCTTCATCATAATCAACTTATTTCAACATTATCCTCACTTAAACATTTATTCAAAAATTTTCCTGGATATTCTTTGTTTGGAACCTACTTTTCCAATCCCATCTGTGATTTCTTTTGCAAATCCATGTGTACTACCTTCTGCAACAAATCCCTCTTGGGATTGCTGGTTACAAAGACTATGGAATAAAGAAGAAATAGAACATGGTTTGTTCCTACCAATACATAGTTTTTAGGATCTCTCCTGGGCCCACCAGCGTAGTACATTTACCAGAATAGAGTATCTCCTAACTTCTTAAAAGAAAGTAGAAAAATAACCATCAACAGCAACAGACCATTTCATATGTACATGGTCCACACAAAGTCTCTGCACATTACCTCATTTAACCTTCACTGAGCCACTGTAAAGTAGGTATTACTGTCAGTCACATTTTCAAATGAGACAGGTTTAGTTTTATTTTATTTTTAAACATTTATTTATTTATTTTTATATGGTGTTGAGGATCAAATCCAGTGCCTCACACATGCTAGGCAAGTGCTCTCCACTGAGCTACAACCCCAGCCCTTTTAAAGTGAATAAAACCACACAGGAACTAACGGACAGAGATGGTATTCAAACTGGAATGACTAATTCTAAGAATATAAGACATTAACTAATCTGTACTAGATGGGTAACCTAGCTACTCTTTAGTTGAACTCCTACAAGTCATGAACAGACTTTATGAGTAAAGTTTTCAATTTTGAAGTATTTACTTATATTAAATTAGTACAGAGGTTAATCAAGGTTTATGTGGTTATTATATTACAAAATGATAGTAACAAATCCTTGTTGTTTTATAATTCATTTTTATAGCTACAAATTTTAATCTTTTTACCCAATCAACTATTTATGCTTACTGGTTAAAGTACAGATATAAATACTACATTGTTTTTGCCAAAGTCTATACGCTTTTAAGAAATTCTTTAATCCAAAACAAACTGCCATTTTCTTAACATCTTCTAGGAAAAATACTAACATTTTCTCATTAAAGAAGAATAAATCTCTCAGAAAACAAAGGTCACAGAACACAAGTAATAATATGAATATCAAGTAATAAATGAATATGTATTTAAGTTCATTAGTTAATTACTGTCAAAGTTTAGCACAAAAAGTTTAATTCTTAAAAAAAATTTTTAGATGTTGATAGACCTTCATTTTATTCATTTATTTAGATGTAGTGCTGAGAATTGAACCCAGTGCCTCACACATGCTAGACAAGCACTCTACCACCCAGCCACAACCCCAGCCCCTTAACGTTTCTTTATAATGTATGAGAAACACAGAAATTCAAAGATAAGGGCCCCTTAGAACAACAGTATAATTTCCAATACTCAATATATTTCCCCCCCATTTCATATTTACTTACCGTCTAAAATAGTAAAATCTACAAAATACTGGTGAGTGAGTTGATTCTTCTCCTTTTTTACTGCGAATTAGTCTACATTCTCGGCACTTTTGTAAATTAGGCCCTATCTCACAGCAGGAGTCATCCTGTAAAAAGGATTCCCCAGTTTGCTTCAGCTTCTTGACTTTTCGCCAATCTTTTAATACTGAACGAGGGATGCCAGCTGTAAAATCGGTGGGAAATGATTAGCAAGATTGTTTTATAGAAAGGTATATTCCTTGAGATGAAGTTCAAGACAAATACACAACAATCACAATAATGGTTAAGATTAGAGACAAAAAGCCAGGACTTTGATTTCTAGGTATAATTAATAACTGAAAAGTCCACAGCAGCATTTGTTTACTTGTTAACCAATTTACTAAACTAATGAACCCTTTTGTTAGTATGCTGGAAATGCAGAGCTGAATAAATTTTCCAGTTGACCGAACTCTTTACACATTAACAATTCATATGTATATCACAGCAAACAGAATCATTCATACTCTGTGTACCTCTATAACTAAAAAAATCATTCTAAACAGAAATTTCTTTCCTTTATTGCAATGCCCTGCATTTGATATTAACCTATTAAAGGCAGCAGTACCTTTTATAAAAATAAAAGGATTTTAAAGAAAATAAAAGGAAAAGATACACAAATTAATTGATGGAAGTTATAAGAAAACAAAAAAAGCATCATGTCAGTTTCTTGACATGTAGGCACAGTGGTTTGAGCCTTCAGTGCTATCTATGTGTGGGAGGTTGAGGCAGGAGGATCACTTAAGTCTAAGAGATCAGGGCAGCCTGGATAGCACAGTGAGACCCTATCTCTTGAAAGAAAAAAGAAAAGGCATTAAAGAAATATAAAGGAAAAGACCTCAAATGTATCACACAGCCTATTACTTGGAGAAAAAAATCTATTTATTTACCATAGTCAACATCATTGTTCTGTCACTTTTGTTAACTTACACTTAACAAGTAGAACATGACTCAAGTAATCCTAGAGAGTAGGTAGAATTTTCAAACCAGGAGAAACCCAAACAATTATGTTAAAATTTTGTCTATTAAATTTTAAAAATAACTTCATTTTTTAATGTAGTGCTGAGGATCGAACCCAGTGCCTTACATGTGCTAGACAAGTCCTCTACCACTGAGCCACAACTCCAGGCCTGTCTATTAAAATTTTAAAAACATATTCATTTAAAAGCTAACTATGTTGGGATAAGCAATATTTGGTAACTCAAATATTTAAGTATGCTCATCCTGTGATATTAATATATCTATGACATTAGATTTATAGTTTGCTATTTCTCTCACATTGACAGAATACACTGTATTTCCTAATCTTGTGCCTTGTATTCATGCCTATACCATATATTAGAGGCACCATGAGTCTCGAGACTAGATACTTAATGCAGAAACTTGTAGGAGAACACTTATCCAGAGCTCCTACTTTTTCCTATTTGTCGACAGGATAAACAGTGTAACTACAGAAAACTCAACCCATCTTGCACAGAAGCACTGTATTTAAATGACAGGATGGCTCATTTAATACTGGGTCCAATTGTATTCAGTACTTCTAGGATTGCTGAGCTTTTTTTTGTTTTTTTGTTTTTTTGCAATGACATGTTTTCCCCTCTTCTGTCTCCATCTTAAGACAAGGAGCAATTTGGCTTAATCTACTATAGACACACACAGACACACAGACCAATTATGGTATAAATGTTTCCAAAGGCTTGTGTATAAGAGTTTGCACTGTGTACATGACAGATTTTTCCTATGGACTGTTTAAAAAAGTTAAGAGTGTTTAGAAATCAGAATGAATAATAGAAATGTCACACTGCTGATAAATTTTTATTTGGTACACTTTCTTGCAATAATTTATTTACTTATTGATTACACTAGAATAATCTAAATGCAATCTGTTTCTATTTTTGATTAGGAAGTAACTTTAACCATATACTTTTAATTTCAGGTAACAGAACAGTTCAGAGTATGGATCCCCATACCACCAGAACAGTTTAAACAGTATTATAATAAAGAACCAGACATTTCAAAGCAAATCTCAATTATGACACAAAATAGGCACTTTGAGTTTTTTCTTTTTAAAGAATGAATTAATTACAAAGACATTCATATTATAAATTTTGCTTCTAGACCAGGTTAACTGTTGCTAATAACTTTTATGAAGTTAACTCACAGTATTTGTACAATAAATAGAAGTTTTTTCTTTAATTCTACATGTCTAACTTATTGGCAATATCTAAAACCTAATAGTTTGAGATTAACATAGTCAACAACCACAACAAAAACAAAAACCTAACTCAGTGTTGACTTTGTGCAGTAAGAACCTATTGAACCTTAGTTCCCTATCAGCAAATCCACAAATAGATACGCTAAACTAAAATTATGTAAGAATTAGTATGAAAAAGCAGCTAATTTCTGATTATTAAATACAAAATTTGACCTTACTGAAATAAAATGTTAGTTACCATGTATGAGAGAGATTTTTACTAAGCATTACAATGCAGGGGAAAAAAGGTACTAATACCAGCCATTGTCTTAGGACTCTAATTTGAAAATATGCACATTTAGTCTCAAGATGAATAGAGAATATGCACTTCATTTGAGTTAATTTAAAAAATTTAACCCCATAAGGGTTTTCTAAATGTTAAAAGCTGGAGGGGGTTCCTAATTTTTTTCTGTAAATTTAACTAAAGTATACAAATAACCAACACCAAAGGAAATGTTGCGTGAAATAGAAGAGAAACAATTATTGACCACACTAAGCCTTACTGTGAATTTAAACAGGGGCAGTAAGAAGAACATATAAGAAAGAAAAGTGACACTGTATATAACCCAAATTCAAATAAATGGCAGGTATCCTTCGTTGTCAATCTCCCTGTCTTCTGACTATACTTGCATTTCAGTCTGCCAGTCTCTCTGTCTCTAGTTGAGCTTGTCCTTCGTTCTTTCACTTTCTGACTGTCCTTTTCTATGATTCCATCCTCCTGTTTTTCTCTCCTTCACTTTGCCTCTGGTTTCCACACAGGCATGTGGGAAAACCTCATTCTGTGAAAAGGCACAAATAAGAGCCTTCAAGCATCCAAGTGCTTGTGAAAGTACTTCTTGAGCGTCCACAATGTCACAGATATTTCATATATTGTATGTGGATGAAAACACGAATATAATCAAACTATTAAGTGCTTTCTGCATAGTGCAACATACCTACAAAGAAATAAGTAAACTTAGAAAAACTACTTCTAGAGTAAAGACATAAATAGAAACATTTTATACTGAATATTATGGAATCACTTATTTTTGTCCAGCTATTGCCACAAAGGAAATATTCAAGTTTTGCAGTTTTTTACTTATAATGGAAGTTCTTAAATATGGAAATTAAATCACAAGATTCTCCCCGTATCTTGTGCCCACTGTAAACAACTATTTGAGCAGCAAATAATTGATAATTCCAATAAGCTTACAATTTTGTCATCTGAAGATAGGTCATATTCACACTACTCTTCCAATTTTCTTCTGGTAATGTGCACTACATACAATAACTAGAATTTTCTAACTACAACTTGTTAAATATCTTCATGACATTAGAACCAATTTTTGTTAAGATAACTGCAACTCCATTTTAATAGTTCTTAGAAATAGTTAAGATTATGACTAACTCCTAAATTACAAAGTGGAGGTAAAGTAAATGTACTTCTTTAAGTCTCCCTAAAAACGAGGAATAAATCTCTTATCTCTTCCTACAGGGTACTTGTAAAATGTAGAAATGAGATCAATGAGTACGTGTGTGTGTGTGTGTGTGTGTGTGTATCTACACCTCCAAATAAAGACAAAAGATGCCTTTCAACTCACTAATCTTCACAGAACCACACCATTACTGCTAGAACATTCAGCCCATTTTACCTGAGCTAGATAAAACAAGTTATTTACTCACCACTATTACTGCTGTTCTGCAACTTCAATTTACTTTTTTCTTTGGCACTCCTGCTGAGAACTCCATTGGGTTTCAAATCTTCCTCTATTTCACCTTTTCTTTTCTGCAAATCATTTTGCTTCTTTTTGTAAGTTGGCTTAGGTTGCCTTTTAGTCCTTTGCTCTGACTTGCTTTCACTTTCATCTGAGTCTCCACTTTCAGAGCCGGATTCGTAAGTTCTTTTGGCTTTTCTCCTATTGACTTTATCATCTCTTACATATTTATCAACTATGATTTTACTATCTACACTATTTTGTATATCATTAGATGTAGAGGCTATTAAGTTGACAGAACATGGCTTAATAATTTCTGATACAGAATTCCCTGAATTTTCCATTTTATTAGTATTTTTATCTTCTTCTGAATGTCTGGTAAGCCAGGCCTTTTTCAGTTTAGTGTGGTAGTTCGGTTGACTTGTCTGGGATGCTTGCCCATTTCCTACAGAGTTTGCTTTGTTAATTGTACTACAGATTACAGTGCTATCCAGAGGAAGGTTGGCTGAAGCTGTCTGATTTTTCATAGCATTAAGTTCGGTTTCACTAACATTACTACTTTTATACTGAGCTGCAGCCAATGCTGCCTTGTGCTTTTTTAAATGAATAAAATCAGTTGTGCCTGAGAAGCCAGAGCTGGGCTGAACAGTACTTCCTGTTTTATTACTGGCTAGAGTAACTGGAACTGTGGTACTGACCTTGCATTCTTGTGTTTGAGCCACTGACTGACTAACATTTTTTGAAGAGATACATTCAAAGGAAGTAGAGGCCAAAATGGTATTTGATAAAGAGTAAGTTATTTCTGAACTACCCCAGCTGGAAACACTGGTGGTAGTAGGAGCAGATGTGAATACGTCTGTTTTGGTATTACATACTGTATTTGCAGTAGACATAACTGAAGTGGGAACAATGCCCTGTGAGAGAGTCTCGAAGCTTTTTTCAGATTTCATGTGAGCACTGTCTGAATTCACATTTGGTAGAATGATTCTTCCAGTCTCTCCGGCTTCTACTGGTTTGAGGCAATCTGTTTTATTTGCCCCAGTTGAAGATCTTTCACTAACTCGATCTTTGGAAGCTAACTGCATGACTGGCATGCTATCAATTTTTGTACTAGAAGGTGGACGCACAATGACAGATGCCACAGCAGCCTGTGACTTTCCACCACTTTTCTCCACAAGCCACTCTGTTTTCTCTTTGCTGAGTTTATTATTAGCCCTCCACATTTCTGTCAAACTCTGCTCAGAAGAACTCTTAAAATTTGCCTGAGAGTCTTTTGGCTCAGGAATTAAAGTTGGAGGCTTCTGTGATTCCTGAACTTTGCTGCCAGCGTTTACTGGCATCACTGGAGTTAACGTTGGAGGGGAAAGGCTACTGTAGCTGCTTTCCTTTCTTTCTAAACTGTGATGAATTGGTGGGTGAAATACTGGTGCTCTATGTAAAGCAGGCATACTGCGGAGTGTATTTGTAGAAGAAACTGTTAAATGGGTAGGACTTCTACAGTCATTTCTAAAAGTTGTTACTGAGTGAGATGCAATCTGATGGGGAAGATGTTCTGGTATCTTGCCTACTAAACTTTCACTTTCTGGTTGGTGTTTAATCAAAGGTGGAGGCTTTGAAAGAGATGATATAAATGAAGTCAGAGTTTGAGGATTAGCTGGTGTTGCAAGGGAATTACTTGGTTTTTCAGTGTAAATATTTGAAACCTCTTTGGATGGGTATGATCTTGGTGGTTCATTGACCACACTATTGGACAATGTAGTGAAATAGTTACTTTGGGGCAAACTCTGAGGCACTGAGTGCTTCATTTTATAAAGCTCTGATACTGAGCGTTCTACATCTTTATCTTGTTTGAGGACATGGCTTTTAGGGCTAGATGATGCTGCTGCTACTCTGGAATAATTCTCTCTTTCACCCTCAAGTCCCTTAATTTTAGTTGTAAAGGGAGCAACATCAATACTTTCTTGAAGAATTCGACGATGTTCTTCCTTGTATTTGTTTAATCTCTCTCCAGTCTCCTGGGGTGGCCTTTGCAATTGATTTAATACTGGATCCACAAAATGCCTATGCAAGTGACAATCTTTCCCAGTCTGTGACCTATTTAGATCATTTAGGTCATTTTTTACTGATGTGGATGCAACAGACCGTAATGGTTCCATAAAAGCTTTCCTCTCCAATTCTCTATAAGGAAAAGACAAAGATTTCTGTAACCAATTTTTCTTGCAAAATAAAAAAGATGGTTTCTATGTAACATATTCTATTATGAAAGTAAAACACACCTTTGCAAGTATTCTAATAAAGTAAATTACAAAATATATCAATAAAGAAAGAATGATACTTCTTCAAAGTCTAGTTTTAATGTTAACTTAAAACTGTCTGAAAAGTGAATTATGAAAAACAAGGTATAAATTTAAGCACTGGTTAACTTACTCTTTATGGTGATCTACTAAAGTTTTTGTCAATGGTGGACTGGAATGTGCTGTAATTTTAAGAGGTCGATGAGGTTCTGCACTGGAAGGTCTGACAGGAATGTGACTGAGTAATCCAATACCATCTGCTGAGGTCACCGGGGTATGTTGATGTAACCAAGGACTGGGAGAATTCTATTTAAAAAAAAAAAAATCTAGACTTCAGTTACTAGAAAAAGCTAAGTATGGAAGAAATTTAACAGTACACTTATGAAACTTGTGACTTTTATTCTAAATGAACTGGATGAGAAATATTCAATTATGTAACAGCATAATTAGATAATTAGATGGATTTTCCCATGTTGATATTCAACAGTATCAAATTAGCAATTTCCAGAAATTTAATTTTACTAAAAGTAGCTCTTGAAATCAGTGCCTTCAATTTAATTAACTTCATTTCCTAAGATTTTAATACCAAAAGAATATATATTGCAGCTAAGCACAATGTCATATGACTGTAATCACAGAGATTTAGGAGGATGAGACAGGAGGCTCATAAGTTGGAGCCAGCTTTAGCAATTTAGCAAGATCCTACTGCAAAAAAAAAAAAAAAAAAAAAAAAAAAAAAAAAAAAAAAAAATTAAAGTGGGGGAGGCGCTAGAGGTATAGCTCAGTGGTAGAATGTGTCTGGGTTCAATCCCCAGTACTACACAAAACAAAAAACAAGCAAAAATTATGTTGATATTAACAAGAACAGAAAGTCATTCTTAAATATATTTCACCAGAAATTATAACCAAGTTCATTTGCCAATTTTTGTCATTAAAAAAAAAGCTAACTTTTTCAATATAACAATTTACTTACAATTGGCAGATAATTGTATTTTCAAGGCCTAAATGTACTCAATTGCACTATAAGCTATAAACACTGTTGAGCCATTAAACCTGAAGGTATGAAACAAAGTTAACTTTTTCTATGTCAATATGCTGCCTTTCTCATAATTAAAAATGTGGTACAGTGACCTCTATGTTGAGACATATATCTAATTACATGTTTAAGGACTGTTTCTATACTATGGCTGATACTGAAATACCAGAAAAATAAAAGTGACTTTGGTTTTAACAAAGGGGCTACATTTTATAACTCAAAATGATAATGCAAAAGCAGTATGATATATACCAAATACACACTGCTGTAAAATTACTGAAATTAGAAACATATACTATGGTTACAAAGGTCAGAGAAAAATACATAATTATACATATAAGGATCACTGCAATGGCACAAAAGGCCTCAGAGTTCTGATTTGAAAATCTTGCCAGGTGCAGTGGTGCATGTCTGAAATCCCAGTGACTCGGGAGGTTGAGGCAAGAGGATTGTAAGTTTGTGGTCAGCCTCAGTGACTTAGCAAGACCCTGTCTCAAAATAAAAAATAAAAAGGGCTGAGGAAAACATCTCATGTGGGAAAACATCTCTGGGTTCAATCCCTAGTATCCCAAAAAAGAAAATTTTGAAGTATAATCAAGGCAAGGCAATGAAACAAGTTTTTGCCCTATAAAATACCACTCAAAATTATTTCCTAATCGGGTGCCTCGTGCTAGTATTGTTTTTCACTTTTTAACCAGAGTAACAGATCTTGATTTTTGCTCAAAGTGTTATTTAAGTTTATTCCTTCATATTACAGTTTTACACATATTAATGAAAGTCAGATATACCTATTTATAGTTTAACCTTTTTTGGGGGGTGGGGTTGTACTGGGCTGGGGCATTTTACCACTGAGCTGTAGCTCTAGCCCTTTTTCATTTTATTTTGAGAAAGGGACTCTCCCTAAGTTGAACAGGCTGGCCTGGATTTTGGGATCCTCTTGCCTCAGCCTCCCAACTAGCTGGGCTTACAGGAATGTACCAACACACCCAGCTAGTTTAACATTTTTACCACAATAAAACATTTTATGTTCTTATGAACATGGAGGCTTGATAGTCACAAATCTACCAAGCAATGATTCTTCCAAGCCATTTCTAACAATAACTTAGATCTATTTTCCAGAGCTTGAAACTTATGGAAGAAGACTCAAAGCTATTTGCTATCTCCTGGCTTCTTATGTTCCTCTGGTCTATCCTTGTGCAGTTGCAACTACATTCATGACACACTGAGAATAAAGGTCGGAGTAAAAATGTGAGTGCATTAGGTAACTCGAGTTACCACACCTACTTTCAACTTTGACAACTGAAACTAGGATAATGTAGCAATTCTTCTTTTACTTAAGGACTATGTAATGTACATATTCTAGCATGTTTTACCTATTATTAGATGAATGGCACAATAAAGAATGGGAATGGGGGCTGGTATGAAGGCACACACCTGTAATCCCACCTACTGGTGAGGCTGAGGCAGGAGGATCTAAAGTTAAGACACCTGCCTTGGTAGTTTAGTATGATGGTCATACTAAATTTTATTTTGATGGTCAAAATAAAAAATAAAAGGGCTAGGGCTGTAGCTCAGTGGTACAGTACCCCTGGGTTCAATCTTGACTACCAAAAAAACAAAACAAAATCCTAAAATACAAAAAGATAATGTTTGGCAGTACTTGAGCCTAATCATTAAGATAGTAAATTTATTTTTTAAGGTGTAGGGGATCAAGCCCATGGCTCTGACTTGCTAGGCAGTCAGCACTATGTGATCCTCACCTACCCCCCAAAAAACAAAAACAAAAAGGTACAAAAACAGATTTGGGCAGGATATCTGAAGACTATCTTGGATCCCACAAAGGACAAGATTTGCTCCTGGGAGTTCAACAGCGACACTCATTACTTCATTAAAAACAAACAAACAATAACAACACCGAGCCTGGTATTATCCTTACTAGTTTTTTCTTAATGTAAAATGAATTTGCTAGAGAAATCACATAGCTCACAAAGGAATGTAAGTTCTATACCACCAACTCCAGCAATAGTCTGTTAGGTAAAGAGAATCTCAGTCTCAACTTTCCCACATACTAGGAATCTCCAACCTTGGATTACCTTAAGAAACAAAGAGAATCTAAAGAGTCATAGGTGTAATATATAATTAACAATACACTGAACTGGGGTACAGAACAATTTTTTTTTTTTTTTTTTTTTTGTGGTACTGGGGATCAAACTCAGGGCCTTGTGCTTGCAAGCACTCTACCAGCTGAGCTATCTCCCCAGCCCCAAAACAATTTTTAAAAGAACAATTTGATACTACATATTGAAAATCATTTTACATAAATATTAATCCAGAATTTTCAATTATAAATATATGAATTTAAATCTATAATAAAAACTACAATCTAAAATAGTTTTACTTTTTTCAACTAACTCTTTATAAATAGGTTTTTCTGAGATTTCTGCTGCTACCGCTCTGAGGATACTAAGCATCTAAATAAGAAACTGAAAAATTGTAACATTTTATAATAGGACGCGACCTAAAAGATGAGAAATGCACCTGTATGTATTAATAAGTAAGTATATACTGACATAAAGGCAAACCAGTGTCACTTACCCTCCTTAATGAAGCTTCAGCATTAACTGCATTTTCTGGGTGAACCCACTTAGAAGAAGGCAGACCAAGTCCTGAGTATGCATGTGTTCCATTTGGGTACTGCCAAATAATTGGATAAAGTCCAAGCTGATTATATGAAGCAGAAGGATGGGCTTGTCCAAGAAGATGAGGTGACTGATGCTGTAACAACTGTTGTTGTTGCTGGTGTGCTAGTGCTAAGTGGCTCAAGCTGCTGGCATGAGCACTCTCTAGGCGTGGGTGGCCACCAAGTAAGGAGGCAGTAGGCACTCCAGGTAACACAGTGGGAAGTAAATGAGGGTGATGAACAGAATGGTGTGGACCACTAGTTAGAGGATGAGTGTTAATAGTAGGTAATGGAGTTTGACTGGATGATCCAGCTAGTAAATGAGGTGCAGGGCTTAAGGCAGGGTGATGGGTACTTGGATTTAAACAGGTTCTATGGGATGAGGAATGAAGAGGGAAAGGATGTTGACTTAAAAAAGGTGAAATGTGATTAGCTCCTGTTTCTGATCCAATAAGAGCAGGATCTCGATAAACTGTGAAATGCTCATTTTTATCAATGATAAGAGGGCTCTTTGTAGTTTCCAAAGTACTGCCTCGAGTAGGAACTGGATGAAAACTGCATCTTGATAACTCATTTGCCAGTCTTCTTTCACCAGTAGCTTGACTGTTCACATAAGTGGCCTTAGACTTTACAGAATCAGGAGAATGGGTAATTTTGGGCTTAACGACTTCAGGAGAAGAATTGAGTTTTGTCTTGTGAGCATCTACTGAAGCAGTTAGTTTAGATTTTATAGTCTCTGGGGGTGGACTTCGCTTATTCACTTTATCTTCTGTGACAGAAGGTGCGCTTAAAGAAGACGTGTAAGAGATATACTGACTTTTTTCTTTTTCCATATCCAGTCGATCGTTTCCTGAAGAAGCATTTGTATTTGTAACACTTGACTGGGTTAAATCCACTTGAACTACATCACTGACCCAGTTCGGGTCAGAATCTTGTTTTGCTGTTTCTAAGTATTCTGCATTTACAATTGAATGTTTTGAATCACTAACCATAGGATCCATTTTCTCAAGTGTCTGGAGGCCAAAGGTACTTGAGTTTTCCTGAGCCACCCTTTCTGAATTAGCATCTTTTGTAATATCAATAACACATTTTGGTGTGGGTGGTCTGGATACAAACTTTTCCTTTGGTAATAATTCCACTGTATGTGTGTTTTCCATATTGCATTCTTGAAGAAGTAAATCATTAGGATTATGTTCAACAAGTGTGGCCTGTTCTGATGAATGGACAGTAACTTTTTCTTGAAGCTGAGTATCAATAGATTTCTGCTTCTCCGCTTCTTCATGTTTTTTATCTTCATGTATTTGATCCCAGGGAGGCTGGATATCTACTAGTGTCTCTTCTACCTTCTCACTATTCTGGGATTTTCCTTCTTCTCCATTTATCTTGGAAGTATTTTTATTTTTCAACTCATTCTCTGACTTCTGCTCTGAGGAATTATCAATTATTCTCTTATTGGAATTTTCTGAGTCACTGCTCTCAGAAAAGTCTGAAATATTGTCAGTTCGCAATCTTTTCATACTTAGTTTCTTTTCATCCTCCTCAGGTTTCCTTCTTTTATTCATCAAGTTTTTGTTTTTACCTTTAGGATTATCTGTAAGGTTCCAAAAACAAACAGATTTACTTTTTCATAATCAAAACTAAGTAAGCATATTTTAAATATTATTTGTTCTCATTCCCTGAAGAAAAAAAAGTGATCCTACCTCCTCGTGATATATAATCATATTTTTCCTCCTTCATTTTCTCTTCATCTGGTATACTACTGTCTGAGCCCTTCCTCTTATTTGGACGGATATTTCTTTGTTGCTGTTGCTGGTGTGTATTCTGTTTTGGTACAGCAGCTTGAGAGTTCATTGCTGGTCTGGGACTATTTGCTTGGGCACGTGTATAATGGCCCTAAAAATAACCAACAATGATTATCAGTAATTCTAAATAGAGAAAGAGAAATGATAAAAAATTAAATACTAGTAACATACATACGTGAACAGCGTTGATATTTTGATTGGCACGAGACCTACGTCGTGATGTAATGCCAATATTTTCACCTTTTAGTAAGGAGTGAACAACATCATCTAGAAAGGTCATTTGAACCATAGAAGGATCGACATTCTGTGGTTCTAGTACCTAATCCATAACACAAAACAAAAACAAAAATTAAATACAATGAGTTAACAATACGTGGTAGCATTTCTTTACTGAGTAGAAATGTTTAGAAATTGGGTTGGGATCTCTACTTCCTATATTTAAAATAAATATTACAAGTTGGGCATTTAATACTTCTTTTGGTGGTATCACTCATATACTGGATTCTATTCTTCTTTCTTGGACTAGGGATTGAATGCAGGTGTGCTTAACCACTGAGTCACATTCTTAGTCCTTTTTATTTTTCATTTCGAGACAGGATGCCACCAAGTTGCTTACAGCCTTGCAAAGTTGCTGAGGCTGTCTTGAACTTTCCTGCCTCAGCTCCAGAGCTGCTGGGATTACAGGCCTACACCACTGCACCCAGCTGGGTTCTATATTCTTGATTAATTCTTAACTTTGTTTATCAAAGTATACTTGCAAATAGATAATATCTGCTTTTTTATTGTTGATGTAACTTCATTTTATTCATTTATTTATATGTGGTGCTGAGAACTGATCCCAGTGCCTCACACATGCTAGGCAAGCGCTGTTATCACCGAGCCACAACCCCAGCCCAATATACACTTTCTAATTCTTGGCTAGTAGTTGAAACAATATTAAAGAAGGTTAAAAGTAATTCTGCCCTGGTGATTAAAATTAATTACATAAATCTGAGCATATATTTTAAATTAATTTTTAAAAAGCAGCTACAAAATAAAACTAAGAGGTAAGAGTTTAAGGAAGACAAGACAAAAATTGTAAAAGTTAATAATTTAAAAATTCAAGGCAAATTTGTACTTCATCAAGGTTAAAGTCTCTTTTTTTTTTTTTTTAAGGAAAAATGCAGTTAAATAATACAATTTATTTATACCATCTTGACAAAATTTTAACCAAAGCATTTAATAGTTTACAAAGGAACTCTATCATATAATCCTCCCAAAATTCACTTAGGAAGGAATTTCTAAATATCTATTTTTTCCCACATACACAAACAGTTTTAAAGTAAACATTTTTCTCAAAAGGAAAAAAAAAAAACAACCCTGTATCTTTAACATGTCACAAAAAGTGAGCATACTAACAATGAATTTGATGTGAGAGACCTACATATGCATTGAAAGTTTTCATTAGAGAAAAGAAAGCAAGGCCTGGGGATATGACTCAGTGATAGAGAAACCATTTAGAATGCATTTTGAATACCAGAGATACAGGAAAAATTAAGTTAGCTAACTGAAGAATTTTTTAAAAATGATGTCTCTTTCAGGTTCTGAGTGTATTAGTGTTGAAATAAATATGACAATACCATTATCCTCTGACCTGAAGTAACCTACCTCTGTGTAACACTGGATACATTTAAACTTATTAGGATTACATGAATAAAAACCCTCAAGATGCTGGTCATGGCAGGGACATGACAATAATCTCAGTTACTGGTGAGACTGGGGCAGGAGGATTCTAAGTTCCAGGCCAGTCTGGGCAATTTAGTGAGACACAATCTCAATATAAAAGAAAAAGGGCTTGGGGTATATAGCTTAGTGGTAGAGCATTTGCCTAGTATGCTTGAGGTGAGGGCCCAGGGTTCAATTCCCAGTAGCAAAGAGAGAAAGAAAACAAAACAAAACCCTGGAGATGAAAATTATTATCGAACTGCTGGTATATTCTTTTTGGCATAGACTATTTGCACTATAAAAATGGTTTTTTTCAAAAATATTAATTTAGGGGCTGCAAGGATAAAAACAGCTTAGCATGTGAAAGGTCCTGGGTTCAATCCCCAGCACCAAAAATAAATAGTTGAACTATTTACCTGATCATTCATAACGATCATGGTGCGGGTGAAGAGATCATGATGAGTAATTATGCCGGTAAACCACTGGGTGGCAGAGTCTTGTCTATATACTCTCACTCTGTATCCATTTAAGGAATAAGGACCTTTAAAAAAACACAAGGATATCTTAATTGTGGGCATTTTCACTTAGGAATTACCTCTTAGGAGAAACAAAGCTATGTGATAGATGAATAATATAACCAAGGATAAGTTAAAAAAAAAAAAAGTTGTAGAAGACAAATCAAATCCTTTGGTGGCCCATGACTATAATCTTCACTGCTCTGAGGCTGTTCAAGGTCAGTGTGGGCAACATAGCAAAACTCCATCTCGAAAAAAAAGGTAAATATCTCTTAGAGCAGATCATTCTGAGGTTATTTATACATATACTACTACATACACATACTTCCTGACTCAATGGAAATAAAATACTTTTTTAAGTTAGGAGGAATGTTTCTAGGACCATGAGTTAGTAAAGAACAGAACAAAAGTTACAGCAATCTAGGATGTAGTAAGGTTAAAGCTGCTAACAAGGTTTGGGCACATGACTACATGGCTGAAATGAAAAGGTAACTTGGAACGTGAAGTCTGAGTCTTCAATCGCCAGAACTTTACCACAAACAACTACAAATTTTGATTCCTTTGTGACAGTTAGGAAAAGCTGCTAAAAGTCTTCAAACTCAAAGATCTGATTGATGAGTGCATTTAAAAACAACACTGAAAATGTGTTAAAAAAAGAAATAAGGTGTACTTTTGGGCTAAACATCTACACACACACACACACACACACACATACACACATGTGTAAATGTATACTTTAGAAAATAAAGAAGGACTAAATATTAAGGATCTATCTCCATATATTCAGAAAAGCTTATTAAAACAAAAATCACTACACATAAGTGGATAATGGAGATGAAAATTTCTTCAATTCACAGGCACTAAAATATTATCAAATACTTTATAAAGTTTAACAGGAAATGTGGAGGGTGGGGAGACTGTTGCACATTAATAATAGTATTCTATAATAACAATTACAAAAAAAATTTCAAAATTTCCAAGTACTTATTTAATCCTCTCTAACTCTTAGGTATTGTGATCTCTTTATAAAAACCAAGGAAGTGAAATTAATAGGTTAAGTAAAACCTGAAGTCAAAGAGTTGGGATGGAACTTATTTTTCTGATTCCTAGACTGATGCTCTTTGTTCTAGATTTAACAGACTCAAAATACCACCAAATGGTTTAACACTTACTTATTTGCAATTTAAAAAAAAAGAAGAAGAAAAAAGAAAAAGAGTGATGCCAATAGCTGCCTAAAACATCTAATGCACAGCTGGGTGCAGTGGTGCACTCCTGAAATTGTAGTCACTGAAGAAGGTCAATTCAAGAGGATCAACAGGTTCAAGGCCAGACTGGACAACTTACTAAGACACTACCTCAAAAATAAAATAAAAAAGGGCTGGGGATGTGGCTCAATGGCAGAGCACTTGACAAGCATGTAAAAGGCCCTGGGTTTGATCCCCTGCACTACCACCAAAACAAAAACAACAATCCATGACTTACAAATTGAACATCTTGATCTAGAAAAAAATGAAGATAATCACTGGCTATATTTTAAGGAAGGTGATGCATAAATGCTATTCACTATCTATTATTATATAAACTTTAGTCTTTTCTAACTATGGGAAGAGTAAGACCCCATATTATTTTTTTCTAAGTAATACAGAAAATGGTTAGAGAATAACACAAAGTGATCAGTTTTTAATTACCATTAGAAAGCCACTTCCACTGGCTTATTCCCAACACTAAAAACACTAAACTAAGCAGTTTGTAATCTGCCTCACACAATTCTGTCTAAAATGAATAGGGGATATTAATGCCTTAATCTTTTTTCCTCACAGGATTCAAGGAAACATTTATTTATTTATTTTTAAAGTATTAGTTGGGCTTCTTCAACAAATAAACTGCAGAAAGAGAAAAATGGGGAAGGAGAGGGTCATACCAAGCAATCACAACATGTGGACCCTCTTTCTGGATCTCCTGATTTTTAAGAAAAATAAATAAAATCTATTAAAATCATTTGACATTTATAAGACAACTGGAAATCTCAAGCTGGTTCTCCATTATTTGATAAGAAACTAAATTTTTGTATGGCATTATCACAATATGGTAGCTTTATTTAAAAAATGGATAGAAAAAGGTGATGCTGAAATTTGATAGAAGCAAAAGGAGGTGTAGACTGGGCAGGATCAGTCATGGGTGATCATTGAAATAGTTGATTTTTGTTATAAATATTTATGTTAAGAAACATTTAATATATACATGATCTGCTGCTATATGTAACCATATAAAGTGAAACAGTCACAACTGACATTACTTCTATTAATGCTTAATGGCATGGATACTGAGGCTTGAGATAAATATGGGAATTTTAAAAAACTATTCTTAACATTCAACAATATATCAACAGTTCATGCCATAATGTCTCAGTTTCAATTCAATTTTACAAGAAGCTTACATCTATGATATATAATTTTACTGACAAAAAAGAGAATTACTAGGAATTATAAAACATCACTAGTTTGAAGTTCACATGTTGTAGACAAACCCGTAACTTAGTAAACAAAGGAAACAAAACTATGACTAGTAATGAGGTAAGTGTTGAAAAAGGTGTAGTGAAACAGGCTACTTATATCAGATACCAGTAGCATTTTTCAAAGGAAACCAATCGTGGCTCTGGGTAACCCTTTATGCAAACAATGCTTTCTTCACACACCTAAAGCATTCTGTTTCATGAAAATTTTCCATTCAACAAAACACCTGTGCAGTTATAACTTCAGGCCAAGAATTTAGTTCAAATTAGTTATTTGAAAACTGGTAGAATCACAAGCTATCAAAATTATCACAATACTGCAATTATTTTTCATTTGGACTATATAGAATTGAAATTATTGGCTCTTTCATTTACATTGCATATAACTGAACAACCAAAGACATATATGTATGCCTAGTCCCACCCCCCCAATAATGCATAATTTCGAAATAGTTACCTTGCATAAAAATCTCCTGAACCTTTTGTTCCTTTACCCAGACTTTCACTTCCTCGTGAAGTTGCGGGTTGTCCCTGAGAACTGGGTTTAGGCTGTCTATGTCGTCCTAGAATTATAGATTAAAAGAAAAGGTCCATATTATGCTCTCCTAACATTTATGTTACCAACTTTCCCTTTTATATGTCCAAAGACTTGAGAAATCTTCTTGATCTAAATGTATGTAATACCAAAAATTCAAAGTTGTAGTTTATGAGAAATTATGTTAACAACTGAGCACAAGAAATTACTGTCAAGGATATGATCCTTGACAACAATGTTCTACAGTCAAAATTAGAAATTTAGTCATGTGTTTTCTAACTTTTTAAGTATAGTCTTATTCTGATCAGCTTTCTAAGAATTTTACTTCTTTTTCTTGTTGTTGCTGCTGCTGTTTACAGTTTGGGGACTGAACCTAGGATCTTACCTCAAGCATACTAGGCAAACACTCTACCACTAAAGTCATGCCCCCCCCCCGCTCAGTATTTTTACTATCTGAAGTTAAAATGTATCTCAGGTAATCCAAGGTCTGTGGCAAAATAATGCAATATTTTATTAACAGTGAATGTGTGCATGTGAATTACCACCCCCAATGATGCCCAAACATTAGCATTTGAAACTACCAGTTACTGTCCTGATTTTAAATGTCATCAAATTCATTTCTGGTCAAACTCACCTGACCATAACTTCACTACTAAAACTTCTAGTTTAAGTCGGTACCAAAGCATTCAGGTAATTAAAATTGGATTATTCATGATATTATCCTCAGAACTAGGTGGATCTAGACCACAGAAACAATCACAGTCACATGGTTTCCCATGATCAGCTAGTCCCAGGCCATCACTTTCTGTTTTCTTTCTTTCAAAGCACCTTTGCTGCACCTGCATTTGAGACTGGCTGCAGGAGCTCTAAAGTTAACTGGTGAGAAAATAGCACTGTCAATTTGGGACTACTTTAAAAGTGGACTGGCAGATTATGGAAATCAGAATTAACAAGGTGCTAAATCAGGGAATTACACCTGGTAAATAAAAACAATCTAGTAATTTAGATTAAAAAAAGATGGCTGAAGAGTAAAAAGTAAAACTTCTAATCAAGCAAGTCATACTTCACTCCTTCATTTCAAAGTCTATCCAAGTAAAAATTTGCTTTCTCATCCATCACTGCTTTAAGTCACTACTCTGCATTTTTGGAATAATACTGTATTAGTCTATCTATTATGTCTCTTAGAGCTAGTAAAAGCCAAAGGCAGAAGTAATTCCTTTTTTAAAAATTTTAACCATTCACATAATAATATACTACAGGGTCTGGGGGTGTAGTTCAGTGATGAAGCATATGCTTAGCATGCATGAGGCTCTGGATTCAATGCTCGGCACCAGAAACAAAACAATAGCAGCAATATACTGCACTATTAGATAATCTCATCACTTTTAGAACAGAAAATATCACAAGTTCTCTAGTACTCTACCCCCTCCTGATACATACTGGCTGACAGTTCAGTATATGACAAATTGAATACAGGAATCTTTTTCTATGGAAAACAACTACCATTTTCAGATTGCTCTGACAGCTACAAATTCTAACAAAATTATCTCCATGTTAGCTTCCACACATTCCCATTCATATATTTATTACTATACAGAGAGTTATAACTACTTATAAAGTAGCATTATACACCTAACAATTGCTGATGTTGAAATTTTATAACATATAACCACTGGAATATAAAATTGATTTGTTCAAATATATTTGTATTTATTCAACAAGTTAAAGTACTGAGTGGTTTCCAAGATCATTATAATGTGAGTCTCTTTCCTGATATGACCTTACTTACAGATAAGCTCAAATTTCTGTGCATCAGTTTCCTCATCTATAAAGCAGAGTTACTAATATCTGCCTCCATCCTGTTTGTTATAAAATTTTTAAAGCACTGAAACTGTGCACAGTGGCACATGCCTGTAATCCCAGGGCACAGAGAGATTTCAAGTTATAGGCTAGTCTTGACAACTAAATGAGATCCCATATCAAAATAAGAAATTTAAAAACAAGGTTTTTTTTTAAAGTACTGAAATTAATTTTTACTGTTATTATTATTTTTTAAATTTAGTTTTTGTGATACCACTGAGGCTATACCCCCAGCTCTTTGTGAGACAGGATCTCTCCCTAATTTACTGAGGCTGACCTTGAACTTGTGATATTCCTGTCTCAGTCTCCCAAGTAGCTGGGATACACGTATCCAACATATCCGACTAATTAATTTTTAAAAAAATTCAATTCTGAATTATCTATGGCAGTAACAATTACTCAGTTAAATAAAACCCATTCGAATTGTCCTAAGACACTGCCTGGTTTATGACAAGCATGTTGTTGCTGAACTACTCCTGGTCCATGTGTTCTGTTACATCAACATGTCCATTTTAAAGAGGCCCACAAAAGGCTAAATGAGTAACTTTGGAAACAGAGACAAATGAAGATTCTTTTTTTCTAAGTGTTGACCTAAACAATTTTGTGAAGGTGCTAAAAATCAAATATTAAGCCCATAAAGCTGACTTAGACATTAAGAATCTATAATTAAAAAGTCACCAAGAGAGTCAGAAGCATTGGCACACACCTGCAACATATACCTGCAATCCCAGTAGCTGAGGAGGATGAGGCAGAAGGATTGTGAGTTCAAAGCCAGCCTCAGCAACTTAGTGAGGCCCTAAGCAACTCAACAAGGCCCTGTCTCTAAATTAAAAAGGGGTTACAGATGTGACTTACAGGTTAAGCGTTGGTCTGCATTCAATCCCTGGTACCAAACAAACAAAATCCCACAAAACCTGAATTTCAGCTGTGTCTTGAGCTCTTATGATGTTATAAAACAATTTAGGTGGGTGCCAGGGCGTATACCTGTAAACTCAGTGACTGGGGAGGCCAAGGCAAAAAGACCACAAGTTCAAGACCAACCTCAGCAACTTAGTGGGCCCCTAAGCAACTTAGCAAGACCCTGTTTCAAAATAAAATATTAAAGAACTGGGGGATGTAGCTCATTGGTAAAATATCCCTGGGTTCCAGCCCCAGTACAAACAAACATCTCCCACCAAGACACACACACACACACACACCAAACAAAATTTAACACACAGTAGTTTACTTTTCATACTTTTAAGACAGAAACTGCAAGCAGTAATCTATATACAGAGTTTTATCTTAAATAACAAAAAGTATTTTCTGAAATTTTTCCCAAAGAAGTCACCCAGGTAGTGAAAGAATAGAATCTTCTATGAACCTCCCCTTTTCCATAACTGTATACTATTTGAAACTCCTAGTCATAACTTCCAGCAAGTGACAAATGGGAAAGATCAGTTCAGCAAGATTCACCTTATTGAAAACTTATATAGAAAACATGAAGTTCAAAACAACATCTTAAATAAAGTTCTAGAGTTTATTTACTGTTCAGTTCTTTGTTCTTCCTTTTGCAAAGACAAAAGTTGGCTCTAAATGAACAGCTGGGTACTGTAATGTAGTAACAAAAAGAGCAAACAAGATTGTGCCTAACACCATGTTGGGTATTTCCATACATTATCAATTTTTATAACAACTTGTGGGCTGAAATTACTATACCCTTTTCATATAGTATGTTCCTTGGTTAAAATCAGTAAATGATAAAGAATACTTGATGTCTGTTTCCCTCTCTCTCCCCACCACTCCTCTCTCTCCATTATGCTTATAAGGTGAAAGGTAATGTTTTACAAAGACAGAATGGGTAAAATGAAGTAAAAGACATTATTTAAATGGAAGCTATCTTTTTGTAAAATTCTAACAGTGGTTACATAAAATACCATACATAGCAATACTTGAACACTTGTCAAAGAGCAACAGCTTACGATGGTAAACTCATATAATCTTATAATCAGAAAAGCATAAAAGAGAAAAAATAGCTTTGGTGACGTGCCTTAATCATAATCTACAAATATCCAAATTATGTACTTCTAGGGAAACACTGTCATGAATTAGTATTTGGGATAGTCAAAATGCAAAGTTTTTCTTCATGTGTATAGAATACCATCACGGAGTTAAAAGCATATTGGAATCTGTACCTGGACATTAAGAATATCGGACTAACCTCATTTTAAATGGTTCTCTACTTCCTACTTAGTTCAAAAGAAAAAATAACTCTAAACTTCCAGTTGATGTCTAGAATAGCACTTTGATTTTAAAAAAAAGTCACAAAACTGATGCAGCTGCTTCACTGTATAATTTCTGACAGGGAATAATCCAATACCCACTTTCAAACTGATTTTGATGTGTGGTTTATTAATGGAATATTTTCCCCCTTCGATAAAACCCTTGACCTCTGTGTGACATCCAGTGAGCTGCTTAAATCACACTGTATTAAATTTCTCCCATAAACCACCTTTGATTGCATTTTATAGGAGTTACCATAAAAGAAACCATTTGTACCTTAAATATCAGGTCAGGTGAATGAACATGTTTGCCATACCAGTTTTGTAAGTCATAAACTTAAATTCATGGTTACCAAAATTACAAAAGATTGCTTGTCCTTAGATCCTTGGAGTTGCTGGCCAATAGTTAAAAAAAGGAATGTTAAGTTCCTGTAAGTCAAGACTGACATCAATTCCTAACATACCAAATCCTGCAATTTAATTAAATACAGGTACCACTGAGGGCTTCTGTATAGTTTCATGATTTTAAACAAAGGTTGACAAAAAAAATTTTTTAAGGAACCAAAGAATGTTAGGTAAGATCAGTCAGTATGCATCTTATACTTGTGGGTCATACATTTCTATCATGGCTACTCAATTCTGCTATTATAGCAGAAAGGTAGTCAAATGATATGAAAAATAATATATAAGTAAGCAAGCATGCTGTGTTCTAATAGAGTTTCATATACTGGCATTCTATAAAATTTAAATTTCAGACTTTTCAAAGGCCATGACATATTATTATTCTTTTGATTTTTTTCAATCATTTAAAAATGTAAGGCTGGGGATGTGGATCAGCAGTAGGAGTGCTCACTTAATATGTACGATGCCATGAGTTCAATCCTTAGCACTACAGGGGGAGGGGGAGGATAAAAAGGTCTTACAAAAATGTAAGGCAGGTAGGCTGGAATTAGCCTACCCCTGAACTGAAATGAGAACAAATTTAGGAGGGTGGCACGATGATGCATACCTGCAATCCCAGCAACTCACAAGGCTGAGGCAGTAAGATTTTAAGTTCAAGGCCAGTCTCAGCCATAGCAAGGTTCTGTCTCAAAATAAAAAGAATTGGGATGTAGCTCAGTGGTAGAACATCCCTGAGTTCAATTCCTAGTAAAACAAAACAAAACAAAAACAAAAACCCACCTACTACAAAGGAAGATTTAAAACTCCTACATTAAGGCAATGTAATATTATGAAATTAACTGTATTCCACAAATGACTGAATTATGTACATTTATGACCCTAGAAAATAGTACAAATCCCTTTCATTAGTAATTAAAGAAAAAAATATTTCAAATAAATCTTTTAAAACTTTGCAAGTAAATGAGTTTCCCTGATACATTCTTTGATGTTTAGCATACACTTCCTTGATGTACTTAATTTTAGTGTAGATAATTTAGGGAAAAAAAATCTACTTTGAAAGATAAGGTTTCCTCCTTTAGGCCAACGACAATTTCTATATACAAAGGTTGGTACCATCCACTGCTCTACACTCCACAGTAAGGTAAAAATGAGTATATGCATTGAGAAATTGGGTATACTGTAAGTGGGAGAGTCCTTGCTTGCTTAGCATGTGTGGAAACCCTGGGTTGGATCACCAGACCCACCGCCCCCTCCCCCCCCCCCCAAAAAAGAAAAAAAAATTAAAAGCAAGAGAAAATTATTTTCTGTTTATGGAAGATTTCATCACTCCTGGTTTATTTGGATAATTTAGAAGCCTAGAATCTAGAGTATAATGTAAATGACAACAATGAAATTTCTCTTTCAAAAACAATTAAAAGCTGGGAATGGTGGCAAGCATCTGTAATCCCAGCAACTTGGGAGGCTAAGGAGGCAGGATCACCTGAGCCCAGGAGTTCCAGATCAGCCTGGGCAACAATAGTGAAACGCACTACTGAAAACGACAACAAAATAATTATACATAAATACTTCCAATGGCAGAAGGAGTGACTAGGCTATTATTTTATAGTACCCATGTAATTTTCTCCCACTCATCATCAAGGAGATGACATGAAACACACTCATTCCTTCTAAATTATTTATATGCTGAAGCCACATGGAGAATTTAATAGAGGTGATGTAAACAGTATTAATACAATGGAATTCCAAGGACATCTGATGTTATTAATGAAATAGTATCAAAACGACATTTAGGTGAATTTTTAGAACAGTTAAAAAAGATTACTGTATTAAGGAAAAATAGCAAATGCCAACATTCTGATCATCTGTACTTCTTAAACATGAGCTTTTTAGAAAGTATTCCTGGCATTAGAAGTTGCTATTAATTCAGAAACACAAAGAGATGTCAGGCATGGTGGCACATACCTGCAATCCCAACTACTTGGGAGGTTGAGGCAGGAGGATCTCAAGTTCAAAGTCTGCCTGGGGAACTTAGCAAGATCCTGACTCCAAAAAGGATGGGGGATATAGCTCAGAGGTAGAACACAACTGAGTTCAGACCCCAGTATCCCTTCTTTCAAAAAAAGAAAAAAGAAAAAAAAAAAAATTCTTAAGTTTGTCCATGCATGACGTGAAACCACAACCACCTCTTTCCCTCCACATTTTTTTCTTATATACCATCCATTTTCACACTGTCATCGTTTAATTGTAAGAACTTAACAGACTAACCAATTATTTAATATTCTTCAAGCTAAACAAACATTATAGGATCCTAGAGCTAAATGTTATGTCCATTTCAAAAAATGAGAACCTAATTCAATCTGAGCTGCATTTGCCAAGGTGGTTTAGAGGATTATAAACATTCCGCACACACTCTTGTAAAATCTCTAGTTAGGGGTTAAGATTTAAAATTAATGTTTTCTCCATGAGATGGCAATTTATCAAATCAATGATTTAATTTATACCGTGCCCTAAAGGAACAACAACTATTCATCTGAAAAATGGGGCTGATAGGGAGAAGAGGCTCTTATAGGGAGTTAATTTTTAGCTTTCTAGTTCCTTCAATGGCTGATGAGTATAAGATGCTACAGACGGTTATTTTTTGAGTGATATGATTTTTCCCTCATTTCTTTCTTGGGGTGGGCAGTAGAGATAGAACCTAGGGTCTCACACATGTTAAGCATATGCTTTACCAATGAGTAGTACCCCAAATTCTAAAATATTTCTTTAAAAATTTTTTTTAGTAGTAGATGGACACAATACCTTTATATTATTCATTTATTTTTTTGTGGTACTGAGGATCAAACCAGTGCCTTCTTCACACATGCTAGGCAAGTGCTCTACCCCCAAACTACAACTGCAACATCCCAAACCCTAAAATATTTATAACAGCCAGTTCAGAAGACAAAACTGACTTCAATAGCAATTAAGATTTCCTCCCCTGCCCCTCACAACTAGGATAGAACCCAGGGGTGCTTTATTACTGAGCTGCATCTCAGTTCCTTTTACCTTTTTTGAGACAAAGCCTTGCTAAATTGCTGAGGGTGGCCTTGGCCTTTCAACCCTCCAAATTTGCTGGGACTCTAAGCATTTGCGACTATGCCAGGTTAAATTTTGCTTTTTACAAAGCAAGCTTTAAGAGCAGGCTTGGGGTGGTCTTACGAAGTTCTTACCAAACACATGCAGAAATCAAGGAGCAAGCCCTAGGTCTGCCATGAATCTAAAGGTGGCGAAGACAATGCTATGGTTGCAAGCATATAAAATAAGGAAATAGGTATCTCTTATATATAAGGACTTACTTTGATTCTTCTAAAGTTTTTGTCAGTTTTATCATTCCTCTTGTCAATATATTATTATAAAAGCATTCTCTTTTTAGATCATGTTCATACTCTTTCTGAAGTTATCCCTGTTAAGATAACCAATGATCTTTAAAAATGTTATTTGCCATAGCTCATGGCTCCTAGTTTCAGAAAATGTTATAAAAGCACGTGAATGTTAAATTTTAAAATTGTATTTAGCCCTTTAGAATAACACTATCTTCACATGTAAAAGGAAATAAAAATGGAAAATACTGTTTAATAATTCATTCCACTACATTGTGTGCAACCACAGAAATGAAAACTTGTACCCCATTTGTGTCTAATGAATCAAAATGCACACTGTAAAAATAAAAAAAAATTCATTCCAGAGAATCAGTACAGCTAAGTATAGATGGATCGATCCTAGAAGCATTAACAAATCAGAAAAAGAGGAAAAAAAGTCTATAATCCTCAAAAACATCTACCTTGAAGCTTATCAACATTGTAGGCCATTTGCTATTACACATCCAAGTATTTCAGGAACCTCTCTTTAGAATTTCCATTTGTGGTATTACTTGCCATTATTTATATCATGAATTACTAAAGAGGAAATGGTTCTATTTTATACCATGAATAAGTATAAAAATGTTCTAACGTCTCAAGATTTTAGTTGTTTTTTTGGGCTCATAATTTCCCAAATGAGATGCTACCTTATCATTTTTCTTACTTCATATATAAACACCATTTTGTATTTGTATTCTGTTCAGTCCATTTTGTATTTGCTTTTTAAATTTTTCCACTGTTGCAATACTTGGGAAATTATAATTCTTACAAACTCAGATGTTACTGTAAACTTCATTAAAAATGAAGTGTTAAATTATAGTGTTCTCTATTTCCAATGAGTTTTCTGAATCATTCTTTTTAGTTAATTTTGACACTGTCATTTGAAAGAGTGATTTAGATCTGAAGACTTTCACCTAATTATCAATACAAAAAATACACGTGTAATATAGTAATAACTGAAAAAGCTGCCACATTTTAATACTTTATAGTTAAGAGGTTTTAATTAACCTATTAAAGACTAAAATATGCTCATCTGAATACCACTGCTTTCGCATGCTTCACAGCATATTAACTCGTAATTATTAAGCATATAATTGACTCTTACAGAAGCATCATCTATAATGTTAGTACTGAAAAAAATTAAATAAAACCAAATTTTAAATTTCATGTCTATCAGAAGGAAAAAACACTTCTAACATCAAAATAAAATTAAAATCTACCAGGTAAACAAACTAAAATTAATGATAGGGTTGGAGTTGTGGCTCAGTGGCAGAGCATGTTTAAGCTTGCCTAGCATGTTTAAGGCACTGAGTTCAATCTTCAGCAACACATAAAAAATAAAGTTATTATGTCCATCTGTAACTAAAAATTTTTTTAAATGATATAGGCCAGAACTTATATCCAGGAATTAAAATACTTCTCCAAAGGAAGTCTACCTAGGAAATTGGGTATAGCTTTTAAAAACTATCTTAAACAGGGTGCAGTGGTGCAAACTTGTAATCTGAGGGTCTTGGGAGTTGAGGTGGAATAATCACAAGGCCAGGGGCAGACTCAGCAATTCGGCTAAACCCTGTCTCAAAAATAAAAAATAAAAAAGGACAGGGGATGTAGGTTCAGTAGTGAAGAACCCCAGGGTTAAATCCCTGGTTACAAATACAAATACAAACACACCCCCCAAAGAACCCTATTCTATCTTGGCTCAAAAGATCACAAAAACATTCTTTTTCTTCATTATTTTTCCAAACAGAAAGGTTAACACAGTAATTTTAAGAGGAATAACTTTACTCAATTATATTCAAAGCCTTGTTTGCAGAATTCATTCATGAGTGTAGCATTTACTATGTAACAGACACTATGCTAAATATTTTTACCTTCATTTTGCCAATTTATTCTCAAAATGACCAAGAAGGCAGGTATTGTTATCTCCATTTACAGATAAGGAAATTGAAGCATGGAGAGATTAAGTTACATAGATTTTATTTTTTTAGGTGGTGGGAAATGAACCCTGGGCTACTAGCTACATCCCCAGTCCTTTATTACTATTATTATTATTATCTTATTTTGAGACATTGTCTTGCTAAATTACTGAAACAAGCCTCTCTCACTTTCAATTCTCCTGTCTCAGCTTCCTGAGTTGCTGGGATTACAGGAATGTGGAACCATGACTGGCTAGGTTTACATAGGTTTTAAATAGGATTTGAACAAAGATAGTCTGACTTCCTTTTTGTGTGTGATGCCGAGCCACACCCCTAGACCTGTTACTTTCTTTAAATTTTCTCATTTTTGCATATCCCCATTCTGTCTAGTCTGTGATGACTTTCTAATTGACCTGCATCTATTATATGTACCTACAGAGATATATCCTTATAACCTTTATGCATAATAAAAATACATAAAAATATATTGCAATGCTAATAGCAGTTTCTTTGGCTAACTGAATTATGGATCATCTTTTTTACTTAGCTAGACTTTTGTGTTTTTCCTGAACAGGTTTTATTTTGCAGTAATAAGAAGAAAAGTTTCAAATTGCAAAACACGGACCAATGTCAACAATTTGCTCATATTATTATACTAATTTCCTTTGCTATAAAATTCTATCATAGGAAACTTAAAATATTTCACTAAAAATTTCAATACAACCTGTTAGTTAAATACAATGACCTTATTCCATAAAAAACTTAGCTAGTTTAAAACTTTTGTTGATACACCTGAAAACATTCTTAATACTTCCATTATGATACAAACTCAGTATTAAAAACAAAGTTAAAGTGTTTGCCTAGTATGTACAAGGCTCTGGGTTCTATTCCCAGGAGTTCCATCTCAAAAATTCACCTCAGAAAACCAAAACAGAGTTAAGGGCCTATAAAAAGTAAGATTTATTTAATGTAATTTTATTAATATGGTTTCAATTATAAAAGGCATTATTCCATTGAATTCTTATAATACCTCTGCTAATCCACTATTAATGATAATGCACTAAAAAGTTTTTAAAAAACTTGTTAGATGTCAATTTCAATTTTATAGTAATTATAAATAGTCATAAAATTCAATATTAACCGAGTTAGAGGAAAAATATTTCCTTTACTAATTAACAGATTTTGGTATGAATAAACAGTTTCATATATATTTGATAATGAACTTTCGTGTGTAAGATTGTTTGGTGGTAGGGATTAAACCCAGGGCCATGTTCATGTTAAGCATGCACTGAGCCTAAACTCCCAGTCCTTTTTTTGATGTTTTCTAGGAAAGAAAACTAGCAAGAAAATACACATTTAAGTCAGTGATTTTTAACTTAGTCCTATGCAAAATAAATATTTTATATTAATTTAAAAAATCTGATGTGGTATTTCAGATATTATTCTAGGATTAAATGCCGTATTATTTTTTAACTTTATTTTATTTAGTCTTGTACGTGGTGCTGAGGACTGAACCCGGTGCCTCATGCATGCTAGGCAAGAGCTCCACCACTAGCCACAATCCCAGCCCAAATGCCTTATTTTTTAAATACTTTGAGAATTTTACAACTTAAGAAACTTGACATTAACACACACACACATACAAATTCAATCAATTTCTAAAACTTCACAGAAAAATTAAGTTATTGGAAATATCCTGGGACTTTCTTAAAGTCCATCTTTTCATTGCTACCCCTGAGAAAAAACTTCCAATACTTGGTTGAGGTTTTGCCAACCTAACTCAAATTTAGCTCAAAACAAATGCAATGGAAGTCCCATTTGCTACTTCGCAAAACAATGTAAAACCAAAAATTAAATGTTTCTGGATTGTTGGCATTACTACTCTTCAATTATCCTAGATGAGTAGTATCCTTAGGTTTCATTCAATATAACTTAAAAACTAATCTCCTAACTACCTGTCTATGATTCATGGGACAAATCTCTTTTCAGCTTTTAAGAAACAGCTATTTAAGAGTAGGCACACTGGGGCTGTGGTTGTAGCTCAGTGGTAGAGCACTTGCCTACACTGTGTGAGGCACTGGATTCCATTCTCAGCACCACATAAAAATAAATAAAATAAAGGTATTGTCCATCTGCAACTAAAAAAAAAAAAAAAAAAAAAATTTAAGAGCAAGCATACTTACTTGTCAGTATAAATTTTAAAAACTTTTTAAACTGACATAAGAGAAGCACTTTCACAAAGGTTAAAATCATGTTTTTCCATCACTGAGCAATACCTGGAGCCCAAGTTAATTTCATTTAATTCTAACAAAACCTCTTCTAGTTTGGGGTTATTCTCTCCATTTTATAGATGAGGAAACAAAGATTAGGTAATTTCCCTAAAACCATCTGGTTAGAAGGCAAATCAGCAAGGGACTTTCTAATGGCAAGGCCCTTTCTACTTAACTTATAACTACTCACACACTCAGAGAGTCAAAATTTTGAAAACTCTGCTCAGTTTTCAACCATTTACAGATGATATTAGCAACATGGTCTTATAATGTGGATAAAATCCCAGTTTGGAAAATTACTTTATTAAAGGCAAACCAAACCAGACATGGTGGTGCTGGTCTGTAATTCTCTCTTCTCAGGAGGCTGAAGTAGGATGTGACTGCAAATTCAAGGCCACGCTGGGCAACTTACCAAGAATCTGTCTTTATGAAGAAAAAAAAAAAAAAAAGAGCAAAGCAAAAGCAAGGCAAAGCAAATGACTGGGCTCAGCAGCAGAATGCTTGCCTAGTATGTGTAAGATCCTGGGTTTGATCTCCAAAAACAAAACAAAACAACCCAGAAAATGTTGTTGGCTAAATTAAAATTAATTCACAGGATATGGTATTTTAAGATTTGAAATAAACATCATAAACAGTAAACTATACTTTATCATAATACTCAAGAATTTTGGAATGGATTAACAATATTGATATACAAAAGTCCTACTACATCAAACTACAACAAAATAACTATATATCTTGCTTTACCTGATTAGTTACACCTAGTTTAACTTAAAAAATAAACATTTAATTATATTAATTAAAAAGAACTACCCATAAGGTTTTTCTCAGCTAACCTCCCAAATGAAATTGACTTTTGATAAAACTATTCACTTGAATAAACTTCATCCAGACCTATAGTATTTCTGCATCTTAACTACAACTTACTAAGTGCTGTTACTATTAAGGTCCCATCAGTTACCATAATAAAATCAGAACAATTAAGAAGAAAATTTAAAACTGCTTACAGAAAAATGTGTTCCTTTTAAAGCCACATGTTGATATTTTTTGTGATAAATAATAGGTGAACTTTTCATAGCAGTTCAAAAGTCTGGAAGGCAATTTTTCTTTCAAGCTATTTATCGCCATGGCTTTTACACAGTTGAGTCACGAGTTTAACCTATTGAGTCACCTGCTTACAGCATCTGCAAACCACAATTTACTAACTGCAGCTTCCTCAAACTTACAACTGAACAAACTCAGGAAGGCTTAGGAACTGTTTAATGTTTTCTGAAGCAGTAACTGAAAATATTCTTTGAGAACGCAAGCTTTTAAAAAAAAAAAAAAAAGTCCTGGGATGGGAAAGAGGGAGTTCAAGTTCAGAAAGAAATAAAATTTATAGGCTTGCAATATTTTGGGGGAGGTATTCTATAAAAAATTCTAAGTAGAAACTAATACTGAGCACTAGCTCAGTATTGCTCAGTATGTTGTTATGTCAATGACTTTCTCATTCATACAGAATGAATATGAACCAGAAGTCATATACTGTCCATACAAAATGAACATTTTAAAAAATACAAAATGCAGTCAGTTCCACATCACAGATTTCCTGGGCTGGCTTTCATTTTTTCATATACTGCTATGGAAATGATAAATCTACACTTGAGCAATACTATAATACCCTATTTTCTCCTTTTCTCAAAAAGAATTAACAAAGTCTAGTGCAAACTGAAATGATCAGCAAATCCTATGACTTGATAGTCTTGCCAAGTCACTTAGTTTTTCTTTTATGACACCTATTTAAGTCTATTTATTCCCTTCACTGGATCTATGTAGAACAAATGCAAATATATGAAAGATATTATTATACACATACACATTCAAAATGGGGAGAAGGGAACTAAAATTATACATGTGTAAGGTACCATAACAGAACACCTTAATTATGGTATTGTTAAGTATGGGAATGTGTATAACATACCTTCCATATGATTTCCTGTATTTTTTTTTTTGCTCCTCCTAAAAAGATACGTAATACAGCTCAAAAATCTAATCAGAAAAAAAAAAAAAACAAAAACTGAAGAGAAAGTAAACCAAAGCATGTTAATATATTTATTGTAATTTTTCTAGTAAAAGAAGTTTTTTTTTTTTTTTTTTTGGACTGGGGATTTAGCTCAGTGGTAGAGTGCATACTCAGCATTCAGGATGCACTGGGTTCAGACCCCAGCAGCAAGGAATAAAAGATTTTAATTCTATGAATTGGACATAACTTTCCTATGTTCATATTTGAATACACTACAGTGAAACGCCACATCATGTGCAACCACAAGAATGGGGTCCTAATAAGAGTAAGTCATACTCCATGTATGTACATGTCAAAATACACTTTGCTGTCACAAATATCTAAAAAGAACAAATAAATTTAAAAAATTTAATACTATTATTTCTAAATTAAAAATATTTTAAGTTCTTTCATTAAATAATAAGTAATCAATAAGTAATCAATAATTAAATAATAAGTAATCAATAGTTATGGGTATCATCATTATTGATTACTTTGTTATGTTATAATGCAGTCATAATTACTGACTGGTATAAAGTGTGGATTCTAGAGCCCAGTGAGATGGTGCACGCCTGTAATCCCAGGGGCTTGGAAGGAGAAGACAAGAGGATCACAAGTTCAAAGCCAGCCCCAGCAACTCAGCAAGGCCTTAAGCAACTTAGTGAGACTGTCTCACAAAATAAAAAAGGCTGGGGATGTAGCTCCATGGTCAAGCACCCCTGGGTTCATTCCCTGGCACCCCCACGCCCACCCCGCAAAAGTGTTATTCTATATCAAAGTGTCCCAGCAGAAAAGACTGCTTTTTAGTTTCTTTTGTAATCTTTTGTGCTATCAAGCTGCAAATCTACTTCCTTTGACTTCACATGCTATGGTTAAAAAAAAAGTGAATTAGAAAGTTTGTAGAAATTATTTGAACAGAGACATACACAAACAGTACAGATTTTAAAAAGATTCATATAGGATACAGCATTGAGACAAAAAAAGGTAGTAGCAGTGGAGAGATGATCTGGTTAAGTTTATCAGGAAAGGCATTACATAAGAGGAATATCTGAGTTGTGACTTAGGGAAACAAACAAACAAACAAAACAAACAACCCCCCCCCCCCCCCGCCAGACACCTAAGTTTCAAGAACTTAAATATAAGGACAGGTGCCAGACTACAGGGAGATCAGAAAAAGGCTTTCCGGATAGGAGAAAAAGCATATGTGCACATACATGACTAGCAGTACAGCACATGCGGAGAATTTTAAATATATTGATATGGATTAAATAAGAACAGAGAGGTAGAAGATCCTATTTGAACAGTTTTTTGACAGTCTAGCCAAGCAAGGATGGAAGTCACACAGAGATGGAAAGGGTGGGACAGTTACAAGCAATACTAAGAAAGCAGAATTAGCAATTATAGGAAATCAATAAAGAGACATAAGAGAGGAACCTAAAACCATGTTAATATGGGTGACAAAAGGAGATAGTTGTGGTTATGTCATTTGTTGGAATATAGAATGAATCAGGAAGGTCTCAGAGTTCAATATTAATAAAGTAGCCAACAGAATAATTGTTCTTACGCCGCTCCATTTTTTTCAATTTGGTCAAAGCATTTATTAAATTGTATATCTTGCTATATAATTTACTTACTACAGTCATGCAGTAATGCCTCCTCTAGAATTAGGCTCTACAGCGGGAAGGCAAGTTTTGTCTAAACACTGCCCAGTACATAAGGTACTAAATAAATACTTGTTAAAGAGATGATAAAGAGTACAAAAAGTCTTCTAGGGTAGGGATTTAGATTCAGAAGACAGAATTTTAAAAATAATGGCAATATGACGCTGCTGAGGGTGAGTAGGAAAATGGGATGATAGCAAAAAGGAAACCTGGGAAAAAAAAGTCACCTGATATTAAAACTACTCAGAAAAAATGGTAAGTACTCATAAAAAGAAGGGAAACCTGAAAAGAGGTGTCACAGAAACAACAAAATAAAGCATTTCGAGGGTTGGGGATAGTGTAGTTCATGGTGGAAGACTTGCTTTAATAAACATGTTCAAGGTTCTGTGCCTGATTCCCAGAACTGCAAAATACTACAAGATTTTCCAAAAGGACAGTGATTCACAAATGTTAAATGCAAAGGCTCAGTAGGACAGGGATAGAGACTTGTACATTCAAGGTAGCAATCTTAGCAGGATCAGTTTTTTCAGAGACAAAAGCTAGGCTGCAATAATTAAAGATGTTACTGAGAAGAAAATATAGACATAGAAGATCACACTTATTTTTAAAGAAGCCTCACTATGATGGCCAGGCACTGTGGTGCACGCCTGTAATCCTAGGGGTTCTGAAGGCTGAGACAGGAGGATTACAAGTTCAAAGTCAACCTCAGAACTTAGCGAGACCCTAAGCAACTCAGCAAGATCCTATCTCTAAATAAAATACAAAAAAAAGGCTGGGGATGTGGCTCAGTGGTTAAATGTCCTGAGGTTCAATACCAGGTATTAAAAAAAAGAAAAAGAAGTTCCACTATGAAGAAAGGAGTAAAGTTATAAGTAGAATGGGTGTGATGATGAGAAACCGTTAATTTTTATATTACAGAACAGAGATTTTAATATCTATTAATCAACAACAACAAACAATGAAAAAGATAAAGGCTTAAGAATTGGTAAATGGAGCAAAACTATCTATGAAGATATGTACTAAAACACAAAGAGGGATTTGCTTTGTAAAACATAAGGCAGAGAGAGGAACAATTCCAAAAGACTATGAAACATAATACTTTGTGTATATCCCCCAGTGGGATATATTCTAAGGATAAAAGAACTACAACAAAAAAATTTAGAATGTTTTCAGCAATTAAACTGTTAATGGTAATGTTAGTGTTGTTATTCTAACACTGGTGGTTGCATAATTAAGGACAAAGCAAATGAGTAAACATATGATATTCTACTCCACCATTCCTGGTATTGCTGAGAAGTGCAATCTTATTAGAACATAACTACTGGGAATACCAGACTTAACTAAATATGCAGTGACTTTTTAACTTAAATACATATGCATATGTAAAGAGAAACATTTAGGGATGAAATATGGCATGTAGAATTTGCTTTAAAATAACACAAGAGCTGGGCATGGTGACACATGCCTATAATCCCAGTGGCTCCAGAGGTTGAGGAAGGAGGATGGCAAGTTCAAGGCCAGCCGCCAGCAATTTAACGAGGCCCTAAGCAACTTAGTGAGACCCTGTAGATGTGGCTCAGTGGTAAAGTGGTCCTGGGTTTAATGTCCCATACAAAATAAATAAGTATATAAATAAAATAACAAAACAAGAGAAGATGAAAACAATATTGGCGATGAACTGATACTTTTAAAGTTGACTGACAGGTATACAGGAGTTCATTTTACTATTCTATGCATGTAGATGTTTAAAATTATGTAAAAGTTTCATCACATCACTCTTCTGTTCAAAACCCTCCGAAAGCTTTAAAAAATTAAAGATTTTATAAAATTAGTCCACAAAGACCTGCTTAAATACACTTATAACCTCTAACATCACTTTCTATTCATCTCCAAGTAATATGCTATTCTACGAATGCTTTCACGTTAGGGTCTTTCCATTTTTTATTCCAGATGATATTTCTTACCTCCTTCCAGGTTTTATTTACATAAAACTTATTGTCTTTTAATGCACTAAATAGTTTAATTTATTCTCTTTTCTCACTAAAGGTAAGCTATATAAGGAAAGAGAAAATCTGTTTTGTTTTGCTCATGGCTGTATCCTAAACCCTAGAATAGTAACTGGGCAATGCAGATACCCAAGAAATATTGTAAAATAGTAGACTAGGAAAAAGGGACACAATTTTGTGACAAGAGTAAAGGAAGTAAGAAAAGGAAGAAAAATAGGTATAAGAACAGGAAGTTAAGGGGGTTCCTGCTTGTAACCTCAATTTCCTCTGTGCAGCAAGAGAAAGGTCATTTACTAAGAGAAAAGGAGGAAATTTGGTACAGCAGTGATAATTTGGAATAACTGCTTTACAAAATATAAGTTTTGAAGGGAAATCAAAAAAAGTGCCAAATGATACTAAGGGTTCAGATGAGACTGGACGCAATAAACAATGTTACCGAAAATACATGAGTGTAATTTTCTCCTTCAGCATTTAGGGCATGGTTGTCCAAGAGAATCTTCTGCAATAAAAATGTTATATGTTTGGACCGTTCCACATATAACTATGTAGACACTTGAAATGGCTAGAATGTTTGAGGTATTGATTTTTTAAATTTAGTTTTACCTAATTTAAATTTAGATAGCACATGTGATCAGCAGTTACCAATAAAGGAAAGTAGATATCATGAGACAGACACTATGTACCTATTTTGTAGATGATAAATAAAGACTTTAGCTGGTTAAGTGGCTACATGCCTTTCCCAGCATTACAGATAATTGGGATCTGAGTTGGACTACTACTAATTCTATTGCTAGTTTCTGATATTTAAATAAAGCACTGCCACCCCCAAAAGAGCCAATATCTCCTGAGAAGATAAATTTCATATGTGGAAGTATGTATTTGAATAAATATGTATCTTTAAATAAAATCAATAAAATTTGGCAACTTATTCTACTATCACACAAATATGGTGTGCTGACTTTGGTTCTTCTCTCTATATTTTAAATTTTAATTTGTATCTAAGTTTAATAATATTAATATAAGCCAGACACTCTGAAGTCCTTGGAGATCTGGGGGTGGGGGGGCAGCAGAAGAAAGAACTACCCAAGTTGTGCCCCTGTCCAAATTAAATTCAAAATGAATTCAAGTACTGATATGTATAGTTAGTTATACCTATTTATGAAACCAGGCAAAATGAGTTACACCTTGGAAGTGATTAAGACCAAACAAACAAACAAAAAACAAAGAAAAAAAAATCCACCACATCAATGGTTCGAAGTTTTCCTATATGGTGCTGGTGGTATATACAGCTAGTTAACCACTTTCTTTCTCTTGTTTGGCCAGAGCAGAGCTTTACAATCCAACACTAACAATATGCCAGTAGATACTATCCATAATTCAAGTTTTTCTGAAATAAATGTAAATAAACATTAAGAACATTTTCCAAAACAGGACTTTAAGCATTTGAAGTAACTGCTATTGAAGTTGAAGGTTAGGGATTCTCAACAGGGAAAGTCTATGAAAGTAGTTCCAAATCTGAAAAACTTCGAAAGGCAAAACACTTATGTCCTCAAGCATTTTGGATAGGGGTGACTGTATCTAATGGAACTTAATGCCCTTACAGAAGTAGATGTGAGCCAGATGTGGTGGGCACATGCCTGTACTTCCCAGTGATTCATAAAGCTGAGACAGAATTCCAAGTTCAAGCTAATAATAAATACATAAATAGGGCTGGGGATGTAACTCAGTGGTAAAGCGTCACTGGGTTCAATTCCCAGTACCCACTTCCCCACACACACAAAAAAATAGATGTGAGAAATATAAGTCACAAACCCATCTTTCTGTGGAGTTTTAGGCATTGTGCTTTGCAACTCCACATGGTAGATTAAATCTTCAAATCCTTTAAGAGTGAAGAGTTTATATTTGGGGTGAGACTTGACATATCCAGATTTTTATTCATTCCCATTATACAGATTCTGTATTTCTCAAAATGGCTATTCCATAAATGGCAAGGGAGAGAAGCACTGTTATTTAGGAATTAGATGTATTTATAGTACTGGCAATATAAATACTATATATAATATTTATAGTACTGGCAATATAAATACTATACTATACTGGCAGTATAGTATAGTATAGTATTTATAGTACTAGGCAAATAACATGTGGAATAGCACTGGATTTTTTAAAAAAAAATTTCTTAATATTTCACATTATATACACACACACACACACACACACACACACACACACTGGGATATATAAGTATCTCTAAGGGCAAATGTGATGGAAACATATACTCATTGATAATTAATAACCTTTATCAAATAACCAGCTTAGGTATTATAGAAAATGAGTGATATAAGAATTTTATCTGGAACTAGACTGGATTAGTAAGAGGTATGTGAACAGACAGGTGAAAACATCACAATATCAAGACCTAGAAGAGGAAGCAGAGCTATTATCATTCAAAAACAAAGATAATGGTTCATATTTAGTATGTTGGCAGCACCTGATAGTCCACATAAAAGCTCTGACATCTGTTGACAATTTTAAGTTGGTAAGATTGTTTCGAAGTCTTCCAACTTTTCCAGTTGTCTTAATCTATAGCCTAGTGGCTCTATATTAACACTGGTAGAGCACTAGAAATGGTGGCAGGATCTCGGTGTTCACCCATTAATGAAGGTGAGGAGATACCAAAGGCATTTACTACAATAGAGCCACAACCTACTAACAATACAGGAAAAATCAAATATCAGTACTACCTGTGGTAGTTCTGCATGAACTAGGACAGGCTTTGCTAGTTATTTGAACAAGCATCACTCTATAGGCTGCTCATAGAACACTCTACTGAAAAACAGTTATGAGCTTTCCCTTTATCTGTTTTCCATCTTATTTCTAATAGAACCCTAGTTCTGAGAAAAAATAAAACAAAGAAAAACAGGCAAACATTTGGTATTTTTGCAACAGTTGATTCCACACTGCAAAATACTATGAACAAAATTCTGTTTTAGAACTTAACAGCATACGGTGTTATATTTAGGTCTTTCCTTGACCTAAGAGAGTGAAGTATTTTGTCTTTAAATTCACAAGTAGAAGAAGTGACTGGCACATAAAATAAATGACTATATATTAGCTCAACAATCACATGATCTTTTTCCTAAATCTTGAGTGCAGCAGGACATAATGGCACACACCTGTAATGCCAATTACTGGGGAGGCTGAGGCAGGAAGATGGCCAAGTTTGAAGTCTGCCTGGGCAACTTAGCAAGATCACGTCTCAAAACAGAATTTTAATAAGAGCTAGCTCTATCATCGAGCTACAATCCCTTCTCTGCCTAACATGTGTAATGCTCTGAGTTGAATCCCCTGTATCACCTTAAAAATTTTAAAAACCATTTTCTCTGAATGGCAGATCTATAGACCAATTACTTCTAAAACAGGAGTTATATACTAAAGATTGATCCAGTGATTCTAACAATCATTTGAACCAATTATGCAGTTGAGGGAAAAAATAAAAAAATAAAAACCTGTCAGACATGGTGGTGCATGCCTGTAATCCCAGCAACTCAGAAGACTTAGGCAGGAGGATCTGAAGTTTGAGGCCAGTCTCAGCAATTTAGTGAGGCCCTAAGATACTTAATGAGACCCTGTCTCAAAATAAAAAAATACTCCTCCTCAAAAGAGAGTGATACCCCAAGTAATCAAAACAGTATACTGGTATAAAGACAGATACACAGGTCAAGGGAACAGAAAAGTACAGAAATAAAATATAGTATGAATGACCAGTCAACTGATTTTCGACAAGAGTGCGAAGACCACTCAATGTGGAAGAGACAATGTTTTCAACAAATCAACAAATGGGGCTGAGAAAAGAGGATATTCACAGTGATTTATACCACATATTAGACAATTAACTCAAAACGGATCAAAGTCCTAAAGGTAAGAACTAAAAACTACAAATAAGACTCTTAGGGGAAAAAAAAAAAAAAGGGAAAATCTTCATGACATTGAGTTTGTATAATTTCTTGGATATGATATTAAAAGCAGAGACAATAAAAGAAAAAATAAATTAGATATCAAGATTAGAAACATATGTACTCAAAGACAAGCCATAGAATGGGAGCAAATACTTGCAAAACATGTATCTAATAAAAGACTGATACCTACTACAAATAAAATACTCCTAAAACTGTTCAACAACAAAGAAAAACACCCCAAAATTTAAAAATGGGAAAAGGAATTGAATGAACATCTTTCATTCAGATGATCAATAAATCTGAAAACAGGTTTATCATTAATCATCAGAGGAATGCAAATCAAAACTACAGTAAGATATAGCTCTATATACATAATAATCTATGAGCATAATAATCATTAAAAAACCGAAAAGAGACAGAAAAAAAAAAAAAGTTAGTGCAGATGTGGAAGAAAATGGAACCCTGTATACTACTGATGGGAACGAAAACTGGCATACAGCAACCATGGAAAACACTTTCGCTCCTAGTATATATAGAAAACAAATGAAAGGAAGGGCTCATTATACACCAATGTTCATAGCAGCATCATTCACTTCACAAGAGTCAAAAGATGGAAGACCTTGTATGAAGAAAATGCAGTATATACATACAATGGAACATTATTCAATTACAAAACCAAATGAAATTCTAACACATGCTTTAACATCACTGAAACTTGAAAACATTATGCTACTGTTAAGCTGGTTACAAAAAGACAAATACTCCATTTCTCTTATGTGAGATACCTAGCATAGGCAAATTCACACAAAAAGTACAATACAGGTTTTACTGGGGATCAGTGAAGGTGGAATTGCAAAGTGGGGAAATACTGTTTAGTGATAAGTTTCTGTTTTGGGTGATGAAAAGTTCTGGAAATGGATAGTGGTAACAGTTATACAACATATTCCACTATACCAAAGCAACTGCACTTTAAAGACACTGAATTTTATGCTTAAATTTAAAATGTTAAGTTTTATTGTTTGCCTTTTTTTAACAAATGCTCACTATTTCTCTGTACTCAATAAGGACACATCAAACAGCCCAGTCACGTGGCCTACCCTATTAAAAATGGTTAAAAGTTGCCTCAATCACCACTATACCTTCAAAAGAAGAAGGTACAGTTCATGTTTTCATAAATGGATCAACCATACAATATGCACTCTGCTTCCTGATTTCAAGTATCTGCTACTCGTTGTATTTTGCCTATACACATTTATATTTTTCTTCATATTTACCCCACTAGATTACAGGTTGTAGAAGACAATAAAATATTTATATTCCTGATTTTAATATACCAGACCCTCAAATATACAAATAAACAGCCTCTAACCCACATTAGTTATTGATTAAAGGCTAGTACTGTTTTGCCTTTAGTCTGGAGCCTGAGAAGATGTGGATTTTAGAGACAACCCTTTTGGCTAGACAGGACTCCATTTTAAACTTTTATTTTTCAATTTTAACTGAGGAAATCTAGGTCCTCAGAATACTTCAGCGCATAAAAAAGAAAAACGGCTGGGAAAAAAAAAACCAGGGAGACTGAAAAACATCTTAAATCTATTAAGATTCTCTGCTTGGGGAACAACTCAATCAGAAAATAATGCACAGATTTGGAGTATAGCTTGATGTGAGTGTGTGGAAAGTCAGGGAAAATGTATTGACAATAAAAATAAGAAAAATACTTTTAACTTTTATATTTAGAAAAGAAGTCAACTATAAGAAAAATAAAGAGCCAAAAGAAAGAGAAAAATATGCAAATAAGAGACTTAACATTTGGTGGCTCACAAAGGCAAGGTGGCACTTTAAAGTTTTCAGTTTAGGCTCTGTTTCTTGCTTCTACTAAGCTGTGTGAACCCAGCCACTATTGCACAACACTTCCTTAAACCTCATTCTCTCTACCTTCTTTTCTCTCCTTTCAGCCTTTCATTCCCCCTAAACTATCTCTAGCAAAAATTAGGTATTAGATCTAAAAGGACTTGAAAAGGGGTAGGTAAGGTGGGAATTAACATTGAGTCATTGAGGCCAAATAAAAACTAGTATTATGGGAAGGAAAATCAAGAAGAAGCCTGTCTCAAGAAAGGAGACGGGGGAAAGGAGAAAAAGATATGTGACTTGAGTTCCTGACTTTCTATTTCCCAATTACAGTCTAATTAAGGTTCAGCCTTACTTTCTTGCTATGAATGTACCATGATATTGCTTGCAGTATGGTTAAGTATCTATCCTTTTAAAAATTTAACTGACTATAAGGGGGTTTCTATTTCTATCTTCTCATTTGTAAGTTAGGTTTCAGAGAGTTGTATAGATTAAATAAACATGTGAAACTGACATTATGCAAACATAAAACAACAATAAATGTTTTACCCATAGGCTATTATAATAATAATGAACATGAAAATATTTTGGGAATTATCAAATTTAAAAATATAAAATATTAACATTACACAATTTTGAAATTGAAAGTAACACGGTCATTTAGTAAAGACTTGCAATTGGGAAAATAAATAAATATTATCATCCTATTGTGACTGGCAAAAAGAAAACTAGAAAATTTTTCTTAACAGTAACCAGTAATGGCTCAGAATCTCTGGAATCCAATTTCTACAAGCATGATTTCACATACTTTAAATTCTTAACAGCAGCCACCAAAAATTAAAAAGACTCTGGCAGATTTTTTAGCATATGATCATAGCAGATTTGGGACCAAGAGAACTATGGCAGTGACTTATAAATGTTTTTAATCTGAGTATTGCAGAATAGCTCATACTCAAGCCAATTTTCAGTCAAAATAACATGTTCCTGCACTCCATGGACACATTTTCAACACATCAAGTTTTGCAACAAATTTTTACAAAGAACTCCTTTTTCAACGGCGGTAGACATGCACTGGAGGAAATCAAATACCCAAACTTAAGTAAGCATGTTTTATAATTATTTTTGAAATTACAGTTATATAAAATTAGGTAGAAATTATATTAGAAGAAGTATTTTAAAAGAATGTAAAGCAAAATTATTGAATATTAAAACGTGATGTACCAACTCTAAGTTAAAAACAAAAAGACAAATAAGTAAGTCTAATGATTCTATTTTAGCTGCTGGTTCTCTTTTTCTTGTTGTCCATGCTACTATCCAGGCTTCAGCTTGGCTCTACTGTTGCAAGCTGTCACTTTTGACTAGAAATGGGATAAGGCCAAGCAAGCACTACACAATAGCTGCTTCCTGCACTGGCCTCATCTGGACCACCCCCAGCAATAGCTGCCCAGGGATGCTAATTCTACCAAGCCAATAATCTATCAGTAGTCAGTTCACAGTCACAGTCATGGTCCTGTGTTTTTCACATTCTTGGCCCAATGTATATGCAACAAAATCATTCTCACTTTACTTATTTCAACAAGGCACCTCTAAATTTCATTCAAATGCTAATGTGAAAAGTGAAACAGAAAAGGGAGATGTATGTGAAAACTCAGGGAATAACTGGGAATGTGAACAACTCCTGTCAAAATATAACCAAGTAATGAACACAGAAAAACAGAATAGTACTGTTAATCTAAACAATCCTGGTCTTTCAAATTTATAGAACATTTGGTGGGGGATCAGGGGGGCAGGGATCGAACCCAGGGGGCTTAACCACCTAGCCACATCCCCAGCCCTTTTTTATATTTTATTTACAGGCAGGGTTTCACTGAGTTATTTATAGAGTCTCCCTAAATTGGTGAGACTGGCTTTGAACTCACAATCCTCCTGCCTTGGCCTCCTGAGCCACTGGGATTAAAGGCCTATGCCAGCCCAGCTAGAACTTTTGATTTTTATCTGGCACATCCTAACTCAGAAGTTCTCACATTTCAAATAAACCAAGTTTTAGGGTGAATTGTCTCTATTTCAGAGACTAAAATAATTAGGACTTAACCTGATAGGTTAATATTGGTCAAAATGAATGTTTTCCCACCTTAAGCAAGTTCACAGAATTAAAAGTAGAAGGGGGGAATTGTCAAAGGTCACTTAATCAAACTATTTCATTCAATGCTCAGAGGCTTTCCAATTTATAATAATACCTCCACAAAACCTGTCTCAACAGCCAAACTATGACAAACCTTTCTGTATCTTATCACTAATACTTTTTTGAGATTAAAAGTAAACAGCAGCCAGTGAAGCTTGATTTTCCCTGTGGAAAAAAGGTATTCCATAGTCATCTTTTCTAATACCATTTCCTTAAAATAAGAAGTTTAAGAAGTCATCATCCTGTAATCTCAGTGATTTGGAAGGCTGAGGCAGGAGGATCTCAAGTTGAAGACCAGTCTTAGCAACTAAGCGAGACCCTATCTCAAAATAAAAATAAAAAGGGCTGGGGATGTGTTTAAACACCCCTCATGCAAAAAATAAAAATAAAAAAAAGTCATTGTGGGAGAAGAAAATACAAAAATTAAGATCTGTTATACATTGACAATAGGTTGTACTGTCATCTGAAAAGGTTTATCTAGCACCAGCTGCAGAAAGAAAGGTAAGGGTTTTAGAGAAGAACAGTAAGACTGATAAAAAAGAATGAGAGGCAGACAGGGGCCCACTTATGTCCAATGAGTATGTGAATGGGAGCAAGAGAAATGAGTTACAAAAAAGGCTTAAAACACCTTTATGTTAAAAAAAAAAAGGGAGGGGGTAACGTATTAAGCAGTATCTAGATCATAACTCTTTTTTTTTTTTTTTTTCCCCAATGCTGGGGATTGAACCCAGGGCCTTGTGCTTGTGAAATAAGCACTCTACCAACTGAGCTATATTCCCAGCCCTAGATCATAACTTTTTAATACATCATTTTAATTAATCTTGCTAACAACACTAAGGTAGATGGGTATTTTTATAGATGAGAAAACCATTTATTTACAAAAAAATTTAGGCTTTCCTAACGTCGCATAGCTAACAAATGGTAAAACTACAGTTTGAAACCACATTTGCCAGAAATGACTTCAAAATGCATACTTTTGTCAGACATGGTGGCATATTCCTGTAATCCTAGCAACTCAGGAGTCTGAGGCAGGAAGATAGTAAATTCAAGACCAACTTCAGCAACTTAGTGAACACCTGTCTGGGGAAAAGGGAAACTAACACAAATAAACTCCAAAAATAAAAAAAACCTGGGGACTTGGGGATATGTACCTCAGTGGCAAAGTGCCCCTCAATGCGATCCCATACCTTTTCCTTATTTATCTCATATGTATCTAATAAGATATCTATTACTCTAAAAGTCTATGGTTCTCTAAATATACTTCCTTATCACTGATTATGCTGTCCCTCCTGCAAATGTCTGCATTACTCCACTCTCTTCCATTTCCATTATTCAGGATTTACCTCCTTCATGAGACTTCTTTAACCATTTTGATCTCTACTGACATTTTGCATCTGAAGTCATCATTATGCATTTTTGGCTCCTACATCTACTTCAAGGAAAATTTAAAGATAAATAAATAAATAAATGTATAAATCTTGTTATAGATAGTGAATTCCTTGAAAATAAAATCAAGACTATTAGCCATGACTGTTAATGTGTGCTTGTACTCCCAGTTACTGAGAAGGCTGAGGTAGAAAGATACAGTCCAGGAGTTTGAGTCTAGCCAATGCAACACAGTGGAGACCCTATTTCAAACAAAGAAAGAAAGAAATACAATAAAATTACTTTGCTTTAAAAATGGTAAAGCAACTAGTAGGGTGTGATGAATAGGGAAACCTCAACATTTAAATAACTGTTAAATGAATGAAGTTTATCTAGAAGTTTCTAAAACCAGACATTTCAAAATTTTAAGGTAAGTTAAAGAAGGCAGAATCTAAGCACATAATTTCAATTCAAAGACTCTGAGGAAAAGTTAGGTGAGGCAATTATCTATCCAACCTCTGCACTGACCTTTATGCTTTCCCCACCTCCCTCCCTATAACACAAGTACTCTTCCTTGATGGAGGAGGGGATAAGTTTCTATATGCTAATATGAAATGTACTTCCAGAGATTCTTACAAATTCATATAAAACATGTCTTTCACTGCCAAGTTCAGTCATCACTGCTTAAAAAAAAAAAAATCTTTGAAAAAAAAGTGTTTTTGGGATATTAAAAAAAATTACAGTACTGGTAAAACTAATGGTGGAAGAGTAGTAACATGACACCAGAAAGAGCACAAATTTGAGGTTAAGTCTAGCTTTAGGATGGCTCAACCTTATTCCAGGGAAAATCCCTTAGTACTACAGTACTACAATGACTTAAAAATCGATAGTGATAAAAATGGACATACTCCATCGATCTCTTATGGTTTTAACTAGTGTCCTTTATATTATTGCTTTATTACATTTAAAAGCAAAGAGCAATATGATCCCCAGAAAATACTAGACTAACAAACCAGACCAAACGAGAGTAATTGATACGAGTCATATACAACTTTCAGGTAAGAATCTCTTCTATATCCTCTATGAAGCAGCCAACCTGAAAAGTGCAGGCGTCTGCATGGCCAGTAGCCAAATGCAGGACAAGCTGATTTCAAAATCATGCCAGAAGTTGAATGTTGTATGTCTTTATCAATCTTTTAAATTTAATCAAAAGCACAATCCAGTTTTTGACCTCTGTAATCGTATTCCAAAGTAAAGTAACAATACTACTATTAAAAAAAAAAGTTATAAAAAGCATCTTTAAGAAGCAAAAATTTGTTTTCTTTCTTCCCAGCCAGCTGGGTGGCGGGGGAGGGGAAGCAACACTAGTAGAATCTGCAGAGTTCCCTCCTACTTCCTCTCTTTTTCCCTCCCCCCTCTGCTTCAAAGAAAGTTAACTGCAACTAGGCATGATCAGGAAAACTAAAAGGAGGAAGCAGAAACTTATTTGTGTGCACAGGGAAGGAAAAAACACAACAATACCATGGTGTGGGCTGAGAATGTAGTTAAGTGGTAAAGCATTCACCTAACAAGCACAAGGTCCTGGGTTAGATCCCCAGTACCACCAAACAGCAGCAGCAGCAGCAGCAACAAAAACCAACAAAACAAAATAAAAACCATGGTTGTTGCTTCAGTGATCTAATTAATATGCATTCATCATACTGTTTTTAAGATGCTGGTTCAACTTTTTTGTCAGTAAATTTTCTTCCCATAATACTGAAAATTATGATCTCTAATGGCTGCCCTGGAATACTCAACCAAATGTCAACTAAAAATCTGATCAGATCAAATAATTTAACACATGCAATCTGATATTCTGTGCACTAAAGTCATTAAGATAGAAAGAGGTAGGATTCAAACCAATTACTTAAGAGTGAAAGGACCTGTATTATTAATCCTGAGTCATCGGTTTCCTAACCATTTCCTTATACACATACACTACATATACAGATCATCATTCTGATCTAATTTAAAAAGGGGCTAGAAAGGGAATATATGGAAACAGAATAAAACGTTGAGAACTCAGGGAGAAAGGTGGTAGATGGGAATTATCACTGTAAAAACATTTAATTAGATTCACAGCAAAGTATTATTTCTGGGAAATTTTTAAACAAAATATGTTCTTATCACACTTGGTCCAGAATGCTAACCATTACACCATGGAACATGTTAAATACTTATCACTTTAGACTAACAAACACATACACAAAAGTCATTTCTAAAGAAAAGATTTCTCTCCTCTCACTTAAGAGGTTTATAAAGGATAATCAGAAACTGACTAAAAAGAAATTGCATCATGAAATTTAAAAAGTGAGAAAAACTGGGGCAATAATTAGAAAGCTTGTTCTAGTGTACCTAAGTTCCCTTTGACTTATACAGGGTAACCCTTTCAGGTTGAGATAGATCAAGGCAATATTTACAAAATCTATGCCAATAAAAGCTGCCATGTTTAAGATGCCAAGGAATTTAATGTACTGCTTGGACAACTGGTTAGAGGAAAGGCATTCCAGAACAAAGCCTCTTCAACTGCATGAACTCTAAAAATTTGTTCCTTCTCCTAGAACAAATGAATGAGTAAATAAATAAATTTGAAAAACTAAACTGAGTCATATTTGGCCTCCATTGCAAATATTCATTCATAATGCTAAAACAGGAATCTATATCTTATAAATGGAGAAAATGCTTTGGTATTTTTAACATGATTTAAAAAACAAACCAACCAACCCAGATACAAAGATGAAAATGTTTACAGAAAAACACTTGAAAACCATTAGTTACTACAAATGTTTATAAAAAATTATAAAAATCAAGTACTGCTAAGGTTATTTCCTTGTGAATCCACCTTTTTTTAGGAAGCACAGAATGATTAAAATGTCAAGTGAGGGTACAGATCACTTGTAAAGCACTTGCAGAGTATGAAGAGTCCCTGAGTTTGATCTCCAGCACCAAAGTGAAGCACTTCCCTTTGGGAAGATACAATGTCCTTCTAGGTCAGAGGTTGATTTGAAGATTCTACTAGAACCAAAGTCTAAATAACTTATGAACAAAGACAATTCGCCAAATCACTTAAGACTTTACCTCTTAGGCCTTAATTATTTTTAAAACAAAAGAATTATCACAATCTTCAGGTTTTGAAATGATAGGGAAAAAATGCTGGGTTAGCACATTATTTTAATCATAATTTTAATAAACATGCTGTAGAGTTTTAGGCCACCTGGCAAGAGTTTATTTTTAAAAGTAATTTCTACATAATTATTTCACTTCTCTAAATCAAATCCAAGCTGAAACTTCCTTCCACAGAGATGATAACGCAACCACAGAATTAAAAAATTGAATTGGAAGGTCCCTTTGATTTCACTTTGACTTTTAGAAATGAAACAAATGATAGTAAGGCTTATAATACACTAAATGGCATCCATAAAAACAAAATAAAACCCAAGGGAAAAGCTCCCATAACTCCACTGTAAGCTGGGACTTCGCTATGGATTTTTAACTATAATTATAATAAGCAAAGAACAAAAGCTTAATAGCCACCCCCCCCAACAAAAAAGGCCATTTAAAGAAAAATAACATGAAAATACAAGAGCATAGTTATGTAGATTTCAAATTAGAAAATAACATGTACACAAAGAACCATCATCTTACTTTGGTAAACCTGACAGAACTACTTTAATTCTCTAAGTATAACTCCAGCACAACAAATCACTGCTCATTAACTCAAGTCCTTGTTCTTTCCATGGACGATGGCTCTATATTTTATTTTTTGAAAAATAGTTAACTAGTATGAAATGAAATTGGATTATTAATGTTCCACTCCTTAGGGAAAAAAGAGTTGAACTAGTGCTACTTTAAACATTTAGGTAAAAGGAAACAATTTTTAAACCAATTTAAAGTTCAAATGTACAAAGAAAATTCTGTTTTTTACCACTATCTTCAAACATTAACAAGGACGTTACTAAAAATTTTTTAAAACATTTAGGTTAATACTTTTAATTTAGGGCTGCAGTTGTAGCTCAGTGGTAGAGCACTCACCTAGCGTGCAAGGACCTTGGGTTTGATTCTTAGCACCACTATATAAACAAACAAATCTAATAGTCTACTAGAAAATATTTTCCAATTAAATGTATTATATTTAAGCTATTACTCAATTAATGCTAATCTGAAGGAAAATTTCCCCTTAAAAAGAAAACAAACTGCTCTTATGTTAAACTGGTATGTATGAGCATAGTAAACACTAATGCCATTAAATTATATTAATAAACCTAATTCTTAACCTTTAAAGTGGGAGATAAACATAATTTATACTAATATTGCACCAGCTACTTTCTATGATTATTTAGAAAGTCAGAGGTTATTTTGTTCATTTCTTTATTCCCAGTTACAGACAGAAGGCTGTGTGGTTCACAGTAGATTCTCACTATATATTTCTTGACTGAGTAAATCATTTATGCTATAATCAAAATTTACTGAATACCTGGAGCTCCTTGTACACCTAAGATGTTAGCTGAAACTTAGTATTTAAAAATATTTGGACATGATGGGGCTGCAGCTCAGTGGCAGAGTGCTTGCCTAGCACATGTGAGGCACTAGGTTTGATCCTTATTAGCACCCCAAAAAAATAAACAAATGAAATAAAGGCATTCTGTCCATCTATTACTAAAAAAAAATTATTTTAAAAATCTGAATATGAATGAAGTTAAATCAACAGTTAACTTTTAAAATAAATCTAAAATTTCTTACCTGGTACAGTTGAAAGGCACTATCTTCTGTTAAAAAATCCAGTTGTTTATCTATAAGGAATTCTACTGCAGTTATTGAACTGGGTATACTTTTTTCAACCAGGGGTTTGAAAGTCTGTCAAAAGAAAAATAAGTTTCTAATGGTTATTTTCTAAATTGTATCCTCAAAATGTGGCACAATAATCACACAATGTATTAGTGTCATTAACACATGGTATAACCTAAAGTAATGCTTTTTTCCATACATTAAGAAATTAAGTTTTTGAAAAAGAAATGAAGTATAACTACATGGAATATGAAAAAATTACATATTAAGCTCATTTTCCTACTTTTAAAAAGATCAATTGAGTATGCAGGTGTATGAAAAATTTTAATATTAAAAGAGAAATTGCTTTTTGAAAAAGAAGCATATTTACCCTTCTTTTTCTAAACTATGAGTATTATTCTTTATAAAACAGTAATAATTTCAATTTTATATTTTTCTAGCTTATTCACATAGAGATTTTAAAGGACCAAAAAGCATCTGTTCTTTTAATCCTACCCTTCCCCCTAAACACAAATAAAAATCCAGTTACTTCACTGAGAATAGCATGGAGGGTAGGGAGAGGTAAGAAGCACAAGGAAAAACCTATCTGGCAGTGCAGTTTCTTCCTATTTTCAATACTTTTTTAAAAAGTGATTCCAAAGGTCATGTGATTCTTTCAAAGACATGTCTTTTTATTTATATAAAGGATTTTATTCACATCTTGGAGTGGGGATGGGAGGGAGGCAGAAGAAGAAAAAATTAATACCAAATATTTTTAATTAAGATTACATTCACTTTCATAGTAAAGGTTGAATAAAAACTAAGTCTACATCAAGGTACTATTTTAAAAATTCCATCATTTAGAAACAATAGCTTTACTATAAAATAATCAAAATTTAGAAACCAGAATGAATCAACTCAGTTTCTAAATTACCTATATCACAGAAGAAATGCTTCTCACTACAAGGCAACTTGTATGACCACTTCAACACAAAACAAAAAGCTTCTAACATGGACAGTAAAAATCCCCAGGAGTTCTGAAGCCATTGTGTTTGCCGCTTATCATGTGTCTTAAAGAAATACAATATCTTGTTAATCACCAGTAATAAACATACTCTAGGAAAAACTTCAAGATTTTCAGTTTGGAATGACTCTTAAGGAGTAAATTTTTACATTTAAGAAATTCCTAAAAGAATTTTCAGTATGATTACAATTGTTTTGATGAGTTAAAAATACATGAGAATAAACAAGTATTTTAAACATGCCTTGTTTTCACACTATCTACAAAATAAGTTACTTAACATCTTTACTTCATTGAAATAACAGGGAAACAATTTTCAGGGCTGAGGGCACAGCTCAAAGATAGAACATGTGCTTATTAGCATAAGCAAGGCCCTAGGTTCCATCCACAGACAGTTCCCCACTGCTGACGACAGGCGGGCAGGCGGGTTTGGGGGGATGGGGCCCAGAAGCCCAAACCTCTTACATAGTCACTTATTTTAAATATTAATGATTATAAAATCTATTCCCAGCAACATCCTTTCTTCCTATGTCTTAGGCTAACCTTTTCTACATAATTATGAGAAGTATTTTATTTGGGGAGAAATTATATTTTCAAAATAAAAATGCCCACATTATTTAGCTATTTTCAGCTACTGTTGTCATCTAATATTTTCCATTTGCCAGGACTAAATTCCAAAAATTATCATTTTTATAAAATCCCATTCATTTTTTGACTTATGAAGTGACATAAGTTTTTAAGAACTCCAGAGTACTTTCATTAGACTTAAAAAAATTTTATACCACTATGTGATCGATTCATATGAAATAATATAAAGAGATGTTACAATCTGTACTATGAAAAATGGTTTTTCATCTTATATTTGTGTGTTTAGTTTTTAGTAAACTAGAAAACACTGGCATCTTCTCAAGAGGACTTTTAATCTTTGAACATTATCAAATGTTCTTTTTCTTTTCGAACAGTATCATGTCAGGTCAACCCATGAAGGTTAACAAAAAATGGCCCACAAATGATATTAACTAAGTGGCTAAAGACAATTCAATTAAGAAGAATTTGTCAAAGAAGTAAACTTCAGTCTTGAGTGCCTCTTTCCAAAGCAAACAATACAGGTGGTTTGCATTTCCTATAAGAGTCATTTTATAATATGAAAAACATTCTGAAGAGAACCTCTAAGAGCTCTCCTTTTGAAGGTAGGTTAGAGTTTTAAGGATAAATTTCAAGAAGTCAATGTAAATTGCTCTCAGTTAATTAGGAAAAAAAAAGGTTCAGATTCTAGGTTAAACTAATTTCCCAACTTTTAAGGTATTTAATTGAAAGTCACTGTTAAAAGTTTGCTACCAGAGGGGTAAAAATACTAATTTACAACAATCAAATTTGAGTACTCTTAAGGCAATGATCTATCTCTGATACGTGAGAACTTATAATCTACAAAAGGAGGTCCAAAGTATATTATGCTTCTTACATAGGAAATAAATAAGCCATGAGCTGTCAATGTTAAAATGGAATTATATTTAAAGAAGTATGTTCTTATCAGTATCAATAAATAAATTTATAGTAATTGTTGAAGAAATATTTCAATATGTAGTAAGTGAATAAATTTGTGTGATCCCACTTTGTGGAAACACCATGTAGTTTAATGCAAACATGATACCAAGTAGTTTTAAAAAACTGCTTTCTTAAATTGACAAAGTAACAATGAAACTAACCAGTGTTAATTTTTGTACCCAAGTTTAAAATATTTCAGATACATTATCAGCATGAAAATAAAAATGCACACATTTAAATAAAAGCAAATGGATCCTACAGCTTTTGATGACTGTAGTAAATATTTCATGGATCTAGATGCACTGGAATGTAAAGACACTAGAACTCATGCATAACTAATTTAAGGCTCTAAAGATATCATTCTAAGAGGAACTTCCACAGCCTAAGGGGAAGCAATGAGCTACCATCTGATGAAACGCAGAGTAGAATATGGCCCTAATCACAAAAGACTTATTCAAATGCTAAAAGTCTTTGAAAACCCAAATGAAAATTACTAAAAACTGAACATTTATTTGAAACAAAACACTTTTTCAATTTCATTAATAGATTGAGTTCTTTAAAGGTCATTCGTCAGTGTTAACCATGCTTTTAAAAAATAGTCTAAAGGCAAAAGAAATATAGATAAGAGCCCACATTTCCAGTAGGGCCTACCACACTATAGGAAGAATGCTTAGAACAACTGTATCCTGTTTGGGGATCCATGCTGCACCACATTCCATTCACATGAGGAAGAAGTGAACAGATGAGCACTCCCCGAAAAACATTTTTAAAATAAATCAGCTACAGCTCTCAAATACAACTCAGCTGCTTAAACAAACCGTGTTAAGACTCACCATTTAACAGGAAATTCACAGAGCTTTTATCTGCAGTCTGCATTTCTACCTATCTCTGATTAACATTTAACAATTCCTTTTCCAAGTTAAAAAAAAAAAACAGGTTTATTAACTACAAAAATACTGATATGAACCTCAACAAAGATAAATACTGAAGCAGCAAACAATATTAGGAAAAATTTTATAAGCCAAGGTTTAGCCCACCAAAAAAAAAAAAAAAAAAAAAAAAAAGACTGGAGTGACTTGAAAGAACAAAGTCCAAATTCCCACCCAAGCAGGTCTATTGAAAAACACCAACGTTAGAAAACAAGTTTGGGGGTGGGGAAGGGAATATACCACCACCACAAAAAAAAAAAAAAAAAAAAGAAACCCACAAAACAAAAACCTACTTCCCTTAAAATTACAGTCTAATTTAAAACACTTCTGCCATAATATTTCAAACAATTAAACTCCAGTTTTAATCTTTTTCATTGTTACTAAATTACTAGGAACACAGTAAATCTATCAACAAATAAGAGTTTCAAAAAAAATCTTAAAACTAAGAACGCTGAGGCTAGAACTATAAAAGGCAGTGACCTTAATTCCTAAGGCTAAGAAGCAAAACCAAATGTAAATTAAGACAAAAGAAAGAGGAAGCAGAAAAAACACAAACCGTACTTTGTTCTTGAGAATTTTAAAGTATTTTTAAATCTCAGAAATCCAAGCCAAGGCTGTAAAGGTCAATAAGTATAGCTGCCATTTCATTTTGTTCTCGAGCGGTGTTTTTTTTTTTTTTTTTTTTAATCTATCGTAAAGACTTCTTTAGTCTTCAGAAATCACAGGCAAATGGCTCTCAAGCCAAGCATTTCTGAGCTCACTTGCAGCGGCGTCATTGTATAGGAAGAAAAGCCAAGACCAAAAACCAAGCAGGAGCTGTAACCTAACAAGTCTCCGACGAGCAAATGACGATTTTCTGTCTGCTTCGGGCTCAGCCCTGGCAGTGATGAGGATTACAACTCGCTCTTTGTCATCAGCACAGTGGTGTTAACGACTAAGAAATCCTGCAGCTGAAGCACTACTGCATCCGCCGATCTGGGTCAGGATAATTTCTCCCGAGGTCGCTTACATAACCAGTAAGATACTCCAAATAAAGAGAACAGCCATCCATTAGCTACAGAAACCCTTTCCCACTGTACTCTGTCTGCGTGGAAACACACTGCAGTAGCTTCCAACAGTGCAGACACTCAAATGAGAACGAGTACTTGGCTTAGGGCGCACTGAGAGAAGGAAGAGGCGGTGCTCTGTAAACTGTAACTAATCCCCCGTCACAGGTGCTGATGGAGTCACTTCCAGCACGAGTCACATTACTGGTGATTACTCATTTGGCTGCGGCCATAGAGACTGGCTCATAATTTTAACAACAGACAAAGACAGACTAGTGGCGAGACTGAGAGCTCAAGTTTACTGTCTCCTTCATAAAGCAAATGCAAATGCAAAGTTTTTGCTTTCCAGATTTACCAAGGTGAGAAAAGTGCAGAAAACAAATAATATGTAAATCTCTCTCAGGTTGGCAAAAATAAAGTATAACTTTAAGTCAGAAAAATGATTTTTGGTGAGTTTTGAAGCAAAGATTTTTTTTAGTTTAATTATTTTGCCTTAAAGCTATATAAGAAAACAAAAACAATTGAAAACATTTTTGATGTAACACTCTAGTGAAATCAGATGACAAAAAAATCCAGGAGTGAATTTAATTAAAAGGAAAACACACTGGTAATATTTATTTTGAAATACTGATGAAGTATTTTCATTATTTATAAGAACAATTTAATCAAGATGATTCACAAATACCTGTAGTTTGAAAACCAAGATGTATTTTCTCAATGTTTTGACTATATTCTCAACTTCTATCTAAACTCTATAGAGTTATATTGTCCAATGTGGTAGTAGTGAGTGACTATGAGGCTACCAAGCATATGAAATATGATTTGTCTGAATTCAGATGTGTGCTATATGTATACAATACACACTTACTGAAAAAAGCATGTAAGATATTTCATGAATAATTTCCTATTGATCACATTTTGAAATAATATTTAGGCTAAATAAAAGTTAAAATTATTCCCTACTTTTCCATTTTTAATGTAAATAATAAAAAATTAGTGAATTCTTTCTACTGGACAGGGATACTGTAATAGTTATTTCTCACTTTGTGGCAAATTGTGGCAAAGGTTTTTGCCACAAAGTGGGAAATAATATGAGAAGATATGGCTAACTCTAGGTATTCAACAAATCAAGCCCAAGAGATGGAAACTAGTGTCTGTATGCTAAACATCAGGTGACAGATACTAATTTGTCAGTGTAATTAGGTTTTAAACCTTTACAGCATTCAGTGAAATTTGCCAGTTCTGATTTAGAAAAAAAAAGTTGACCATTCAGTCAGTCATGCTTCAGTGTTAAGATTCAACTGAAATGTGTTCAGTTTTATTGTATAATTACACGGAGAAGCAAAGGAAATATATGTATATATTACTGAAATCTTGACAATAAAATTCTCAATGTAAAAAACAGTTCACCTATTTTTACATATATATGTAGTCTTTATTAATTTGTCTCCATGTAGACATATTATCAATTTAATCTAAATATGTGTCCTGACTTTTTTATACTACATATAGAACCCATTTTTATATATTTCGTATGTATTACTGTCTTTTCAGAGAAAATATCGGGTTAAGTATTGAAAAGAAAGTATTTTCAATTTAGTATATAATGGCCCTGAACTTACAAGTCTCATTTTAAGGATGAAAAGAGATGGGCAATGATCATTCTAAGGATGGGAGTAAAATATGGCTTTATGTAATATAGATGCTGCTAAAATATAACATTTTCTTTTATTTTACAGAACATGAATGGTGCTAAAATGTAACTTTAGAACAAAGGATTCAGGTTTTTTTCTTTTTCTTTTTTATACCAGGGATTGAACTCAGGGTGCTTAACCACTGAGCAACATCCCCACCCCTTTTTCATATTTTATTTAGAGACAGGGTCTTGCTGAGTTTAGGGCCTTGCTAAATTGCTGAGACTGACTTTGAACTTGCAATCCTCCTGCCTCAGCTTCTGAGCCACTGGGATTACAGGCATGGGTCACCACACCCAGCAGAACAAAGTATTTTTAATACTGCTGTCAAATAATGATTAATCACACAAACCATCCTGAAAACTCATTCAGAATCTCTTAATACATGAAATAAAAACATATGAAAATGAGAACTATGTCATATAAAAGTTGTCAAGACCCAGGTATGGTGGCACATACCTGTAATCCCAGCAATTTGAGAGACTGAGAAAGGAAGATTACAAATTTAAGGCCAGCCTCAGCAATTTAGTGAGGTCCTGAACAACGTGGGGAGACCGCCTCAAAATTAAAACTTAAAAGGGTTTGGGGATATAACTCAGTGGGGTAAAGTGTGCCTGGGTTCAACTGCCAGTAACCACATCCCCCTACCCCCAATAAACAGCAAGAAAACTTGGCAGCTTTTTTCTGAGACCCAAACAACAAAGAAACGTCAAATTATAAACTATCAAATTTTAAGTACATATAATACCACATTTCTAAAATTTATTGTAAATAAGAGAATAAAATAAAAAGGCCTCTCCACTGCTGTAAAAAAATACTACAGGGCTGGGGTTGTGGCTCAGTGGTGGAGCGCTTGCCTATCAAGTGTGAGGCACTGGGTTCGATTCTCAGCACCACATATAAGTAAATGAATAAAATAAAGGTCCATCAACAACTAAAAATATATTTAAAAAAATACTATAGAGTAAATTCTTGATGTACAAGGATGTAGAGGTACTAGTTGATAACAACAAATGCCTTTTCAATATTTAAGCTGGGCTTAATTAACATTTTTCAAATATATTAATGTATGTTTCCTATGATACTCTGATAATAAATTTCTAACACAAAAATAGTGAAGTAATGACATAGAGGAAATAAAAACAAGCATAAATTGCTAAATTTTATATTATGTCTCCTTAATTCTCTGTAGTTCTTCCTACTCATTAGGGATTGTGGGGTCAACCTTTCACACAGGAAAAGTACTCATTTGAGAACGGCATTTTTGTCCTTTAATCATTCTTATGGCTTATGCCTTCCCTGTTGGATTAAGGAAGGTTTAAGTGAACAGTTACTGCTCCTTTTTTCTTTTCTTTTTATATTTTTGGTTGGGAAGTGGGGGGTGGGATAAGAGGCCCTTTTCTGGCAGCAAACCAGGATAGGGGAAGAGGAAACTACTCCAGTTACTGCCCAGAAATACACATCTCTGACTTCCTTCCTTCTTAGCTGGTTTCTAGGTTACAAGCTGAATAAATCAACAGAGGTGAGAAAGTAAACAGAGGCTAAAAGGAAGGCAACACTGGCTATCTGAAGAAAAATCTGTTCCTTTTAATAACGTGAGAACCTTACATATACGAATAGGCAGTGTGGGTCCATTTATCCTTGACCAGGAAAAGAATAAATCTCTGGTCTTTATATATATGGAAGCCTAAACAAACAATGGATTTCTTCAATTATACAGACTTAAGGAAAAACTCCCACAAAAACAACAAACAAAACCTTTTGGGGGTGGCACTAGGGATTGAACCAAGGGCTTCCACACACAAAAATCTCTGTTTAATGACCTAGCATTTTTAAAACACATACAGATAGGAAAAAAATACACAACAGTAGTTAGAATTTGAACCATAAATAGCCTCATATGAAGGCTGCCTTATTTTTCTGTAAATCCATGAAAATACATAATCAAACATAAAATTCTTCATCATGGTAATGCCCAAAGGATTAAGTTTTTCACATTAATGAATCCAAGCAGATCTTTCGTGCAACACCAAGATTGTATAGCAGTTTCACACCTTTAGCAGACTATGAGTGCTACAAATATTTCTTGAAGATATGGGAAAACCTCCTTTCCTTAAGCACATAGCATATTCATTTAACCAATATGTATGGGATACCTTTTATGTGCAGGACCCTGGTGATATAATGGTGAAGAAAAGACAACTAAATTCCTACCCCTAGTATCATTTACGGTGTGTGTGTGTGTGTGTGTGTGTGTGTGTGTGTGCGCGCGCGCGCGCCCATGTGCCAAAGAGAGACAAGATAGATAAGGAACCCAGGGATACTTTACCACTGAGCAACATCCCTAGCCCTTCTGAGACAAGAGTCTCCCTAAGTTGCCTAGGGAACTTGGAATTCTACTGCCTCAGTCTCTGGGGTAGCTATAATTACAGTTGTGTGCCACCACACCTGGCAAGCTTATGGTGTTTTAGAAGGAAACATACATTAATAGAGCAATTATGCAAATAAAGACAAAATTACAACCCTGCTAGGAACTAAATAACTGGAGAATTATTTACTGTTCCTTTCCTTATATTTTACATTATATTCTAGAAAACTGTGCTCCAATCATGAGAGGACTTCCAAAAGAATGTGTCATTTTTTAACTTTTTAGATATTATGACAAATATTTTAATGGCATATAGGTGCACTAAGAAAAACCACTTTTGATAATTCCAATGTATGTTTAAAAAAAAAAAACACTTTCCAGTCTATATTATCAAAAGCATTATGGCTAAATTCTGTGTCCTTTCTTTGACCTTTTCCTTCTAGACTTTTGAATACTAACAAGGCAGTTGTTCAATGAGGAGTTTGTCATCTCTGATTTCTGTTTCAGAATTACCCTGATCAGTCCTCCTTCCTCATAATACTGAGGTTTTACTTACTTTTCTTTCGTTACAACTTTGTATGCTATAGCATTAATACAACCTATTTTCCTTTTCACAAAAAGATTAATAGTCACAAACTGTATTTTAGACCTAAATTTTCACTTTCTTCTACCCGTATTTCATACTGTTACCAGGACAAAGTGAAACTTATATTGAGTGGCTACGTGAAGTCAAATTAGAATAAATGCTTAAAACTTCTGTCAAGTTTATTCATGCTTCCTTTCAGAACCAATAGAAGCAGTAATACACTATTTCAGAAGAAGATATTTTAAAACTCATTAATATAGTAATCATGCTTAATGATGTTTCCTTTGTTCATATATATAATACTTGATAGTTTTCCTTTATGCCTCTATCAGTTATTTTCTCTTATGTCCTATATGGCCGATAAAAATAAAGATTTGGAACTAAACAAATCAATTTTAATGTTCATATGAAAAACAAGCAAAAGTAACTTTCTCAAAACAAAAACAAAACAGAAAAAGAGAAAAAAATGATAAGAGAATTAGCTATAACAGATACTACAATATATTTCAATGTTCGTGTGACTTCAACAATGTTTTACTAGATTGTGAATATAAAATCATCAACGAACAGTTTACAAAATTCCAAAACTGACCTAGATAAAAATGAGAATTTAGTATTATAGGGTACAGGTGGATTTTCAAGTCACAGGGTAAATAAATGTGAAAACTAAGTGAAAGAAAAACAGGCTCTTAGAAATATAGAACTTCAGAGGTTAACCTCATTTTTACAAATAAAAGAAATGGACATTTTGTAGAGTATGACCTTTTCTGTCAAAAACTTTGTTTATGGGAACCTTGGGACTATGAGCCAATTCATTGCTGAGTTACTTTTACTTTGTATGGTGTGAAAGAACTGAGCTTTTCCCTCCATGTTTGTTGGCATGAGATTGCAGAGAGCAAAGTGTTTTGCCATCTGCTCTTATATAAAACTTTAAACTTTGAACTTTTAATGGAGGGAAATGACACCTGTCTAGAAGAAACTGCTAAGTCAAAAAGCACAAAGGAAAAGAAGTATGACATGACAAATTTACATACTTTGTCACTTTCCAGAACAGAAATAAACAAGATTAGGAAAAGAAAGTAATTTAACATAAAGGAGTTGTGTTATTAAAGGAGCTGAATTATGCTCAGAAAAAGAACACTGGGAAAGATAAAACACTAATAAGTAAGATGAAAGGAAAGAAGACCTTAAATCAATGAATATGATCTCATAGTTTTATCTTGGATGAATTCTTTTTTTTTCCTCACAAGAATATTGGTTACTGAGATTCAGAATATACATAAATTTTAAGTTACTCAATTTACTTAATACTCTTTCCAAATTTTTACAGTGCCATTATTCTAAATAGCTATCTAACAAATACATAAGTAAACAAACATGAGTTTTATTATTATTTTCTGGTAATTCTTAAGTCACTTTCATTTTCTATTATTACAAATAATAGGAACATCTTTACACTTTTATAAATGATCAAAAATGAATCCAAAGAGCTGGGTGCCTTGGACACCTGTAATCTCAGTTTTGTGGAAGAATGAAGAGGAAGGCTGAGGCAGGAAGATCAAAAGTTTGAGGTCTGCCTCAGTGACTTATCAAGACACTGTCTCAAAATTTAAAAGTTGGAGATATAGTTCAGTGTACAGTGCTCCTAGGTTCAATCCCAGTACCAAGTACTGAAAAAAAGAAAAAAATTAGTCAAAAGTTTACATAGCTTCAAATACATTACCTAAGAGAATATTAAATTAGGAGAGGGTATAGTTTAGTGGTAGTGTATGGGCCTATCATGTGCAAGGTTCTAGGTTAAATTCCCAGCCACAACCCAACAAAAAAATAACAAGAAAGAGGAATACCAAATTGCTAGATATAAGCTCATTATTCATAATCTTTGAAAAAAGATCATGGCATTATCAAGATATTAAAAACAGGTATTTATTCTATTTATAAAGGAGGAAAAGGACAATTTAAAAACTGTGTGCCAGGACACTTGGAACTCCACCAAAATTCTAAGATGGATAATCTGCATAATGAAAAAAAATTTTTAATAGTGATAATTAAGAGCAAAATATACTCAACAAAAATAGTTTGCCTTAAAAAAAAAAAGGCTATCTAGTTAGTGTAATCTTAAAATAAGAGCGATATTAGAACTTGATTTTAACAAGATTTTTATCAAGATGATCTGCAATAGCCAATGAAATATGAGCTGGAGGACAGTTCTAGATGTACTTGCAGCTGGTTGAAGGGCAATGATTAATAGTATTGTTATTAACTGTTCACCTGCTATCCCTTCATCATTGATCTTACACACTATCGCTTGAAAGTCATTTTATTTTAAAGTTAAAAAATGATAGAATGACTAAAATATAACCAAGACCTAGATTTTAAAATGATCAAGAAAACGTGGATAGCTTGAGAGGTTGAGGTAGGAGGATCGTGAGTTCAAAGCCAGTCTCAGCAAAAGCCAGGCCTAAGCAACTCCATGACCTGTCTCTAAATACAATACAAAATAAGGATGGGGATGTGGTTCAGTAGTCCAATGCCTCTGAATTCAATCCCTGGTACCAAAACAAAACAAAACAAAAAACTGGAAAAGGATTAATTCCAAAACTTAATAATGAAAAGGTAATGTCCTATATTTACATAAAAAAAATTCAACTACATAAGTTGAATGTCAAAGGAGTCCTATCTTCCCAGAAAGTCATGTGGGAAGAATAAAAATCCTGGAGGGTTTGAAGACACTAAGCCAACACGTGTTATATATTTAAAGTCAGGGAACAAATCAAATTTCCAACTTACTTATAATAAGCACACAAAGTGCCCAGAAGGGACATAATAATTCCTTCAGATTTAAAATTGGAAAGCTGGGAATGCAGTTTAGTGGTAGATCACTTGCCCAACATGTGTAAGGTACTGGATTTTGTATTGTTTATATACTCTCTAAATATCTTGTTCATTTTGGGCATCATAATATAAATTGAACAATTTTGAACTAAGATGTATCAAAGAGAATTACAAATTATGAAATATTAATGTCATTTGAAGAAATGTAGAATATTTTTTCCCAAAGAAGAGGTGAGAGACAAACTGTGCAATTATTTAAGGGGTTCAATAACAACAGAAAAGAAATATATAAATAGAATTTTCAAGAAGGACAATTCTTGCTCAGGAAAAACAATTAACACAATTCCAATAATAAAGCACTACCAAACCAGTACAGACCTACCCATGAAGTAGTAAGCTTCCTGTAACTAGAAACAATCAAGAAGAATCTGGGCTGGGTATGGTGGCAGGTACCTGTAATCTCAGCTACAGGAGGCTGAGGAAGAAGGATCATGAGTTCCACGCTAGCCTGGGAAACTTAGAGAAACCCTGTCTTAAAAATAAAATTTAAAGAAGGGCTAGGGATATAGCTCAGTGGCAGAGCACTTGTCTAGCATGCATGAGGCTCTGGGTTCAATCCCCAGTATCATGTACACCCACCTCACACAAAAAGAATTTGGAAGAAAACTTGTCAAGTCTGTCACTAAAGGATCCCATTTCTAGCCTTGGCAAGGAGTGGTTTATAAAATATTAGATTCTTTTCAATTTTTATATTCTATTGTCTTCTTAAAACTAATCTTTAAGAACAAGGTACAAATAAACACAAACCAAGCTTTTCATAAATAACTGCTACTATATAATGTATATGCTAATGTGTAAATATTTGATTATTTGCATATACAAATGAGCAAAAAAGAAGTATAACTGAATGTTCATCTATTATTCATAAAAGATGGCAGAATTAAAAGTAAAAAGTAACATTCAATTTCAAAATAGATTAAATCAACCAAGTAGGTTGTCAAGTGTGATGCACAACAACAAAAAAAAAACATGGAAGGCTTGGTAGCATGGGATCGCTATGATCCACAGACCCTTTATCTCATAATGATGAAAAGCAAAAAGTTTTGTGGGTATAGGAAACATTACACTATTAAATCAACTGGACCATAAATGAAAGCACATGTTAAAATGCCAATAAACATAAAATTGGAGTAAAGCTAAAAAACTGAAGTTAAACTAAAATAAACTGTCTTGAGTCTTATCAAGCATACCATCCTCAGAGAGTAGGACATGTCATGTTTCCATAAAGCTGATTTCCTGTCCCTATTCAGTATAAAACTAATTTTAAAATAAATTTCCAAATTTTGCCAATCATTTTATTGTTTATGTCTTAGAAACCTAGATAAGACATCTATTTATTACTGATGTTTTCATTTCCGTTTGACAACTGTTTCTTGTGCAATATTCCTTGTTTTCAACAACTGATGGTGTCAGCAACAACCTGGAAACTGAAAATTTCAGTAAAGGGATTCGCAATTTCCATCATATAGTGATACAGTAGCAATTTTGGTTGATTTAAAAAAAATAAACATTTAGGTGATCTTGTTCACCTATGTTCAATAGTTTTTAGATTCAAAATATGAATATAACCAAGCTATCAAATTTTCAACCATATTTTAAAATTATTGATGATTTATGCCAATATTTTAATAGTCATGAAATATAAAAGTACTGATATACATAGTAAAAGACTATAAGGGTAGGCAAGTGCTCTACCACTGAGCTATATTCCCTAGCCAAGACTATAATGGAAAATACAACTTCACATAATTAAAGACTTTGGCACAAAGTGTTTTATTTACAAACGAATTATGATTCATTTAAAATTATCTTTCCTTCCATTCTAACATGTTGTAAGAAAATCAAAAGTTAGTTTAACAAAAATGTACAGGAAAAAAATATACAAACTGAATCTTAAGTCAATAAACACTAACAAAATTTTGATGCACTTTCTTCAAACGCAAATCCTAAAGCACCAGATAGTCTATTCTCAGGTCAGTTTGTTTCAATAAAGATTTTTCCCTGTACACAGATGAAACAATTAGACTCCTAGGGCTAAATGAGAAAGAAAAACACAAAGGTCCATCAATGATGTACAGAAACCATTAATTTTATCTCTGTAGAAAAAGAAGTTTCACCATAAAACTCTTCATGGATAATAAAGACTTCTTCCAGGTCCTAGTTTTCTTCAACATTCAGATATTCTGTAAGAAGTGGGCAAGTAAACTTCACTTTAGAAGTACCGTAGATTTAATAGTGTTTTATAGCTTTGGTAACAGTTGCTTTTTCCATAAGGATCTGAAAGCTTCCCCACATTGATCACTTTATCATTTGCTTTGAGCTTTTTAATACAACCAGTTCTCATTTGAGAAATTCATAGGATCATCTTTCCTGCTTCCTGTCAAATTTAGGTCAAACTATATTTTAACTGGGCTGTTTTTACTTGGCTATGGAAGAAATGAGCATGCTTTAAAAGTTACAAAATTTAGTGTAAAAACAAAAACAAACCATTTAATGGTTTGGTAATAAGTCTTTTCTTACTATGACCAGAATAAAGCAAAATGACATACCCAGAAGCAATTATTCATGAACTACTTAAAATAACACCTGTGGACTTTACTTCACTTCTTTGCCAGGAAGGAGGAAGTTTTCTTTACCTTCTCTTCCAGTAGTAAACTAGACTGAGCTTTGTTATGCTCCATTATGTTTACTACTGTTATTAATTGATGAAGAATCCGGAGAGGTATACTTTGCTTCTAGAGCTTGATGCTTAAAGTATACAAAGGTGTTAGCTAAGGCCTAGAACAGCAGTTTTCAAAGAACAGCCCCTGTCTAGTAGCATCAGCAATGCTAAGGAATCAGTTGAAAATGCAAATTCCCAGGGCCACAACAGACTTAGGGACTGAGAATTTCTAGAAGTGGGCTTCAGAAATCTGTGTTACCAAGTTCTTAAGTAATTCTGATGCTATCAAATTTGATAATCAGTGACTGATATCAAGTACTCTTAAAATATGGTGTGGGGAGGATCAAGGACCCCTTTTGAGAACATGATAAAAACTATGGCTCCCCCAGAAATACAAAACGCCTAATATTTTACACCACAATTCGAGTTTCCAAGACCACCTGGAGAATCTTCTAATAATACATATTTCTAAGTCTTACCCTAATTATAGTGAGGGTGGGGCCCAGGAATCTTCAGTTTTAAAAAACTCTGAGTTATTTCTGAGGTTCAGTCAGCTTTGAGAACTACTGGTTTAGAGGACCATGAATCCTGGTTAAGGATCTAAGACGTTTTCTTGACAGATCAGTGCCTTTGTCATTTTGCTCACTTAACAATCTGTCTTTTTTTCTCACCAAACACAAAATTCTTTAAATAGCTCATCAATAAATAACTTACACTATAAAGCTGTTTTCAATATAGGGCTATATGACCCACGTAGAGGCCCTTTAAACTCTCCCTGATTTCATACACCAAGTTTTTTAAATATGAAAAACTTAGGGACGGTAGATAATAAACTTTTTGAAATTATGTAGAGAGATACCTATTTAAAGATCTCCCTGCGTCCTAAAAATATCAAGCACTAAAGCAGTAGGCTAGGATAGCAGTAATTCTGCTTCTCCAAATTATGGGGCAAGAGAGAATATAATACCAAAGAGTAAACACTATAACCTCAAAAAAAAAGAAAGAAAAGGGTAAGAATTTAATCACTGTTGATCTCTACTTTCTACGCATACTAAGAGGAACAAAGAGGAAGTTCCTTAAGAAAAGACCTAAGGAGTCAGAAGTATAGTTAATCATTCAACAAAAGATTTCAAGCATGATTTAAAATTGCCTGTGAAGCAGCAAAAGAATTTCCCAGGTCACCTGAACTATGAACCCAGAATGAGTTGGCTCAAGATTGTGGCCCAAGGAGGTAAAGCTCTAATGTGCGTGCTTTTCTACTACATATTGTCAACCTCAGCAAACACTTTATTTAATTTTTTCCAGCCTTACTGAGATATAATTGATGTAACTGTATAAATTTAGAGGTGTATGACATGATAAATTCATGCCCCTATTTATTGTGAAATGATTACCACAATCAAGTTATTTAACACATCCACCACCTCATCTTATTTCCTTGTATATTTGCGTGTGCATGTGATTAAGAACATCTAAGATCTACTCTCTTGGCAAATTTCAAGTATATACTATAGTATTTTGAGAGGGGGGGTGCCAGGAATTGAACCCAGGGGTGCTTAACCACTGAGTCATATTCTCAGCTCATTTAGTTTTTTTATTTTGAGATAGAGTCTTGCTACGTTATCTAGGACCTTGCTGAGTTGCTTAAGCTGGCTTTGAACTTGTTATCCTCCTGTCTCAGCCTCCCAAGCTGTTGGGATTACAGGTGTATACCACCTCACACGGTTATACATTGTTAATTAGGATGACTAGACTGAACATTAGATCATTAGAACTTACTACATTATCTGAAAATCTGTTTCCTTCGACCAATATTTCTTCGTTTCCCTTATTTTCTGGCAAACATCCTATTACACTTTGAGCTGAACTATTTTAGATTCTGCATATAACAGAGATCATACAGTATTTGTCTTCGCCTGTTAGGTTTATTTTATTTAGCATAAAACCTTCAACCTACCTTCCTGTCTTTCTTCTTTTTCTTTCTTTCATTCATTCATTCATTCATTCAATTTTTTGAGATGTGGCCTTGCTATTTGCCTAGGCTGACCTGCAATTCCTGGACTCAAGTAATCCTCCTACCTCAACTCCCCAAAATAGCTTAGACTACAGGTATGTACCACTCTTATCTATTAGTTTCTGAGATGCTCTGAATTAAACCCAGGATATCATGTATGCTACATATTTTTTTGAAATTAAGGTTATGTGCCCTATATAAAGTTATAATTTAAAGTACTCATCTTTGGTGAAACATATTCAATTTAGTAAATTTGAAATATAAATTATCAAAGTTATTTTGGTAATTCATTTGGTAAGTTCTCAAACTACATGTTTCAGTAACTACAAGTTCAGTGCCATAATTTATTCATTTAGTTAGTAATTATTTATAAAACATCTATACTATGCTTGGTATTATATACCTGAAAGTAAAATTTATCAGTATTTTGGTTTTGCATGGAATCTATATAGATAACAAAGGGAATGAATATAGATGATCACCTTATAATAAAATCATCATAAGATGAAAGTATTCTAAGTCAAAAATTCATTTAATACACCTATAGGACATCACAGCTTAGCTTAGCCTTCTTTAAATATGCTTAGACCATCTACATTAGCCCACATTTGAATCAAATCATCTAATACTAAGCTTATTTTAAAATAAAGTATTGAATATCTCATGTAATTTATTGAATACCTGTTTCCAGAAAAAAATGGTGGCAACACAGTACACTGTAGGGTATATGTTGTTTACCCTCTGTTGTTCTTTGGGCTATTGGGGAACTCTGGCTTGCTTGCTGCCTCCAGGCATCCTAAGAGAGTATCCTACCATATGATAGGAGTCTCAGGAAAGATCAAAATTCAAAGTACAGTTTCTAATGAATGCCTACTGCTTTCACACTATTGTAAAGTCAAGAAAATGTAAGTCAAAGCATCATAAGTTGGGGTTCATTTCATTGTACAATGAAATGTAACAACAAACTTTAAATTTGTTTAGGTTCCAAAAAGCTAGTACTTAAGTATGGTGTAACACATACTTCTGCTTCACCCCCACAGGCACACATCGGTATAGCATGTGGTAAAACCTGCTTGGTAGCATTTGATGAGAAAAGGATTAGAAGATTTATTCATTCAACAAATATTAACCAAAACATCTACAAAGCATTAAGCTCTCTCAGACATTTTGGATGATGCAAAGATGAAGCTGACTAGCATCTCAGTAAAGGACAATAATGTATTCTCTATACATGTTAAAGCTTCTGTTACACAATATTCCAAATATGTGAATGAACAGTCCTAACATACTGAGATCAGTTCAAGTGCACATGAAAGACATTCTATTAGAAAGATACAGACATCAGAACACCCACACACACAAACAAGTAATCTGGATAGATTTATAATCAAGTCATGTCCTAAATGATTAAAAGAACTAAAAATGCTTAGCTGAAGGCTTTCATTATGCTTTAATACATGGAAAATTCTGGGATGTACTATTCTAGAGCAGAGAATCTAACCTAAATTTTATATGTCTGTATGTGATTTATGTGTGTGTATATATTTATGTACATACATATATACATATAATATATATATTTTTAAAAGTTCTTCAAGGAAATCTAGCAATATGCTATAATTATCCACAAAAGTTTATGAATATGCACATCCTCTTTTTCCTGGAAAACGGTTAGTAAATAGCTTCTATCAGCTTTTCAACAAAGTTCCTTACCCAAAAGATTCAAGCAACAATTTCTGGTAAATCAATTATGGCCAATGTATGCAAGTTATAGATAGCCAAATTCTGCTTCAATGTTAGGTTAATGGTTAATATTGTTATAGAAGATTTTTCTTTTTGGCTAGGAGACACATGATATAGTAAAGAGCTAAAAATTTACAACTTACATTTCTGTATAATACCTAATTTTACTCTAGAGAATAAAACAAATTGAGATGGTACTGATCATAAAGTATGATCAGTAGACAGCAAGGAACTTGTGCTACACATTAAACACACAGAGAATAAAAGAAGAGAAAGAGAATACATGGAAACGTCAAGTAAATCTTTAAGTATTCATAAAGCTCTGATCGTTTTACCTATGGAATGAAAACTATGTCACCTATAAAATGTCCTCTCATTGATAATACACGTTATTGCTTCAAGTATCCCTGCATAAGAAATAAAGATGAAAGGCACAGCCTATCAAAAAACGTTTGAATTATGCATATGATCAAGCTTTTTGACTGCTTTATAAGGAAGCAGGTATTGATCCGAGGCTTCTTCCCTCTTCTGAATCCTCATGTATATATTCAGCTCTGGTCCTAACAGTCATAATATTAGCAGAGAAGGCTGCATCCTGTACTGAATATATTAATCAACCTCACAGTCTTACCTCTCTCTACCAACTCCCATCTTTCCCTTTCTTTTTTCTCTCTCTGATGCATACTAAGCATCAGAGTCTTGTGCATACTAAGCATCTCTTTCTTTTTAAATAAACTTTATCTCATTGAACATTTTTCAGGTTTACAGAAAAACTGAGTACAAAAGTAAAGAATTCTCATATATCTCCTATCTTCATATGCATTACAGTCTTCCCCATCAACATCCTGCAGTGGGGTGCTACACTTGGTATAACCATGAATTAGAATTCATACTGCTCCACATCCTCACCAACGTTTTGAGGAGTTATTATCTTAGATGTTGTCTATTTAGTAGGTATACAGTGAAATATTTTTTTAAAAATTTTAGTTGTAGATGGACACAATACCTTTAATTATTTGTTTTTATGTGGTGCTGAGGATGAAACCCAGTGCCTCACATGTGCAAGGCAAGCACTTTACCACTAAGCCACAACCCCAGTCCCACATTTTTGTTTTAATATGCAATTCCTTACTGACAGATGTTGTGCATCTTTTCATATACTTATGTGTAACCTGTATAGCTTTGGTGAGTGTCTGTTCAGGTGTTTTATCCATTTCTTAATCAGGTTATTTATATTCTTACTGTGGAGTTCTAAGAACTCTTCAAATATTTTGGATAACAGTCTTTTATCAGACATGTCTTCCGCAAAGATTTCCTGTAAACCTGTGATTTGTTTTCCCATCTCATTTCTTGCTATACATTTTAAATGAATGTAATCACTCTAGACTCCCAGTATTTTAATATGAGCCGTGGATCTTTCAATTGCATGGGCAACATTACCAGTTGGTACACTTGGAAGTTACCTTTGCATTAGGGTGATTTCCTCCACAACACTAGTTAACAGTAGCTCGACTATAAAAAATTCACAATTAGTCATTTAAATCATTGCATGTTTCCTCAGTTGATTCTTTTTGTAGTTATGTAAAAGGCTTCCATTTCTAAGAATTTTATGAGAAAGCTAAATTTTTTCTTTTAAGACTCATAAAATACATTTTTAATTATTCATTTTGATAGGCACAGAAAGGTGATCAATGCTACTTGACATATGAGTGTTTGCACATTTATAGTTTCAGCTTATGTAGTTATGTGTCAAATCCTGTTGCAATAAAGTTTGAAAAGATTGTACAAATTACTTAATCCTAAATCAAACAGTACTGCACTCCAAATTACTTAAAGTTGGTGGGCTACTGGTTTGAGTTTTAAAAGAACAACTTTAAGGATAGTTTTCAACATTAATATTTACTATAACAAGATTTTACATGACTATAAAGTCACAGATGCTATAATGTTTAGCAATGACATTTTAGAAAGGTTGGTATTAAAAACTTGATTACAGAGCAAAAATTCTGATTATCCTGACGCTATTTATAAAATTAAAAAATGTGTTACACTGTAATGAACAAGAGTATGAAAATCACAGAAGTAAAGAAAAACCTAAAAAATAAAGATTAATGAAAGATATATAAAATCAAACATTGTGGAAACTCAGTGTTACAACACTTGTCTAGCATTGGCAAGGCTCCAGGTTTAATCTCCAGCACAATCTATTCAAATATTACAAAATGGCTATTTCATATAAAGAGATGATAAACAGGTAAATTCTCTGAAAATATGTAAATTAACATGAATTTAAAAAGCAGTAAAAGTCATATAGGCCAACATCAGGAAAACATCCTTAAAGAAGGGTCTAAGATGCATATTTAGACTTCTAGGGAACTCTGAAAATTTCTGAAACCTCTGACAACATTTTAAAAACACTTAAGGGCTAGGGGGATAGCTCAGCTGGTAGAGCGCTTGCCTTGCAAGCGCAAGGCCCTGAGTTCGATCCCCAGTACCAAAAAAAAAAAACAACAAACACTTAAAACTAGATAGTGGGGGGGGGGGGGCACTTCTGAGGTTATATTATAGGTCGAGACACCCCAAAAGATTTTTCTATCTCTGATGTCTATGATTACCCTAAGGTGCTTTTCATGGAAAGACATCAACATACACAATGTAGCAACATGCATAAAATTATGCTGTTATTATAAAATAGCTCAACTACAGGGCTGAAATTCATTTTGTGATATGCAAGCAAAAAAAAAAAAAGAATAAACAATGACTGTCTATAAAAATTTAAGTTAGTAACCTTCATGGAAAGAGAAATGACAAGATAAAAAGTATGAATTTTTCTGCGATAACTAATAATGAGAAAGGACATTAAATGTATCATTTGTTTCACAACATTTCTAAATGCTAGTTGACTTTTTAAAAAATATGACCGGAATTAAAACTTCTGCTGAGGAAGATAGGAGGAAGACCCCCACTCAACACCAAAACCTGCACATAGTATAGTACCAAACCCATGTATAGTTTTGCTACTATATATACAAACACAAATTTAACATCTTTCCATCTTGTTTTTCTTTCCATCCTAATTAAACACTTATGATGTACTGAATTGTGGCCATAACTTCTGCAATTTGAGGGGCCACAGCAAAACTACTACAGATTTCTTTTTCCTTCTTTACAATTTCATGTATAAAAGATTCTCTTAATATAGATATCAACGACTTCAGCATACAGATTTTTTCCTTTAATGAGAACTTCCACTTTGTTTCACCTGAAGAGAGCACTTTACAGTTTATCTTTGGTGTATTTAAATTGCCAACATTACTACTCTCATATTTTGGGGCCACTATTAAGTAAAAGAAGGATTATTTGAACAAGAAGCGCTCTAACAACAAGAAATCTGATAAATAAGATGGCTACTGAGTAACAAGCAGGTAGTGTATACAGTGTGAATATACTGGACAAAAGGATGATTCATGCCTAGGGAGGGACAGTCAGAAGACACAGTCTTCATGATGTTGCTCAGAATGACATGCAATTTAAAACTTATAAATTAATTATTTCTGGAATTTTCCATTTAATAATTTTGGACTAGCTAACTGTGGGAACCAAAACCATGGACAAAAGGAGTTACCATACTTTTGAGACCCTATCTACTAACAATGCCTCATTTATAACTAATCTTTTAACATTTTAGCAGGGGTGGGTAGGGGAAATGAGTGAAATACAGGGAAAACTATGTGTAGAAGTAAGTTTCCATCTACTAATATTATAATTTACTAATTTACTAATATTATAATATTAGTAATTCTACTAATTTACTAATATTATAATATTATAATTCTACTAATATTATAATTTAATATTATCCCCATACACTTGTTTTAAAGAAATGTACTAAATGGTCACTAAGATCTATTTAAGACTATGGAAGTAATTTTAAGACAGGACAAACATCATCATACATACTAACATTTACAAACATCTGAAGGTCAAATTCACTTCATCTAGAATCCTTCTTTATTAACATGATGATATAAAACTATCTAAATAAGATTTTTTCTCTTCCTTAAAAACACTGCCCTCCTTTAATCTAGCCAAGTTATTATCTCCAGGATGATCACATACTCCATCCCTTACCAGGAATAATAATTTCCACTATTATTTTACAAATAACATAGAAGAATAAATCACTTTTCTGAACTTTTCTTGACTACTTTTAAACCCACCAACCTTAACTAAAATAAATTCTAGCTATTCTATCTATACATCTAAGCAGCAAATTCACCTACAAATATCTCAGGTAAGTAGTGTATACAACCAAACACCACCTGTCCTAAGTTTTTATTCCAAGTAAGGTTGATAACAGATCACTATTTTCCTAGCCATATTCTGAAGGAACACCTCTGCTATTTCTTTTGCTCACAACTTATATTCACAACTACCATTCTCAGCTGCATCAAGTAAGATAATAATATCTACTTTTCCTTCTTTGTGGAAAACACTTTACATAATCAGTGCACTCATCATTAAAATTGGGTCTCAAAACCTTTGGGTCATTCTAGTTTTATTTTCCAACAATCTATTTTTCTACCTCTGCATTTTCTTAAAACTTATTTCTTAAAGTAATAGCTCACTTATTGCTAAATTCTAGTCTCTCATTAGTCCCAAATCCTCCTTAAAAACTCAGAAGCATTCCACATCATTGACATCCCATGTTTATTTGGAGCAGGAGGATGCTGGGGATCAAACCCAGGGCCTTGTACACACTAGGCAAGTGATATACTACTTCTACCATCAAGTTACATTCCCAGCCCCAACATGCCATATTTTTTTGAAACTTATTCTTCCTTTGACTTTGAAAATATCATATTTTGATGCTTTTCCTTCATTTCTCTGATTTCATTTCAATCTTCCAGTTCTTTCCCCTTCCTCTCAACCCTTAAACATGGATATGGCTTCAAGATTAATTTTAACACTCTAAAGTCTACCTGATCATCATTTCATGTCTTTAAATATTATCTTCATGCAGAAAACTCTTACATTTTTGTTAGTTTGTTTTTAACCTTTTCCATTGTATTATGTCCTTTTTGACTTAATAGGGCTTCTGGCATTTAATTTGACCCTTCCAGCTGATCCTACCACACATATCTGACTAAATCATTCCTTTGGTCAAAGCACTTCTGGGGCGGGGGAGATAGCTCAGCTGGTAGAGTGCTTGCCTCACAAGCACAAGGCCCTGAGTTCGATCCCCAATACTGCCACTTCTATATCACAATTAGAAAAGTATTCAAATCATCTCCATCTTACAAATGAATACTTCAACAATTTAATTCAATTAAATTTAATTCAATTTAATCTCTTTCCAGCTTCATATTCCCTACTTCATTTTTATAATTATACACACTGTACATCTTTAAACATCCTTTGTTCTTTCACCTTTATTCTCTTATGATGTAGTTCAAGATATTTTCCTACATCTGTTAAAATTCAATCAATCCTTTCTAAAGTCTAGATCAAAAAAATTTTCTATGAATTGGCAGATCTCACTACTCAAAATTTTCTTCTGCTTTATATAGCTATTGCTGCTTGTTTGGACTTCTACTAACACATTAAGATAGCTTTATTGTTTATGTTTTTAGGCAGATATCTAGATCTGCACAAAAATTTGATCTCTAAGGGGACAAAGATGTCTGTATTCATTTTTATAATTTTAATAGGATCTAACAAAGGATTCATACAACAGAGTATGATCAAATGTTTATTTTAAAAAAAGTTTAAAAACTGCTAAGTTGCAGTGGCACAGGTCTGCAAACTACTCAGGAGGCTGAGGCAGAAAGATCACAAGTTCTATGCCAGCCTCAGCAACTTAGTAAAACATTGTCTTGAAATAAAAATAAAAAGGTCTAGTGATATATCTCAGTGGTATAGTACCCCTGGGTTCAATTTCCAGTTATCACACCTCGCAACACAAACATGTTCTGCAACTTAGGGTAAATATCTTCACTAGCTTCTGGGTAATAAGGCACTCTTAAAAATGTAGAAACAAAGAGGTTAATATCTAGAATACATAAGCAACTCAAAAGCAAAACCAGCTGACCCCTGCCAAAAAAAAACACAAAAAACCCTGATTAAAAAGTGGGGAACAGATCTTTAAATAACCATGCAAATGACCAACAGTATACCAAAAAAATATTAAACATCATTAATCAGGAAAACAAATCAAAACCACCATGACATCATCCCTTCACTCTAATAGGAAGCATATTATAAAATATAAATTATGTATAAATTACAATTTAGTTCCAAAGTGTCAGAGAACAAATTTTTAAATATTCTTACCAAAAAACACTTGGTAAGTAATCGATTTTCATTATTCACAGTAGATGTATACAGTCACCTCAAACATGGAATTATCAAATACTGAACAACTGCCTCAAGGAGAAAAAAAGGGTAGGTTCCTTTGAGTCTCTGGGTAAAACAGTTTTTGTTAATCAGTAAGTACATATGATACTTTATATGTGTTTGTTTTATGATACCTTATTAAAATATATGCACTGATTTGTTAATATTGAAATCACAGTAAACAGTCCTGTGATTGTCCTGGAAGTCATACCTAAATGAAATTTACCATTCATATTTTTTCCAAAAGGTGCCCCATCATAGCCTTTTTGTACTACACTTGGGGATATTTATTTATTTATGGTGATGGGGACTGAACCCAAGGCCTTACACAAGTTAGGCAAGTGCTTTAACACTGTGCTAAATCTCCAGCCCCTTGGGAACCATTTTAAATAGCAAAATCAGAGAAATGAAATGAAAAAAAAAAAAAAAAAAAAAAAGGAGAGAGCGAGAGAGAGAGACAATAAATGACCACTAAGAGGATACTTGTTTACAGTATGAAATCTTAAAAAAAAAGGTAAAACATCATCTTGTCAATTCTCAGGATTGTGTGCATAGCTGACTCAACTTTTTTGCAACTCTGCACATGTCTATGATAACCAACAAAATGCCATGAGCGTTAATTTGGGGATTACAAATAAATTTTAGTAAGTAGGCAAATTTTCAAATACACATCTGTGAAATAATGAGGACTGACTATATTTTGCATATGCTAGGCAGCTTGGTTATCTATAGTTATAAAAGATAAAAGTCTCTCCTGGTTAAGAAAACCAAGTTTTTAAAAGAAAAACGAACATGAGAGACTAGATAACTTTTCAAGTTTTTTATACTAAAAACCACTATCTTACTTATAACTTATTATTTTAAAAGTTTAATAAAGCAGGTTACATATTTCTTGAGTCACATTTTTGTTTTATTTCACTAACTAGATTAAAAGTTTCTCAAAAAAAAAAAAAAAAACCCCAAAAAACAAACATAAAAATGTTTCTCAGAATTGGAAACCCATCATTTCCCTTGGCATCTTTTCTCCTCTTCATTAACCCCTAGGGTCCTGAAAAGTATGTGTAGTTACTTGCTTTGATAGCAAAGGGTACTAAATTACTTATGGCTCATTAACCTGAAAAGCTGTAAAAAGAGAGAAAAAGTTATGGTGCTAGGAAACTAAGTGAACACAAAAGTTACACGCTTTTCACTTTTCTCATCATTCTTTTTTCACTAAAACCTAGTATTTTCACCTTGTGAAAGGCTAGAACACAAAATTGAATTGGACTACCTTGCAGCACATGGAGGAATTTACCAGGCATCCCCCAGTATTCTGAATAAAATGCTGTTGATCCCTAAAGAAGGCAATGTCCAATTATAATGTAAAGCAGAAAAAAGGTAAATATAGGCAAACATGCCAAAAATACCATATCTATTAATTTATTTTGTTTATGAAGTACTGGGGATTGAACCCAGGGGTGCTCTACCACTGAGCTACATCCCCAAGCCTTTTTTATTTTGAAACTCAGGGTCTTACTATGATGCCCAGGCTGGCCTTAAACTTGTGATCCTTCTGCCTTCGCTTCCCAAGTAGCTGGGATTACAGACTTGTACCACTACTCCGGGCTTTCACCTGGCTAATTTAAATTGGAGAAGTTAAGAGTGTATTAATTCTTTTAACTAAATGAAACTAAGCACACCTGTAATGTGTGGGAGGCTGAGGTTGGAGACTGCAAGTTCAAGGCCAGTCTAGGCAGGTAACTTATTGAGACCCTATCTCAATAAAAAAGAGCTAGGGCTACAACTTGGTGGTAGAGTATAACTGAGTTCAATCCCCAATACTGCCAACAAACAAAACAAAACCATTATCATTAAACTATGAAATGTGTTATTTTTCAAAATAAAATATATCAAAGGACTCCTTACAAACAGAAAATTCAGAAGACATCCTACATGGTTTTCTAAGTCTGATTATAAATTGAATAAAAATAATTAGGCACAATCATGTATATAAACATATATCAAGAATCACATTCATTTTAGAAACTTACATTTTATTTTAATGTTTAACATTCTCATCTAAGAAGTTATCTACCTGTGATAGAAATTGCTTAACTATTACTGGCTTAAGTCATATCTGAATTTAGTTTGGTCGAAGTGAGTATTTCAGCATTTCAGCTAAGAATATGGCACTAAGTTATCTTCTCATAAGTTAAAATCATATTGCTAATTCAGGAAAATCCATATATACTGTGTGTGAAATAAAGTATTATTTCAAACACCATAATAAATAATGTCAACAATAAAATGCTTCACTTTTATTGACACATGTTTTCTTGTTCATATTTTCCTTTTTAATTCAGTGGAACCAACATGAGAACAGGACCAGACTATTTCAGAGAATGAGAACATTATAAAAGGAATAGATGACACAACTTCACAAAGTTAAAAGCCGTTTCTACCTGCAAAATTAAAAGGTTGAACAAGATTTGTAATTCTTTTAAGTCCATAATATTGCTTGCTCTACAACTAGAGTTTAAAAAAAAAAAAAAGAGGTTTGTCCCAAGGACAGTTAGGAGGCCATGAAGGCAAGTTCTGCTGTATCTTTATAAAACAATCAAGTGTTTCATCATACCCTTTAATGGAATCTCAATAGTCTGAAGAATAATGTGTTCAGTAATAGACCTGATACAAAAAAGAGCTTCAACTGTAGTCTCAGCTAGAAGGGAGAATGAGACTGCAGAAGGAAAAGGTGCAGGGTGAAGGGAGGAAAAGGTTGAAATTAGAATATCTGATATAAGTTATAAAGATGTGAAATGGTTTTAAGTTTTTGTTATATTTGTTGTTGTAATGAAGCACTATAAATAACATTGGTGGATGGTTTAAATGCAGGAATTTATTGTCTTACAGTTCTGAAAGCTACAAGTTCAAAACCAAGGTGTTATGAGGATCATACTTCCTCTGAAATCTCTACCTCACGTTAAGCTTCAATATATCTTTGAAGAACATATTTCAATTCATAATATATTCTTCCCAAATATTTACATATTAAAATGTTCTTCCTGTATCACTTAATAGGATGCCACATTTATTCTAATCTTTAAAAATTAATTTCCATATTTACTAATATTATAAAGACCATACTGTCAAGCAGTGTGATAGAAACTATGCAATACAGAAAAAATACTGGAAGTAAAGATAGTTGAATTTCTACATCCTTAAACAGTAAAACTAAGATTTCCTATTATGGCACATTGGAAAATCTATTTCTAAATGAATAATTCAGAGTTCACCTAGTTTTATGGTTTAAATGTGAGGTGTGCACCAAAAGTGAGACAATGCAAGAAGGTTAGAGGAGAAATGATTGGATTATGAGAGCCTTAATCCAATCAGTGAATTCATCTCCTGACAGAATTAACCAAGTTGAAACTGAAGGTGGGTAGGGTGTGGCTGGAGGAGGTAGGTCATTGTGGAGCATGGTGTATGTATCTGGTGAATGAAGTCTCTCTCTGCTTCCTGATCATTACATGAACCACTTCCCTCCACCATACCCTTCCTCCATGATGTTCTGCCTCACTTCAAGCCCCGAGGAATGGAGGCTGTTATTTATGGACTGAGACCTCCAAAACCATAAGCCTCAAAATAAACACCTCCCTAAAACTGTTCTTGTCAGGTCTTTTAGTCACAGCAGCAAAAAAGCTGACTAAAACACCTCGTACATAAACAACAGTATTGATAATAAATTAAAATAAAGATTTCAAATATCTTACTAATAAATGTCTACCCCATTAAGGCTGCCCACAGTTTTTGTATAAGATATTAATAATTGGTCATTTTCCCTTCAACAAACACATTAAAATAAAAATGATTCGTAGATAATCGGATTGGGGCAAGTTATATGAATTCCAAGAAGTTCCTGAATGCCCTTATGCTAGTGTTCCAATGCCAAGATTGTCAGCAAAACATCTCTGCATAAACAGAGAAAGTCTCATAAAACCCAGACTTCTTGAATTTTCAGTTTTCTATGAATGATTAAATCTTCATATTATGTTTCCTGTAATGATGATGACCTATACTTGAGCTATTTCAAACAAATAAGACAGATAAATTCCTAGACATAGAATGTCTAAATTAATAGCTATGTACAACTAGAACTACTGACTCTATCTCACAGAAAAACGGAAAAGTATGTATCATCAAACAAACTTTTATTATTTAAATCCTGACACAATTAGGCAATTATCACATGAAGTGAATACAATATCTAACCAAATATATTTAAGGTAATACACTAATGTCTGGTAAGAAAACATGGTTAATTATAGTACCAATAATGCCATGGTCAGGGCTCTATCTCACATAAAGCTCTGTATGTTTGGTTTCACACACACAAACTTATTAATAATAAGTCAGGACAGTCACCAATAAAATTAGTGATGAAATATTTGAACAAAAAGAAAAGGGAGATTATTCCTGTTTGCACATTTATAGATAAAATTATTTACATATATTCCAAATTTGTTATTTTATAAAATTATAACCTGGAAAACCTGAAATAAATAAAATATTTTGTCATAGGCGTAGTATGTTTTCAGAACCATCTTTCAGACTGACTGATGGAATGATTTTTGCAGTACTGAGGATTGCACCCAGGACTTCATGAATGCCAGGCAAGCACTCTACCGTTAAGCGACACTCCGAGGCTTTCTTCTTAATCTTAAATGCCAGACAATATAAGCAATAGTTTTCCATTATGGGGGTTAAAGTTGAGCTCTAATAGATCACTGAGAGAGGTCAGTTGTCATGTCAGGTCTCATTTGGAATTAGCCAAACTAGTGGCCTATTAAAAAGTAAGTTTAAGATAAATACACTCCTACGAAATCAAGAATGGTAAAGATCCGTCTTCATTTGAGAGCTTATGAATACATAGAGAAACGTTCTTAACTAAAAAGGAAAAAACAAAAACAAACAAGCAAACCAAGCACAGTGGCACATGCATATAATGCCGGCAACTCAGGAAGCTGAAACAGGAGGATTGGAAGTTCAATCAAGGCCAGTCTCGGCAATTTCTCAAGATCCTCAGCAACTTAGTGAGACCCTGTCTCAAACAGTTGTAGCTCAGTTGTAAAGTGTGCCAGGATTCTATCTCCAGTTAAAAAAAAAAAAAAAATGGAAGAATGAAAAAGAAAAAGAAAAAACAAAGCTGTAGGGGGAAAAATTTATAGCAACATTCACTACACGTTTTAATACAATGTCCTCAATCACTGACTGACTAGCTCTTGGACTAATACTTTTAAAACCTTTGAGTTTAAGATCCATTATCTATTATCCTGACTTCAAAATGCTCATCTAGGAGAGGACAGAGGTATTGTTTTGGTTACTTTTTGTCACTAACAGGAATAATTTAGAGGATGAAAAGTTTATTTTGGCTCATGGTTTCAGATATCCAAACCCTGGTCGACTAACGCCAAAGAGCTAGGCAGGTGAGGCAGAACGTCTAGGCAGAAGGGCATGGTGGAAGAAAACAGATCAGAACAAGGCAACCAGAAGGCAGAGAGAGCTCTGCTCATCAGGGACAAAAACAACCTCAAAGGCATGCCCCCAGTGACCTACTTCTTCAGCCAAACCCTACCTGTCTACAGTTACTATCCAGTTAATCCACATCAATGGATTAATGCACTAATTAGGTTCAGGCTGTCTTAATCAAATTGTTTGACCTTTCAACTTTCTTGCATTGTCTCACACATTTGGGGGACAGTTAATACCTAAATTGTAACAGGTATTCTCCTAACTTACTGAATAAGGAGAGTTTGTGCTTTTAATCCGTTCCAATGCTAAATCACAACCACATATAGGTCTTGCATATTTGACTCATATCAGTGTATTTGCAGTACTTTATGTTACTTTGTAAGCACCCAGGCAGGCATTCTATGTACCCAAGATTGATAACATCAACTACATGGAAGCAGCTTCTTTTTTAAATACATTTTATGTCTGGTCTCAGTAGAAAAACAGTTGTTTGTCCCAAATAGTAGTCAATAAGAGATTATCTCTGTCAAGTAAAAAATTGCCAAAATTGTTTACTTTATTAAATTCAAGGTACTCTACAGAGTTTTTCTAGTAACAACAGGATAGTTTCAGAAGGAACAGCAAAGATATTCCTGAGAAGCCACTGACTCATATATTCTGATGTTAGAAAAGAATGTTCCTATGGCACTAATTTTACTCCCCTTGAATTATAGGAATTAATAAGTTTTCTGAGCAAGGATCTCATCTTATTCCTGGCAGCATCCTCCTATCACAGTATCCCCATATAGTTGGTATTAAATAAAATGTTTTAATTATTATGATTAAAAAAATGGGGAAAAGGACCAAATTCACATGAATTGTGAACTTCGGAAACCTATTTTCAATATGAAAACAGGTAGCTACTGTCTTTGCCATTATCAGGAATGCAATTAAAATAACTCACTGTATATCAGAAGGCATTGGTAACAGAAGTTTGGGCATATGGCTGTCTCTACTTTTCAGACACAGGCATTCCCAGATTGCTGGCTTCATCTGAGGGAATGAGGATTCAGAATTCACAGCCAGGAAAAAAAAAAAAAAAACTCAGCTGCTTGTTAAACTTCAAAATGGAAAAGTTCTCAAGAAGAAACAAAAGTACCACACTTTAATTAAACATTCATATTAGTAAACTTTTATTTTTGTAAGTTGGCAGGAATGATTCTAAATGTAAGATTCTTTTGTCTACAAGGCAAAAATTGACTTTCATTGTTGGAAGTATCTACTACATGGATACCAACTATAATAATAGTCTATATATACTAACGCTGAGAAATGAGTGAGGTAGAAAAACTCAAAGTCTAAGAGATCACAGAGAGCAATTACTTTTATTCACTTGTAATCTGTATAGAAGTCTAGGATTTGAAACTACATTCCTTTGACAAACTTTAATACATATAAATGTGTGTATATGTTTTCTTTGGCTAAGATTCTTGTAACAAGTAGGTGATTATCAAGCTACCTCTACAAGGACTCATTTAATAGGAAGTTACTCTTTCCAGGAGTAGTCCTTATTTCCTTTTCAAAATCATGTTTCTGACAATGGGGAAATAGTTCTTATTATTCAAGTGCATTTTAACATTATTTTATTTATCAGGCATATACATACATACATACATACATATAGATACACATATATATACACACACACACTATATTTAAAGACAAAAATTGTTTTTGTGGTGGTGGGCATTATAGATACATTTTTTAAAATATATTTTATTTTGAGACAGGGTCTTGCTAAGTTGCTGAGGCTGGCTTTGAACTTGCAGTCCTCCTTCCTCAGCCTCTGGAGCCACTGGGATTACAGGCATGTGCCACCATGCACAGATACATTTTTGTACTAGTATGTGTTATGGGTTGAATTGTGTCTATACACCACACTCTAAAATTTATATGAAGTCCTAACTCTCAGTGTCTCTGGATGTGACTGTATTTAGAGACAGGGCCTTAACAGAGGTAATTAAAATAATATCATTAGGGGAATATCCTTATAAGAATTACAGAGGAGACACAGTGTAAGACAGAGAAGACAATCAACTAAGTCAAGGTGAAAAGTCTATCACAGCCCTCAGAACAAACTATCCCTGCTGACAACATGACCACTGAATTCAAGCCTCCAGAACCATGAGAAAATAAATTTCTGTTGTTTAAACCACCCAGTCTATGGTAGTTTATTATAGCAGCTGCATCAAACTGACACCACACGTGCTTTACCATTTAATGCACTTATCCAAAAAAAGTTTTAAGAAAACTGAAGGAAATCCATATAGAGAAAAAAGTAAACAATGTATATGCAATTCCACAGAATTTTTCTTCTGAGCAAAATCTCAGAATGAGTCACTATATCCTCAATAAAATTCACACTAAATAATTCTAGCATATACTGAAACAGGACTTTTGGGTAGAATATTATTTTACAGAAAGGGAAAAAAGACTTGGGCAAATATTACTTTGTTCCTTTTTGCTTTCTACTTTTCTTTTTCTTTCTTTTTTTCTTTTATTCTTCTTTTCTTTCTTTCTGTTTTCTTTTTAGTACCAGAGATTGAACCCAAGGGCACTTAACCACTGAGTCACATTTCCCAGTCCTTTTTTATTTTTTACTTACAGACAGGGTCTCACTGAGTTGCTTAGGGTCTCACTAAGATACTGAGGCTGACTCTGAACTCAGAATCCTCTTGCCTCTGCCTCAGTTTCCTGAGCTGTTGGAATTATAGGCATGTGCCACCGCACCGACTATTTTTCTTCAAGCAGACTAAGGCTATCATATTACTAAAGCTTTGAAATATACAGTGACACAATTCCAGTTAATGGGTATTGCACATGTTGGAGTTTAATTCAAGATACAACAATAAAAAGGATGGTGATATGTAGCTTAGTGGTACAGTGCCTGCCCTGCATAAGTGCTGCAAAAAGAGAGAGTACACTCATGGTATCAATATGGTGGTATATAAAAGCTATAAGGTGTCTCAACAGTAAATATTAAAATAATAATTTAAAAATACATATGATAGACTAATGACAGAGTATTGATCTAACTTTTATTCTAATTTTTGGATGGTTATGCTTACGTAGTGTAGAGCCCCAAACCTTGTAGGAATTGGCTGTATTCGAGATGAGACTGTACAGTGTTCTTTAAAATTATTTTTGAAAATATGTATGCATGCGTAATGACTATTTTTAAGTGCTCCCAATATTAAGCCTGTACAGGGAAGAATAGTAAATATTGATACTTGTTAACATCAGATACATTATTGAGATAATAGAAAAGACTTTTTCAAATATTTCCATATATTTAAGTAAATACAGTAATAAATTTTATAGGAAATTCATTACCCTATAAACAGAAATATTTTCTAACATGCTCATTAGGATCAGTATTCAGTTTGGTCAGTCATATTCCTCTTCATTTTTCTAAGCTTAGACATATTGGAGTTAACTGCATTTACTCTATTTAAAAAAATTTTTTAAAGTATACTGCTATGTTTGTAATCAAACTTTATGGCATAATAAGTAACTTAATTAAAATATATTTTCCTGATATTACTTACCATCTGAAAAGAAGTTATTAAAATATACAATTTCCTTATTTTGATATTTTATAGTGGTTGGAGTTCAGAATCAGAATAACTTACTCTGCAGATTCATCTGAAATTTCCAAATGTGTCTTTAAAAAAATCTAGTTTCTGTTCCAAAAGTGAAACACAAATGCAGTGATTTACAAAAACAGTTGACAATTAATAATTAATTTATTTACAAACATATACAGTACACCTAGATATTACTCATTGCAGAATATTTCAACACTTCATCATAAATGTCACACATATTAAAAATAAATAGGACAAATTAAAAAGTAGATTTAGGTTTCCGGGTTAAGATAGTGAGTTGTACACATGCATTTAATTTCAATCCCTCTGGAAACCCTACTAAAAATAAAAGCTGTATCAGGCAAACTCTTTAGAAAGAAAAATATCCACAATGATAGTAGGGAAAAGGGGAGAATGAGAAAAAGCAACATTTTTAAAATTAGAAAGGAAATGTACCAGCGATAACTGATAGTGTACCAGCGACAACTGATATTATACCAGAGAAACCTGACTTCTGGGCTGACAAAGAAGCTAAGAACCAACCCATTTTATACCACGGAAGTTTCAAAAGACACAAGCACTGTCAGTGCCAGGTAACACTAAAACTGGGGGTAAAGGAAATAAAGGGCAAGAGCAAAGGGGACTTCACTGACAGCTATTTAAGAAAAATAATCAGATCCTTTAAATCCCTCCAAGGACTTCCTGCACCAGGGAGACTGGCTGTCCTGAAAGTTTATTCTCTTCGAAGTTTAAAATAAAGGGTCTTCAATAAAAAACTTGTTGCTGTGCTTCTTCATCATATCCAAACCAAAATAGGTTACATAGGTCATTATTAGCATACTGAGACAGAGAATGTCTGCCTCCTTTCTTCACTCTGTACCCAGAATCTTTGTGGACAGATATCATCAAGAGATTGATTCTTCCCTGGAAAGTGGATTCAATCTGAGGAATAATACCTCAGAACTCTAGTACTGGGATTTGGTACACCAATAATCTTCCCTGATCACCATCCAACAAAGTTCAAAACAGACAAACCCTATCCAAGCTAACCAGTGATTATTTGGTATCTCTAACTTAAAATACAGAATTTATGAATAAAAAACAAGAAACAGAGCAACATATAACAAATAGACTATGTGGTCTTTAACAGTTAAATTCACGTAGAGATGCTTCATACTTGATAACTAGAATTAGTTTACCACAAAATACAAAGACTATTCTATGAAAGTAATACCCTATTAATATGTTCAAGACAAAAATAATATAATCAACTCATTAGACATGAAAAAGCATTTGATGAAATTCAGTAAGTCTAAAAACAAAAACTCCAAACTTTCAGCCAAATAAGAAATTCCTAAATTTATTAAAATATATCTAAAACCTAGAACTGTTATCACTCCTAAAACATTAGCTTGCAAAAGAGAAAAAAAAAATTTACAACATTAGATTGCCAATTGTCACGACAACAATAGGTGCAAAGGTAGTGTCCCAGATTTGTAGCTATTTTAGCCTTTGCAGCAGCTGGGAGGGACCTTAGATACATGGTTACCCCAGCTATAAGAAGCCAGAAGCCTTATTTTAATTCAGTGGGCTATATGAATGCTACATTATCTATGTATGCCGTTTATATTTGTTTTGCCTTATATGTGTGCTGAAGAACCAATTCAGGGCCTCATGCACGCTAAACATGTACTCTACCACAGAAGTACAACTTCTAGTACTCACTGTGTATTTATAATTTTGAAAACTTCATAGCAGTTAGTATTCCTTTTACCATAAAACAATGATAACAGTGTTGCATTATTACAAAATGTAGATAAGATTTTACTTGTATTAGCAATAACCATTAGTACATTCCAGGGATTAATCAAAAAATTTGCAGACTTCATGGAAAAAACTGAAATTCTATCTAAAGATATAATACAAGACCCTAAATAAATGGAAACACGTATCATCTTCATAGAAAAAAGGATGCAATATAGTAAAATAGACATTTTTCCTGAATATAAAATTCAAGGCTATTCCAGGAAAGAAATCTCTAAAGTGTTTTTTCCTATGTATTAAGCTAATCTTGCAAAAGGTCAGAAACACTACAATTTCAAGATGACAAAAAAGGGACACCTGATTATCAGATATAAAGGAATTAGGGGAAAAAGCTATTAATATACTTAAGGTAGTGTTCTATTAGTGAAAGAAAGGTAATGGAACAAGTGGTATAGATTAGAGATCAGAAACAGTTCTATTTGTTAAGAGACCTTGCTATTTGAAGAGGCAGCACTGCTTATATGTGGACAATGAGTCAATTATTTAAGAAATGTTGCTTAGCAATTTATTATGTCACATGAAACAAAATGAATTTTTAAAAATAATTTTTTAGATGTTGACAGACCTTTATTTTATTCATTTATTTTTATGTGGTGATGAGAATTGAACCCAGTGCCTCCCACATGCTAAGCAAGCACTCTACCAATGAGCCACAACCCCAGCTCCACCAAATGAATCTTTACCTCATAGGATATATAAAATTAATCTGTTCAATTGACTACCTAAAAATTTAAAACTTTTATGCACTAAAATTTACCAGCAGGTGCAAACATGAGTTGTGGGAAGATCACACAAGCCAAATAAAACCAATGAAGAATTATTATCTAGAATAAATATATAAATAAATGCCACAAATAATTTTTTTTTTTTTTTAAGAGACAGTATACCTAATGTTACTGAGGCTGACTTTGAACTCCTGGGCTCAAGTAATCCTTCTGCCTCAGCCTATGGAGTAGCTAGAACTACAGGAGAGCACCACCATACCTGCCTCAATCTAATTTTTTAAAAAATGAACAACAGGCAAAAATAATGAAGAGACTAAAAACAAAGTCTGTCAACAAATGTATGAAAAGATATTCAACTTTACTTGTCACTAAAGCAGCACGAATGAAAATATTAATAATTTTTAAGGAAATTAACTAATTATAAAGACTGACAATACTAAATGTTGATGAAGATGTGAAAATTTTATTCTATTTATTCTTTCAAATATTTTCTTTTTCATTTTTATTCCCCCACCCCTCTCTCTCCATTCTGGAATTTCTATCATCTGGATGTTAGCACTGTTATTTTTATCCTTACTGTCTCTCAACTTTTAAAAAATATTTTCTGTTTATCATCCTGTCATCCTTTTTCTCCTGAGATATGCTTGCTCTAATCTTCTGTTTTATTCAGAGAGATCTATTCTGCTATTTATCCTAGACTGAACCAACAGCCTTGTACCCACTAAACACGTGTTCTACCACTGAACATTAAGTGCCCAACCCATTTTTCATTTCTTTTTGAGTCTGAGTCTTGCTATGTAAATCCAGCCTAGCTTCCAGTCTGTGATCATCCTGTCTCTGTTCCCAACTACACCCCCAACCCAGCAGGTAGGATTACAGGTGGGTGTCACTATGCCAAAATTTTTTCAAAGTGTCCTATTTCATACTATTTTCTCCCCAAACATTTTTTGTATAGGTATTAGAGTACTTTATTATTAATGACATTTATTCTATTTTTTTACTACTAATAGAATTTATAACCCAGTATATTATTGTTTTCTTTTGAATGTTTTATTATTTTGTCCTCTGTGTTAATTTTCTTCCAGAAAAACTCATTTCAAGCAATATATATGAAGAATGCCAGGCCACAATCACTGCCAAACCTATTGAGTTCAGGATGTGCAGGTAGAAAAAAACCTATGGTGGAACATTAGAAAAAACCTATGGTGGAACAGCAATATAGTCAATTTCTCATCTTTTCTCCAAACAATTCTTTGGCAAAGAAGCTTCATTCTTTGTTCATATGCTAGAGCATCATGACAAGGAAACACTCCTTAGATGACTGTGAGAGTGTGAAATACATATTTAGTGTTTGTTCTTGTTTTCTGAACAGTCCCTAAAACCCTTGTTTGGAGTAGCACTAGGAGAGTCATTTGCTATATTTGGTCTGTAATCCCTGGTTCCTCATTCACAAGCCCTAAAACCTTTGTAGTTTCCTGAGTGACAGGTGTGTCTGGAACAGAGCTCCTAAATCCCTTGAACTGTCCTGAGTGACAGAAGAATCTTTTCTTCTAATGAGATGAATCTCAGTGGGCTCCTGCAGTCTTCAGTTTGTGCCTGTTAACAGGGGAACCAAAATATGAATAAAGGGTTTGAACTTTAGCCTCATTCCCTGACTTCTGGGAGATGGGGATAGGAACTAAAGGATCGATATCAATAGTCAGTGATATAATTGATCATTCCTATGTAATGAAGTCTCCTTAAAATCCCGAAGGACATTACTTGGATGAGCTTTCATGTTGGTGAACACAACACACAAATGCACCAAATGAAGGTACAACCCAACACCATGGAGACAGAAGCTCCAGACTTCATCCTATGTAACTCTTCATCTGGTTATTAATTTTTATCCTTTAGATTATCTTTATAATAGATAATTAAGCACAATTGTTTCCTTGAGTTCTGTGAGCTGTTCTAGCAAATTAATAAAGCTGAACAAGGGGTTCGTGGGAACTTTTAACTTACTGCTGGTCAGTCAGTCAGAAGTATAGATGACAATGTACTTATTTGTGATTAGCACCCAAGGTTGGAGGCACTCTTGTGGGACTAAGCCCTCTTCCAACAAAATTTGACCCTATCTCCAGGTATATACCATAATTAAACTAAATTACAGGGCACCCAGCTAGCATCAGTTGGAAAACATCTTGGTACATGGAAAAATACCCTCACACATTGAGTGTTGGAAGTGTTGGACAGAAGTCAAGCATGGTGGCACATGCCTGTAATCCTGAGACTTGGGAGACTGAGGTAGGAAGATCACAAGTTGGGAGGACAGCCTGGGCAATTCAGCAAGACCCTAGGGATGTTGCTCAGTGGTAGACCATCCCTAAATTCAATCCCCAGTACCTTTCAAAAACAAAAACATAAAACAGTGTTGAGTAGAGAAAAGAAAAAAAAAATTGGTTTGGTTTTCCTCATATCTCCTACCAACTGTAATTCATCAGCACTGAGAACCTGGCAGGTAAGAAGTATGGAAACAATGATCTATTTTTCTTAACCACTCAGAAGCAAAAGGTATATTTGTACTACCCTGATCTGACTCCTTAGAGGATGAGAGAGGTCTAAAACACAGCTGGTATGTGAAGTTTTGTTAACTTTGGTTCAGAAGAGAGGAGGAGCAGCAGAAATTCAGTAGTTCTTTTCCTATTTTTCTTCCCATAGCCATGGCAAGGCAGTGTCAGCCCCAGTATAAAGTTCCAGTCCTTTCTTTCATCAATCTAAGGGTTTCTCACTATTTGTTCAAAAACATTTAGTTTTCCTTTATAATTGAACTAAAGCTGCTTAGGTGAGCAAGTCACCTATTTGAGCATCTTTTTAGGAATATGAACCAGTTAATTCACTTCAATGATGAATTATTTCCTCATTTGAGCATATTAAGAGGTTTTTTCATTTAAGTTTTCAAAACTGTTCCTTGCAATTCTTCCCCTCCCCATCCATATGTTCATTCTATCATGTTGCGAAGCAAGTGTCAAGCACTCCTGGGTTACCAACTTACATAAAGAATAATAATAAATATTGACTAGAAATGTATTAGTTTTACTAAGAATGATCTGGTAAAGTGTTATTTCAGTGAAAGATTCTCAAATGTCAAAATTTTTTCTCTAGAAAATTCAAATTTCTACCAAGAAGAAACTTTCCTCCAATATACTATTGAAGGAAAAGGTATATATATCAACCAGCAACACACTGGAAGCAAGACAGAGAAAGTGGCTGAGGTAGAGGGGTCTTCTATTACTCAGCACAAGAATTTTTAAGACTGCTGGAGTATAAACCATAAAATGAAATGATTTAAAAGATTATAGGGACTTTTACACTTAATAGAACTGTTAAAAATACTAAGTTTGTCATAGCACACTTGAGAGAACAGAACATATTAAATATTGGTATTATTGATATTAATATACATTTTATATGCATACTTGGGGGGAGACTGAGGATTAAATCTGGGGTGCCTAACTACTGAGCCCCATCCCCAGCCCTTTTATATTTTAAGACAGGTTCTCATTAAGACGCTTGGCACCTCAATAAGTTGCTGAGGATGGCTTTGAACTCATGATCCTCCTGCCTTAGCGTCCTGAGCTGGGACTACAGGTACATGCCATCATGCTGTCTTAAATTTTATTTAGAGTTTACTAATACCAGGGACCACTTTATACAATGTCAATCTTCAAATAATACATCATTTGCTCTTGTATCCACTTGGATTCTCTGAGGAACAGAAGTGGGGAGTGAGGGGAGAGATGTATGTGGTAAATTGGTCATGTGATTATGGAGGCCAAGAAATCCCGTATCTGGAGAACCAAGAAAGTTAGTGTTACAAAAATCTAGGTATAAGTCTGAAGATCCAAGAACCAGAAGCAGAAATGTCTGAGGGTAGAAGAAGAAAGTTTCAGCTATAACAGAGAGAGTCAATTCACCCATTCTCTACCCATGTGTTTTATCTGGCCCTTCAAGGATTGGATGATGTCCACTTACACTGGTGACTGTAATCTTCCATACTCAGGCTATTAATTCAAATGCAAATCTCCGTTGGAAACACCATGATAGACACAGCCAGAAATAATATTATCAGCTATTTGGACATCCCTTGGGCTAGTCAAGTTCAAAAATTAACTATCACATTCCTCAAAAGCAAAATTATAATTTCACAAATTTTTAAATTACTAACCTCCAAATCAAACTCAAGGCTATCTGAACCAATGCCTCAAACTCAGCTGTTCAAACTAAGATTCTGAGGGCAAAATAGTACAACATAGGGCCCTAGCTCTAAGGAACTTCCAAAGCAGATGGAGACCAGATTGTAGACAACATAGAACAGAAACATTAAGATAACTATATACTATCTACAATTTATAAGCAGAGTAACCTTGAGGAAAGGGAGAGTCACAATTAAATTCCTTCATTCAGCAAATGTTTCCTAACAGCCTGACATATTATAGGTATTGATAACAGCAAAAGAAACAAAGTGTACTGACAAAATCACAACTAATATTACATATCATTATCATTATTTTTGATAATGTAATATTATAAAGAAAGTGCTTTTTCCTTTGGTTAATGTTAAGCTAGATCATACCTTTGAATGGTATGTGTCTTACTGATTCCTAAGAGTTCATTTATGCTGGGGATTGAACCCAGGGCCTTGTGCTTGTGAGGCAAGCACTCCAACTGAGCTATATCCCCAGTCCAAGAGCTCCTTTATGATTAAGTATATTCACATTTTGCCATGTATTGCAAAGGAAATGCTATGTTTTTTTCTTATTAACTTGACTGTGGCTTTATTTTTTGGTTGTAAATAAATTATATATTGAAATATAATCATGTTCTGAACAAAAAAAAAAAAAAAAAACAAAAAACAAAACCCTAAAACAACCATGAACAAAAAGTATCAAAGCAGTTCACAATTATGTATATGAGACTATGTGTAGAAAAGAAAAAGCAATAAACAAACAAGAATACAGTTATGTCAGATAGTAATAAAACATTTTACTAAGAAAAATGATTTTCAATCTGGTATTTTAAACTGAGTAGCCATTGCTTGTAAGTCTAATCAGATAATGTTTAATCAAAGGGAAGATTTGAAGCAGGCTTTTAGTTAGACTTCGAGTTAAATTGTTGGGAATCATGAAATCCTTGGTTTACTTCAGTACAAACCAAACACATTTTTACCATTCACTGCCAAATTACTATTTATCTAAGGCCATCATGGGTAGCTTTTGTCCTTGAACAAAGACAAAGATAGTCTAATTTTTAATATTACAAACTCAGAAAACTATTTTGTAAGCATACCAAGACTAGGTCTTCCTCATAAGGACACACTAATCAAGTTTGTAGATACTGATAAAGTAGAATGCAAATTTATTTATTATTTTTCTCATAAATCTTCTTCTGATTTCCCCCATTAACCTTTTTTTAAATTTTTTTTTTTTTTTTTTGGTGAGGACTGAAACCAGGGACATTTTAACCACTGAACTACATTCCTAGTCCTTGTTATTTATTTACGTATGTATTTATTTAAATTTTTAAGACAGTGTCTCCCTAAGTTGCCAAGGTTGGTCTTGAACTTGTGATCTTCCTGCCTCAGGCTTCTGACTAGATGAGATTACAGGGACATACACCACTATTAGGATCCTACATTTATTCATTTTAAGTGATAAATATTAGATGTTAATTAATGTGGAATGCATGGGATTAACAAACAGTACAATCTTTCCTTAGAGAAACTACTTAAGAAATCAAAATCTTACTTGGTAAACATGAATGATGTAAGAAAAGGAATAATTAGTCCAATGACAGAAAAACAGGGCATCCTCTACCCCAGATACTGATGAGCAATGTCAACCTCTGGCTTTTTTGGACTTCCCTTTTCCATACCTATAGCCTTAAATTAAACATCCCTTTTCTTCCCTTCTGATCTCTAAAAAGGAGTAAATAAAAATGATTAAATAACAACTTACTAAATTCCGATTACATTTTAATTTTATCTCCCAAATCCTTAAAGTACTTGACATTTAGTTAATTTACCTTGTAACTAAATCAGTTAACTTACACAAAAATATTTCATTTATTTCAGTGACAGATAAACATATAGTCCTTGTTAGAATGAATTTATTATTCTAAATCTCAGAGAACCATCTTATTTCCAAGTTATTAATGATCACATATCACAGTAGTCTCCACATTCCTCCAATGTCAAGTGATTCACTGTACCTCCAAATGACCAGAGGCTGTACTAATGTAAGACTATTGTCATAGAATACTTCAGACGCTGACCCAAGAAAAGGCAATAAACATATTTCATTATCCTTTCATGTGTGTCACTTTTTTTAGTACCAGTGAATATGATTTACTGGAATCAAATTTTCCATCGAGATAAATGTAGATTCTGCTGTTATGAATGTGAATTTGTGTTCAAATAAGCTTAAAAGACTGATAATTTTAAATTGATTTGAGAAAAGATATCTAATTTGGCTTTCACTTTAATAAATTGATTTAGTACTATCTTTATGTTAAAGATAGTACAGGTGAGCATAATCTATAAGAATGCAGTCCAGAATATTTTATTTTTTTAGAACTGCTATTGTCTTCTGTTTTTCAAAATGTTGTTCCATACCTCAGGAGTTCCACCCATCAAAAAAACAGAATTGACCCAGAAAAATGGAGACACTACCTCACAAGGGGATAAGGTCAGACACAACAGTCTGACAAAGTGTTTTTGAATGTTGCTATCAGTCTTGTTCCAGGTTAGCTTCAACCTTGACAATAAAATCTGTGAGACAACAACAGGATATCCTATTCAAAAATGGTGATGATCTAGGAGTGGGACCAATGAGAAAAAAGATCTTCGCACTACTGTATGCTGAATGTAAAAAAAAATAATGCTTACAATTAAAAAGCTAATAATTCTACTTAATATTCAGTTAAAAGAAAATTTTATTATAAATCAATTTGTTTAAAAGCTAGCAATTTCACTGCAATATGCAATTTGAACCATTACACTTGTTCAGAAGAATAATTCCTATCAGAAATATCTAAAAACCATCTAATATTAAGCCTCTAAGAATAAAATAAAATCTAGTATCTGGTTTCTGTGACTATACACTTAAGTTACATGTTGGTATATTATTCCTTATGTCCCCATTTAAAAAATCTGATATTATAGTATTGCCCATACAACCTCTAAAAAGTTTTCAAGTATCAGTAATATTTATTTCAAATTTCAAACTTTAACTAGAAAAATAGTGAGTTACTAGCTGTTCTCTCATCTGGACAAAAAGTTGCCAGGCAAGGGCAACTTTTAAATGTTGATTTTATGGAAACTGGGGTAACAAAGCATGGTAAGAAGAAATATAAATGTAAACAAACTTTGGAAGGACATGCATTGGAATCTGCAAAGTGAATCACTTATAAAATAAGGATATTAAGAGTCAAGGACTAAATCTTATATAATGTGCTATAAAACAAAACAATGTTATTTTTAAAACTAGCTATTCATGTTTCAATCCTAACTATATATTTACTAATTTTTTGTTGGCTTGCACATATCCTGGGAGACTTTAAAATCTAATGCACAAATAAAAAAAGAAGACTGAAAAACTAACCATAATAATCACAATTAGGGTACAAAAGATAAACACATAAAGGTTCTCAGCAGTCACCATGTGTCTTCAAGGAGTATTATGCTCCTTACACCTTTAGAACCACACAACAAAATCTCCCTTTCCCTTATAGAAGACTACAAATAAAGAGGATCTTGGTCAGGAAGAAAGCTAATTCTAATCTGCGAAATAGTGCCCACTGCACTAGACCCCTGTCTTCTTAACTTCCAAGTCCTCCGTAGTGAGACGCTTATAAAGTCACAGAAAATCCACCATGGTTTTTCACAATAAACCACTAGCAGAGGCAATCCTGTTCTCTAAGGAGTCCTCATATGAATTTTCTCATTTTTCCTAGTCACCCAAGGAACAGCAGCTGATGCCCCAGAGGCATGGGATCATATTCTCCCCTTCATGCCCTTTTCTCTCAGAGGGAAGGTATCCTTAAGTAATATTATAAGTCTTCCTACTACAAAATGGAAACACATTTGCAAAATATCTGATAGTCTAAAACAAAAATGAACAAAAGAACACTTCATATTCATTATTTTAATTATAACAACAATCTCAAGTATAAGATGGGCAGGGGCTAGAGTTGTGGTTTTAATAATTACCAAATTCTATGGTCACCATATATATATTCCTCAATGATATGCTGTAGCATCTTTACTCAACATGATACACATTTCTGGTATGAGTTTGCATTTACACTGATTCTTACAGTCTCTCCTATCTTCCTGGCTATCCTGCATTCCAAAACCCTTGGTGCAATTGCCCTTCCTGCTTAAAGTTACAATAGCTGGCATCACTGTTGCAACAAAGAATCTTGGTGAAAGAGTTCATAATGAAGAGTCCTCTTTAGTACACAGAGGAGAATTTAAGTTCTGCTTGTTATTCAACACATTCCAATCCAACTTGCTACATTTTTTATTCATCACATTTTTCAGTTCCCTCACATTTTGAGAAAAGAACCTTTTTTTAAACTACATCTTTCTACCTTTGCACTAGAAAATATAAATGCTTTTTCAGCTTGCTTAAATAATTGTATTTATAAAATGATATAATGGTTAAATGAAAAGATTTGTTTTCTTCACAACCAGATGGAATGAAGAAAAAGGATGGGTAATTAGTTTCATCCTCAGCTACTATCTTCAGGCCTCTATGCTTAACTCCTTTTGGAAGCTGGGCCAAGAGTTCTACAATAAATCTTAAATCCTGTCTGAACAGTGCACTAAACACAGTGGGAGCTGTTGATTCCACTGTGATTCATTTCACTTCTCTCCCTCAGGCCTTTCACTCAATGTAACACCCTTCAATTATACTGGCTTATTTCTAGAGTGGGGGGTGCTGTTATTTTCTGGAGATACTTTTACTTGAACTCACTTCAATCCCTACCAAACAAAAAAGGAAAAAAGAGTAAGTTATAACCCTAGAATGTACATATCCTAATTTATTTATAAGACCTAAATTCGTTCTTAAAATAAACAGGCAGAGAAACACTTACCCTAATCCTCCTAAAGTGGTACTTCAGGCCTTATGTACTAATGTTACTCAGATACCCTTTCTCTGCTTCTTCTAAAATTCCTAATAATTTACCCCTATAACAACTTACCAACAATAAAAAGAAATGGAAGAGCACAGGATAAATAGGAAATGTTAGGGCAGTTTCCTCATCTGCCTAATGAGGCAAAGGAATTTAAATTACATTTAATCACTTTATATTGCAGGAAAGCAAATTTCATAATTTAAAAATGCTAGATATTTCTAAAATGATAAAACTGTTTTACTTTTTTGAAAAAACTATATTATAAAAGTTGTAATTTTGTAAAAAGTTGTTTTCCTATTAACATTTATGAAAATACCAGTGCCCACAATTTCACCCAATGTCTACATATTCTGTTACATGACACCTAAAAACAAATAACTAGAACATCACTGAAAGAAGGCTTAAGTTTTCATCTCCAACTGCCCTATACTCACATTTGCTTTGTGATACTAAATGTATCGCTCATTCAACCTCTAACAGTCTATAAACTGTTAAAAAGATCGGGTGAAAAAGGGATGAATTTTTACAGTACTACTCAAACTTAATATTCTAAGACTGAAGGTATTATTAATTCCCTATGATCATCTGCTGTCTTTCTACTCCTAATCTACGCTTACCTTAACAATTCACATACCATTCACATATTTATTATTTTGTTATCCATAATAATAAGAATTTTGACAAAGTTGTCCATACACATGAATTTTCTGTTTCATATTCCTTTTCCTCTATTTCACATTGGTCAAGAACAAAATTTAACTGAATATATTAAACTGGTGCTATTAAACTCTACGGATTTTCATCAATAAAATGAGGATAAAACTATTTAATCTATGCATTAGTAGAGTACCTAGAACATAAAACTTGCTCTTATTAGCATGTTCTCCAGTTATAATCATGTATCACTAAGATTCCATACACTGATACTTCAACTAAATACTGCCAGTCCTTTTATAATGTATGGATTATATCTGAAATTGTTTTAAAGTGAAAGTATTCAAACACCCAATGAGTAAGTATCTTTCTGTACATTAACTGTTATGGTTTGGGTATGTGGTATCCCCTTAAAAGCTCATGTGTAACAATGCAAAATGTTCAGAGGTGAAAAGATTAGATTACAAGAGTTGTAACCTAGTCAGTGGATTAATGATATGGATTAACTGGGTGGTAACTATGGGCAATGGCTAGAAGAGGTAGGTCATGGGGGGCATGCCTTTGAGAATTCCATTTTGTCCCTAGTGTGCAGAGATCTCTCTGCTCTCGCTCTCTCTGCTTCCTGGTGTCATATCCTGAAATGCTTTTCTTCACATGCCCTTCTGCCATGATGTTCTGCCTCACCTTAAGCCCAGAGTTATGAAGTCAGTCATCTGTAGACTGAAACCTCTGAAACTGTAAGCCCCCCTTTACCTTTCCTCCTCTCTACATTGTTCTTGTCAGGTATTTTGGTCACATCAATGAAAAAGCTGACTAAAACAGTGACCTTGATAAACTCAGTGACTTAAGCATAATTTCTTTAGATTCGGTTAGATTTTCTGTGTACACAATTGTGTACACTATTTTATTTTTCCTCTCCAATTTTCAGGCCTTTTAAAAATTTCTTTGTCTTGCTGGACATGATGGCACACACCTATAATCCCAGTAACTTGAGAGGCTGAGGCAGAGGATCACTGCTTATGTTCTTTTTGACTTATGTAATGACTGGTATACTTGGGTTTAGGTTTAATGTATTATTTTTTTATCTATTTCTCCCATCTACTCTTTGTTTCTTTACTACTTAATGCAATATAGATTTAGTAAAATGCCCTATTCTAATTTTTCTACTTTATTCACTTTTTGAATATTTTTTGCATAATTACATTACTGGTTGCCATAAAATAAAATCCCTCAGTTATTATAATCTACCTGAATTGGCACATTCTAATAATTAAGAAAAATAATATGACATGGCAAATTAATTCCATTTACCTATTCTGCCACTTACTATGCTTATAGCACATCTTCCTATTTTGTTTTAAACACTATAGATGACAATTTACATTACATCTTAAAGTTGATAATTTTTCTATTTACCTACATTTTAATTTCTCTAGCATTCTCCCTTTCTTTCTGCACTTACCTGTTTTTTATGTGTGAACATTTTCCTTTAGTGTAAAGCTCTTCCTTCAGTATTTTTTATGGTGGCAGAGCTCCTTTGGTTGATCTGAAAATTTCTTTACCTTGCTTTATATCTGAAGCATACTTTCATTGAATATTTAATTTTTAATTGACAACATTTTTCTTTAATACATTAAAGCAATAGTTGCACTGTTATTAAGCTCCCAGTACTATTGAAAGTAAACTTTATATATCGAATTAAACTGTTTCTTATCTAGGTTTAGTTTCTTTCAGTTGTGAATCACAATTATGTTCATGCAGACCTTTGGAACAGACTTATGTGATCCAAACACATTTTGGGGGTGAGGGTGCTGGGGATTGAAGCCAGGGACACTCTACAATTGAGCTATATCCCCAGCCCTTTTTATTGTTTCTTGTGAGACAGGGTCTAAGTTGCCTTGGTTGTCCTGGAACTTCCAATTCTCCTTTCTCAGTCTTGCATGCACCATTTTGAATCAAGATTTTATATTAAAGTGCCAAATGGGAAGAGTAAATTCAAATTCAATTCAGAAACCTCAAAGAATTCCCTAAGGTAAATATTCAAGGAAAATGAACTATCAATTTTAAATTCACAGAAACACAATGAAATAAAACACTATCAATGAATGTCAACACACACACACACACACCATCAGAATTTAAATGGTAAAGAATTCAGGTAATTTTGACTCAGAATATAAAATAGTACTGTGCTTATATGCTTGAACAGAAGTTGGAAAATAAAGTCAGGAAAATGAAATTTTAAAAAATGAACAAACAACTTGAAAAAGACTGCAGTGTTGAAAACATTTTTAAAGTCATTGGATAGATTTAACAACAGATAGGATAAACCAAAAGAGAATCATTACTAATGGGTAAATACAACAATAATAATCCAAAAATGTAGCTAAAAATGACAAGTAGCAGACAACAGAAAGAAGAAAAAAAGAATTAGGAAGTAGGATGCATATGAAATCAAGAGTTCTAAAAGCACAGATTGGAGAGAAAACTAAATTGATCAAGACCATGGCTGAGAACTTAACAGAAGTACTGGAAGACATTAAATCCTACATATAAGTCCAAAACACCCAAAACATAACAAGTACAATAAAATCCAAACTGACAGTACATGAAGGTTCAAAAAATTTAAGAGCAGTTCATAAAAATATCCAGAAAGAAAAGAAAGAATACTAAATAAAAATTACCTAGCTTAAGTCTTTAATTAAGTTAGTGGTATAACATCTTCAATATGTTAATAGAAGATAATCATCAACCAAGTATTTTAACAAAGAAATCTAATGCAGAAACCACTGAACAAGTAAACTATTGGTTTTCCTTAGAGGAAATTGTTTCTGGTGAAACAGAAGTGAAAATTTCCAAAGTGAATAACAGGAGGAATAAATCTAAACAAACAGACTACATAAGATAGTAATGATAATGTGCCAACTTTGGAAATGAAAACATGATATTGTCAAAATATCAAACAACAGGAACAATACAGCTTAAGGGTACAGTGAGCAAAGATGCAGAAGCGAAGGAAAAAAGAATAATTTTAGACTTTATCTGTATTAAAATAGAAAAGGTATCAATTATAAAGCAGACATAAAAATAAAAAAGGTTAACAGTAAACAAAGTACAATATGGCAGAATATACAGGAAAATAGTGGAATGAAAACATATGAAAGGAAAAAAAAAGGAAATGTAGAAACTAAAACCTGACAATGCAGAACAAACAGCATAAAAATGTTAGAAATAACTTCAAATATTTATTTTAATAAATGTCATGGTATAAGTTTTCAACCTAAAACAAGAAATGTGAAAAGATAAAGTCTTCATAAAATCCATTCACATATATTTCATCTCACAGAAATTCTGAATATCAAAGTATGCAAAATGACATATCAAGAAATGGTAACCAAAGGAATTTATTGTATTAATATTAATATTAAACCAAACAGACTTCAAACAAAGCTGAACTAGAGAGAAAGAGGACCATTTATATAATAAATCAACTCAATTTACTGGGAAAATATAACAATTCTAACTTGGTTAACTTTAGTGGTAGAGCACTTGCTTAGCACATGTGAGGTCCTGGGTTCAATCCCCAGCAACACATTAAAAAAATAAATTATATAATATAATGGTACTGTGAACAAAAAATATTTTTTTTAAAAAAAAATGACAGCATAGGATGCAAAAATCAAGATGAAAAGTCAATAGCTTTGAGGGCTGGGGCTGTAGTTCAGTGCAGGGCACTTGCCTCCCACATGTGGGGCACTGGGTTCAATCTCCAGCACCACATAAAAATAAACAAAATAAAGGCATGCTATCCATCTACACCACCACCAAAAAAAAAAAAAAAAAAAAAAATAAAGTCAATAGTTTTCTTATAAACCATTCATGAATCTACTGAAAAAAAAATGAGGAAAACAAACCCATTCACGAAGCCTCAAAAAAAAAAAAAAACTTAATAACTCCAACGAATGAAGTGAAAGAGTTCTACAATAGAAACTACAGAACACTGAAGAAAGAAATCTAAGAAGACACAAGATGGAAAGACCTCCCATGTTCACGCATAGGCAGAATTAATACTGTTAGAATTATCATACTATCAAAAGCAATATGCAGATTCAACACAACCCCCATCAAAAACACCAATGACAATTCTTCATAGAACTAGAAAAAACAATCCTAAAATTCATTTGGAAGACTAACAGACCCAGAATAGCCAAAGCAATTATAAGCAAAAAAGCAATGCTGGAAACATCACAATACCTAACTTCAAATTATTCTATAGAGCTACAGTAACAAAAACTGCATGGTACTGGCATCAAAACATACACATAGACCAATGGGACCGAATAGAAGACACAAAAACAAACCCACACAAATATAGTCATCTGAACCTTGACAAAGGTGCCAAAAACATACATGGAGAAAAGACAGTTTCTTTAACAAACTGGGAAAACTGGTTATCCATTTGTAGAAGAATGAAACTAGATCCCTTTTTCTCGTGCTGCAAAAAAAAATCAACTCAAAATGCAGCAAAGACCTAACTATTAGACCATAACTTTGCAACTCCTAGAAGAAAACAGAATATTCCAACATACAGGTGCAGGCAATGACTTTCTAAATAGAACCCCTATAGTTCTAGAAATAATGTCAAAAAAGTTAATAAATGTGATGACATCAAATGAAAAACCTTCTGCACAGCAAAGGAAATAGTTAGGCATGTGAAAAGAGAATTTACGAAATGGGAGAAAATATTTGCTAGCTATTCTTCTAATAGAGGATTAACATCTAGAATATTTAAAGAACTCAAAAAACTTAACAGCAAAAAACCACAAATAACTCCATTAATAATTGGGTAAATGAACCAAACAGATACTTCTCCAAAGAAGAAATACAAAGGGCCAACATATATATGGAAAAATGTTGGATGTCTGTAGCCATTAGGGATATGCAAACAAAAACCACACTGAAATTTCATTTCACTCTAGTCATCAAGGCTACAAACAATAATAAATGCTGAAAAGGATGTGAAGAAAAAGGAAAACTTTCACACTGTTGGTGTGACTGTAAATTAGTACAACCACTATGGAAATCAGTATGAAGGTTTCTCAAAAGATTAGGTATGGAACTATCATATGATCCAGCTAGCTACTCCGTAGTATTTAACCCAAAGAATTCCCAGTTGCAGTGGCACAAGCCTATAATCCCAGTGGCTCAGGAGGATGGCAAGTTCGAAGTCAGACTCAACAACTCACTGAGATCCTGTTTTCTAAATAAACGAAAAATAGGGGTGGGGATGTGGCTCAGTGGTTGAGTGCCCCTGGGTTCAATCCCTGGTACAAAGAAAAGAAAAAAATGGAGAATATCATGCTAAGTGAAATAAGCCAAGCCCAAAAAACCCAAAGGCAGAATGTTTTCCATGATAAGTGGAGGATGATATATAATGGGGGTGGGGGTGGGGAATGAGAGAATAATGGGGGAACTTAGAATATGTAGAAGAAAATGAGAGGGAGGGAGGTATGAAAAAGGGAATGAGACAGACATCATTATCCTATGTACATGTATGATTACATGAATGGTATGAATCTACATTGTGTACAACCATAGAAATGAAATTATGTACCCATTTGTGTACAATGAATCAAAATGCAGTCTGTAAAAAAAATAAAAGCTAAATAAAAATAATAATTAAAAAAGAATTAATGTCAGCAATGTCAGCATACTACAGTGATACATGCATATCCATGTTTACAGCAGCACAATTCACAATAGCCAAACTATGGAACTAGCCAGGTGTCCATCAATAGATGAATGGATGAAGAAAATGTGGTATGTCTACACAATAAAATTTTATTGAAACATAAAGAAGAATGAAATTATGTAATTTACAGGAAAATGAATGGAAACAGAGTGAAAAGACAAACTCAGAAAGACAAGGGTTGTATGTTGTTTCTCATATATGGAAGCTAAAGAAGAAAAGAAAAGAAAGGATGGGGAGTTGCAGGTGGGCGCCTCATGAAAATCCAAGACCAGTAGAATAGAGGAAAGTGCAGAAGGAGGGAAAGGTAAATTCTGGGGAACAATAATGACCAAATTATATTGCTATATTGTGGGCATGCACATAACAATGAATATGTGTATTTATAATGCAGCAATAAACAATTTAGAAAAAAAGTAACACCAAAACAAAAACTTGATAAATTCACAATCACTGGATATCTACATATAAAATTTTCAAAAATAATGGATCAAACAGAAACAATATCTGCCCATTAAGATAAAGAACAGAATAGGATAATTGATTTAATGAGTGTATGTAAGATTGTACCCAATAATAAATAATACACATTTTACCCCCAGAATATATGAAATATTTATGAAAACTGATCACATACCAAATCTCAACAAATTATAATGCACTGGTAGTATAATATGATAGTATTAATTCAGAAGTTAATACACAAAAATATAACTAAAACATAAGTAGGTAAAGAAACTTTTAAGAATGGATCAAAGAAAACCATAACAAAATTCAGGAAATATTTTGCCCTAAAGGACAATGAAAACAAGCACTAAATTTTGAGGAATCCATTCAATTATTACTAGAGGGAAATTCAGAATCTAATGAGTTAACTATTCAACTTAATTCAGAAATTAATGAGCTAACTATTGAACTAATGTATAAGAAGAAAAGAATAAACTCAAAAAGTCAAAGGATTTATATAAATGGAAGCATAAAGCAAAAAACTTTGTTCTTTGGAAAGACTAAGTATCCTGGCCAATCTCTGACAAAGTAAATCAAGGGAGAAAAAAAAAAAAAAAAAAGGTTACAGTGAGCAATATTTGGTAATAAAATATCTACCACTATAGACTTCAGGTCTTATCCAAACTAGAAAAGGTTATTAGTAACAATCTTATAAAATGTGTTTTAAAATAAACCCTAAATGAATTCATCATTAGCGAAATACCATATAACAAAGACAAAAGAGGGAAAACCTCAATATTAATAGTCTTACCTGTCCTTCAAACTAAAAGCAAACCAGTAATGTATGAGAAATAAACTGCAAGTGGATCTTACTCAGCTATATAGTTGCAAAAATCCTAAAGTTATCAGCCATGCAAGACCAGCAGTATGTAAAAGATAATTCATTAGAACTAATTTGGTCAAACCAAGAAGTCGAAGGGAGAATTAATATTAGTAAACTTTATGTCATTCAACATAGAAGAAAATACAATCATCACCTGAAGTACTACTCCATACATTTTAAAAGGTTCAGGCAAAACAAGAACTCCTTAACTTGATAAAGATTATCTATGGCAAAGTAATCTTAACTGTGGTAAGATTCTCATAATCACATCTTTGTACCACATAAGCAGAAGAAGCCAATGAAGACAGAAAATAAGTTTTTAAAATATTTTTAAAATGTTAAATAAGGAAGAAATAAAACTCATGATTTGCAAAAGTTACTACAAGACATTAAATAACATGTAATTCAGAAATATAGCACATTCTTGAACAGGAATGTCACTACAGTAAAAATGTTCACTCATTCTAAACTGATAGGTAAGATTTAATTTAAGATTTAATGTAAGACTTAAAAGTAATTTTTGTAAAATTTGACCAGGTAAATATGCCATTAAATCATTGTATTTCTGAGTTGTAACATGTCCCCTTGGTTCTTCCTTTTTTTAATATACATTTTTTAGTTGTAGGTGGACACCATAGCCTTTATTTTATTTTTATGTGGTGCTAAGGATGTTCCAGGGCCTCATATGTGCTACGCAAACACTACTGAGCCACAACCACAACCCCTTTAAAGTTTTTCTTGACAAATATTTATTTTCTTGAATATATGTTATTTTAAATGTGATGTCTAGTTATTATGTAGATATTCTGCTCATGTTTCAACTGTATATTATTTCTTTTGCTTTTTATCAGGTGTCATTTCATGTTCTTTTAAGCTAGACACATTACCTTCTGATCAGTTTTGATTGTTAAGTACTGTAATAAGAGACACTCAAGAGATAATTTCAGACTTTTGATAATATATCTTCTAGGGGTAGACTAACATTTTGTTTTCGCAGGCAACTTAAAGGCAAATATATTCATAAATCCTATTTCTTCTTAATCCAATCAGTGACTGAGATGATTCAAATTGGACTTTAATGTCTATCAACCTAGCCTATACCAGTGTACTGTTTAGTACAGTGTTTCTTAAATGGGAGTGGGAGTAATTGATTTTTTACTACCAAGGGACATTGGCAAAATAGGGGGACATTTTGATTGTCACATTGAGATGGTGGTGGTAGGGGTTTGCTATTGATGCCTATGAATACAGGCCAAGGTGGGCTGTGGGGGGAGTGTTAAATATCCTTCAATGCACAGGTAGTTCCCCACAACAAAAAATTATCTAGTCTAAAAGTCAATAGCGCTAAGACCAAGAAATCCTCTTTTAGTGTATAACTCCTTGAGGTTTTAACAAAAATCGAAGTGCTTTAAAAAGTCTCCCTCCTTGGGAGGCTTGAATTTCAATTTCTGTCTCCCTAGTGTAGTAAATATGGCAAAATAACCTCTTAGCTTCCCAACTGCTCAGTGGTCTTGTCTAAAATTTAAACCGTTTTAAAGGTTAAAAAGCCTCAAATGACAGACTCAATACACTGGCTGTTCTTTTTTCCTCAAAGGTTTAACTCTAATTCTTTACACTTTGAAGATTGAAGATAGTGTTTTACTGTTTATTTTGGTTCACTTTTTCTAGTTCTCAACAGGGTTGATATAAGTTATTGTCTCCATCAGACCAAAGCAATAGTTACAAAGGGAGAAAGAGGGGGAGGGAGGAGAAAAAATTAAACCCAAATTAAAAGAGGAGGAAAAAATACCCCCCAACAAACCAGAAAATTAAAAAAAATAAAGAAATAAATAACTTAAAAAGAAAAAGTGATAGTTATTAGATCTATGTAGTATTAGAACAGGTATATGGAGTAGAGGGAGAAAATCCCCCAAATAAGCTAAACATAAAAAGAAGCTAAAATGACGAAAATAGACATAAACACTGGCAGAAAAGAACAAACTCTTCCAGAGACACACAGAAAAAATAAAATCTTTATATACTCTTACAGCATATACAATCATTTCCAGGTATAATAGGACTTAAAGTGAATGGCAGTAAAAAACAAAAATACAATTCAGTTGCAAAATGGGCAAAAATAAATAAATGGACAACTTACTTAAGGATATATAGACAAGCATACAAAAAAATGTTCAACATAATTACCCATTAGGAAAATACAAACTAAATTAATAATAAGAGATCATTTCACATGCATCATAATGACTAATATAAAAGTAATAACGACATTACTCTTAAAATGCTGCCAAGGATGCAAAAAAAAAAAAAAAAAGGATTAGGTACACATCACTTATGCAACTATAAAATGTTACACCCACTCTGGAAAAAAGTATGGCAGTTTCTCATAACATAACTTATGTGCTTACCAAATAACCCAGCAATTGTACTGTTAGGCATTTACCCCAGGAAAAATGATAATTTATGTTCACACAAAGAACTACAAATACACGTTCACAGCAGTTTTGTTTGTAATCATCAAAAACTGAAAACAATCCAAATTTCTTTCAACAGGTGACTGGTTAAACTGTGGGGTACTCTCATTTGGTGGAAATACTACCTAGTCATAAATAGGAACAAATTATCAATACACACAACAATGTGATAGGGGATTATGCAAAGAAAAAAAGTTCAGCTTTAAGATCAGACATGCAACATGATTTCATTTATACAACAGTCTTAGAATGAAAAAATTATGGAAATGGAGAACAGATTTATAGAGGATTAAGGAAGAGAGGTGGCTGTGGCTATGAAAGGGTAACATAAGACATATAGTGATGAAATTGTATCTTGACTATGGTGGTCACAAATTTACACAAGTGATGAAAGTGAAGAGAATTAAACACACATACAAGTAAGTGCATGTAAGACTGATGAAAATGGCATAAAGTTGACAACAAAGGCAACTTCTTGGTTGTGATACTGTACTCCATGCTGTACAAGATGTTACTACTGGGGGGAACAGGGGGAGTTGTATGGAATTTCTCTGTATTATTCTTTTAAATTTCCTTTACTGATACATTAAAATTTTACATAATAGTGGTACTGTGTATAAATGCTATATTCATACATGCACAAATTTGATCAGTCTCATTTCCCAGCACCTTTCCTCCTCCCTATTCTGATCTACTTTCTGATCAACTCTACTGATCTCCCTTCTAATTATTATTATTTTTCAATTCATACATTATATTATAGATACCAACAGAGCAGCTATCAGGTGGATTGTCTGAAAGTACACAACTGAATACAGAAAATACATTCCAAAAAGAATAATACCAAGTCAATTCTCAGCTCTTGCTGGCATAAAGAAGCAAAATACAGGGAACGTTTAAAACTTGATAACTGCACCGGGCACTTTTTCTTCTGCTTACTAATACAACCATAAGATGTAAACAGAAAACATTCTATCTTCTAAGCTATACAAAAAAGCTTGATTCTTGTCATTTTCAACTTTATGCCTCCTTGTAGAAAGAAAAAATGTAAATTGTATCTACAATTATGAACCCAAGGTTTTCCTCTTAAAATTAACATAGTAAAACTATATTTGTAAGTAATCAAAAGAAAATCAAAGTAAAAAAATGTACTAAATACCATTACATATAAGTTAATGAAGGGAACACATTCTGATTTCATCATTATAAGATCACAGCATATAAATATACAAACTTAGATGGTATAGCCTACTACCCACCTAGGCTATATAATATATAGCCATTGTTCCTAGGCTACAAAACAGTATAGTATGTTATTGTACTCAATACTTTTGGTAATTTTGATAAAATGGAAACTATCTGCATATCTAAATACAGAAAAGACAGTAAAAACTGCTGGCAATAGAGATTTTTCAACTCCATTAAAATTTTATGAGGGCTAGAGTTGTGGCTCAGTAATAGACTGCTTGCCTCACACATGTGAGGCACTGGGTTTGATTCTCAGCACCACATATAAATAAGTAAATAAAATAAAGGTCCATGAACAACTAAAAATATAAATAAAAATAATTTTTAAAAAATTTTATGGGACCACAACATTACATGCAATAGTTGAACAGTGCATGACTGTATTATCCATTTTTTTAAACAAAGCTACCAAACACTGCTTACCAATAAAAGAGCATTTAAGTATTATCAAGGAACCACAGCACATATCTGTGTTCCCAGCAACTTGGAAGACTGAAGCAAGAAGACTGCAGATTTGAGGTCAGTCTTATAATCTAAATGAGGTCCTAAGTAACTTAGATGCTGTCTCAAAATAAAAGAGGACTGTAGGGTGTAGCTTAGTGATACACCATTCCTGGGTTCAATCCCACTATCACCTGCCCCACACTCCTCTCCCAAAAAAGGAAGTCACAACGTCTTGGAATTTACTGGATAGATGTGATTGGGTCAGCCATGAAAATTGTTAAATGCTGTCTCCTCAGACCATGAGACTATGGAGACTTCCTGGCTATTTGAACTACGACTGGCCTTGAGCCTACACCATGACTAAAATGACTAACAAGAGATTTAAACAATCACCCGTATGACTCACTTCAGTAAATAAATGATTGACTTTTTAAACATAAGGACCCTGGGTCAGGATAGCCTAATCCCAGGTATGCACATGCACACATAGCTGCAGATCCTCAGGCAAGTTGTTTATCTCATGAGCCAAGTTACCCCATCTGTAAAATGTAGATAGTAAGGATGTTATGAAGATACAAATAGATATAATCATTTAAAGGTGATTTATTCAGTGCCTGGTATGGAGCAAAAGTCTGTTAGAAGAAGTTTCTGATAATGTTTTCATGATGTCATATACTGTATGTCAATGATGCTTTCAAGACACTGTGCTCGGATACTTAGAGGATGGGAAGCAAAAATATAAATAAAATGTCATCTCTCTCTCTCTCTCTCTATATATATATATATATATATAAAATCTCAATCTATATATCTATATAGATACTGATATAGAGATATATATAGATATCGATATATAAATAGAGAGATTGATGTATATATTGACTCACATAAATGTTGCAACCTACAAAATCCATGAAATGAAGGAGATACTGAGTTATCCTGGATTTGTAGGGATTTAAAAAGTAGAAATAAGTGAATGGGTGGGAGGAAAGCATGAAAGAAAGGATGGGGATGTCAAAATTCACAGTACTTTCAGGAAGTGCTAATCAATTAGGTATAGGTAGAATATAGCATAGTGGGGGAGACTTACAGAGGTACAGTAATGAATACAGTAATACCAAAATTCATTAAAAGAATAATTCACAGATTTCCACAATGAATGATGGATGGTAGGTAATGAATCTCTAAATACACATATTATTTAAAAGCTTAGGATTTTCAAAACTCAACATTTTATGCACTAATCAAAGCAAGTTAGTTTATGGCTAAAAAGGAAAGTGGTTATTTCTTCTACACAATAGGCATCCAAAATATTAAAAATGTATACGTATAAGATTATACAAAAACGTAAGATTTTTTAAATGTATTATTCATCTCAGAGATTTCTCCATTTCTCTACCAGTGGGATATCACAAATGAATAATGCTTTCCATAACTTTGAAAGTATATACCAAATGGTTCCTTATGTTTATTTTTTAATTTTTTAAATCTTATCTGTTGCTTTGAAAAAGATTCTACCATTTAACTTACGATTAATAAAGATATAAAACTACTAACATCTACTTTTCAAAGTCAAATAAAATCTGCGTAGTACCAGCATATGCTATGAATTCACTTAATTTTATATGAGTAAACATTTAAAACTCACAACAGTACTAGGATGTTGGTATTATAGTAATGGAGTTACAGAGGGGGTTAGGAAGTCACTCAAAATTACATAATGAGTGACAGAACAGAAGTTCAAACCCATGCCCATTCTTCAAAGTCTTATGAAATCTTATCAGATCATAATGGAATGAAATTAGAAATCAATACCAAAAACCACTACTGAAACTATACAAATACACTAAGATTGAATAATACACTTTTTTTTTTAATAATACACTTTTGAATGATGAATAGATGACTGAAGTAATCATGGGAGAAATTTTAAAAACTTAAGATTTATGTCTGCGACACTATGAAGGCAGTTTGAAGAGGAAAGTTTAGAAGTATAAGTGCTTATGTAAGAAATTCAGAAAGATTCCAAATAAACAACCTAATGATGCATCTCAAAGCCCTTGAAAAAGAACAGCATACCAATTTCAAAATCAGTAAAAGGAAGGAAATAATTAAGACGAGAGATGAAATCAATGAACTTGAGAATAAAAAAAGAACACAAAGGAACGATAAAACAAAAGAGTTGGGTCTTTGAAAAGATAAACGGGATTGATGAGTCCTTAGCAAAATTAACCAAAAGAAAAAGAAAAAGATCTCAAGTTAATAAAATTATAGCTGAAAAAGTACAACACAGAAACCTAGCAGATCATTAGGGATGATTTTAAAAACTTATTCTCCAATATATTAGAATATATTAGCCTATATGTTATCACTTATAGACAGAACCAATCAGATAGAGGCAGTAATAAGAAGTCTTCCATCAAAGAAAAGCCCAGGACCAGATGGATTCTCAACTGAATTCTGCCAGAACTTCAAAGAACTAATGACGATGCTCTTCAAATTATTACACGAAAAAGAAAGGTTCAAATAATTCCAGATTCATTCTATGAAACCAGTATCACTCTTGTACCAAAACAAGGTAAGAACAGGAGGAAAAAAAAAATTGATCAATATCCCTGACAACTTAAAATACCAAAATCTTTAATAATAAAATATTAGGAAACCATATTCAACAACATATTAAGACTGTAAATCATGACCATGTTGGTTTTATACCAGAGATGAAAGGATGGTTTGACATACATAAATCAATAAATGTACTTCATTACATAAACAGAATTAACGACAAAAATCACAGTCAACTCAAAGATGCAGAGAAAGTCTGACAAAATTCAGCACCCATCCATAATGAAAACACTGAAGTAAGTAGGGATAGGGAAAAAAAAAAAAAAAAAAACAACTGCCTCAACATCATAACAGCTACATAAGAAAAATACAAAATCAACCTAATACGAAATGAGGGAAAGCTGAAAGTTTTTCCTTTAAAAAGCTCACCACTTCTATTTAATATAATGCTAGAAATTCTAGCCAGAGGAATTAGAAGGCAAAGGAAATGAGAGGAATAAGATAGGAAATGAAGAAATCTAATTACAACTGATTGCAGATTATCGATAAGATCCTATACTTCACCAAAAGACTACTAGAGCTAAGAGACAAATTCAGTAAAGATGCAACATAAAAAAATCAATAGCTTTCTTAAGTAGCATCAATGAATCTGCTGAAGAAGAAATCAGGAAAACAATACCATTCACAACAGCCTCAAAAGAAAACAAACAAACAAAACCCCTGGAATAAATCTAATCAAGGTGGTGAAACAGCTGTACAATGAAAACTAAGAAGACACAAGAAGATGGAAAGACCTCCCATGTTCATGTATAGGCAGAATTAATACTGTTAAAATTATCATACTACCAAAAGCAATATGCAGATTCAATGCAACCCCATCAAAATACCAATGACCATTCTTCACAGAACTAGAAAAAACAGTCCTAAAATTCATTTGGAAGACTAATAGACCCAGAATAGCCAAAACAATTATAAGCAAAAAAGCAATGCTACAAGCATCACATACCTAACTTCAATTATACTATAGAGCTATAGTAACAAAAACTGCATGATACTGGCATAAAACAGACATATAGACCAATGGTACAGAAGTAAAGACAGAGACAAACCCACACAGATAGCCATCTGATTCTTCATGAAAGCACCAAAAACACACTGGAGAAAAGACAGCCTCTTTAACAAATGGTGCTGTGAAAACTGGTTATCCACGTGTAGAAGAATTAAACTAGACCATTATCTCTAACCCTGCACAAAAGTCAACTCAAACAGGAAAAAAGATTTAGGAATTAGACCAGAAACTACACAACTCTTAAAAGAAAACATAGGGTCAACACTCGGACACACAAGTGCAGGCAACAACTTTTTCAACAGGACCCTAAAGCTCAGGAAATAATGCCAAGAGTTAATAAATGGATGACATCAAATTTAAAGGCTTCTGCATATCCAAGGAAACAGTTAAGCATGTGAAGGGAGAATCTACAGAATGGCAGAAGATCTCTGCTAGCTACTCTTCTAGCAGGATTAATATTTAGAACATATTAAAAAACACAAATAACGTTTCTCTAAAGAAGAAATACAAATGGCCAACATATTCATAAAAGATGTTCAATATCATTAGCAATTAGAGAAAGGCAAATCAAAACTACACTAAGATTTCATCTCACTCCAGTTAGAATGGCAGTCATCAAGAATACAAACAATAAAAAATGTTGGAGAGGACATGTAGAAAAAGGAGTATTTTTACAGTGTTGGTGGGACTGTAATTAGTACAACCATTGTGAAAATCAGTATGGAGCTTCCTCAAAAGACTAGGCATGGAATCACTATATGACCCAGGAAGTTATACCACTTCTCAGTATTTATCTTAAAAAATTAAAGTCACAGTGATATATGCATACCCATGTTTAGAGCAGCATAATTCACAGTTGTCAAACTATGAAACTAGTGTAGGTGTCCATCAACAAATGAATGAATAAAGAAAATGTAGTATGTATATACAATAGAGATTTACTCAGTCATAAGGAAAAATGAAATTATGTCATTTGTGGGAAAATGAATAGAACTTAAGACCATTATGCATTATGTTAGGTGAAATAAGCCAAACTCAGAAGGTCAAGGGTCACATTTTTTTGCATATGTGGGCATGAGAAAGAAAAAAGGAAAAGAAAGGTGTATGTATTGTGGGGGGCGGTGGGGTATGTAATCACCTGAAAAGCAAAGGGAAATGCAGCAGAAGAGAGAAAGAGGGCCTGGGGAGAGAGTGGGGAAGGGCTGAGTAGGGATATATGTCAAATCATATTGTGTGCATGTATTAATACATAACAACAAATCCCACTATTATGTATAACTACAATGTATCAATTAAAAAATGTGGAGAAAAAAATCTTACTTGGTAATACCTTCTATATTGAACACTCTGATTATTGTTGAGCACCAGAACTGAGATTCATTCTGTTATGTTGATTCCAATATCTAAGTTATAATCACCAATACTACAAACTGGTTATAATCCACATGTGAATAATTATAATACATATCTGAAATCTGTATAAAAACTATTTTGAAATCTGTAATTCCTAGACAACATTAATTAAATTTACTTCTAAATTTGTATAGAGATCAATGCCTCACTACCAATCTAGAATCATGAAGGACTTAACTGTATCTTAAGATATACAAAAAGTAAACCTTTTCATGTTCACAGATCTGCAAGAAAACTAGGCTATAAGAAAGAAATATGGTTTAAAAAAACATTCTAAATTGTAACTATAAACATGTGCTCACATGGATCCATTCATATCACTTTAGTATTAAAAATTTTTAAATTTCAAAGTAGTTCAAAGTCATTAGTGTCATTTCAGATGTACAGAAGATAACAGCAAACTTTTTCTAGAAAAATATACATTCATTCTAGGCCTCCAAAAATTCTGACAGAACTCATCCAACTACCTAGCCTGGTAAGGGTGGAAGAGAGTAAAAAATGAACAAAACATAAGTAAACAAGATAATGTCATTGATTACCAGCAGAAACACTAAATAAGAAAAACTCTAGACATGGAATTCAACAGACATAGATCACAGATTAACACAGAATAAGTGGGAGTTATATAATTATTGCTAAAGAAATGAAAGACTAGTTTACCATTACGTGTAGAAAACACATTTTTTTTAGATGAGGAAGAAGAGTTGGAAAAAACTAAAATTTCTAGAAATGAAAAATAGTATTAATTGAAACTATTTTTTTAAAGTAATGGGTCTGGGGGCATAACTCAGTAGTAGAGTGATTAACTGCCTAGCATGCCCAAGCTTGGTATTAATTTGATACTCAGCACTACATGTGCTACCTCTGTGTGGTGGGGGAAAGGAATCAATGAATGGATAAAAGTCTCCTAGATACCATGAAAAAGGATAAGTAAATTGGAAGTTGGGGTAGGGGATTATTGCAGAAATTAATAAAATTGTTTAAAAAAGAAAAGAAAAAGTCAATATGGAAGGAATTTATAAAAGTCTAACAAGTCTACTTAGAGTTCCAATAATGAAGGAGAGGGCTAAATACTGAAAACAAGCATAAACCTGTCTTCATAGTACATCCAGTCTAAATAGAAAGACTGACATTACTCAAATAATGAAAGCATGGGTCAGTAACTCAAATCTGTAATCCAGGAGGAGCTATGCAGGAGGTTGATGTAGGAGGATCTCAAGGTCAAGGCCAGCCTGGGCAACTTAGTGAGATCCTATCTCAAAGTAAAATTAAAAGGGCTGGGGATGTAACCCAGTTAGATAAAGTGCTTGCCTAACATGTGCGATGTCCTGGGTTTAAATTCCAGTACACACACACACACACACACACACACACACCACCCATGATAAATTAAATTAGGAAAATTTACTGAGCACCCCTCTCATTTTAGATGATGGGTAAGAAAGAACTTCCATGAAGAAATATTCTAGATACGAATCAAGTTAACAAGGAAAGTGTTCTTGACAGAAAAACTGTATATTCAAAGGCATAAAGACAGGAGGAAACATGGTACTTTTTCAAAAACTCCAAGAAAATTACAGTTATGGACTATGAAGACCAGTGGGGCAGTTTTTCATGGTGGTGGTACTGGCAATGGTTCAGAAAGCTAGGTCAAGACTACAAAGTCCTATAAATGATTACAATACACAATCTTTTTAACCAAGACTAATGTGAAGACTGCTGAAGGATTATAAGCAAAGCAGGCAAAACAATATTTTAGAAAATATATTCATAAAAATTGACTGCCTCTTTGGGGAACCAATGAACTTTGGGGATTCTTTTTTAAAATACATTATTGAGTTGTGTTCATGGTAATCATGTCCCTATAATTGCAAACATAAATCCAATATATTTAAGTAACTATTTAACTACACAAAGACAAATGGCTTAAAGATCATTATGCATCAATTGTCCCAGTGGTGGAAATTTATTACCAAGAGATAAGGAAAAGGTAGTTCTTAACGCTTTTTTTGGGGGGGTGGGGGGGCACTGGTGATTGAACTCAGGAGCATTTAATTGCTGAGGCACTTCCCCCAACACTTTTTATTTTTTGTTTTGAGGCAGAGTCTCTTTAAGTTGCTAAGGTTGGTCTCAAACTTGGCAATCCTCCTTCCTCAGCCTCCTGAGTTGCTGGGATTACAGGCATGCACCACTGTGCCTGGCTTCACTTTTTAATGTAATAAAATGTTAACATTTTTCTTGACCTAAAATTATATATGACTTTCATTATTTTAACATACTGCCTTTTTGTCTAATTAGTTTTTAAACTTCTAACTTTATCTATTCTTAAATAGGTGAGTCTTCCATTCTATTAACCACTTATTTAATTTTAACCATTTTTTTATATTTTCATTTCTATAGTCTCTCTAAATAATCTTATGTTAGTCATTTATTTTATTTACTACAACTCAGATAAGTATGTTAAACTGAGTTTTATATACGTGTTTACATTTCATTTCTATAGTTTTAAAAAAATTTTAATATGCTTTTGCAATATTATCTTTAATATATTGTTTTTTTTACTTTTATTGTTCAGAGTATTTGTTTAAAATTTCCCTTTTACTACAAATTAGTATTTAATACTACAAATTAGTATTTAATTTGTATTTATTTAAAAATAAATTTAAAATTTAAATATTACAAATTAGTATTTAATTTGTATTTATTTAAAAACGTTTAGCTCTTTGTGCTTACTGGTTGCCATGAGCTGAGCAGCTTTCCTCTGCCATGATGCTCTATCTTATCTGAGGCCCAGAGTAATGGAATTGGCTGACTGTGGACCAAGTCTCTGAAATCCTAAGTCTAAAACAGACTTTTCATTCTCTAAGCTGTTTTTATCATCACAGAGATGAAAAGTTCACACTGTATGTGCATCTATACATATCTACATATTTTTAAAAATAGTTACATAAGCAAAGAGAAAGCTGTAGAGCCGATATTGATTGCCATAAGGGGTTAGAATTTAAGGGAGAGTGTTTTACTCAGTCTTCCTGTCACTGTGACCAAAACACCCGAAAAGAACAACTTGAAGGAAGATAGTGAGTTACAGCTCTCACAATCTAATCACTTTACCTCTGAACATTCCTGCATTAACACAGGAGCTTTGAGAGAATACCAAAGTAGAATAATATAAGCATGAAAAAAACTTGGAAAGGTCAAATAAAAGTGATTCCAAAATACCTACTTTTAGGACATAAAATTTTTTCAAAGAAAAAAACTCACTGTGGCTTAACAAAAAGGCAAAAATAACCTCTAGTAGATCATGAAAAGCTTGAGATATGCTAACCATTCTGCAAAACAAATTTTGGATAAAACAATAAAATCTAACAATTTTTTTTAAATTGGGAAAAATCTGAACTCATGGATTAGGGTGAGAATGGCAGAAGAGGCAGAAAGAAAAAAATGAACTATGCAAATTCAGGAGCATTTTGGGGGGGTGGATAGGGTAACTGAGCTACATCTCCAGCCCATTTTATTTTTTGAGACAAGATCTAAATTGCTTAGGGCCTCACTAAATTGCTGAGGTTAATCTCAAACTTGCCATTCTCCTGTCTCAGCCTACAGAGTCACTGGGATTACAGGCATGCACTAGGACATTTGGCTCATAATTAATTTTTTGGGATTAAGAACCCAATAATATCCTAATAAAATCAAGATTCAAAATGAAAAAGAAAAAATAGAAACTAGGGTGTGAAGCTCTTATTTGTCCAGCATGCTCAAGAAAGTAGGTTTGATGTTCAGCAGCGCCTGTACCCATGCACACATCCACACCACTACAGTTTCTATGAATTTGTTGTTGTTGTTTTTGGTAACCAGGGATTGAACCAGGGGTACTCATTCATTCACTCATTCTATTCATTTAGAGACAAGACATGGTCTCACAATTGCTGAGGCTAGCTTTGAGCTTGTGATCTTCCTGCCTTAGCCTCCCAAATTACTGGGATTACAGGTGTGCACCTCAGTGCCAGGAGCCACTACCAAGCCCTATTAAGTACTTTTAATTGCTTTGATGAGCTTTATTTTAAAAATCAAATTTTAAAAAAAAAATTAAATATTTTTATGTACTTACATTTGAATAACTTAATTTTCTGATTTTATTATTAAATAAGTGTTTTTAACGTCTTAAGAAGCAAATAATCTGGTACTTATATGCCTAAAATTGAGGACACATCAATTAATTAATATGAAGACTGATAAAAGTAGCAATGACTCTGAGGTTTCATAAATACTTTACTTTGTGGCTTATTCCCTGTTTGATTTATGATATGTCTTAAATTTATGAAATTTCAGTAAGCATATTCAAATCCTCAATTTGATTCACCTCAACAAAATTAACACAGAAATCAAAATCCAAAATTATAGAGTAAAAAAAATTTAAATCTACTACTATCTATCTGTTTATTGTGATACAGGGCCTCATGCATGCTAAGCAAGTGCTCTACCACTGACCTATATCCTTCCTCTCAATCTACTTTTTAAAGGTACTTCAGAAAAGAATTTAAAGAATATTTAGAATACTGGCTTACCTCTTTTTTTCATAAGACTTCAGAAAATACTAAACTGTTAAAGCATATTAAAACTACTCACCTGAAAAAGGAGGTTAAAACTGAAAACAAGAAATCGCTTTCAATTCATAATTAAAATTCCTTGTATCCATTCATTCATTCATTCACTCAGTATTCACTCAATAGCTAATAGGATCGGGTCATTGTACCTATAATGAATAGATTTTAAACCCAAAACTCTCATCTTCATTCAGGCAAAAAACTAATGAAAATCTTAATAATTTAGGATACAGTATTTATGTACACCTTCTAAAATATAATCAGATTTAAATGACTGTAGAGATCATTGACTTGGCATTCATATCTACCTGTAAGGAACTAAAAGGCTATATAGAAAATGCTATGGGACTAGCTTGGTATCATTGCAGACTGTATCCATAGAGACAGTGACAATTTTGTTGGAGGATCCTTAAATACAAGTATTTATCATTCTTATTCGTTGGGACATTCAGTTTTCCAGAGAAGACAATCCTCTAATCATCTGTCTTAGGGCATACACTAGTTAACGACCCTCTCATGGAGGAATGAAAGAAATGGGACCTAAGGGAAAGTCAAACCACTTAGTAAAAGGGTTTCATTTAATCCTGCTGTGTCCTGCCAGAAATTCTCACATGTCAAATGTTCTTAAAGCCTTCACTGCTTAAATTTTCAAGAAAATAGAGAAAAGGGGACAGTCAAGAGACAAGAGATTTGGTCCACCTGTGTGGAATTCTTTAAATGATTATTTAAAAATGGGAATGAATAAAGTGAATATTGATGGAGTCGAACAAAGGTCATACTGAAATACTCTCAGAGGTTGACAAGACCTATGGAAGGTTCTGATGGTTGCCATACATTAAGGACCCTAAACAAATCTGCTTTATTCACCCTATCTCAGGAAAACTTTTAAAACTGGAAGGTAAAAATGACTCAAAGAAACTTTAGCTCAACTTGCCTGAGCAGATGTTCCTAAAGGCCTCAAGAGGTGGCCTAGGTACTTGCCAGACACCAGTTTGGGGATGCAATGCATGCAAATGGACAAAATACAGAGGCAGAGATGTCTCTGGGACTCCTTGTCACAGCCCATGCATAAAGGCTACAAACATATTGGTAAAGTCCTAATGGTGGCTATAGATAAAATTAGGACATAAGTACATAAGATTTATGGGACTTAGGTAAAAGTCTGGATAAAAAGCAGAATATCTGAACAGACTTTATATAAAAGTAATTGCATCACCTTTACGTGAAAGTATTATGAAGATGTTGATTGTGTCTAAGGAATGTTTCCTCTTTTTAGTAAAACAAAAGGCATATTAATCTACCTTCATACAATATGAGTGGACATGATAAATGGGAAATGATGAAAACGGCTGAGTCTATAGCAGTACTTTCAAACAATTCAGTACAGAAGCTGGACAAATTTTTACAAGACAGCCCTGTGTAGAGCTTATAATCACTATTAGCAATGACCACTAAGATTTTATACTAGAAAATTCCCTTTGAAACATTATTTGTTTACCATCGACACTATCTGACACTGCCTCTATGGTCAAAGGACATAAAATACTCCAAAAATCTGAAATATGCAATCCTGGGCTATCGTGGAAAAATATTTCAATGAGAAGGTAGAAAGCAAGAATGTGGTAACAAGGGAATACATCATATCACAAGCAAGTAGACTCTGCTTTATTTTACTTTTTCCAGTATTGGAACTGAACCCAGGGGCACTCAACCACTAAGCTATATCCCCAGTTGTTTCCCTCACCCTCTCTACGTCCCTCCATCTCTCCCCCCACACACCTCTCTCTCTCTCTCTTTTTGGGACAGGGTCTTGTGAAGTTGCTTAATGTCTTATTGAGTTGTTATGGCTGACTTCAAACTTGGGATCCTCCTGCCTCAGCCTTCTAGTCACTGGGATTACAAGTGTTTGCCACTGTTCTCGGCTAGAATCTACTTTATGACAGCACATAATGGAAAAAAGTCTTAGTACAAGACTGTAAATGGCGTCATGGTGATTGGCTTTGTTCAGAATTGACCCGGAATTAGGAAGTAACTGAATAAGGGGCAACCGTAAATATACTTGTCCACAACAATAATATACGAACAAGGGTCAATTCTGTTAAGGCAAAGCAAATTCCTCTGCAGTTCTTACTGATTTCTTCTGTAATTAAAAAAAAAAAAAAAAAAAAAAAAAAACTGAATTATATGGCATAGCACTAAAATGCTGGTAAGATGCAATTAACTTTTGTAAGTCTTATGAGAACACTGATAATACTGATAATCAAATATATCAGTAGACTTAGTGAGAGCCTCTTCGGGACATACAACCAATAGAAAATTAATGGTTTAAGGAAGACTTAGTTAACCATCAACTAATTTCTATATGAATAGTTCTATACAAGTTTATCATGAGATACAAACAGTGGTAAACCAAGGGGTAAACTCAGTAAACTAGTACAAGAAACTCAAAATGTATGGAATGGCTATATAAATCAGATTAGCTTCCCCCTTAAGTTTATCACTACCATACACTGGTTCCTCCAAAAGTTAGGCATACAGTTAGAACTCAGTATCAATGAGTTCTGTTTTTTGTTTTAGTACTGACGATTGAACCCAGGGGCATTTTTACCACTAAGCCACATCCCCAGTCCTTTTAATTTTGAGACAGGGTCCCACTAAGTAACTGAGGCTGCCCTGAACTTAAGATCCTGTCTTGGCCTCCAAAGTCATTGGGATTACAGGTGTGTACCACTACCCCAAGAGTTCTGCATTGTGGATTTAATAAAATATAAATTGAAAAAACTCAGGGGGGGAAAAACTGTCTTTGTGCTGAATACTTGTAGACTTTTTTTCTAGTCATTATTCCATAAACAATATAGTAAAGCATATATTTATACAGCATTTACACTGTATTAAGAATTATAAGTAATCTAGAGATGATTTAAAGTACACAGGAACATGGTGCAGACTATATGTAAATATAATACCATTTTATACAAAGATCTTGAGCATCTACAGATTCTCTGGAGTCCTGAAACCAATCTCCCAAGAATACTGTGATATGATTATATTCAAGGTACTACTGCAGTAACTACCATATAAATTCTGTAGTAAATGTAAATATTCAGACAAATATAATCAGAAAACTAATCTCTAGGCCTACGGAATGTCCAGTTTGATAGAACTATTTGGGATTTTGGCTACTGAACAATTTAGCAATGTGGTTTTGGACCTCAGTATCAGTTCTAACTTCCAGTGGAAGTGAAAACTAAAGGTATAATCTGACTTCTGGGAAGCTAAAGCTAACCCATGTAGATGGAGCCCCAATAAAAACTGTGAATAGCAAGGGCTGATTTTCTCCAGTTAGCAATACTCACAGAGGTGTGGTCAGAAGGAGGTAATGCTGTTCATGACTATGTAGGGAGAGTATGATCAACTTATTTGGATCTCTCCTAGGCTTAGTAGCTTATGCAACTCTTCCCCTAGCTAATTTGAATTTCTGTAGTCTCTCTGTAATAAACTGCGGCACAGCTTTCAATGAATTCTGTGAGTCCTAGTAAATTAACAAACCTGGAAGTAGTTTTGGGAAACCCTTAAACTTAAAATTGTTTGTCAGAGTGAAGAGTATTCTTGTGAAATTTTCCCTCAAAGTATAAATGTGGCAAAATTCACAAATTTTTATTCATACATTTTCTTGCTTAATCTTCCCAATTCTTGTGTGATACATTCTATTTTGAACACAAACAGTATACTAACAGTAAATAAATGGCAGCAGTTAGAATTTGAAACAAGAAATCTGACGTGAAGTTTTGTGCTCTTAATATATTACACCGCCTTTCTTAGATGCCTTATAAGATTCTTTTTTTCAATTCTGAAATCTGAATTTATAACTAGAAGATCTATATTCTGAATCTATAACTAGCTCTCTAAAGAGAAACCATGTGAATCTATGAGCAACCAAATAATTTCAATGTACAACTTTTAATCTTCACTATTGATATTTTGATATTTTATGTCATTTTTGTTATAAAATTTTAAATCTCTGTACTATTAAGGACACATACGAAAATACTATATAAACAAAACACAAAACGGAGCTATCAAAATATATTACCAGAAATCTAAACCAAGTCTGCTAAATTAACTCATTTGAAGAAAACTACTTCCAAAAGAAACAGTACTGATAACATTTTTACATTAAAATTCCCAATTTGCTGGGATATAGGGATTTGTTGTTGTTGTTGTTTTTAAAGATAAGTTTTGGTCAGGAAAAACTTCACTATTATTAAAAAGATTTTTTTTTGTTACTTTACAAATATATATATTTTATATTTACTATCCAAATAGATAAAATTCAGACAGTAACAAATCAAGATTTATGTTGCTTATATTTATCTAAAGTAAACCTATCATTTTTAAAGCTGCATAATATCCCTCTAAAATTAATTTAACAATATTCAGAAAATATTGGACATCCAAGTTGTTTCCTTTAAAGTTATTCCACTTTAGTAATATTACAATGAACATCTTTCTGCATGTTAACTTAATGCCTTTCATTTTTGTATCTCTAGCTCTTACAGTATCTATTTCTATGAAGTATCTGACAAATAGTAGTTGAACTGAATATACTTTCTACTTTTTAAAAATTGGTAAGAATAATTTCCTAAGAGTAGAATTAATAAATCAAAGAGTATGAACTTCTTTATGATTCTTACAACATACTTTCCAAAATATAATGTCATCATTTTGTAATCCACAATAAATGAACTTATATACTCATCCATTACAATATTTGCCAGTCCTAGATTTTAGCATTTAGAAAAATTAATACTTTATTATACATAATATCTTAAAGTACTTTACCTTTCAAATAAGTAATAATCCTGGAGGTGTCACAATGGAATTATTTCTATTTCATTTTTTAACCAAGTACAAAAAAAACCCTATACAACTAATAATTCTAGTTTTGGGAACTCAGTTATTGATATATAAAAGCTGCTGAAATGAACTTATTTAAAAGTTCATTTCTAATTTGGAACGTGGTATGTGTTCACATTTTAGTAAAATGTGGTTGAGGCCATGAACTAAATCCATTTTGTCAACATAACAGCCAGCATTAGGGTAATTTGGTCCCTAAGGGCAGTAAATTCTTTTCAAACATTTGAGAGGATTTCTTTCAGAACAGATAGTAACAAAAGGCATTGTTAGTATGCAAATAATCTAAAAGAAATAAGTCAATAAGGTTACACAATTATAACCTGATCAAAATTCTTGTTCAAACGTGAATTACAGAAGGAAAATCTGTACTAGGAAGAAACTGAGTTTCCTAAAATCTACCTCAGAAATTCGGGCAAATTATCAGAGATTAGCAAATTTAGTTGATTATAAAGAGGTCAGCTTCTTCCTTTCATATCTTAAAATAACTACGTTGGGTTAATTCTACATTCACTGCCTTGACAATTAAGAAATCAAATTTTGCATTTTATTAGAATGAGGGAATAATAACTTTTGGTATTGTTTTTGTCTCTACTTGCCATGTTTGAAATTGGTAATTCATAGTTTTACCACACTGGCTGATTCTGTTTTTTCCTGTCCTTTGATTTTAGCTTAAATTACTAGTCAGGAAACCTGCTATACTCCTAGTAGAGTCTTTTATACTAGTTAGGTTGCAATCATTTTAAATTAAGTATTCACTAAGATGGTGAGGCACTGGTGCTAGATTACTAGGAACCATACAAAGATGAGTAAGACATGATTCCTGTCCTCATAGAACTTACAATCTAGTAGAGGAAGACAGACATGCAAACAAATAGATAAAATACAAAGCAGAATGTGCTGGTTATTAAAACAGGTACAAACAAAGTTCTACAGGAATACAGAATGGTGAGATTAATTCTGGTTGGGGTGATCTGGAAGGCTGGGCCAGCAGAAAAGTAGTAGAAAACTTTGCCCCTTAGAAAATGCAGTAGTATTACAGCCCAGCTGGGTTAGGGTCAAAGCCCCACTCCCCACAGAAGGTTTTCCTAAAGGAGATGGAGCCAGGGCCCTAACCCAGTTAGGTAGGTGATTCGTTGATTTCAATTATGATTGCCAACACTTTCTCTTTCTCTGGTGCAGATAAATGTGCTTTCACAAGTATTTTACTTTAATAACAATATATTAAGTAACTTACACAGAAATGTAAGTTACCTCAACCTACATTGTTCGAACGACCTCAGGTGGTACCCTGATCATACAGGACCAAGCAAAAAAAAAAGTGAGCACTTAAGGATGTTTTATATGGTGCTCCAATAAATGTTTTGCTACTGATAGCTTAGAAAGGTGAAGAGAAAATTCCAGAGAAGTAATCTGAGCATTATACTATCTGTACTTTGTTGAAGATATAATTACTATTAAATTTTAAAAAATAAACCAATGAGACAACAGCATTTTTTCCTGTCATAATTTTTTTTTTTAAAACCAGCAGTTACACTGCCAGTTTCCACTCATTTCCAGGAATAAGAGGTAGACAAGATAACATAACCAATATGTAATATTTAACAGGTACCACAGGAGGAGTGAAACTAGAAAGAGGAAAATACAGACATATGTTAAAGTACAAAAAAACATAAAGCAAGTAGTTATCATGTGCACAGAATTAGAAACATTAAATCTGTAGAAAATTAAAGACAAAGTATTAGTTCCCAATGTTTCATTCTGTTGCCACTTCATGGATGGATCCCTCAAATTAATTTGTAGATATGGCATTTCACTTTGCTACAAAAATTTTAAAAATATGAGTTTTATAACTGCTGTTTATTGTAAAGAAGACTTATTTTAGTGAACAGAAGGGGAAACAACAGAATCTCAGTCATATGTACTATATACAAATAAATGTCACAAAATTCTTATGAAATTTAACTGATTATTCTCAAGTATTTCAAGCATTCCTACTCACTTGTTTGCTCTATGTTGTGAAAGGAAGAAGGAAGGGAGGGAGGAAAAGAGAAAGGTAAGGAGGGGAGAGAAGACAAGCAAGTAGCAGACAGGCAGGCAATATAAAGACAGGAAGGAAGGCAGTCACATCCTATCCAAATTAACGAAGATATTCCATTATATAGAATTATTTTACAAATAAACTTACAATTCAAAAGAAACTGCTATCCAACAATTAGCTGAGTAAACTACAAACATGATAAAAGGGTTATAAAATCTGTAATAACATAAAGAAAACCTAAACAAATATAAGAAACACAAAACCCTACTACTAAAAAATAATTCACAGAAATACAAGTTTCTATAAACATGACAAAATTCACTCTATAAAGAAATGCAATTAAAACAATGAAATCGTATTTTAAAATATCCATTAGCAGAAAAAGAAAACATTCAATGCTACATCCTCTTGAGATGTAAAATTCCTCCTACTCTTATGTATGTTTGGGTTTTAAACAAGATGCCCTGAAAGTAATTATTAATGCTTGTAAGGGTGTGGTGTAATGCCTCCACTGACTGGGGGCACGGCAGTCAAATAACTTGTCAACAATCAGTGGTGAGATTCTTAAAGTTTTTGTGGGTTTTTAAGTTCATACCCTTTAACCATTAATTCTACTACTAAGAATCTAAATTTTATAAAATAATGAGATACAGGACAAAGACTTACATACACTGGTATTTATCACACCTAAATATAATCCCCTGTAAACTGGAAACAACTACAATGCCAAACTTAGGGAAATGGGTCATTACAGATTAAATATTATGCAGCCATTAAAAATTACCTTGAGTTATTTATTCGTGTGGAGAAATGTGTAAGATGAAACACTGAAGTAAAATAAGGTAGGTTCTACAACTTAATATGGTCTTAACTAAAACTATGCTTAAAAGAAAGGGATTTTGTGTCCTATTACTTGGCCAAATTCATTTATAACTCTTGTAACGGGATTTTCTGTGGGATTTTTAGGATTTTCTACGTATAATATCACAGAATCTGCAAAGAAGTTTCTTTTCCACTGTAATGTCTTTATGTCTTTTTCCTGTCTCATTTTCTGAGTAGGACTCCCAACACTATATGGCGGCAAAAGAAAGCATACTTGTCTTTTTCCTGATCTTAGAGGAAAAGCTTTCAGTCTTTTACCAGTGACTATGAATAGTAACTAAGTAACAGGATATGAACTCCACACAGGAAAACTAGTTTCACTTCCAATGCTAATCTTGAACAATCCAAAAAAATTAAATGAACAAAAAATTTTACTTAAGATAGCATTGAAAAGAATAAATTATATGGAATTAACCAAAGAGGTGAAAGACTCATACACTGAAAAACTACAAACTACTACAGAATGAAATGGAAGAAAATACAAAGACTCCCCATGTTCAAGTATTAGAAGACTTAATATTGATAAGATATCTACTACCCCAAACCATTTACAGATTCAATGTAATCCCTATCAATATTTAAATAATATTTTCTGGGAGAAATAAAATAAACCACTCTAAAGGTTCACATGGACTCTCAAGGAATTACTGGGAAAAAAAAAAAAAAACCTGAAAAAGGAAAATTTGGAGGACAAACACATCATCACCTCACAATTTACTACAAAACAACAGTAAGTTAAAAACAGTGTGGTACTGGCATAACAAACCAGAGACCAATGGGACAGAGCCCAGAGCCCAGAAATAAACCCATATATATGAACAATGATTTTTGACAAGAATGCCAAGACCATTCAATAGGGGCAGGCTAGGGCAGTCTTTTCAACAAATGGTGCTGGTAAAATGGATATCCACGTTAAAAAAAAAAAAAAAAAAAAAAAGCTGTACCTTTATATCACATGTGAAAATTACTTAAAATAAATACAACACCGAAATGTGGTTGACACCTATACAACTTTGGGAAGAAAATATATAGGGAAATCTTCATGAAATTGGAGTTAGCAATGGTTGTAATCTGCTGTTGTCTTTAAAATGACAAGGACATGGGCAACAACAACAAAAAGAACATGGAACTCATCACATCTGATAAGGAATTAAGAATACATAAGAATCTTAAAACACAATAACAAAAAACCCAAACAATTCAAATTCTGCCAATTCAAAAATGGGCATGTGATTGAAATATAAACATTTTTCCAAAGAAGATAAACCATGGTCAATAGCATAGGAAAAGATACTCAACATCACACTCATTAGAGAAATGTAAATCACAACTACAATGAGATACCATTTTCTAGCTACTAAGATAGCTAATGCCAACAGAGCAAGGAAGAACAAGAAAATAAGTGTTGGTCAGGATGTGGACAAACCAGAACCCTTGTACACTGCTGGTAAGACATGTAAAATGGTACGTCACTATGCAAGACAGTATGAATGCTTCAAATAATTACAAACAGAATTACAATATGACCACAATTTCATTTCTGGGTATATACACAAGTACATCAAAAGCAGAGGCTTTGTACACTCATGTATACAAAATTTAAAACTTTGGTACATCAAAAGATACTATTCACCACCATTTGACTCAGCTTTCCCACTCCTTGGCTTATACCCAAGAACTTAGATCAGCATACTACAGTGATAAAGCCATATCAATGTTCATAGCTGCTTAATTCACAATAGCTAGTTTGGTGGAACCAACTAGATGCCTTCAATTGATGAATGGATAAAGAAACTGTGGTAGTATACACAATGGAATACTACTCAGTCATAAAAAAGAATAAAATTATGGCATTTGTAGGTAAATGGATGCAACTGAAGAATACCATGCTAAGTGAGATAAGCCAATCAAAAAAACCAAAGGTCAAATGATCTCTCTGATAAGCAGATGATGATACATAATAGGGAGTGGGAAGGAGTCAAGAATGGAGGAAGGACTGCTTGTATAGAGGAAAAAGGGGTGGGGAGGGGTGGGGAGGGGTGGGGAGAAGGAAAAATATCAGAATGAGACAAACATCATTACCCGATTACATGTATGATTACACAAATGATGCAACTCTATTTCGTGTACAACCAGAGAAACAACAGTACCCCATTTGTGTACAATGAATCAAAATAAATAAATAACATATTTAAAAAGACACTATCAAAAGAATAAAAAGGTAATCAGCAAAATGAGAAAAATATTTGCAAATCACACACATGATAATAAACTGATATTAAGAATAGATTGTTTACAATAGCCAGGAAGAAATAACCCAAGTGTCTATCTATAAACAGATAAACAAAATGTGGTATACACATACAAAGGAATAGTACTCTGCCTTAAAAAGGAAGTCAGTTCTGACACATGCTACATCATGAATGGACACTGAAGACATTATGCTAAGTGAAATATGTCAGTTAAAGACAATACTATATAGTTCTACTTATGAGGTACTTAAAGAGTAGCAGAATTCATAGGGGTAAGAGTAGAATGGTGGTATACATGGCAAAAGAGTAGTGGAGAACTTTTGATTAATGAGTATAGAGTTTCAGTTTACTTGGTGGAAAAAGTTCTGTGGATAATAGCTGTGATGGTTGCACAACAAGAACATACTACCACTGAACTATACATTTAAAAATGGCTAGTATGACAAATTTTATGTTAAATATACTTTACTACACTTAACTTGTTTTAATTCTATGATAGAAGTAAAAAAAGTAATAGGAACATACTGTCAAAGAATTAAAATGAACATATCTTAGTGATGGAATTTATGATTTTCTTTGTACCAACTCAGTATTTTACAAGTACACACTTCTTGCATAAGAGAAAGTAAGATAAATTTGTAAAAAGTTGGCTAATTGTTTAAGCAGTCTTAATGTTGAGGTTAAAAGATTTAATAGAAAAAATGTTCTAAAAATATGACAAAATTATTAAAAGTATTTCCCAATAGATATCTATAAAATCAGTAATTCATTAATATAAATCAGAATTTACCTCACTCTTAATTCCCTCTAAGCAAGCGTAAAGATATTTCAAAAATTCTGTTTATTCATTAACCATAATATTGAACTATTCATTTTATATCATTGATATTATTCCTACTTTTGAGACTTTTCATATATAATTTACATGTATATAATTAGTCTGAAGTTTCAATTTTTTAATCAAAGTCTGGAAAAATCAAAAAGCAAGCTAATCAGGGTTAAAACTTTTTATATTAACAATCATTTATTCAACATTATTCAACAAATATTTATAAAAACCTACTATGAATAAATTATCTTCTTTGTTCAAAGTTTCCTGCCAAAACTATAGCTTTTGGATATCATTTTTATCTTTCAATATTAATTTTCTTTTAAACACTGCTATTGATTCAATTCATTAATTCCCTCCCTCCTTGTACTTTCTTTTATTTTTTATAGTATTTGTTTTTAGCAGTGCTGGAAATCAAACTGATATTCATACACATTAAGCAAGCATTCTACCACTGAGCTATATCCCTAGTCCTTAAATCAGGTATATTCCTCAGACTTTTTAAAAAGAATTGGTCAAAGAAGTATATATATTAAATTGCTATTCTATACACAGAAAAGGATTAAATGGTGGACTAAAATAGAAAGTTCATACATATTTAATTATTAGCAAAAGAAACTATTCTATGTGAGCAAACTACATTTTAAAATTTCAGGGTAGAAATATAGCTCAGTAGTAGAATACTTACCTAGCCTTATAGGAAGCCATATGTTGAATTCCCAGCACTGCAAAATAGAAAGTACCTACCCTGACACATTAGTTATACCAAATACCTAAAATGCTTCAGTGGCATTTAAAATATTTCTTTCATATAGATATAAGACTAATTTATTAAGGAAATATTGCAATTCATTACCTGCTACACATTCTGCCAAAATCAGGTAACAAAGGTTAAAGAGACTCCACTCTTTTCCTAACAGAATTTAATAATATGTTTAATATGTTTCTTTTATAAAATTCTTCAAAAGCACTGAAGAATTTATTAAGATCTATTATATTTTCTTTAATGGATCATTTCCTAATATGAAGTAATTTTACCCATTACCTAAACATATTTAACATCTCCTCTATAATGAGTCACTGATTAACAAAACCAAGAAAAATCATGTGCTATGGAATGTTTTAGCATCCTCCATCTTTCACTTACAAACTTTCATTCAGCTAAATTGCTCCACACTCATACAAACAGTTAACTTTCTCTCAGTAGCTTTTAATCTGATTTATGTTTCACCAAATTGGATAGAATAAATTTGTTATGTTTGGTATCTGGAATATCCCCCAAAGCTCATGTTTTGAAAGCTTGGTCCATAATGGAGCAATGTTCAGAGAGGGGGGCTCTCTGCATTCACAGTTGATGGCATTATTGGGAGGTGATAGAAACTATTGGAGGTAGAGCCTACTTAGGCAAAATAGGTCACTAGGGGCATGTCCTAGAAGGGTATTTCTTATTACCAGCTTCTTCCTCTCCCCCATTTGTTGCTTACTGGATGCTATGAGGTGAGCAGCTTTCCTTCGCTACACCTTACTGCCATGATGTTTCTTCCTTACAGCCAGCTGACGATGGCTCTTTGAAACTATGAGCCAAAATAAATCTTTCCTCCTTTAATTTGATTTTTATCAGGTATTTTGTCACAACAATGGAAAGCTGACTAACACAAAAATATTTGTGGACAAAATATGCAAAAAGAACCCTAATGAGGAGAAATACAAAGTTATTTCAACAAATCAAATCATTTTGAAATTTCTACCAGAAATTACAGAGCCTTCAGGAATATTAATCTGTAATCAGCCAGACAAATCTAAACTGATATTCAAATCTTACTCATTTAAAACAAATAATTGAAAACGCTTACTGAAACAATAATGGATCTTACCAATGCAGGCCACTGAATCTGTTTGCTCTTTGATCCCTGAGTCTGGCTAGGGTCGTTCCTTTTGGCCCAAATTAAGTGGTATTCCACCAAGAAAGTTGAAAAATCTTCATAAACTTTAACCCACTCTCGTTTATCCCATTCGAGATCATCAAATTCCACGTACACCTATAGAAAGGAAAACAGAAACTCATAAGCAATATAGAACTGTGATATTTCAAAATATAAGCCATGCAGTTGAATTAGAAAAAATATTAATGAATTCATTATTCAGATTAACATTTCTCTTAAAATTCTTACCCAATTACCCCCTATGTATTTCTTATTACTTATGACAAGAACATAAACCAATAAACCACTGTTTATGAAATAAAGCAATTTACGGGACAGTGATCAGCACAGATTGGTCCATATCTCCTAAATACATACTAATGAACTCTATTATACTGCTGATTTTAGAAATAGAGGTTGGAAAACTTTTTAAAGTAAATGGTGGCTGGGGGTTAGATCAGTGATAGAATATGTGCTTAGAATGTGCAAAACCCTGGGTTCAATTCCCAATATCAAAATAGATAATTAAAGAGTAAATATCTTAGGTTCTGTAAACCATATGATCTCTATCATAACCACTACATCTAGCTCTGACGTTGTAATGTAGCCACACAAAACACATAAACAGAACTTGGCTTTGCTGGAATAAAACATTACATATAAAAGGCAGTTGGTAGTATAAGGATAGTTCCAACATATGAAAATCAATCAACATAATAATAAAACACATTAAAAGAATAAAGGAAAGAAAAACATGATATTTAATGATGAAAAAGCATCTGGAAAAGTTCAACATTCTTTCATGATAAAAACATTCAACTAACTAGAGAAGAAAAGAAACTACCTCAATATTTTAAAAGTCACATTTGAAAAACCTGAAGTTATTTTCAAGGATAAAAGACTCAATGATACTCCTCTAAGAAAAAAGTCAAAGATGTTGTAATGTGGAAAACCAAAGTTGATTCTTATATTATTAATTCAATTATTATTCAGTCATTTAGCTCTTCCTTCTCCCACTTCATCTTTTTTCAGTCATTCCCTCAAATTGTCTCTTCATGGAGATGTCCTCATATCTGATTATGAGTTATGGTGGAGGCAGTTCTGTTTTTCCTTATCTTTTTATCCTAATTCTTCCACCTTCTTCTCTTTATACCTGACATATCTGCTTTTTTCCTTATTATATCCTCTCCATTTTTCTGGCCCACCTCAAGATTTCCATATTCTTTATACTCCCTACTACAATTCAACTGTATCTTTGAACTCCTACAGGAAGTATTTTCCTTATACTTTATGTGTACCATCATACCTAGCTACATGGCAGGAAACTCTCAAAAAGCTGCATTTGTGGCCTGGGGAAGTAGCTCTGTACTAGAGTGTTTGCCTAAAGTGGATAGGCCCTGGGTTTGATACCCAGCATTGCAGGGGGAAATTTTAAAAAAGGTTTGATCTGATGTTTGTGCTACTGCCCAATAGGAAGCTAGTTGTATGTACTTATCTGTCAGAATGAGGAACGAGGAGTACACTAGTCATGGAGTTAACATCTGTCCTAATTATCCATACGAAGTCAGGAAAGGAACCCAAGTCAAGGAAGAAGTCAATAAAACCACTGGCTTTTTCTAATAAAACTCATTCTTAGGGACTTTGCTGAGGTCAATCTGAAGTTATACAAGATTTCAAGACTCTTTTTTTAATTCCTAAATTGTGGTATGAAAGTCCTTGGAA